>NC_090936.1:177441176-178104308 GCF_040938575.1 Ambystoma mexicanum
CCTCAGGAGCCATGCTGCCAGGTTCATTGAGTTGGGTTGCTGGTGCACTGTTTGACCTTGGTGCTGGGACAGTAGGTTGTACCAGGCTGGAAGTTTGATGGGCTCGCACACCACCATCCTGCGTAGTTGTGGGAACCACGGTTGTCTTGCCCACATGGGAGCAACTAGGACAAGCGTCATCGACTCTCTGTTCATCTTGTTCACCACTTTCCTGATGAGAGGAGTTGGTGGAAAAGCGTACGCAAACATCCCTGACCAGTTCATCCACAGGGCGTTCCCCTGGGAGTCTGGTTGGGGGAACCTGGATGCAAATCCTGGGCATTGTCTGTTTTCGCTTGTGGCGAATAAGTCTGTAGTGGGGAAACCCCACCGAGAGAAGATATCTTCTACGACCTCTCTGTGTAGAACCCATTCGTGTTCCTCTGGGAGGGAGTCTCTGCTCAGAGCATCCGCTAGGGAATTGAGCTCCCCTGGAACATGTTGTGATGACAGGAAGATATTCCGTCTGAGTGCCTGTTAAGACGGATTTCTGAACTCTGTCCTGGTGGCGCAGAGGTTCAGAAGGCCAACCTAATTACTTGGAACAGGGTAACCTCTGGACAAGCCAGACCAATCAAGGTAGCGATCGCGGCGGTCAAGACTAGGTCTCAAGAGGGGTGAGGGTGACTGAAAGCCCGCAATGAGCACACAAAGCAAGAGCGCTTACAAACTACTCCAAACAGTTGTTTATATCAAAAATAGATACACATTTATTATAAGGCCTTGAAACTAATAACCACAGTAAAAGCAGCAATATACAACGATATTAAACCAACACATACACTATCCACCCAATATATATACAGAATACACAGTTTCACAGCATTAGCAGCACGAAATATGTTATCCACCTGCAGGGGAAGGAAAACAGGCAGTGCGAACCAATGCGAGTGATATGTCCGCCTTCTGAGGCCCCTAACTGGATGGTAGTCCAATCCCTACGAAGAGTGGAGCCTAGCGCTCAAAAGTACCTGCACACGCCGGTGCCAATGGGCAGAAGGTGAAGCTCTTCGGAGGACGTTGAACAGCTCTGTAGGGAGCTCTAATGAAGGAGAACACGGTCCGCGACTCTAGCGCAGCCTCCACTGTGAGGCAGAAGCCGGGCGCGAGTACGGACAAGGGGTGCTGTATTCACAGCGGGGAAAAGCAAAGGGCACTGCAGGAGGGCGACCAGATCCTAGCTAATCTACTCACCGGTCCCCGAAGCAAGCAGGCCCGAGCTTCTCCTCGATAGATGCAGCTTCTGGCAGGTTCTGAAGAGCAGGGAACGTCTCGTCGTCGTGCAGAGTAAAAAGACGTCCCGATCGAAGAAACAAGCACAGTTTTGTCGCCACCGCAGGGCAACGGAACGGCCGGGTGTATTCAAGCCAAACGAGCACCGCTCACCTCTAGCTTAGGACTGCTAAGCAAACGAAGCGTGTGAGCATGCCCCGGACTCAGAATACCACCCAACCTGTCGGCGATTACAGAGCAGGCCTCCTTAGTAAGCTGGTCAGTCAACTGGATGGCCCAGAGACACTTCCGAAGGCTTACAGCAGGAGTTGATGAAGGTGCCGGGAATAGCTGGTCCTGCTATTCCAATAGGTCGAAGCGCCAGTACAGGCCTTCTTGTTCGATCTTAGGTGGAAAGGGCTTCACCGGACGACAGCAATGAGGAGCAGAAGTTCTTCAGGGGGTCACCAGTGATTCCTCGGTCCAGCCTCGTGTTCGCAGGATACTTGGCTCCTGTATCCCTGGGTTCGTAAGAACTCAGGAGATCGACATGGTAGTGGTGTTTCCAGCTCCCTCTTATCCACGGTTCCCTTCGCGCCAAAACGGAGGGGAGCCAATGGGAGATCCGCTCATCAACACCCATACCATACGTGGACCAATCACGGACCACAGTGGTCCCAGGCATTCACACCACCCTAGACTCTCTGGCACCCAGGATGTGTATTGGGACCAGACAGCCCAGCCCACATCCTGGGGGCACTCAAACGACATGTAGAAGCCCGCGAAAGCAACCGTGTTTCGCGGGAAACTACATGCCCAAATAAGGAAGGCCCCGGGTCGCCTGACCTGGGGGAAGGTAAAGGGAGCAAGACGGACAGTGGACGAGACAAAGGAGCCTCGTGGTCCGGCCATTTTGTGTAGCCGGGCCGCCCTTTTGTGTTCGCGGCAAAAACGTGCTCAGAACGGCAAAAGGAGCTCAAAATAAACCAAATGATTGCTGCCACCAGCCCAGTCCCTGAATGACTTGCACCGATCCAAAAACCATCCTACAAGAGTGTCTAGGGTCTGTAGAAGGCTAGAGACCCAAGAGAGCTGTAACTTAGCTTACAGTGCCCTCTTGTGTCGTGTTGCACTAAAATGGCGACACGATAAGAGAAACTACGGGAAACAGCGTTCCCCGGTACTGACTGTCTTAAGGGCATGTCAGTTTCCCCGTAAGAAAGGAGCGAAAGCCCAGAGGAGTACAGCAGAAGGCTGCACTTCTCTGGCAAAGTCAAGAAAACAGGTTGAAAACAATAGCAAAAAGTTTAGGGGTTGCCACATGGAAGGAAAGTTCCCTACAATAACGAAATCTTTCCTAACAGTGCCCATATCCAGATTTTTTGGGCAAGCTTGGACAGATTTGGCGAGCGAGTCCCTCCTTGCTTGTTCAGGTAGAACATGGCTGTTGTGCTGTCCGTCCGGATTTGCACTGACAGGTTTAGTAGGTCGGGCTCGAACGCCTGAAGCGCTCTGAATACTGCCAGAAGCTCTAGCAGGTTGATGTGGTTCTTGGCCACTGAGTGAGACCAGAGACCCTGAGCTGTGTGGTGAAGATGGTGAGCTCCCCACCCCGCCAGGCATGCATCTGTAGTGACTATTGCCTGTACTTCGGGATCGTAAAAGGGTTTCCCCTGTGCAAGATTGTCTCTTGTCCACCAGTGAAGGCTTTGTACCAGTGTTGGCGAAACTACCACTAGATCGTCCCACTGACCACTTGCCCGAGACCACTGTTTCGCCAACCATTCCTGCATGGGACGCATGCACAGGCGCGCGTGGGGGACCAGGTAAATACATGACGCCATCATGCCCAGTAAACGCATAGCTTTGCGTACCGTTATTTGTTGACCGGACTGATAATGCGGAATTTGCAGTAGTATATTCCGAATTCTTTCTTCTGAAGGAACGGTCAACCCCTCTTGAGTATCTAGGATTGCTCCTAGGAATTGTTTGGAGGTGCTTGGCACCAGGCTTGACTTCTTCTCGTTGATTGAGAAGCCTAACTCGTGGAGGAGGTCGATCGTTCTTTGAATGTTTGTCCTGCAAATTCCTGGGGTTTCCCACGTTATGAGCCAGTCGTCCAGATAAGGGTACACTGGGATTGCCTCCCTGCGTAGGTGTGCAGCCGCCACCGCCAGTACCTTGGTGAATACCCTTGGTGCTGAAGCTATCCCGAAGGGCAGTACCTTGAATTGGAAGTGTCGACTGTCCACCTTGAAGCGCAAAAACTTTCTGTGCGCTGGGAACATGGAAATATGAAAATAAGCACCTTTCATATCCAAGGTTGCCATGTAATCCCCCTTTTTAGGAGGGGGATTACCTCTTGTAGCGTAGTCATGCAAAACTTTTGGGGCTTGACATACTTGTTGGCAGGCCGTAAGTCCAATACTGGGCGCATTGTCAAATCTTTCTTTGGCACAAGGAAGTAAGTTGTTTACCTGGTGTCCCGGGACTAGTTCTATCGCGTCCTTTTCTAGCAGAATGGCGATCTCCTCGAGGAGAATCTTCTGATGTTCTAAAGAGTGTACTCTTTGTCATGGAGGATGGTTCCGGGGACGCTGCAGTAGTTCTATACAATATCCTGTGGATACTGTTGACAGCACCCATCTGTCTGATGTGATCCCTGCCCAAGCCTGGGTGAAGGTGGAAATGCGTCCCCCTACTGGGGTTGCGTGAGAAGGGACCCTGAATGGAGCGTCACTGCTTTGGTGGAGGCGTGCCGCCTCCCTTGTTGGGGCTGCCTCTGCCTCTACCACGACCTCTCTTATTACCCCTGCCGTACCCCTGGGTAGACTGTTGGTTGTTGTTCCACTGTGTACCCTGCCCCTGGGAATAGGTAGATCCTCTCTGGGAATTTTGGCCGCGTGGGCGACGAAAATTACTATTCCCTCTCTGGTTAGGGGGTTTATTGGTTAACTGGCCAAGGGACTTGTGTTTCATATTCGTCTTTGGCATTCTTTAGTGCGTCTTCGACCGCCTTACCAAACAACAGATCGGTTTCCACCGGTTTGTCCAACAATGATGCCTGGGTTTCTGCCTTAAAACCAGACTGCCGTAACCACGCATGTCTTTTGATAACAGTGCCTTCCGCTATCAATCTGCCTGCGTTGTCTGCGGCGTCGAAGGTTGCTTTCAAAATGCAACCAGACACGGCTCTACCCTCTGCGGAAATCCGAGCTAATTGACCCTTTAAAGGTTCAGGAGCAGAGGCTATGAGTGCCGCGACTTCTTCCCACTGATGGCAGTTGTAACTGGCCAACAGGGTGGTGGAGTTTGCAATCCTTGCTTGATAGGCGGACGTTGAGGCTACTTTCCTGCAAAAACCGTATAGTTTTTTGCTCTCCTTGTCGGGAGGAGCTTCGGACGATGATAAGGGTGTTCCAGCCCTCTTACGAGTGTTGGTGACAACTAGGGAGTCGGGCTTCATATGTCCTCTTATATAGAGAGGGTCAGACTGGACCGCCCTGAAAAGTTTTTCAACCCTGGGATTGACTGCTCTGGTGAGGTTCGGGTTCACCAGGGACGGATCTATTCTTCTCTGAATGGACTTAAGGATAGGGATGGTCTGGGCAACAGGCCTCCTTTCTCCCACTAACTCTTCTGCGAAGTCCCTCTCCTCCTGGACACCGTGGGTGTCAATGTGGAAGTGTTCTGCTGCACGTGCGAGAACCTCGTTTAGGAGAGGTTGGTTATCGACCGGGGAGTCGGTAACCGGGGCTTTGTTCTCTACCGGGGAGTCTACCCTGTATGTTTCCGGGTCCTCCTCTTCCTGGTCCTCATCATCCCCATAGTAGCCCGTCCCGGTTTGCTCTTCTACCATGCCAAATTCTTGGTCCTCACCAAAGGAAGCCTCTCCTTGATACAGTGAGTATGGTCTTGAGTATGGTTGTACCTCGAAGGGGTCTGACCTCATCGGTGTTTCAAACCGGGGCTTTTTATTTGGGGGGATAGGATCCTTAGAGCTTGAGGGTGTCGCCCCTTGTGGGTCATACAAGAGGAAATGTTCTGGATTTTTATCATAAAAGTCAGCTAAAGAAGACATTCTTGACATGACCCTATCTATGTCTTCACTGGACCATTTTTTGAAACTGGGAATGACTCTCAGCAAGTCTATGGGATTTATCTTGCGTAGCTTTGCTGGTTTTAGAAATATCAGCAGACCTGGTCTGGTCTGTCTGTCTAGGGGGAGTGGTGTGTTTCACAGGTGTGGAAGAGTGCAAAGGTTGTTTCTTCTGCTGTTTTCCCCCCTACCCGTGAGTGGAAAAGTGTTTTCCCTGTCCTTTCGTGGCTCCGGAGGTTTTCGACGCCTGGCGTCGAGGATCGGGGGTGGTGTCCCTGTCCTTCGAGCGTGGGGCCTCGCTGATTTTAACTGCGGGCTCCGACTCCTGGAGCGCGGCCTGGGGGTGGAAGTCGTCTTAGTCTCCCGACGATCGAACTTCTGTTAGCCTAGGGATCGAGGCACTCTTGGCAAGAGTGGATGATTGCCTGGAGTCATGCGGCGATCTTGATCGAGAGCGCCCAGAGGACACCGAATCGGACCGTTCTGTTTGTGCCTCTTTCCGAGAACTCGACGTCGAGTCTCGGTTGGACTTAGTGTGTTTAGTGTGTGTAGTATGTGAAGCGCTTGTGTCGCCGGGGGTCTTCCCCATAGCCGCCCTGCCGGACGACCTTCCGAGGTCGGGGACCTGCGCTCGGCTGTCTTTCGACGCCGTAATGCCCTCGCCGTCCGAAAGTACGGCGTCGCTGCCATCGCTGAAGGTGCCCTCCGCTGCCATGGCCGCCTGCCTGGCGTGGTGGGCCCAACGCGTCGAACGGTCCTTAAGTGTCTTAGATTTAAACCTACTACACGCTCTGCAGTTCGCTTCGGGGTGGTCCCTCGGCAAGCAGAGATTGCACGTGGCGTGCCTGTCGACCCAAGGGTATTTGCGATTGCACTTGGGGCAGAATTGAAAAGGGGTACCCTCCATACGCACCTTGAGGCAGCGGGCTGTTAAGTGTAGGAAATGTATAAGGTGTACCTATATACCAAGAGTGTAGAGTATGTACCACCCCCCACTCTCCCTACTTGCAGGGCCGAGGCCAGAGGCCTTCCAAGGCCCGGGCTGAGGCCAGAGGCCTTCCGAGGCCCAAATCCGTTGTGCAGCAGCCGACGGTCGATTTCTTCTCCAGCGGCGTCGAGTTGTCGAAGTTGGGGTGGGGAAGGATGTCAATAGATTATTCTTTACATTTTTAGCAAAAGTATGGCTAAGGCCAGGGGACTCCGCAAGATGCTTCCGACCAGTATGGCGGAAAAAAACAATCTGAGGTTCCTAGACGCGTGAGGGATCTTGGGTACAGTGGACGTCACACTAGGGATAGTATTACTGGCACGCCCTGTGTCGACGCCCATTTTCGAGTTTCGAAAAAACAAACTGTAATACTCCGCAGCTTCCACTAGATGTCGGCCTATGCACAGCATGTGATCTAAGCAGATTCCATAAGCCTCAGAAATATATATATACATACACACATTGCACCTTATAATATTTATCATGCACATTGTCATTTGATCGCTTACTGTATTAATCTGTCTATTCCAGTGCTGCATATATTGGTCATTATCATCTTTGTGTCTTTTTAACTGTATTTCTTTCATTGTCTTAAACCATTTAGGCAGGACAAACCTACACCTATGCAGCTTCTGTGATATGAACTTGGCTCTCTATTTTTAGTTTGCATTTAACCAACTTAGACAAGTCACATGCCCTGTTATGAATGATCGTTAGTGTACTACGTATTTACGAATTTCAGAACTAACTTGCTGATACATTCATTTCATCTTGAGTCTATATGCAGCCTCATATACACGAGGATCTGACCCTCCTAGGACTTGCACATCTTTCAAATCAACCTGTTCTATTACACATTGTTTTACCTTGCACCATTTATATATGGCTGTTCTTTTCACTGTGAGTGGTGTTGATGCTTCACAGACCATATAGAGCACCTTTTATACATATTGTGTGCACAGGGTCTGTTGATTAAATGTGATCAAGTGCCTAAAAGGGCACGAAACGCATCGCTGGCTGCCTCTCAGCCTGATCTTTTTACTGAAACTTCAATAAAGAGGTTTATCTGACGAATCCAGTCTTTCAATTCTGCTTGGATTCTGCTGCCTATCCTGTGCGACCCTAACATCTTTGTTCTCAAAAAATAAAAATAAATATATATAACCTCTGGTTGGTCTCATCCAATCCCACATCTTCAGTTGTCACTCATATTCAGATGATACACAGATCTCAGTCCAGCTGAATCTTCTGCATTCTGACACGTCATCTTAGTTCAGGAGTTGCCTCGAGGCCATGGGACGGTGAATGAGTTCCAACTGGTTTAAATTGAATGGAGATAAGATGAGGTACTTGTGGTTGGACCGTAGTCTATCGCTGCCCTGTGGACTCCTTTTTGGCCTCTCTCATTGGGATCCTTTCCGTCTCCTCTGACAAGTGTCAGGGATTTGGGAGTGAAGCTTTCTTCCTCTCTTTCGATGAAAGCCCAGGTTGGCACCATCTGTCAGGGAGGGCATTTTACAGTTGAAAATACTGCAGAAAGTTTCACCCAAGACATCTTCCTAGACCGGTGGTAGCCTCCTTGGTAATGAGCCGTGTAGATTACTGTAACTCACTTTATTTGGCACAGCCTGCATATCTCATCAAACGCCTTCAGAATCTGGCAGCTCGGGTGGCTACTGAGATCCCTTACAGTACGCATGCTACACCTATCTTGAGTAACCTTCATTCGCTCCCGGTGGCTAAATCTATTGAATTTAAGTCCCTCTGTACCATCCATCGTGCCATACATGGACTAGGAACTGAATACCTGCGGGTTAAGTTTCAGCTTTATGTTCCTACCCGCACACTTAGTTCTCTGGATAGCTATCTTTTGGTGGTTCCAAGTTATAAACTGGCCAGAAGTGGTGGATGTGCATTTTCGGTGGCTGCTGCCAAGCTGTGGCACACGCTGTCAGGTGATGTTTTTGAATACTAGCGAGTCACTTATGTTTAGGCGCGCTTTGAAAACCCTCTTGCGATTTGGATGACCCAACTCAATTGTACCCTCAGCATCAAGATGCCTCTGGTGAATATGCGCTCTTTACACATTTTATAGCCTAACATAACAGAGTACACCCAAGCAAAATACCATGGCTTAGATGCACGCATCCTGCCCTGTCATTGGTCCAGCGTTACACATTTTTCCCCCCTTCACCTGAGCTGATGGAAGGCATCCATAATAAAAGGGTTTGTAAAAGAAGAGTTTAAAATGAAAAAGAAACCAAGTGCTTGGACTTTCACATTGCTAGCTACCGCCGGATGCAGGGTTCTCCAGCATGGTGTCTGGCATGGATTCACATGCTCATTAATATTCCCCGTCCTCAGGCTGGGACTCCTCTGTAAAAGAAAAATCAGTTTCACTTTAGCTTGAAAACTGCATTTCTCTTCTAAACCAATCACTGTACTTTGGTTCATACTGCCCCATCCAATGACAGTCCTGTCCCTAAACTCCATCCCTGGTGGCCATCTTCAGATTGTTACCACAGGCTTCAGTGTTGGGAGTCCTCATCGTGCTCACCAAGTTTTTTTTCTCCCTCTTTCTAGGTTTTTTTTTGCGATTTTCTTTGACCGACTTTTGCTTTATTGTTCGTCCGAAGCTAATTACCAGCAGCGGAGACCCACTGTCAGTGAACATCATCCTACATCGCGGATCTTCCATCAAAGTTGCAGAAAGACCTAGGCTTGGGCCTGCTTTGCACTTTTCCAGCATGTCTAAGGAGAAGAGCTGCCTCCTCAAACTCTGCGCAAAATGTGCATTAAGGAATGTATGTGTTGCCTGCATCCGGACCATGATGAGGAGGGATGCGAAGTCTGCCGTGGGTTTTCAAAGAAAACAAAGAAGAATCGCTACAGCAGGCTGGCAGCGTGGCTCGAGTCGGGCAAGGCCGCTGACTCCGATTCTGGGCATGATCATGCCACACACCTAGGACTGGCCGGTCCCACGAGCGAACTCCCTCAGAAAAGAGGTTGAGGTCCTTTGAAGACACCCAGCCCTCAGGGGTCCAAAAGAAGGCCAGGCTCTACAACGCCAGTCCAACTGGGTTTGCCGCGGATGCAGCTCCTAACTCGGGGAGCACTCAGTCACTGTCACCAACTACTTCCACTGCGATCCTACAGAGAAAGTCCCCGACTCCTTCAAAGCTTTGCTTACCATTGGCTGACAAGTGGACAAAGGAGAGATCTAAATGTGTAACCTTGCTGCTCTCTTCAGCGACGCCATCGCCCATCATCTGCTCAGCCTCCCAGAACAATTTCATAGACTACGATCACGACCCTGTCACCGAAGGCTCTTGCTACCACCTTGTCAACAATAGTCACGTCTTCATCAAACAGGGGGCCTGGCCACAAAGGTGGTGTGCACTGTCACAGTGGCAGCCACTCCTCCAGTGTCCCTGCTGCCTCGGCATGAAGCAGCTGCAGCAGCACCAACTGTCGCCCCAGTGATGGGGACAACTCCCTCACCGCTCCAGACGTCTCCAGAGAAGGAAAAGAGTAGGATCCCTCCTAATTACCCTAAGGAGGCGGCACGCCAGCCCGGACCCTAAGCCGCCCGCTCCTTTCACTTCTAATCCAAGGGACAGGTCATTGGACATTCGGACATTCGGATGACCATGCACACACTAGTGTCAGAAATCCAGCAGAGGCTACCCCCCACACCGGGATCTGCCCAATCTCGGAGCCCCCCCGGCCTCCGACCAGGTGTCCACAACAGCGCAAGTGTAAGTCAAAGGACCCAGCTGGCCCGAGGCATCAACTAACACCTCCTCAACATTGCGATTTGACTCAGCCTGGAGACCCGGCACTACACACAGACACGGGCACCGAGATGGTTACTACGGCGAAACCTACGAGGCTGATGGCTTTGTACCGACTGATCGGGAACCAGTGGGCTGTAGACGAGCCCCACAGGGCCTCTCCAACAGGTGAGGTCGGCTCCTTTCACACCATGATGTCCAGGACCCAGGACCTCAGACCTTTTTTATCTGGTGTCCGAGGAGACTAAGAAGGAGGGATTTCTCTACCAATGAGGCAAGTCCAGATGGAACACCATCTTGTCCATTCCCTTGCTGGATGAGATCTGGTAAGATGGCTTGGCTCGGATGAAGATTCCGAGCACCGCGCCACCCAAGCACGATAGACTTGAGAAGTAGTACAGGGTCCTGAACTCTGCCCCCCAAGTGCTTGAGGTCCCAGCCTTCTCCCAAATCAGTGGTCTCTGCTGCAGCCCAGAAGCACTCAGCGAACCAGTCGTCTTCGACCATGGCCCTGGCCAGGAGGGGACGAAGCTGGAAGCAATGGGCAAGAGAATCATTTATACTGCAGCCTGCACCATTCTGTCGCGCTACGGCTGGGAACTGTGGTATAAATTGGGCCCTATACTGCACTTCCTGCTGAAAACAAGTTGAGGTCCTGTTCCAAGAGGCGGAGGTGGCCTTGGACCACGCCATTACAGTGGCGATGGACATCGCAGAAACAGGGTTCCGCCAAATGGGCAACAGTGTCTCTTTGAAGGCCACCAATTTCCAACCGGACGTTCAGTCCAAAGTGGTAGACATGCCATTTGATGGAGAAAACCTTTTTGGCAAGACAGTCGCTGTGTCTCTACAAACCATCAAGACTGACACAGATATGACATGTTCGCTGGGGACCCTGCAACAGCGCAGACCATCATCCTTTTGTTCCTCGAGAGGGAAGTCTGGCAGGTCTGCCAAAGGGTATACCACCCCTTATCGACAATCTTGCTGCTCCACAGCTCAAGAGGCTTACAGAGGACGCTCACAGGCATACGGCAGCGATGGACGGCATTGACACTGCCCACAGGCCAGGGTGCCAGCAGTGAAGCAGGCCAGAACCAGCTGTGGACTTGGTAATCCCAGTGGGAGGCCGGCTGGCGAGGATACTCAGCGTGTGGCAGGCCATCACCACTGACAAAAGGGTGCTGGACATCCTCAAACAAGGGCACACCTTGGAGTTCCAATTCAGGTGTTCTCGTATTCCTCCTGAGGTTCGACAAGAACAGCATGTGGTGCAGTGACTACAGGAGATCCCCGCCATGTTAAAGAAGGGGGCGATAGAGCCAGGTACAACGCCTGTCGTCAGCATGGTCAGCTACAGTGCAGGCCATTAAGTCATTGTTAGGCAGGATGTCCTCTCGCATCAACCTCGTCCCTCTTTGCAGACTACAGATGAGGCCTCTCCAGGAGTTTGGGATGCAAGGTAGCTGCAGGTCTCAGGTTCTTGGACGTACAAGATCGCTCTGAACTGAGAGTTCCGGCAGGCGATGGCATGTGCCCTCACC
Source organism: Ambystoma mexicanum (assembly GCF_040938575.1). Classification (NCBI taxonomy): domain Eukaryota; kingdom Metazoa; phylum Chordata; class Amphibia; order Caudata; family Ambystomatidae; genus Ambystoma; species Ambystoma mexicanum. The sequence continues at coordinate 177,452,853 of NC_090936.1, forward strand.
TCACGCAAGGTGCTCAGTTTCAAGTCCCTAAACACCAGTAGATGGTTACCACAGATACATCCCTGGAAGGTTGGGGAGCCCACGCCAGAGCCAATGGCTACCATAAGAAAATACCCTTCACATCAACGTCGTGGAACTTCAGACTGTCTTCCGCGCCATCAGGTCATTCCTGCTGTCGCTAAAGGGGAAGGTGGTGAGGATCTTCATGGACAACACCACCACCACCACCATGTTCTACATCCGGAAGCAGGGCGGGACACGCTCTATGGCTCGCTCACGGGGTAGCCCAGGCCCTGTGGCGCTTGGCTATTCTTCAGGACATGTTTCTTGTCCCCTTTCACCTGACCGGCACCAAGAACAGCATTGCAGACTTGCTCAGCAGAGAGCTACATACTTGCAACAAATGGGTGCTTCACCAGTATCAAGTGGATCTTCCGTTCTGCAAATGGAGTTGGCACCAGCTAGACCTTTTCGCGACAGCGACGAACTCCAAGTGTCAGAGGGTTGCCAGCAGGTTCCAGCAACCTAGGAGCATGTGGGAGGCTCTCTTGTTCCTGTGGGAGGGACTCTTGCTCTACGCCTTTCCTCCTTTACCACTCCAGTTAATTCGGCAAGGGCTACCCACAAGTGGAGGAGGGACAGTGAAACACAGGAAGAAATTAGCAAGTTAATTCGGACCCTTCATTCCCCAATCACCTTTTTGCCTACAATATAAAAGCCAGCCGGCCTCCACTCGCTGAAAGAGCATGGCATTCCCGAGAGCTGTTCTTACTCAGAGGGGAGGGAGCCAAAGATCATTTGAAAGAAAGGAGGAATGAAAGAAAGACAGAGGAGAAGGGTAGAGAAAAACAGGAGGAGGAGAAAGAGTGAAGTGGGGGGAATACAAGCTGAATCAGGTGGTGGTGGAGCAAGTGCAGGATGACAGCGACCAAGAGGAAAAGAGCTGGAGAGGAAGGTTGGTAAAGTGAAAGCAGAGCTAGGGACCGGTAAGCATTCAGTTCCAGGGCTCCAAAGGAGGTCACTACCCAGGTGGAAAGTACAGAATAAGGCTAGAAGCCTTTGGAGGACCTGGTGACAGCAGCTGTCAAGGAAGAGTCGACATTCTACACAGTTTGGTGAATGAGCCAAAGGCAATATTTTGCCTGTTAAACTGAGAGGATAGCTCAGGGGCAACACATTTGTCTTGTAATCAAGACAACGCATAGCAATACAGGTAGGAATCCCGGTCTTGCACTTAGAAACTGGTCTCTGGTATTAAGTGCGTTATAAAAGAACAATTGTACCGCAAAGACACGACTGGGTTCAGACTAAGTTGGCAATGAGCAGGCTTTCAGCACTGGCCCCAAGACTCTAGTGATAGAACCCTGCCAAAGAGGGATACACATTCTACCTTTACCAACCCAAGTGGGAGGTGGGGAGAAGACCGGGCAGAGTGGTCCAAGGATGGATAGCCAGGCCTATGAGACTTCTAGTACAAAAAGGGTTACTATGCACCTGCCCATTCCCGACTCCCGAGGACACAATGGGTCCAACTACCACCAGAGGCCATATAACATACCAGTCAGTGATCTTACCAATGTCTCGAAACCAGACCCAGTCACAGAAGGGTGCATGGACACTAAGTCACCAAGATGGAATCACATTTTTGGACACCATCCTGCGAGGTACCTACAAACCTTAAGTGTGGAACAAGGCCTGGACTTTAAACTCAATACCACTTGTCCATCCACTGCAAGCGAAACACTAATGTTGATTGATCTAGACACTGCTGATTAGAATAGACTTTCCCGGTTATGTTCTACCACCTAGCTAGCCATTCGTCCACTTCCAGGACCTTTAATGAAACCGTGTGCTTTATAGTAAAAGTCAGTGGACTACAGTCTGACCATTATCAATGCTAGCATATGTCAAAATAAAAACAAATTACCTTTAAAATCACATGACATGTTAAATTCGATGCTAATCCAATCGTTTAGAAAAACAATTCAAAGAGAAGTAAACTACTGCAACTATTGCTACTTTTTTAAAGTAAATGGTCAAATAAATAGTCTGACACTTGTAGCTGAAAAGGCATTATCATATGTTGTTCTTCACAAAATGAATACCGAGAAACCAAAAGGTAACATGGAAGAGCTCCCATTGAAACAAACCTTTGCGTAGACCTCGTGCTAATCCACCAGTAAAATATTACAATTATACCAAGTCTGGCAGACTATGTGCCATTACTATGAGTGGGGATCTAGGGAACTATTTTTAAAAAGTAAAATCAAAACGGAATGTACAGTGCCTTCAACTGTATTTGGAAGACACTTCGGTCCAAAGAATACCTTGCTCCAATTTGCACAAAAAAGGGCAGACTATTTTATTCATAATTCTTTTTAAAAGTTGGTATAAAGACAATATTAATTACACAAAATGCTCATAAAATTAGTTTATGGAAATAAATAGCTTACAACAATTTATGGAAAGTGCATTTGCAAATAAGTGTCGAGATGAAATTGGCTTAAAGTTCCAAATGTGTATCAAATTCAAAAGGGAGAAAATGCAATTTGCTTAAAAGGGGACATTTTTGGAGAGACAAAGGTTCCTAAAATTCCATAATGCTATATTTATTCGTAAAAAAGGCTTTTGCCTTGTAATATTTCTGATTCATCACAACCAATAAGTCATACATTCTAAGGAATTGTTTGTCGCATTGTTTTTGTTGCACGTTTGCATATTGATGGGATACAGGGAGTTAGCCAATTGGTAAGGATCGGATACACTTGCACAATCACACCGTACTATAAACAGAACATCGAAAAAGATAACACATATTGCATACTGAAACACAAATAATAAAGAGATCGAATCAACCGCTATTTTCCGAAGACTGGCTGCTTTCATTATCAGAGGAGCTGGTCTCTCCAGGGAAGCTAGCACAGGCTGCACTTGGCTTCTTCAAATGTGTTTTGGTCACTGGAATAGGTGCACGTCTTGGGTCTTTTTCTGTGCTTCGGATTCTACACGCAGGCTTTGCTGTATTTAAGAGTCCAGCTGATCTCACTTTACTGTTAGGTTTAGATAAAACTGGTAAAGGCGAAGGGACAGAGGATTTTGGTTTTCCACGGAGAGAGCATGACTTGTCGATCTAAGGGGGAAAAATAAGTTATTAAAAAAGATGCAGAAATGGGTTTTTCACAGAATGTGTACAACAATACAAACATTAATCAAGTGTTTACAGTACGGTTGTAAAGTTAAGATGCAAAGATCTTCGCTTTATAAGAGGGTTCATTTGGGAACCCAGATCTAAAAGATCTGTTCCAAAATTAATCAAATTTGCCCACTGTGCCTTACATGCAAGAAAAGAACACTCCCAACGGGTGTGACAATGTTGGTGTGAATAATTAAAAGATGTTCTTTTAGTAACCAGTTTAACATGGATGACAGTGTCGAGATATAATCCCAACCACAAGTCATCATTAACAGAATTCTGGAGGTGGTGAGTATAATTCTCAGTCTGTCCCCTTAATTACTCAGATTGTCTTCCTAATAATCTGTACTTAGCTGGGTGCTCATATGCTTCAACTATCTTCACCACATCATCCATAGGTTGAAGTTACTCATTATCTCAACTATTTTACTCCATGCAGATTAATTGATACCAATGTAAATGGACAGGGACTGGGGCCCTTTGCACAACAGACTCCACCGAAAACAAGATTTCAGCTGAGGCATGGACACGCTTCACGCATACCCTCCCACAACTGGGTTCCAACGAACTGGGTAACTGTGCTCGCTCCTAGGTTACATCCCCTTTTCCTCCTACTCCAGAGAGACTGCAAAGCAACAGCAACAAAGGAAAGTGTAATTATTTTAACTGCTTGAATAAACCAACGGATTCTTTAGTAGAGACTAGTAGGGGAAATTACTGGCCCTAGAAATAGTCTTGTGAATGTCTGAAAAAGCATGCAGGGTAGACCATGTAGCCTTCTTGAAAAAGTCCAAAAGGGGTACAATTCATTGAAAAGCAACAGAAGCAGCCTTGGCTCCAACCAAATGGGCATGAACCCCCTTGGGAACTGGAAGACTACAAATTGAATAGCGTTCCAATATGTACACTTATATCAAACAAGCAATCATAGCCTTGTAACTTTGGGTCCCAGGTGTATACCTACCTTTCTTGACAGTTATTATGGTATTCATTGAACGCGGACCTAGCTTCGAGAAGCAATGGAGCGCTTTACAGAGGTGTACAATACAGATACATAACTGAGCGCTTTTCAGAGGTAACAGAACAGATATACAGCGGGGGGTAGGATACAGAAGGGCACAAAGGAGGGGTACAGCAGTCCTTGTTGGCGGGGAGTAGAGGTGTGGACAGCATCTAGCGAGTTAGGTGGCACGAGCGCCGATGTGATAGCGAAGGTGTTGGAGGAGAGACTCCTTGAAGAGGTGGGTCTTGTTCTTTTCTGAATTTTAGGAGCATGGGAGCAAGTCCGATGCTGACAGCAGGTGGTTCCATAGTCTTGGGACTTACACAGAGAAGGCTTGTCTTCTGGTCCTTTCCTTTTTGCAGCAGTGGATTTCAAGTCTGTTACACTTCCAACATTCCTTGTTCATTCCAGATAAATGTTCAACGGCGCACTGATGTCCAACCAATGAAGAACTTGCTCTTTATCTGAAAAGGAGTTTGGAAACAAAGGCAAGGTAGTTCTCCTTAATGTGGAATTTCAAGACCACCTTTGAGAGTAAAGGGTGAGTCCGCAGGACAAACCACCTTTTTGAAGTGAAAAACAGTAAGACTCTTCCAAAGAGTTGCTGGAGAGGTACATCCACTAACGGATTTTTTCAGTATACAAAAGTAAAATCTTCTGAATCCCTGGGTTCAAACAGATTGGATGCTCGCACTGATCAGAACATGTCTAAGGCCCACATCAACCAGGTAGCCCAGCCTGCGGGTTGTGGTGTGATGGAAAGAAACGTAGCCCATTAAAATGTCTTAAGGCTAAATCTTTATGAGGGCAACATTTGAACTCTGAAGTGAGGTATGCAATTATGGAAATTGAGATTGCCAAGATTCGATCTTTATGCCCGTTACGGCTAAATGAGCAACATCCAGGGAGGAGACGGTGGACTCCTTTTTCTTCTGTCAGACAAACAACTCCCTATACGTTGAGGTACCACTGTTGTCTTGCACTGGCAGCCAGTCATAGTCTCAAAGAGTTTTAAAACCCCCCATGCAGGCTTCCTTCAGGTTGGTGGCGCCTGCTTCCTGTAAATCAGTCATTACACAGGACCCTGACCTCGAATTTCACACACTATCCTACCGGGGCAAGACGCAATGACCCAGCTTTTCCAGTGATGACAAAGAGCCGCCAGTACAAAAGGAAAGCATCTTTGCTGTTGCAGTACAGGAGACCAAGCTTACAGGACACAAGACTCAAGTGCATTAGGGAAGATCCACCAGCAAACTGGCTCTCTCACAGCTAGCTTCTCTCAAACTGTCTAAAGAACATTCAACAGCCATCACTCACACCACATTCCACTCCTAGGACATCACCATTCAAGCATAACAGACAAGGCAGGAAGAAAGCACATTACAACAAAGGACTATTCCCAGTATTTGGAGTGGCATTTTATACAAAGTAGCCAGTGCTACTTGACCATGTTACGACTTGGACTTCTCAGAACAATCTCATCCAGACAGCCCAAATTAGAAGTAACATGTGGCATTATAATTAAGTTGTAATTGAGCAACTGCGTTTTTTTAGATTATGTATGGGATAAAGTACCCCACTGTATATTGTAAGAATATTGCAAGTCACAGCTGAATTCTGTGGCCAAACAGAGAAACAAGGTCAAAGGCAGTCTTATTTTAGAAAGTCACAGAACTCTGATGACTTGCAACATAATTTTTATATAAGGTAGTGGGCATTTTATCCCTTATAAAACACAGCTATACAGTGTCCCAACATCAATACCAGTCTTCTTGCTTAATCTACTGTAAGATCTTCCTTGCGAATACATATAATAAATTAGGAATTGGCTGAGATTAAACAATGACATAGGTATTGCAGAAAAATAGTATAAGCAGATTAATAAAGTGCATGTAAAAACGTGTTGTGCTTTAAAGTAAGTAATCACATGCACATCTATTCCTGCTATTGTGTGTTTAAGTCCAGCAGTGCACAAAATAAACATGCCACCATAAACAGTTCCTCATCTATTAAGGGCTGTAAAGTATCACAGAACGATATTTTACAAGAAAGGAATTTGAAAAGGGTGCCAATACTTTTAGTGCTGCAGTGACAGCTGGAATTCTGCTCTGTGCTGCCTCAAACAGCAGGCAATGTGTCCTCATAAACCAACTGCAATAAGGAATTACAGAGCTGTAGTGATGTAATTTTGTATTACAAGTGAGTAGTGAGGTCAGAACTAGCCTGTGATAGTAGAACAAGTTACTTTCTTACCTGGTAACGTTCTTTCGATGGGATGGTCCGACGACGTATTCCATATCTATGACAGGTAATGTCCACAGCTGTGCTGCTTCGTCGATGACCCGTCCCAAAGGACCTCCTCCGACGGCCAACATCACCCGATGTGATAAGTAGGACGCACGTAGCCTCAGTTGTAGTTTTTTCCCCCAGAACGTGTGCCACCAGTTTTCTGCCAGTCAGACACACATGGCCTTGCGGAACGCAAGCTGCAATCACAAAAGAAATTCTGCAGCGGGCAAGTTAGGGAGGGAGCGATATGGAATACGTCATCGGACCATCCCATCGAAAGAACGTTACCAGGTATGAAAGTAACTTGTTCTTTGAGGGGATTGGGTCCTCCGACGTATTCCATATCTATGACAGACTCCCAAAGCAGTACCAAGCAAGGAGGTGGGAAAAGAATTTAGAACACAAATTTAGCATGCCCAATCAAATTGCGGAATAACGGACTGCCTTACCAAAGGCCAGATCTTGCCCTCGGATGGAATCGAGGGAGTAGTGACGTACAAAAGTATGTACTGAAGCCCAGGTGGCTGCATCACAGATGTTAGGAATAGGAACACCCCTCTGCAGGGCAGTAGACGCAGCCACTCCCCTGGTAGAATGGGCCCGCAAGCCAGCCGGAGGGCCCTTACCCGCCAAACGGTAACATTCGGAGATAGCTAAAATAATCCAACGAGACAAAGTCTGTTTCGTCACAGCTTGTCCCAAACGCTTTCCAGCGTAACCAATGAAAAGTTGATCGTCCACTCTGACCCGGGACATGCGCGAAATATAAAAGCTCAACGCTCTCCTAGGATCAAGCCTATGGAGCCTCTCCTCTTCCTTGCCAGGATGTGGAGGAGGATAGAACGCCGGAAGAACAACCTTCTGGCTCAAATGAAATTCCGAAACCACCTTCAGAAGAAAGGAAGGACGAACTCCAAGGACAACCCTGTCCTTCTGAAACACAGTGAAGGGTGGCTTAACTGAAAGTGCCTGTAACTCACTCACTCTGCGAGCGGAAGTAACCGCAACCAAAAACACAGTTCTCAGAGTTAACAGTCTCAAAGGGCAAGAATGCAAGGGCTCAAACGGAGCACCCATAAGAAACTGAAGAACAAGGTTCAAATCCCAACCGGGCACCAGAAAAGGTGACGGAGGAACACATTAGTGAGCCCTTTCAAAAACTGAGAAATTAAAGGAATCTTAAAATAGGAACATTCTTCAGACGAGCGCTTAAATATGGACAGCGCTGCCAGGTAACCTTTAATGGTCCCCACTTGCAAGCCCCTGTGGGCCAAGGAAAGCAAAAAAGACAGAACCATGGGAATGTCACACTCAAAAGGATCCACATTCTTAACTCTGCACCAGTCGCAGAACTTTCACCAACGGCAACGGTACAGAGACTTTGTTGCCGGCCGCCCGCCCTAGAGCAACACCTCCATCACATCTTCAGGGAGGTCCCAATCCTTATACCTCAACCTTTCAGAAGCCAAGCGTGAAGGTTGAGGGATCTGACCTCTGGATGGAGAACCTGACCCCCCTCCCATGAGAGCAGGTCGTTTCAGTAGGGAAGACGAAGTGGAGGGCAGATGGACAAGTCGAGAAGGTCAGGGTACCAAGTCCTCCGGGCCCACGCCTGAGCAATGAGGATCATCCGGGAACCGAACCTCCGTAACCTCCGCAGTACTTGCGGGATGACGGGGACTGGAGGAAAAGCGTACAGCAGTGGGAATGACCACTCCACCACGAACGCGTCTCCCAAGGCTCCTTTTGGAGGATATTCCCGCAAGCAGAACCTTTCGCACTTCCGGTTGACACGGGAGGCGAAGAGCTCCACTTGAGGGGTCCCCCAAAGGGCGAAGATCTCCAGGAGAATCTCCTGAGCCAGCTCCCACTCGTGAGAGATCGTGCTCTTCCTGCTCAGAGCGTCCGCCGTCCCGTTGTCGTCTCCGGCCAGATGAACAGCCGAGCTCAAAACTTCCTGCTGGATGGCCCAGAACTTGAGCTGCATCGCCTCCCTGAACAGAGGAAGTGACCCTGCCCCCCCTTTTTGTTGAGGTAGTGCATGGCCACCGTGTTGTCCGCTAGAATCGGGACACTCTTTCCTCGCACAGTCGGCAGAAAAGCCTTCAGGGCAAGCCTGACGGCCCTCAGCTCCAACAGATTGATATGGAGTCTGGACTCCGACAGAGACCAACGACCGCTGACTGTCAACTCGTTGGCATGTGCTCCCCATCCCGTGAGGGTCCGTCACGATCGTCACCTCCGGCCAGGGCAGCAAAAATGGGGGCCCCTTCATCAGATTGCCTTCGACGGCCCACCACAGAAGGTCCTGGGTGACCGAGGGCGGCACCTGAACAGGGTCCGACAGCCTGCCGGAGGACTGAGACCACTGGAGCTTGAGTGCCCACTGCAAAGATCTCATCCGCAGACGAGACTCTGGCACCAGAAGAATGCAGGATGCCATGGGGCCGAGCAGTCTCAAGAACTCGGACGCTGGGAGATTCTGGGCAAGTTGAAACTTGTGCACCATCTGCTGAATGTGAAGAGCCCTCACCTGGGGAGGAAAACACTGCCCCAGGGATGTGTCGAGCACTGCTCCGATGTACTGGAGCCGCTGTGTTGGTGTGAAATGGGACTTCTTTAAATTGAGGGAGAAGTGCAGCTTGTGAAGGGAGTGGCAGGTGACGGACAGATGATCCAGGACTTGCTAGGGAGAGCTCCCCCTCATCAACCAATCGTCCAGGTCGTGGTAGGCGTGAACCCCCCCTTTCCTGAGATGCGCTGCCACCACCACCATGAGCTTGGTGAAAACCCTCAGGGTGGAGGTCAATCTGAACGGCAGGACCCGAAACTGAAAGTGCGAGTCGCCAACCGCAAACCTCAGGTACTTCTTGTGCTTGGGATGGACCGGCACATGGAAGTAAGCGTCCTTCAGGTCGAGAGACACCAACCAATCCTGAGGTTGAAGGGCCTGGAGGATTTGAGAGAGTAACCATCTTGAACTTGTCCTTCCTGAGGAGTTTGTTCAAACCGCACAACTTCATGATGGGTCTCAATCCCCCGTCTTTCTTCGAAATCAAAAAAAAAGGGGAATACCATATTCCTCTCCGCTACAGGCACCAGTTCTATGGCACCTTTGACCAGCAGGGCTTGAATTTCCTGCGCAAGGAGCGGATCCGGACCCTTCAAAGAGAGGTTCCCAGGTGGATTGTCGTGAGGCCTCTGCCGAAAGGGAAGACAGTAGCCGTGGGTTATGATCTCCAGAACCCACACATCTGAAGTAATGGCATGCCACTCTACAAGATGCTGCGCCAGCCTTCCCCCAACCAGCGAACCATGGGACCTGGCCTCATGACTGAGTGGTAGCGGCTGCGGTGTTGCCTGAGGGCAAAGAGGCAACTGCCCGAGCGGCCTTGGCACCTCGAGTACCCTGTTTTCCAGCTCTGGCACTCTTACGGTGGCCTCTGACTGCTAGCTCCTCTCGCTTTACTGAAGGATGAGTAATAGCGAAAGGAACCTCCCCTCCATTGTTGTCCCCTAGGACGAAAAGGCAGAGGTTGTCGAACTGCAGCGCCCAACGACTTTGCTGTAGCTTTGGAGGTCTGCAACCTCTCAAGGCTCTCGTCAGCCTTGCTGCCAAAAAGATGTTCACCGTCAAAGGGCATGTTGAGCCAGGACTGCACATCAGGAGTGAACCCCGACTTCCGCAACCACGCAAACCTGCGTATTACGGTGCTCGCCGCCATGGACCGACTGACACAATCTGCCATGTCCAAACCCGACTGAACGGCCTCACACATGGCATCCTTGCCATCCTGAACCATAGCAAGGAAACCATCCCGTTCGTCCCCTTCAGGAAAATGTTCAGCCGCTAATGCAACAGTTCCACAGAGTGTGTGTGAAACGAGACAAGGCACATATGGAGTTGGCCGCCTGAAGCGCCATACCCCCTGAAGAAAACACTTTCTTCGCCCAGCCGTCAAAACGTTTGTCGTCCCTATCCGGAGGGATGGTAGGATACGACGCCTGCTTTGCCGGGGCCGTAGCCGCCTGCACTACCAAACTCTCCGGAGTGGGGTGCCTGGACAAGTAGCGGGGATCGCTACTGGCTGGACGGTATTTTCGCGACTAAGACTTGCCCACTGACGGGAGACTCTCCGGAGCAGTCGAAGCCGCTGCCACCCTTCTTTGCAGAGCCATATGAAACGGCAGTACCAGGTCAGTGGGGGGACCAAGATCAAGGATGTCTGTGAGATCATCCTGAACGAACTCCCCTGAGGGAGCCGACCATCATAAGTACTCTGATCCGAGACATAAGGCGCCGGTATGAAGAATCGGCATGAGTGCCAGGCTCCGGCCTACAAAACTCCACCTCCGGAGAGGTGTCCAGTCCACTGGCATCATGCAGTGACTGCCTCAGGTCATCAAACTGGCTATGGCCCGAGAGAAGCTCATCTGGTACCATAACCAGAACCAAGCCTTCATCAGAGCCTTCATCACCCTCTGAAATGTACTCCAGGCGGTGAGAGGAAGACACCTGGGGACCAAAGCTACGCCTGACCTTAGCCAGAGCCTTTCTAGGGGCTAACCCCGTGCCACGGGGCCCCTCCGACACCACCGCCTCAAAAGGCATCGAATGAGTCGGCTTCGGCGTCAACAGAAACGGCGTCTACGTCGAGCAAATCAGCGTCGACGTCAGCTGCAGCGCCGCCAGCATCGACGGTGTCAACACAGGCCTCGAAGCCGGAGCTCTGAGCATGTCTCGACGACTTAGGCACCAACAGCGTCGACGACCCCCTCGGAGGTGGAGCCTCGAGAGAAATCGTCGACGACCTCGGAGCCACAGGCATCGACGTCCTTGAAGACGGCACAGGATCACGCGGTCTCGAGCTTGTCGAGGACCGGGACCTGGAACGGGCATGGGAGAACGGAAACTCTTGTCCGAGCGGGACCTTTCCCGTGAGCCGTGCTGACCACCCGAGCCCGAAGGCGTACGAGCGGTGTCTCTCGACCGGTGCCGACCGACCCCACTCGGAGGCGCAGACGGACCGGTGCCCTGCGATTCAAGAATCGCTAACATCTGCTTCCTGAAGGAAGCCCATTCCTCTGGTGTCACTTGCATGGTGGGATAAGCGACCCGCGTCCTCAGAAGAGGACGGGGAAGGCGACCGATGCCGGCGCTTCCTGGAATGTCTCGAAGAGGTGGAGGAGTGGGGAGACCGACTCCTGGAAGGAGACCCACTGGACTTCGGACGATGCGGAGAGTCGCCTCTCGAGTCATCCGTCGAAAGCCCCGTCGACCTCGACTTCCGGGGCTTAGACACCCGACCTCCCGACATCTTCTTGCGTTCCCGCAAGGCCTTGGCCGTGAGCGACTGGCAGTCGACACAGTCGTCCGTATCATGGGCCTCCCCGAGGCATGCGTCGTGCGAGTCCGTGACCGACATCTTGGACCCACAGTCCCCGCATTTCTTGAAGCCCGGACGCGGGGTGGAAGACGAAGTAGACATCGCCACGAACAGGTCTTCACAAAAACCAAACAGGTTCAACGAAGTGAGAAGAATACAGCAAACTCCAAAGAGTCGAGGCATACCGAGATTCACGAAGCGAATATGTTCGCGGAAAAAACAGAACTGAGGCTACGGGCGTTGTGCGTCCTACTTATCACATCGGGTGACGTCGGCCGTCGGAGGAGGTCCTCGGGGACGGCGCATCAGAGTCATCGACGCAGGAGCCGAAGATTTTCCGAAGCAGCATAGCTGTGGACATTACCTGTCAGATATGGAATACGTCGGAGGACCCAATCCCCTCGAAACATTATTTACAGGTTTTATCTGGATATTGCAGGCTACCATACATTAGACTTCATTTTGATTACTAAATCGTTATTTGACGTGATCTAGTTCTTGCAGAATTGTTGGTGCCTGGCAGACAGTAACACCAGTATTTCTCCTGCTATCCAATTCTGGTGTTCTCAGTACTCCCATCAAGATCTTGTCTATGACCCCTCGCCCCTAGGCCCTCAAGTAGCTGTTTGGTCTGGCTATAGACTGTTTCTGGGCTAAAACCACCAGTAGGTTCCTTGTACGTTTCTACCTGAAGTCCTTTAGGGTTTCAGCTATTTAGCAGAAGCAGCTACTGTCTTTTCCTAATGCTCTTGCCGCTTATTCACAGACTCTCTGGAATACCATCCTAACTCCCACTAACCGCATCCTGTTTTCTATATAATGTGGCCTCTGTGTCAAATATTCAATTATTGTAATTGGCTAGGCTCCTTCCTCCTGGTTTTTGGGTCATGCTATTGGCTAGCATAAGCCCACCTGACCAGTGTTTTTACCTACGATTCACAGACATTGGGCCTCATTACGAGTCTGGCGGTAACCAAGGCGGAAAAACCGGCAGGTTACCGCCGAACTCGTATTACCATTCCGCCTCGTGATTCCCGGAATTACCGGAGCATTATGACCCTAGTGACACGGGAATTCCGGAGGCGGAATTGTGCAAGTCCCCATTCCCATTGAGTCCCATAGGACTCCATAGAAATGGGGGGAAAATGGAAACACCGGTTCCGTCTTTGACGGAGCCGGTGTTTCCATTTCCGCCTTCAGGCGGGTGGTGTTAAACCCGCCAGGTCAGACCTGGCGGGAGTGACACCTCCCGCCTGCAGGACTCTGAATCAGCCAGTCCGGAAAGAACAGTGTTGGCGGTTTTACCACCACCGTTTTTTTCCGGACTGGCTGAATCATAATGAGGCCCATTGTGTTTCTCCCATTTGTCATGATTCCTCCCTTGGTTGAGAAATTAAGAGCATGATCGGCCATCTTGAAACCAGGCAGGCCTAACAAGTCAGCCTACTCCGTGCACCATGAGTGTTGGCATTTGGTTCTTAGCACTGTGGCATGTGCTCCCTTTCTCTTTTGATGCTCACAAAGTCTGATTTTCCATCCTACTATATTCTGTTATAGACTGCAGGCAGCAGTCAATTTAGGAGTGCAAGGCTTATAATTCACCGAGTGAGTCAGCGGGATGCACTGAGCTTGCTGCCCCTTGCAGTGTTCATCGGTAATCCCCATCTGCGATTGTGCTATGCATCTGGATATCTGACCATCACTTCTCCCATGATGGTCTAATGGAGGGGAATCTTTGTTAATATTACTAAATCACATTTAGGGATTGTTCCCAATAAGAAGCACCATGTACCAATTCCAGGGGTCCCATCACACAGTGGGTGGCTTCCCCAGACAGCCCCAATAGTCCTTCATCCCACCCAAGATCATGTCCATCACAAACCTTACTCTGTCACAGTGATGAATCATGCCTAAAAAGACAAGGGTAAACAGGAAAAAAGTTCTTCATTAATAAGTGTGTCAGGTTAAATGTTCTCTTTCAAAAACACCAAAGTGTTCCTTACTTTGGGGACTTGCCCGGTGTCGACTTTTCAGTCTCATTTTTGGGAAATCATCATTACTGAACACATTGTTGGAAGTCTAAATCAGAATACACCTTAGGATTGATTACATGCAATCTAAATAAGGGAGTGAGTTCCATAGCTTCATTCCTTTTATCACAACTGTGGTACAATTGTCCAAAGCTCCATTAAGAGCAAAATGAAAAAATGTTTGAAAAAATAAGGAATACTGCTGGTGGCAGCAAATAAAGGAATGCTATCATTAGAAGCATGTGGCTTTACTAAACTGGAACAAACCAATTGGGAATAAAGTACGGCTGTGAACTTTTGCCCCAAGCCCCTCACCAGGTGCAATTCTAAACACCACAATAAAGCAGAGACTAGTTAATAGACTACTTAAAAATGACGAGCAATGGGCAAAGATATTATGGATGTCCAACTTCGGGCTTCACGGGCTGCAATCCTAACATGTTTTCAGAATATCACTCATTATTATTCATGAGAGAAAATGTGCATACATTTAGAATTATTGTATGCCAATTTATCTCAAATATTAATGAGTGGTATCTTGAAAATCCGACATGTTTCCAGCCCTCGAGACCTGAAGTTGGACAACCCATTGATAAACACCTATAAAACACAAGGGGGTACGACATAAGCATGAGGACAGATCAGAAGGTGAGAGTTGCAAGGGAATCATGTGTAAAGTTCATTCAAACGACCCCCACACAGATTCACACTTTCACTCTTAAATGAATGTCTGCTTGTCACGCAACAATTTTCTACCAAACTCCCATTCTAGACTTTACTGGGTGTTTCATTTATTTGTACTCTAGATGTTCTCCAGAACCTCCTGGGTTCCTCTGACAAGTCTTTCAGCAACCTCTTGGCTGCATCAGGTAAACATTATTCCACGACTCTCCACCAGCCTCTTGGATTCCTCAAGCAAGTGTTTCCTCAGACTTCAATAGATCCTTGGCCACATCAAGCAAGCATTTCATCAGTCCTCAGAAGGGCAAATATGGTCTGGCGTCTTTACCTATAGGTGGAAGCCCTAATGATGCTTCTCACAAACCCAAAGCAAGCCGTTTGTTATGTTGGGTTAGCAGTCAGGGCTGGGCTCTGAACAAATGTGCACAGCCCGGTCTTTCCATTTATAGCTTGCTACTGGGTACCTTTTCTAGGGGGGGATTTGCTCCCTTTCCTCCACCGGTGATCATCTCTGAGGCTTTCAGCCAGGCATTCTTCCCCAGCATACTCTAGGAGTCCGCCAACACCAGACTGATGGGCACCAAATGTCATGTTGGGTCCAGCATCATTTCCGTTTTCCACACAGAAGCGAGTTGCGGAAATGCACATCAAGCATTCCACTCAGCAAGTAAGCAGTAACTAGTGTACGTTTTTCCTATCCCCAATCCTAAGGGTGATTCACCACAGATGGTACTGTGGCCAAGCACAGAGTTTCCTAGCATCTACAATAATCTGAATATTTTCAATCGACAGGCCTAAATAACCATAAACTGTGTCCTCAGGAACAAAACAGCTTAGTAATGTGATTGAGAGGAGGGATGGGTAATTCACCTTTCTAAAAGGTAGAAGGATGGGTGGATGAGGCGTTCCAAGTTGTGCAGTAGAAAAGGGATACAGCATCATTTGGGTCACCAAGGAGCCACCCGACGTATCTGGCAAAAACAATGGCGCCTCATATTCATGATAACCTTAGATACCAGTGGCAGTGGGGGGGAATGCATAAAGGTATTTCATTCAAATACATTCCTACAGATAAGCAACTTTACCCATCACCTTTGGAGTCATGCAAGGATCCATACTCACCCCTTTGATCTTCAACCTTTAAATGGAACTGCTTGGGACCCTCCTGGCTCCACACAACATCCACCAACACTCAGTTGACATGCAGCTCTACCTTAAGATATTCTCCACCGAAGACATCCACAGGCTCAAGGCTTGGCTCACATTGATTTTCAGTGCTTACCTGACGCTCAACATCTCCAAGACTGAATTCCTACTGCTGACCAGCACCGAAAATGCCGACATCCAGACATGGCTCTCTGCTATGAACATCGAGGGCTTCAGACCCCAGCTGACCACCTGTACCATAGTCCTTGGGCTCTACATTGACATACGCCTCTCCCTTCAAGGAGCATATACCAAGAAAGACAAAACCTGCTTGGTGCCAACTGTCCCTCTGCAGATAAATCAGGTCCTTCATCCCAGCAAATATGTTCAAAACGGTTGTCCAAGCCTTGATCTTCTCCCACCTGGATGGTGGCAATGCGCTTCCGGATGGCCTTCCCGTGACCGTCGTTGGCACCCCCGAGATGTGTCCCAGATGCTGTAGCATGACTGAAAGAACTCCACAAATTTGACTACATCATTCCAACCCTCATGACTGCATGGGCTACTGCCGACCACCAGAATCAAGGACATGTGCAGACGTGAACTTCACTGGCACAGGAAGGAAGGAAGAAAACATAAGACTGCCTTCTCTATCTAAGCCCCCAGAATCTGGAAACTCCTCCCCATCACACACTTTGTCTCTTCCCATCATTTTTAGGTCGCAGCACAAGACCCTCCCCTTCAACTAATAACTCCTCCCCAACACCTAGGTCAACACACACTGCCTACCTAAATCGGAGCCTGGGTGATCTGGCCCCACCAAACAATGACCAAACACTCATTAACACTGAATCAACTCCTAACAGTCGAAGTCAAAAGCATACTGGATACATTACTCCAATAGTTCATGTAGTTAGACAGGATTATTTGACAAACATAAAATGCCCATATTGTTATAGTGTATGATTTTCACCCGTTTGCTTCTCTTGATCCATGCCCTCGTTAGAAAATAAGAGACAACAAAAATAACATTTATGGAATCAAAGTGTTTCTGCTGTGGTCGTAGTTCTAATCTGATGGTTTTTAAGCCATGGTTTGAGGTCGATTACGTTTCTTGTGAGCTGGAGAGATAAATATTTTTTTTTTTCAAAGGGTGGTCCTCATTCCCCTTGTTGATTTAAGTCATTGAACGCATTTTAAGAACCTATGGTGACTGTATATATGTTTATTATTGAGTATTGTTCAATGTTATCACCTGCTCGTTTCATTTTTTAGTGTGTGTGTATTAAAGTCTAGAATAAATAACTACATTTTATACATTCCTGTCTAAATTGAATTATTGTGTGCTCTATGTGGACTCATTGTGGACCCATGACCCCACTCGCACTCTGAGAATAGCATTGACTACTCTTCAATTTGACATTGATTGGGTTTTGGCTAACCTCAGAGTTCCACTGTTTACTCTAACTAGGGTGGCCTCTGAATATCTGTCCCCCAAGCCAGATTCTAGAAATCCATCTTAACAGAACGGAATTGATATGTTTGTTGCAGCTTTTCTACAACAGCTGGCATCATCAATCCTGCGATATATGACCGCTTATAACGTTTGGATGGAAAAAAGAGTAGCTCCTGAAAACCCCACTAAGTCCATTCAGCAACACAATTAAGTTTCTTACAACCCATTAACTGGCACTGGTTCATTTTCTGCTACAAACATCACCCATAAAAGGGAAAAGTTCATTAGACAACAAAACACAGCAGTATGTTTATTGAAGGAAGGCCATACTTGCTTACTTTTACAGACTGTGTATCCATCAGCTCTTCTATTTCCTTTGTCCAGTGGAGAGCCTGGGCAAACATTTTTAAGATCTCTGTCAACTCGCCTACTTCTGCCACATCTGTGTTCTTTAAAGGTTTTTTCTTGAAAGGACCAACTACATTTCTATTCAAAAGCAACCGTGGAACATTTGGCTTTACAGAGTTCACCATACTTGCAAATGGCTCAATCTGCAAGAAAGTACCATAGTATAGAAAACACATTTAAGAATACAGTGCATTTATTTAAACAGAGCGGGTAGTAGGCGAACATTGGTTGTATGTAATACTGTGCTTTTCTATGCATGTGTGGGCAATGGAAGAAAGGGCATGTAAAACAAATAATCCATACTACATTCACTTTCCAGTAGGTTTTGAAAATGGCAATCACTGAAGTTATTGAATATTCCAAAGTGTGACGACGTGCCCCGTTTGACTAATTCAGTGGATGGGTGGTGTCTGTGGTAACTTATACGAGACGGACAAGAATTCCTGTTTCTCACTTGGTAAATTTTATTGAAGGAAATAAAGCCTGTTCTACCCCTACTTTCAATGAGACGTTTTCCTTATTCTACTGTAGAGGAGCAGACGTACATATGCGCAGGAGATCCTACCCCCCTATATCCCCTGCATTGGAGCCATGACACCATGCCCTGTCTAACCTCAGCTACTGTACCAATAGTACAGGCAAGCCTATGGAAGATGG
The DNA here is from genome assembly GCF_040938575.1 of Ambystoma mexicanum. Taxonomy (NCBI): domain Eukaryota; kingdom Metazoa; phylum Chordata; class Amphibia; order Caudata; family Ambystomatidae; genus Ambystoma; species Ambystoma mexicanum. Next base: position 177,471,106 of record NC_090936.1, read on the forward strand.
TATACATTAAGACTACCATACTGAATGTATCCCGAGATGATGACAGGCTGCAGGAGGAGCCCCCTGTAGGAATATGAGAAAGAGCTAAGAAAATGGATCATGATGTCATAAAACAGAGTGCACGACATCCTGAACAGCTAAATAAACACAATGTATGGATCCTAGAGGAGAAATGACGAGGTAAAGAATCACATGAACTTTAAAGTGTAAAAGAAGATTACACAGTAAGAAGTGCTGCAGAAATTAGAAGTATGAAGAATGTACAGACGCTGAAATGCAAGATAGATCAAGTCATCACATACTAGCTATAAGTAGTAAATAGAATGCAGGCGGAGCCACCATTGTACAGAACCTGAACATTGGTATCATGAAATAAGCCAAAGAATCACTGAGAAAGAATGAAAGACTGTTGCAGTAGAATAGCAGGTTATTGAAGCTACGTTGGGAGGCTGTCTGGCCTGAAGTCAAGAACTGAGAAGTCAAGGTCAGCTATCTACGCTGAAGAGGAACGTGTGTGTGTGGAGGATGAATCCCCTCACTTTAAGGTGCAAGAAAGAACACAAAGGATGGCAAGTCTTAATTCATTTAACACATTTAAAAGCTTGCAGAATGAACAGAATAGTGGTCTCGTCACGTGAGTCACGGATGGAAACAGGGCTTGAACTTAGGGTTCCAGATACCATAGTGAACGCCCTGAACTCCTGTTGCATTCCCAGGACGAGAATACACTATACACTGAAAGGCAAAGTACAAAAAGAATTTCATGGCAGAAGGCATGGTTGATGAGATGCTGGGCTAATTGGGTGGTAGGGCAGCCTCATGTCCTATCTACTTGCACCTGGGTCTTGGCTTACATGCTGCTAATTGAACCGAATGTTCCAGACATGGCACAAGTGTGTCAAACCAATTGTATTAATCCATATAGCGAAGGACCTTATAGCTTAAGAAACCAATGAAACACTAACTGATTTTTCGTAAAATGACCCGTATGAATAGGTAGGCATAAGTTGTCCACGTGATATCGGACAGCCAGTAACAAACCTAGCTCTTCTATGATTATATATCTAGATGTATCCCTCAACCAATCCCAACCCTTGATAGGTTGTTCACTATTGCCACGTAGCATGACGTCATTCTGATGCATAAAGAGGTATACAATTTTATTTTTTGTGGAAATCGCTGAGAGAATGTTGACATTCATTGTACACTCCCTGTTTTAGATGATTGCTAATATAACACCAACTTGCCATCTTCTTGAGTTTGTCCGGTTATTTTGACTCAGAATTACTCTGGTGTAATCCCATCCACCCATAAATGCATGATCCAAGGGCCATAAAATCACTACTGAAGAAAAGAATAATGCTGTGCTAGTCAGGATGTCTTACAATACCAAAAATATTCTATCCAAACCTACTCTAGAATCTGCCCCCATGACTAATACAAAACACCAACATAAAAGTAGTCTGGTCAAAGACTCTTCCCCCCCCCACTCTTAACTCTGGTAATGGGGGAGGGTTTCTGGCCCCCACCCAAAAATCTCTATTCTCCATCAGGCCATGTGCCTGGTTATATTGTTACAAGTCTGTGCGTTTCCCCTCTTTTACCAGATGGAGCTTGGTCTGGGCTTCCAGCAAAATGTTCTCATTCCTTTCTCCGGGTAATTTGTCTGGTCAGACGATTCCCATTTCCGGATTGTCGAAAGTCTCAGTGTGCATTCTCCCCGGCATGGATAGCAGGCTCCATCTGATCGGGTTTGCCTGCATGTTTGTGAAGTACAACAGCTTCCACCCTTTTCTGGGGTATCTTAGATTGTATTCCAGGTCCTTGGTAGACACCATATATTGAAGCAGTCAGGTTTACCTTATTTCCATGAAAGTTGTGCCCCCCGCCCCCTATCCTCCATTTTATATCTCACATTGCAGCCCTGCATGAGCGGTTTGGCTTCTCAGCCCCTCTTGGATTTCTTGGATCTCAACTTGACTTGGGCTGTTTGGCTTCTATGTCCTTCTGGGCTTATACGTTTTCGCACCCCTTCATGGGATTTCTTGGATTTCCGCCAGACCTCAGCAATTTGGCCCTTTTTGACTTATTGTATCTCTCACCCCTTCATGGGTTTCTTGGACCTCAGACCATGGGGGGGCTATTTAGCTTCTCAGCCCTTCTTGGCAGATTGGCTTTCTCACCCCTTCGTGGGGTTTCTCCTGATTTTTCCACCCTCCTCCCACTTCTCAAAACATGCCGTAAACCGGTTTCTCTGTGTCAAAGCTCTCTAGGGGAGGCAGTCTCATGCAGTTGTGGAATCGTGAATCAAACTTCTTTCCGGTCTTCTCCACTAGGTCTCCGACATCAGTTCCTCCTGTCAATACTCCAAAAGGACACCACAGTCAGTTTGTGGAAGACACTGGTCGTCCGCTCCTGGGCAGGCTGTATCGGGTTTCTTCTCTGTGGCTCAGATCTCCTTAGGTTCCCGGCCTTGCTGGTGGTTGCAGTGTTCCACAGGCTCCCATTTTCTCTGTCCACCATGCAGTCTAAGTGTCGCTGCCTTCAGGATTCTCCTGGAAGGGAGACGTTTCATCTGCACTTCTACGCAGGCTTGCATCTCCAGACAACGAAACAGGAAATGGAGGAAATTGAAGCAGTGAGTGTAGAGGAAAGTGCTGAACAAGGTGAAGGAATGGAGAAAGCGATGTCAGAAAGAAGTATCAGAAAGAAGTTATGGGGAAATATATTGGATAACCTCCAGGAACAATAAGAAGGAAGAGATGGAAAATAAGACCAGTGAAGGATTTGGGAAGGAGGTGGTGCAGAGAGGCGTAGCGGGAATTTTGAGGAGGATAAAGTCTTCTCCCTAGAAAGGTAGCTTACAGAGGAAAAAAAAAAGCTTTGTGGGAGTGCAAAACTTGTGGCGAGATGCCAGGGAGAAGAGGGATTAGAGCAGGGGGCTGTAGAAGCAGAATGCTGGCAGAGAGAAATGAAGTGGGGAACCTAGTGAGAACCTTGTCTAATGTTAAAGCAACCTCTGGCTCAAACCCATCATAGCGGGCCTGCCTCCAACAAGCCCACTGACGGAATCCACCCACAGACTCCAAGTACGGTTCTAGGAGTTCAGCGGAAAAGACCCCAAGAACTGTGGGAAATGGTACAGGAACCCATAAAGCAGAGATTGAGAAATTCAAGACAAGAGACCCCAAGAAAGGTGGAAGATAGGGTGCAGGAAACCCTTAACGTCTGGGACTGTGAGCTCAAAATTACTGTGTAGATTTGCATCCAGCCTTGGATTTATTGAACACTGGCAAACTATTTGTTGTTAGACACTTTCTGGAGTTACGTTTTCCCACTGTACTACCTGACCAAGGAGAAGATACATTCTGATAACTTTGAACCACACATTTATTTTGGCCAATCCGCTACACTTTTAGTAACAGTTTGTTAACCCGATTACCTGGCCTGTTTAATAATGGATTTGTTTATATATTTGAAAAAAAATGCCACACTTCTGAAAGAAGATATAAAATAAAGAAACTGAAGTGCCAATTGGTTTTGGCAACATTATCTGGATTGCCCTCATTTTGACCTGTCCAGTGAATCCTTCAACATAACCACATGGCATCAAACTGAAGTTACAGTATGTTTTTGCTGACCAAACCAATATTTTGACAATCTCTTTATTCCTGTGGCTGTATCTCCTCGCATCAAATGACTATTGTTTGCGATCAACATAATTTAAATATTCAGTAACTTAACAAAATCACCATAGCATCATGACTAGGAGTTATATGGGGAGGCAAAAAAGGAGGTGAGGCAAAAAAGAGGAGGGGAGGTAAAAAAAAAGCAGGGGGTGAAAAAGAGGGGAGATGATGAAGAGAAGGGGGAAGAGGAGGAGGAAGAGGAGTTGAGATTCCATGTAGATTCCCACAAAAGTTCCCTAAGTTCCTGAAGGGTTTATAGAATCATCACATACTGCAGCCACAGTAATATGACCCTGCCCTTTTGAATATCCGAGGAACAAGTGATCTCCAAAGCCAAAAAGAAAGCAAGTACTGTACTTTATAGGTACTTCATAGAGATGCTGGGTATATAGTACAGGTTCAAAAGACAGGGAGGTGGGTGGTGTGGCAGGGGATTATCTAGATATCGGCTTTTAGTACCCCAAACACATCTAGTGGTGGCCAAGTTCCAGGACCACATGCTATCACAATTCCTTGGGCCAGTAAAATGCTGCCTGGTGAACTATTTCACCACTTCAAAAACAATGTATAATTAGCTTCTTTGCCCTTTATGGTACTGCACCCTGGATTTACACAATTTGATCATTCGCTGCTCTACACTTCTGAAGATGTATGTGGGGGCATCCAATTCTCCATCAGAATCTGAACTCTGAGATTAGACAATGTATTGGTGTGATCATCCATAAAGGTTTAGTCAATTAAGAAAAATCAATTTTTGAATAGAAGATTTTTTAACATCCAAGGCACAAAGAATTGTCCAGAGCACATCTTAATGTAATGGTACATGTACATGGAAATGTGTAGTTCTAGTCATTTTTCCTTTGAACAAACAGATATAAAAACAGTCAAAACATGTTTCAGGCTCTGACGATGATTAACATCTTAAATTCAAATGTTGCACCTAATAGAATGTCAAGTACACATTGCTTTCTTTTGACCTAATTTAAGGATTAATTGGTAAGAGTATTCATAATGTAGTTCAAGTTAAACCCAATTAATTTTCCTGTTAGATTATGCAATATTTCAATGGGCCTCTCACCGAAGTATGAAGGCTTGTTTCCTCTCTGAAGGAATGAAACAGGTGGCCTTTCCGCATTGTGTGCTTTTTCACCACAAATGTGCCAAGAGACCCCCCTCAAACCTAAGTGCATAGAGCGCCCCTCCAACTCAACATTATAAGAATCCCAGTCTTGTGTATACGGATGAATCTATTAGGCACATTAAAATCAGCCAAACAGATACATTCTTTAATGCCAATAAAACAAATTTGTATACATATAGTCTCTTAAATCGCCAGTGCAGGGTCCCAAATGACATTCTTACGACCACAGGTCTAGTTTCATGTCAAAACTAATTAGACATCCTTAGACCTCCATTGCATCAAGTACCTGAGTACATCTCTATCTAGACTCTGATTCAATTGTTGTCAGTCAATATGTTTATTCGGATCTATGGTCCATCAAACACATATAATATACAAAACACAGAACTAATAAAAACCCTTCCCTAGAAAAATTACACATAAAATAACAAAATCAGATTACATGTCAATATACAATAGCATGAGATAAACAGTGCATAACATCCAATGCTAAAAGTATAAAACGAAGTGCAAAATGGACAGTTTCCAAGAAATAGACATTTGCAGCAGCAACAACCAGCCATACGTAAGAGAGAGCAGATAGCCAAGTCCCCAGATCATTGGTGAGAATACAAATACTATAACTAGGCAGATAAAAACGTACTAGACACTTAAGTCAGTTCGCTTACCAGCCCCTTCCTGTAATGCATGGCTCTTTATATAAAAAAAAGATAATGCCCATGCTGTTAGAACAGAATCAGCAGTCAAAAGAAACAAAATTGCAGGCCTATAGGAGCGGATGTTAGTTTCCCTTAGGACCGGCAATAAGGTTGACCGTCTAATCCAGCTATATCCAGGGCAAAACAATAACAAATGGGCCAAGTCCACTTTTATGTGACCACACACCAGGCACACTGCCAAATCGGGATCTCCTCTCCATTTAGCTGGGGTTCCTCTCAAAAGTAGGCAGTCAAATCTTGCACAGGTGATTACCCAGTGTTCTTTCCTAGTAGTGCCCCATATTAAATAGGGCTGTATACCCTTTACCCGGCTAATCACCGCATGCTCTTTGTCTGAGTTAGTTACATGCTCCAAAAAGGTCCTTTTCATTGTGAACACTTCCCCCAAAATACATTTATAACACCTCATCGGGGCTTTGGTCAGAAGGGCAACTGGGGGAGAAAGAACCCTTATATTATCCTCGGACAGAGCTGTATCGATATAGTCAAGCCACAGGTTTTTTCTCCAACCACCCCAAGACATTAGAGAACTGATTATAAAGTGGCAAAGGGAAACACGTTCAATTATTGAGAGAATTAGTATACGGGAAGAACAGATGAATTTCTCTCCTTGGGTTAATTTGCAGGCTATGAAACCCCTAAGCCTCTATATAGCCCTTATGCCTTTTGAGCTTCTATACAATCTTAAGCGCTAAAACATGAGAACTGAAGGCAAAAGCACCATGGTCAAGACAAACTAACGTTAAATCCTTCTTTGCTCGTCAGATTTTGATTGGCATGATCCCTATTCAGGAACCCAGTTGTCCTGTCAGGCACTGTGCTCTGCACTGGTCTACAATACACAACTCTGCAGTCTTTCTGTATGGGTTATGCCATAGAAATCTTACTACAAACATGTTTGACTGGATTACTATTGGTGGCACCTGATGATCAGAGATAGGAGTCTAGTATGCACAGCACCAGGCCAATATCGAATGATAAGAATCAGCTTCTATTATTTAACATGTTCCTGCAATATCTGACAGCTTCTCTCTCTAGCCTTGTATTCCTGCATGTTTTGGCTAATTTATTTGGGCATAGTAAGTAAGGCTTTCTGATAGGAAGACACTGCTTCTTTGGAGACGGGTATATTGGTTTGTTGCCAAGCTCAGCCAACAAGTGTCTCTTTGTAAAAGGTACTTGTGTAACCTCTTGCCAGTGATGCATCACATCAACTTCTTATAAGCATCCTTTTCTGTGTCTGTGGCACAAGTGTACTAATGCATTCACTACAGGGGCCTGTGTTTGACCTCATGTTTACAGGTTCGAATCCCAACAGGTCCAATGAAATGAGTACCATTAAGTTGGGTAACAAACATAGTGCCAAGATGCCCCTTCGGGGGTAAACGTGCGCTTTACAAATACGCCCGTTATGTTATGTTCCTGAAACAGTTGTTTGAAGATGGATCCACTGATTAAGCATCTGAATGCCAGGACTGCCACTTTGCTGCCTCGTTCTGGCAACCATGCCCTTCTTTTTATATCATTTATGCAAATAGCGACTGTATGATCAATAAATGTGATGGATTTTATCTAAAAAGGTATGCAACAGTTGTTAAATTGTATGCACTTAAATTCTGTGCATTTATCAATGTATTTCCAACGGATATATCCAGACTACTTTATGTCCTTGTGTATGAGGAATGCACATAGTCTGACTTTTGCAGGTCATTTGCTGGACCAGTGTAGGCAGCCTCTCTTTTCAACATTAGTTATATACACTTGAATATGTAAACTAATACTTGCCGATTTGTTGTTAACTGGCTCATGTGGTATCTAGAAAATATGCATCATCATCATCATATACTAATTGCTCTTATGAAACCCATCTGTAGCAAGGTCCAAGGCCCAAATTGGATCTGATATTTGTGCATAGAATTTGAGGTTTTATTTATAATGAGCCATTTTAAGGTACTCGTTTTAGGTCTGGCAGAGCGCCATCTTGCAATGCTTTGCTACTTAGGACCGTACAGAGGCTTCTTCACCAACTCCAATGTAATGTCAAGGGACATTTTGCACAATACAAAAGTCAGCATTATAAATACTCTTGGTAACTGTGAGTACATGCCAAAAAGCTTCAATGTAAATATATTTACCTCCAGGGATGTTCCCATTACGATGAGCAGATCGGCATTAGCAAAATCCTTTGAAAATTCATAGAATCTTTTGGGAAGATCTTCTCCAAAAAAGACGATGTCTGGTTTGACAATGCCAGAACAAAAACTGCACCTTGGAATATTCCCATTGACAATGGATTCCTAAAAAGAAAATGAAATCCTATATTAAAGTAGCTATGGAACTTGATTTTTATAAAATACTAATGAAAAAGTACAATGGTGTAAATAGTAACTGAAAGATACTATCACAACAAACAGATTAAGTTGACAATACGTTCTGCACACAGGCACAGTTCCATATATTTCATATATTATACATACGTCATCTCATACTGGGTCTCACTCCTTTACATGTTTAATATATGTGAATGATGAACAAATCTTAGATTGGAAGGGGGGCAGTGGCAAAACCAATCTGATACTTCGCCCGCTTCATATCATCCACTTCAGGAAGTCCTTCAATAATCCTCAACACACTCACATCAGAGATTATGTAGGTCTGGCATTTTCTCCATTTATTTGGTGAAGAAAGTCTAGGCCTATCCTGGGTGGTCCATCAGCACCCACAGATACAGACATTTCAAAACACTCCACCTCCTTTGGTATTACCATCAAAAAACGAAAGAGGTTTGGTGCTTAGTAGTGCAAGTCCTTCCCTTGGGAGCTTTGTAGCTAAGTAGGGGTCAAACATAGGTTGTATGTGGCTTCACCCAGCCAGCAGAGTCCTATGCTCCGAGTAGTCCCCCCCCCCCCTCTCAAGCTTCAGGGTCAGATGGACAGAGTGCAACTGAAAGAGGGAGACATCTAAACTAACAGTAAGGAAAGACCAAGCATATGCAAGGTCAGGGTCTAAAGCTAGAGGATTTAATGTCCAAAGTCCATCCTTCGTGTGTCTAAGTTATCGAACACCTGGGCATCCACTCAGGAAAATGTTCTGCAAGTCCCTCAGTCACAGGTGTTTTAAAGTGTTCCAGCAGAAGTCTAGTGCTAAGGATGAGTATGCTTGTCTTTTTTGCATAGACTTGATTAAAGCTCAGCAGTTAAAAGGTTTTTAAACAAGTTCATGTCTGTCTTTGCTCTGGTTTATTGTCTTGACCGGGCGTTTGCCTTAGATAGTATTTACTCCCTGCATATTATCTGGATTATCAAAGCTCTACAAGACCTCTTTATTTGGGCTGGTGCAGCAATAATTTTAAAAATGCAACCCAACAATAAAACCATATAATAATTCAACTAAACAAATGGCTCTTTCATGCTTTGTGGAAAGAAGGCCATGAATTAATACTTCGAATGTCACAGGGAGTGCATTCCAAAAAATGGAGCAAGTACCCACAGTCCACGATATAGAGTCTTGCATTCAGTCTTGGCAATCCAGAACAAAAAATCAGCTACCTTAAGTCGATAACAGACCCTTTTCTTAGCCCTGCATTGAGAAACAATTCCATCACTAGATTTAAATCGTTTTAAAACAAACTACACTGTACAGGAACTCTACAGACTGTAAAGGAATGTGCCTTGGTCAGCCCAAATATGTGCCAAAATGAACTACATTTTGAACCAGGTGCGGACAATACAGTTGGTCATTAGGATTCACAACATACAAGCCTGCTACCTACTCAAGGTGAGAGTGGACAAGAGTTCTGAATACTGGAGCATGTTCATCCTTTCGAAGGTACAGGGGAATTTAGCAAAGCAACTTCGCTTCAATCTAAAAAAGGAGATTCTAACCACCCCACATACTTTACAGTGGACACCAAAAGTCGGGCTGCCAAAGGATGCCCAAGGTGTCTAACTTACCAGCGTTAATTGTGGGAAATCCACATAATGATTGGATGCCTGGGGGGTAGGGAGTTTGAGCTTATATTTGGATCCCAACATAACCTCAGTTTGAGATGAATTCAATTGCATTCCGTTGCGATGCATCCAATTACTAACTTCATTCATGACATTTAGAAAGAGGAAAAATCGTTGCTAGACCCAGTGATCTTAAAGTACACCTGGGTATCATCGGCACCCAGGTACAGGTTAGGAGAGTCTACGTTTTACAAAAATAGTGATGAGAGGGCGCATGCAAACATTAAATGTGGATACAGCAGTCGCTCCTGGGGGACACAGCCGATATTGGCTAAGTGCAGAAACTGTTTGCTTTTGTGCACACATCATGTTGTAAGTGTTAAACTAACGAAGTAAGTCCCTTTGTGAGCACGAGTAGTTAGTGAGACATGGTCTCCAAAAGGAGTATGAAGGAGAATCCAATCAGGGCACCGGGAGGCGGGAGACGGCCCATTTCACTGAAGGCCCTGTCCGGGCCGAGGAGGGCCGGAGAGCCATCATTTTTACATCTCAAGCTATGATCCGTCCACTGACTAATTTCTGGACTGCCTCACTGCTACTATCTCAAAGGCCACCAACTATCCCTACAGTCATGAATATGTGCTTGGCTGACCTCAATAACTATCTCTCCCGTGGCATCATCAGTGTTTATCAGCTACTCCATCCTCACCTAACTAACTTCATTCCTTTGCACTGCATTTATTACTTTCACTTGTGTATTGCATTTCCTGTGTATATCTGCATTTTGCTGCCTTCATTTAAAGTTGAATTGGGCTGTGCTTTTAAATTCGAATTTGAATGTTTTGCATTTCCTGTACACCATCTGCACTGCATTGCTTGCTGCCTTCAGCTTTTAAAATCACTTTAATGTGTACATTTTATCTGTGTCACTCTTCTAATTTAATTCTATTCCTGCTGGGTTTCTCTTATTCTCCCTGACTCAATCTAGTAGGTCCCTATGAGCTAGCCAGAACTGTGCAGTGCTGCCATTCCTCACTCTTTGGCTATAATATCTGCCCTCCGATGGCTCCCTCTCCACCTCCCCCATATTCTCCAACTGCTACTCCATCACTTATCCTCCATCTCTCTCCAAGTCCAGTAGGAAAAAACACAGAAAATATATCCTCAGTGCAAAGCCTGCACTTCCCATTGCAGACACCCATGTCAGTGTTTCCTCTAAAGAGGTTTTAACTGCCATCCTTTCCTCTGCCCCCTCCCCTGATCTCTGGCTCTCCATCTCATCTTCACTCTCTCCCCCTCCCTCTCTCCTCACACTCCTCTATGAACGGTGGCACCAAGTGGGAAGTCCTCTTAGCTGGTTTTGCATCCTCTCGTTGCTTCGTTAATGTCCATCACACTGGCAGCATTCTGGTTCAGGGTCCACAACCCAACCTCCTTCTCTATGACCGCATCTTGTCTTCTCTCACCAACTTCCTTCGCCTGCTTTTCCACCTTCTCTCCCTCCTCTGAATGGTGTACCACACCCCTGTACCCCACCTCAGACAGAAAACCTTCAAAAGCACTGACCACCTCCACCTGGTGACTCTTAATGCCAGCTCAGTCACTGCCTTTGACTCCCTCCTCCCTGATGGCTTCAAGATCATCTCCAAGCCTGGACCCCAACGCACTGGCAGGGGGAGGGTGGGTTGCCACAATCTTCCTTGAGTGGGTTCCTGCCTCTATCTTACCTACCCAGTCCTACTCTTTTGAAAGCCTGGTCTGCAAGCTGGTCACCTCTCCAACTTCCACCCTGACGATTGCTACCATCTACCAGCCTCCAGGTGCCACCTCCCTATTCCTCTCAGAATGGGCTGACATCTGCTCTTCTTTACTTTCACCCACCTCTAACCTTCTCTGTGATTTCAACATTCAACTGGACTCCCCTGGCTCTGTATCCTCTATTCACTGATCCCTGCTTTTTTTTTCCTCTCCTTTCTCCCTTTTGGGCCAGCCCGCACAGCTGGACACACCCTTGATGCTCTCATATACTCTAACCTCTCTCTCTCCCCCCCACTAGTCACCCCTCTCTCCTGGTCAGACCACTGTCTCCTCTCTCCCATCTGGGTCCCATTGGCCCCCTGACTGCCCCCCCAAAAGTCGTACCAACCTTGTTCACTAACACCTGTGCGATGAAACGAGTGACTGCAGCTGCCTTCGTCGCCACCTTCACCCCCCCCACCTCTGACTACCTTCGACACTGAAACCTGCCTCAAAGCGTAACACTTGGTATGACACTGAACTTGCAGCCCTGAAACAAAAGTGCAGGGCAGGAGAACCCGAAGTGGCAAACCGCAGGCTCATCCTCTGACAAACTGGCCTGCCGCCTGCTCCAAAGGCAATACAGACTCACCATCCGTGCTAAGAAAAGAGCTCACATTCAGGCACGGGTCTCGGGCACATCCAATAACACAACAGAACTTTTCAAAATCCGCAGGGAACTAGCCAACCCGTCTGCAGTCTTCTCCTCCCCTTCTCCTTCCCAGGCCCTCTGCAATGCACTAGCCTCACACTTTGCCACCAAAACTCAGGACATACACTTTGCCACCAGAACTCAGGACATTCTGACCACCCTTTCCTACACTCCCTCACAACCCATCCCAATCCCCTCCACCACAGCCCCCCCTTCTCCTGCCTCATTTTCCTCTTTCTCTCCTGTCACACCTGAAGAGGTTACCAGAGTTGTCCGCTCTATGAAGGTCTCTTTTAAACAGGTCACCCCTTGCTCATCCAGGACCATCAAGGATAACCTTGGCTCTCTTGCCCCTGCTCACACTGATTTCTGCAATCACTCCTTTATCATCAGATCTTTCCCCTCCCACCTCAAACACTGCCTTGTGCACACACTCCTGAAAAGAAAAGTCCCCTGACCCTAACTGCCCTGCCAGCTATCATCCTACCTCCAACACCCCTTTCCTGGCGAAGCTACTTGAGAAGCTGGCCGTTCCCCAACTTAACGCTCAAACTGAACTTGTTGTAGGCCTCCAAAACCATCAATCTGGGTTCAGAGGATCCAGAGGCACGGAACTGCTCTTATGAACACTGGTAAAGAACCGCTCACATCTCTTGACTCCAACTCCCCATCTGTTCTCAACCTTCTAGATCTCTCATCGGCATTTGACAGTGTTAACCATTCCATCCTCATACAAAAGCTCCACAATACACTTGGTATCTCGAAACGGGCACTGTATTGGCTGTCCTCTTTCCTCACAAACCACACTTCCCAGTTCATCCTTGGCACCTTCTCCTCTCCTACTTCCATCTCCACCTGTGGTGTCCCTCAGGGCTCTATACTCTCCCTCTGGCTCTTTAACATCTACCTTGCACTCATCTCCTCTTTCTCTTCCAACTTCCAGTGTTACACAGATGGCACACAGCTCTTCTTTAGACTCCCTGCTGATCCTCTTGCACCCTCCATCATCCCTGACTGCCTATCGGCCATCCAGTCTTGGTGCGTCTCCAATGATCTCTGCCTCAACACCTGTAAAAGTGAGATCCTTCCCATTGGGACCCCTGCTTCGCTCCTTCCCTTCACTCAGGCCTTCCTCCTTGGGCTCACCCCCCCGCGCCTTCAACTGAAGCCAGAAACCTTGGAGACATCTTCGAATCCTCCCTTTGCTTCCTCCCTCACACTCAGGACATTGCCAAGAAGTCCAACTATCAGCTCTTCCTTCTCAAAGGAAGTCTACCTTTTCTTACTTTCCCCCAGAGGATAAGGTTACTCAAGCCATGGTTCTCTCTAGACTCGACTACCTTAACAGCCTCCTCCTGAATCTTCCTTCTTACACTCTGCGACCCCTCCAGCTTATGCAGAATAGGGCAGCGAGGCTTATTCCTGGCCTTAAGCCCATGGAACGCATCTCTCCTGCACTAAAAAGTCTTGACTGGCTCCCAGTTGTTGCACAGATTGAATTCAAATCACTCTGCATCATCCACAAGGCAGTCTGGGCCCAAGAACCACACTATCTTCAACTTTATCTCACTAAATACTCTCCCTCTAGACCACTTTGCTCCTCTGGCACCAACTCTGTGTGTAAAGCTTTTTGCTAAACAGAGGGCAGGGGGGGTCGCTCAGTCTCCTCTGCCAGCTCCCTCCTTTGGAATAGCCTCCCCCTCCTGCGCAGTATCTTCTCAAATTCCAGAAGCTCTTAAGACTTCCTCTTTTCGTTCTCCTTCCCTCCTTCTCTCCTTTTCTCCTTTGCTAAGCCCACAGTTGCTGAATCGGTGTCCTTGGCCCTTATGCATCTTCAAAGCCTTGACCTCCCACACCAATTCCTCCCAGCTCCTGTCTGTCCACAGCACTTTGCATTTACACACCCTCTGCTCTGGAGACTCGCACTTGCACCTCCCGCAGCACAGGCCGTGTAGCACGATGCATTCCTAGCATTTCGTCCATGGCTCACCCACGGGCTAGGACTCCCCAGCACTTACCCTCTCTTCCTTCTTCCTTTCTGCACTTGCACATTCTAAATACTCACAAGGCATAGTAGGTTTGTCTCCCTCCCTGCCCCCCCTCTGCTCTTAAATTTTGTTTTGTACTGTTGTAATGTATTTCCCACCCTTACTCCCTCCCTGCCCTCTGGGTGCTTTGAAACAGTATATTCAGATTGTAGAAGCACCTAACAAGCAAACAAATACATAAAATAAATCCCTGACCCTCCGCAACCACTGCAGTTCTTTACAAAACAGTTTAAAAGGTGCATCTTGCAGCACATTTTTCAAATGTGTTAGCTAGACAAAACACATGTTTTCTGTGGTACCAAGAGAGCCCGAACAAATCCAAGACTTCAAGAAAAGCAGTGTATGCTCAGTATATACAATGGGTTTCATTCTAGATATTAATTTGCTGAGCACAAACACCGATCCGAGGCAATGCAGAACATGGTTAATGCCAGTGGGGGGGAAAACACGTCCGTCACCAAGAAAAAACAATGCTCATCGTCGCTCTAATGACTGGCAAAGAATTCAGATAATACGAGTAGAACAAGGGGGTACCTTTTCTGTCAATGTTAAATTTGGCAAGTGGCCCTGCCCCCATTTCCGGCCTTAACCCCACACTATTCCGTAGTCCTGCTCCTTTGATATACATTTAATATAGATTTCATGTAAATTGCATAACCCCAATATTGGTTATCAATTTGATTGAACCCCAATAATTTTGATATACATTTCATACACATTTTGTATACAATATGGTGTCCGGTCAATTGGTCGACAACAAACTGGTCGACTGCAATTTGGTCGACACCATTTGGTCGAATGCCAAATGGTCGAATTTTTAGTTTTTTTTTTTTATATATGTGTTTTGTGGGTTTTCGTGTGGGAAAAAAAAAAGAAAAAAAGGGGGTTGAGGGGGGGACCCCCCAAAAAAAAAACAAAAAAGGGGTAAAAAAAAAAAAAGAAAAAAATTCGACCATTTGGCATTCAACCAAATGGTGTCGACCAATTGTCCTGTCGACCAAATGTTTTCGACCAATTGACTGGTAACCATACAATATATATACATTGATATAATTTTAACAAAAGCACTATAACATTTACATAATTTCGATACAATTTTGATATAAATTTGATTAACCCCCAAAACGCTTGATATACATTTTGAGATACATTTGATATAAACTGGACAAGACCGTTGTCATGGTGTATAACTAGATGATGTGAGGACCCCATATATGTTTGATTGTGCCCAAAATACATTTGAGTTTGCTTGATCACCCAGAAACATCAAACTTTACCTTGCACACGCCTACAAAAAAACCCAAACTATTGGCTTAGGCAAGGCTTGTTCCTTAAGGATTTGCCCACACCGGCTATTTCTGGGATGCAGCGGGCCACATCCCCACATCCGCCTCAATAACTCAGATGCTTTAAAATGGAATAGCACTCATGTCATACCCCCAAAGCTTCCTGAGTCTAGGACCAGGCAATCATCACAGCAGTATTCGATTCCCAGCTTCTGCACTTAAAACATACAGGGTGATCTTGTGCAAAAGCCCCTTATGTCCAGGGGAATTGCCATTCTGCTCTCTTTCAAAAAACGAGCCAACATGCAGGCTGTAAATGACGCCTAGGCAGTACATTAAGCCAGGGTGGGGAGATTATATATACCAAGACATGTGGAGCCCTAGATAATATCTGTGGGAGCTACCGGGGTGCTTGTCTTTACCCCTTAAAAAGGATTAGTTCTGCCTGGGATGGTAGATTGTTGGACCCATTTCGATTGTGTACCTGGAGCAGCAGCTGCATTTCTGGCTACTGGATCCCTGGTTGACTTGAACATTTTACACACCCTGGGCTGGCGTCTCCTGCTGTGGTCCTGATTAAAGCGGTTTGCAGGACTGCAGGGAAATGCTGCTGGGCTGTCCCCGAGTTAATTGGATCTGTCGGAGCTCCACACTCAGTCACTGTGCAGAGGCCTGCCCCCTGAGGTAGCCTGATTGCAAGTCATCGCTGTGATTACTAACCGAATTAGTAGCTGCAAACCTGGCTGGTGAGCATAACAGGTGAGTGGTTATTTAATTCATATTAAACATGTATATGACTTGGGGACTATATTAAGACCTGTGTTCTAATGACATGTTTAAAAATGTACAATTTCAAACCACCCTTTATAGATTTGTTGACAACTATGATGTCCGCTAGTTTGACATGCAAAAACACCGACAAAAAAACAGACAGTTTTATGTTACTAATCAAATATTTTCAACATCATGAATAACGAAGAGCTGGGGGATTTTAACAAAGAATCTCCCTGTCTGAGTTTTGCACAGTTTCTTTTATGGCGTGTCTTAATCACTGAAGGTACAGCGGGGTAAATAGATGTGTCAGGTTTGTATTCCCTTGCATTCTGGGGCTTAAAGTTTCCCATTCAGGATGTGAAAATTAAAACCACAATGATATTCTGGAATTAATATATATGGGATACATTACTCACCGTAATCGTATTTCTGATGCTTGTATCTACTTAAATTCACATGCTGTGCATAGGCCGACATCTAGTGGAAGCTGCGGAGTATTACAGTTTGTTTTTCGAAACTCGAAAATGGGCGTCGACACAGGGTGTGCCAGTAATACTATCTCTAGTGTGACGTCCACTGTACCCAAGATCCCTCACGCGTCTAGGATCCTCAGATTGTATTTTTTCTGACATGAGGTAGCATGAGGAGTAGCGTGAGTACAGATAATCCAAGCAGATAGACAGAAAGGTAAGACTACAAGCCATCATGCGCCTTCTCTCAGAGGGGAGGAAGGGTGGGTCGCATGTGAATCTAAGCAGATACAAGCATCAGAAATACGATTACGGTGAGTAATGTATCCCTTCTGAGGCTTGTGGAATCTGCTTAGATCACATGCTGTGCATAGATTAGCGAGCAGTACCTGAAGAAGGAGGTGGGATGTGAGAAGGGTCATGAGCAAATAAGTGTCTTAGAACCGCTTGTCCCACTTGTGTATCTGCCTTGGAATGGGTGTCAATGCAGTAATGCTGAGTAAAAGTGTGAATAGAGCTCCAAGTAGCTGCTTTGCAAATGGTGGCAAGGGGTACATTTGCAATGAAAGCCAGAGTGGCCCCAATGCCTCTAGTAGAGTGGGCTCTTGGCGTGAAAGGCAGAGTTCTTTCAGAAAGTGAGTAACACAGCTGGATACAGTTAATAATCGTCTTCGAGACGGCACCTTTAGAGACGCGATCCCCCTCTCTGCCTGTAGCTACGGAGACAAACAGTTGATCTGTTTTTCTTAGCGGTCTGGTTTTATTTACATAGTAGAGGACCGCCCTACGCACATCTAGGGTGCGTAGTTTCACCTCAGCCGAGCTTTGCGGGTCCTGGAAGAAAGCCGGAAGCTCGGTGGACTGGTTTACATGGAATTTAGATATAAATTTAGGCGAAAACCTAGGGTGTGTGCGTAAAACCAGTTTGTCTTTATGGACAGTAAAGAAGGGATCCTGCACTGACAGAGCCTGAATTTCACTGACCCTTCTTATAGAAGTAATAGCAACTAAGAAGGCCGTTTTATAAGTCAGGTGTTTGAGACTGCTTTTATGCATGGGTTCGAAAGGGGGCCCATGAGCTTGGCTAGCACCACATTAAGGTCCCACCCTGGTGGTGGGTTTGAAATAGGAGGGTAAAGTCTCTTTACTGCTTCCATGAAGGCTTTAACTACTGGTACTTTACACCACGAAACCGTACTTTCCACCACAAAACCTTGCTATGGGAAGTGGTGTAAGCAGACAGGGCTGCCAGGTGTACTTTCAGTGAGTTAAAAACCAATCCTGCATCCAGCAGGTGGAGCATGTATGTAACAATAGTGGAAGGAGTGCAATCAACAGGGTTGATTGAACTACTCTGGCACCAGATACCGAACCTCTTCCACTTGTCAAAGTAACAGTACCTTTTATTTGGTTTCCTAGATTCCTTTAGGATGTCCATACACCTCTGTGGCAAATTGAGATGTCCAAACTCTATGACTTCAGGAGCCATGCTGCCAGGTTCATTGAGTTGGGTTGCTGGTGCACTGTTTGACCTTGGTGCTGGGACAATAGGTTGTACCAGGCTGGAAGTTTGATGGGTTCGCACACCGCCATCCTGCGTAGGTGTGGGAACCACGGTTGTCTTGCCCACATGGGAGCAACTAGGACGAGCCTCATCGACTCTCTGTTCATCTTGTTCACCACTTTCCTGATGAGGAGTTGGTGGAAAAGCATACGCAAACATCCCTGACCAGTTCATCCACAGGGCGTTCCCCTGGGAGTCTGGTTGGGGGAACCTGGATGCAAATCCTGGGCATTGTCTGTTTTCGCTTGTGGCGAATAAGTCTATAGTGGGGAAACCCCACAGAGAAGATATCTTCTACGACCTCTTTGTGTAGAACCCATTTGTGTTCCTCTGGGAGGAAGTCTCTGCTCAGAGCATCCGCTAGGGAATTGAGCTCCCCTGGAACATGTTGTGATGACAGATAGATGTTCCGTCTGAGTGCCCATATCCAGATTTTCTGGGCAAGCTTGGACAGATTTGGCGAGCGAGTCCCTCCTTGCTTGTTCAGGTAGAACATGGCTGTTGTGCTGTCCGTCCGGATTTGCACTGACAGGTTTAGTAGGTGGGGCTCGAACGCCTGAAGCGCTCTGAATACTGCCAGAAGCTCTAGCAGGTTGATGTGGTTCTTGGCCACTGAGTGAGACCAGAGACCCTGAGCTGTGTGGTGGAGATGGTGAGCTCCCCACCCCGTCAGACATGCATCTGTAGTGACTACTGCCTGTACTTCGGGATCGTAAAAGGGTTTCCCCTGTGCGAGATACTCTCTTGTCCACCAGTGAAGGCTTTGTACCAGTGTTGGCGAAACAACCACTAGATCGTCCCACTGACCACTTGCCTGAGACCACTGTTTCGCCAACTATTCCTGCATGGGACGCATGCGCAGGCGCGCGTGGGGGACCAGGTAAATACATGACGCCATCATGCCCAGTAAACTCATTGCTTTGCGTACCGTTATTTGTTGACCGGACTGATAATGCGGAATTTGCAGTAGTATATTCCGAATTCTTTCTTCTGAAGGAAAGGTCAACCCCTCTTGAGTATCTAGGACTGCTCCTAGGAATTGTTTGGAGGTGCTTGGCACCAGGCTTGACTTTTTCTCATTGATTGAGAAGCCTAACTCGTGGAGGAGGTCGATAGTCCTTTGAATGTTTATCCTGCAAATTCCTGGGGTTTGCCCCGTTATGAGCCAGTCGTCCAGATAAGGGTACACTGGGATTGCCTCCCTGCGTAGGTGTGCAGCCGCCACCGCCAGTACCTTGGTGAATACCCTTGGTGCCGAAGCTATCCCGAAGGGCAGTACCTTGAATTGGTAGTGTCGACTGTCCACCTTGAAGCACAAATACTTTCTGTGCGCTGGGAACATGGAAATATGAAAATAAGCATCTTTCATATCCAAGGTTGCCATGTAATCCCCCTTTTTTAGGAGGGGGATTACCTCTTGTAGCGTGGTCATGAAATTTTTGGGGCTTGACATACTTGTTGGCAGGCCGCAAGTCCAATACTGGGCGCATTGTCAAATCTTTCTTTGGCACAAGGAAGTAAGTTGAATAAATACCCTTGTTTACCTGGTGTCCCGGGACGAGTTCTATCGCGTCCTTTTCTAGCAGAATGGCGATCTCCTCGAGGAGAATCTTCTGATGTTCTAAAGAGTGTACGCTTTGTCGTGGAGGATGGTTCCGGGACGCTGCAGTAGTTCTATACAATATCCTGTGGATACTGTTGACAGCACCCATCTGTCTGATGTGATCCCTTCCCAAGCCTGGGTGAAGTATGAAATGCGTCCCCCTACTGGGGTTGTGTGAGAAGGGACCCTGAACTGAGCGTCACTGCTTTGTTGGAGGCGTGCCACCTCCCTTGTTGGGGCTGCCTCTGCTTTTACCACGACCTCTCCTATTACCCCTGCCGTAACCCTGGGTAGACTGTTGGTTGTTCCACTGTGTACCCTGCCCCTGGGAATAGGTAGATCCTCTCTGGGAATTTTGGCCGCGTGGGCGACGAAAATTACTATTCCCTCTCTGGTTAGGGGGTTTGTTGGTTAACTGGCCAAGGGACTTGAGTGTTTCGTATTCGTCCTTGGCATTCTTCAGTGCGTCTTCGACCGCCTTACCAAACAGATCGGTCTCCACCGGTTTGTCCAACAATGATGCCTGGGTTTCTGCCTTAAAACCAGACTGCCGTAACCACGCATGTCTTTTGATAACAGTGCCTTCCGCTATCAATCTGCCTGCGTTGTCCACGGCGTCGAAGGTTGCTTTCAAAATGCAACCAGACACGGCTCTACCCTCTGCGGAAATCCGAGCTAACTGGCCCTTTAAAGGTTCAGGAGCAGTGGCTATGAGTGCCGCGACTTCTTCCCACTGATGACAGTTGCAGCTGGCCAACAGGGTGTTGGAGTTTGCAATCCTTGCTTGATAGGCGGACGTTGAGGCTACTTTCCTGCCGAAACCGTATAGTTTTTTGCTCTCCGTGTAGGAGCTTCGGACGATGACAAGGGTGTTCCAGCCCTTTTACGAGTGTTGGTGACAACTAGGGAGTCTGGCTTCAGATGTCCTCTTATATAGAGAGGGTCAGACTGGGCCACCCTGAAAAGTTTTTCAACCCTGGGATTGACTGCTCTGGTGAGGTTCGGGTTCACCAGGGACGGATCTATTCTCTGCTGAATGGATTTAAGGATAGGGATGGTCTGGGCAACAGGCCTCCTTTCTCCCACTAACTCTTCTGCGAAGTCCCTTTCCTCCTGGACACCGTGGGTGTCAATGTGGAAATGTTCTGCTGCGCGTGCGAGAACCTCGTTTAGGAGGGGTTGGTTATCGACCGGGGAGTCGGTAACCGGGGCTTCGTTCTCTACCGGGGAATCTACTCTGTATGTTTCTGGGTCCTCCTCTTCCTCATCATCCCCATAGTAGCCCGTCCCGGTTTGCTCTTCTATCATACCAAATTCTTGGTCCTCACAAAAGGAAGCCTCTCCTTGATACAGCGAGTATGGTCTTGCGTAAGGTTGCACCTCGAAGGGTTCTGACCTCATCGGAGTTTCAAACCGGGGCTTCTTACTCGGGGGGGATAGGATCGGTAGAGCCTGAGGGTGTCGCCCCCTGTGGATCATACGAGAGGAAATGTTCTGGATTTTTATCATAAAAATCTGCCAGAGAAGACATTCTTGACATGACCCTATTTATGTCTTCACTGGACCATTTTTTGGAACTGTGGATGACCCTCTCAGCAAGTCTATGGGATTTTTCTTGAGTAGCTTTGCTGGTTTTAGACATATCAGCAGACCTGGTTTTGTCTGTCTGTTTAGGGGGAGAGGTGTGTTTCACAGGTGTGGAAGAGTGCAAAGGTTGTTTCTTCTGCTGTTTTCCCCCCTCCCCGTGAGTGGAAAAATGTTTTCCCTGTCCTTTAGTGGCTCCGGAGATTTTCGACGCCTGGCGTCGAGGATCGGGGGTGGTGTCCCTATCCTTCGAGCGTGGGGCCTCGCTGGTTTTAACTGCGGGCTCCGACTCCTGGAGCGCGGCCTGGGGGTGGAAGTCGTCTGGCAAGTAGGGGTAGCTAAAGTGAGGGGTCTAGTCGTTAAGAGTGCAAAGGAAAGGAGGAAGTGTTCAGTCCAGGGTTGCAGGCGATGGCAGTAATGTTAGCAGTGCAGTTGTATTCCGCCACCCAGTCAAGGGTTCTCCCTTTGTTACGTGTGGGTTCGGTAATTTGTTGGGATAAGCCAAGTTCGACTAGGATGTTCGCGGTGGCTGTGGCATGTTTATCTGATGGGTCGTTGAAACCCAGATTGAAGTCTCCCAAGACTAATAATTGAGAGGTAGTTTTAAGGTTATTGGCGAGTAAGGTGTAAATGTCCTCAAACGTCCCAATAGTTCCGGGTGGGTCTGTAGATGAGGTGAATAGTAAGGGTCTGGGAGTTGACTAGTGGGAGTTTAGCTGTGAGGACTTTGCAGGATTGGGTGGCTTGGGAAGGAACTAGTCTCATGGCGAGGCTGGATTTGGAGATGATGGCGATACCTCTGCCTCATGTCTTAGCTCTGTCCTGTCTGAGTACTGTGTAGCCATCGCTGATTTCTAGGGAAAGCAAAGGTCCTGCTGCTTCGTGCAGCCAGGACTCAGTGATGGCGAGAAAGTCCAAGTTGTCTGCCAGTATCAAGTCGGCTATGTCTGTGGCATGAGCCACCAGGGACCTAACATTTATTAAGGCTGCTTTTAGAGGGAGGGCAGGTGTTATGGTGGTGGATGGTGTAGAGGTTTGGTTTACTTTCTTTGATTTATATGCCATATGATGCTTGGTGGTGGCCTGAGGGCAAGGCTTGAACAAGTTAGGATTATCAATAGTGTCTTCTGGCTGGTATGGAGTATAGTTCTATTGTTAGCCATAGGTAGGGATCTGGCTAGGGGTTCAAAAAGTTTGCCAAGTCGAGATCGGAATTTAGAATTTCTAGCACCTAAAGTGCAAGGGATACTTGGGAATAAGCTCAGTGTGGAATAGCTCAGATGGCCACTGGAATAGGAAGGGTTTGATGTAATTTTGGTCATGTTAAGTGGATCTTGTACGTTCAGTGTACCGATGCACCCTAGCGAGTAGAGCAAAAATAGGGTGCATATGGTACAAATGTTGTGAGCCAATGTGTGCATGTTGAACTTGGGGTTACAGAGCATAGGTATTAGTGGAATGGGCAATTGTATACTAGAGAAAAATATAAAAAGACAAACTATTTTCTGTCCCATATACATTTCTCTAACATACAATAAGGACCATAATCGATGGACCTTTACAACTATTCGCGATCTCCACAGTTACCTTTCCAGGTCATGGATCATTAAAAGATCCGGATGGCACATGCACACCATGGCACAGGACAGCCCACCTACCGTTTTAATGTTATATTTGTAACACTCTCTCAATGCCTGCTGTCAAACAGTCACACATCCATCCACCGATCACTTTCAAAAACTGTACATATAACCCTTTCAACATATTAAGCTTCCACACACCAACTGCCACTTAATCTTCTACAAATCTTTTGTATAAGTAAGGGAAATGCAGATGCAAAACCATTGTACACAGTGCTCCTATAAATACACATATGCATTGTGTGGTGATAGAAGTGCATAAATAGAAGGGGCTGTACGGATGGGCATGTGCTCAAGAGAACCCAGGAGGAAAGTGCCAAGTTGGGACGCCACTGGCTAACTACTGGAGCAGAAGATTCCCATGCAGGCCCGGCTCTAGGAATTTTCATCTGAGTAAGCCAGGGTTGTGATCAGGGGGGCCCAGATTCCATTGGGTGTGCGTCTAGGAGTACCCTCAACAAAGTGCTGCCATTGATCCAAATTTCCAAGATCCGTGATCCAGCAAAAAACGTCTTCCCAGATAAACTGTACATGGCAAAAGAGAAGCAAGGAAAATAGTGTTGCAACATCAATCTACCTATGTTCCCTTCCCATCTGCTCTCCCCTTTCTGTTATATCTAATCCTCCTTCACCTTTCACCGTCCAGTCACCTTCCTTCAGCTGCCCTAACCACGTTCCCATTTACCTCCCCTCCCACCATGCCATTCGTGGACTGGCTTGGGAGAATGGAGGGTGATGCTTCCTCCTCCGAGAGGGCTGAGCAGTGAGGTCCCCAGTCTTTGTACCATCTCAGATGGTGTCCCTCCCAACAATATCTCCCTGTGGCTACTCCCAGCACCCCCCAGATGAGATGCTTGTGGTCCCTCCATCTTGTGAAAGATGGACCCCACCCACCCAGAATACTGAACCAAGGAATAGGAGATTTTGTTTCGTACACTTTTATTTTCAAACTTCAAACTTAACAATATTTCGAGCACAACAACATATCTTCCAATAACATACAAATGTATACAATCCTCCCTTCACCCACCCATTCCACAACCCCCCCTCCTTTCCAGCTGAACCCCTACAGTAGTCCCACTCTGAATGTCTCCCATCAATGGTGTGTTGTAATTTAGTCCACCACTTCAGGCTATAACTGCAAGCAGAATATTTTTTCCCATTCAAACCTACCGCTTAGGCCATGATGCATGCCCCAATAAGCAAATTACAGTACCCATTTCTCCTTGCCGACGGCCATGGCCATTGCCCAGACACCAAAGTTATATCACTGTTGTGTACGTACATTTTCACACTTGCAAAAAAATCAAACGTAGGACATATTTGCAAAACCATGCTTTGAAGTTCTTGCTGATCCTCCTCATGCATATTTGCTGCAATCCAATCCAGCACTTCAACCTGTACCCACAAGCAGAACTTATTTTTCCCCATTCAAACCTATTCAGATTTTAAAAAACGTTACCACATAGCCAGCCCCTGGTGACCATGCCCACTTTAACCCCATACCCAGTCCCTCATGGTCATGGCTACAAGCCAAATTGTCAGTAACCAAAGGTCTATCGCTATTTTTTGTACCGATGTTATAATACTTTTAAAAAAATAAAACACAGACACATTAGTGAAACCATACTTTTGGATCCTTGGCAAATCCATCCATGTTTTTTTTATTTTCAAAATGTACATACAAAACATAGTCATATCTTGACAAAATCTTTGCAGACTTTGCACTAACATTCAGGGTTGGGTCTATAAGCTTTCTGCTAACTGTTCTGCAGATTCGTTAAACGGCAACAAAGTTATAAGCCATCTAAAAATGTTGAGACCCCCGCTCTAATTTTGTCCCCTCTTGACAATATTCCACCAAACTTTGCAAAACATTCAAAGCTGGGTCTAAAATCTTTTTTCAAACTTGTGTGCAGATTCGCCAAATAGCACCACATTTATAAGCCTTTCAAATATGTTGCCCCCCCCCTCCAATTTTGCTCCCTCTTGGCAAAACAGCACCAAACTTTGCAGAAGCATGCAGGGTCAGGTCCAACATGACGTTGAAAGATGTCATACAGTTTCATTGCGTGGCGCCAAACTTATAAGCCATCCAAAAACTGCTTTTGACCAACTACGTATGGATGTCCCCGGACATCTGAAATGTTCATGAACATCACAGGGCTGCCCCCGAACATCCGGACTGTTGTACTTTGGAGATGAACACCACCAATTTTTTGGCTTGTTATTGCCATATCCCATCCCATCCTCATCACCCCTCACCTCCCCAGAGATTGTTTCATTAGTTTGACAAGTGCAATGTTGTGTTTAATATGTTTTTACCGCAATGTCTGCGGATAATGGCTGCTGTGTGCAGATTGAACAGGGCGAACGTTTTAAGAAATATGACGCACCTCACGCTTTTCACCATCCAATCAGCAGGCGCTTCAGATGTCTGTAGACATCACAGCGGCCCCAGGACCAATCAGAAGCCTGTCCGCAGACCGAATAGGGAAGTGGGTCTGCGGACTAAACCTAGATAGGACTATTATGCTGTAACCTACTTTTTGGCCATTTAAAAAATAAAAGAAAAAATACTGGACGGATTTACAACAAATTTACAAAAGCACACTTTTAGGACCAAGCCGCCGGAAATTTGATGAAAATCCATCCAGCGGTTTGGGCTGTAGACGTGAGCAACGTTTTTCCCATTGCATCTATGATGAAACCCACACATTTTGGGACCCCTTCTATACCTTTGCCTGCCCTGGACCAAACTTTGCAGAATCAATGAGAGGGGGCCATATACCTTTTTTGCAAAGTTTGGTGAGGATTCGTCAAGGGGGGCAAATCTATAAGCTGCCCAAAAAGGGCTCTTTCCGTGGGTTGAGCAACTTAACCATAACTACAGGGCCCCTACCGCGGGCCCCGTGTGTCATGAACCATCGTCTACGTCCTTTCTGGTCTTCCTGGTCCCCGACTCGCAGAGGATTGCATGCAGTATTCCTTCCAACATGGCCACTCGGAACGGAACGCTCCGGATCAGTCTATGCGTTCCACGCTGCTCATCCTACAAAAGAGAGACGCCCCCGCGGCTCTGCGCGTCTCAACGCTACCGCTACCTGTAGTCGGACGTGCTTTGCCGGAGTTCGATCGGGGCTCTTGCTTGATTCCTTGTACCCAGGCTCCTTGATTCCCTGTCTTATTCCTACCCTCTCCAATCTCCTGGAAAACCTTCTGCGCTCAAGTCACGGTCCTCCGTGCCTTCGAGCGTAACTTGTTTGCTTCCTGGTGTTACCCTGGATTTTCTGAACGCTCCTGGAAACTGAACCGCTATCCTCACGCTGGACGCGGAAGATCATCGTTCGGGTCCATACAAATCCCGGACCGTAAAAAAGAAGAAATCCCAGAAGGTCGCAAGTACTCAACAAAAACAGGTGAGACGGGGAGAGACTTGTGACACTGTGATATACCGTAAAAATGCATACATATATAGCCATACTTAAAGCGATCTAGGTCTAATTGTATATGGCAATAAGCATTTTGCAACAATTAAAGCATTCCATTGCCTGACCACCAGGGAGAAAATTCATACACACCTACAAACTGATACAAATATATGAACATGCGTGCAAAAACATTCACGCAAATACTGGCACACAAATAAATCAATACCAATATATGGAGATTCTAGAACCTGCAGCTCCAGGGATGGCAGCTTGATGGCTGAGCTCCTGTGCCCTGCATGTATATATCTACTATATCTACAATGGCTGATAAGACCTCTGAAACCTCGCAGCCATCAAAGAGACAGAAAGGAGAAACAACAGCAGATAGTGAAAGGGGAGAAGATAAACTATTGGAACTCTTAACCAAAGTGACTTCTGATATTGCCGAAATCAAAGCTAAACTGTTTGCCTCAGAGGAAAAATATAGTGAGCTATCTGTCAAGATTACTTCTGTGGAGAGCCATTGAAATACTGTGGATGAGGAATCAAGAAGCATGGCTTAGCAAATAATAGAATTGCAGATCCAAACAGAGAAATTAACTCTTAAGTGCTCTGAACAAGAAAACGTTTCTAGAAGGAACAATGTTCGCATAGCAGGATTTCCAGAAAACATTCAACAAGGCTGTCCCATGGACTTTTTGGAAAAAGCGTTAATTAAAATGCTTAACCTGGACCCAAACTTTCTCAAGATAGAGAGGGCACACAGGGACCAAAGCCAATTCTTGGGCAGAGACCAAGGCAATTCATCAGACAATTTTTAAGATTTCCTGTGAGAGAACGGATATTAAAAAGAGCCCTTGAACTCGGTGATCTGGCCTGGGGAGGCAACAAAATTATAACTTTTGGGGATGTGAGCAGAGATGTCTTGGAGAAGAGAAAAGCCTTAAATACGGCAAAGGAGAAAGCAAGAAATAAGCATTTAATGCATTACATAGTGTACCCTGCCATCTTAAAAGTGGTACTGAATGGCCAGGTTCACTCTTTAATAGACCATCGTGGTGCAGAAGCGTTTCCCTCTGACCTGGATCTTGAACCTATGAGAAAACAGTTAAACAGAGAAGTGGAATACCCGGAAAGAAGAAAAGATGAATTGCTTTGCATTAAATGAGTTGAATGCTTTATTATTTTACTTCCTTTTGTTGCCACACGTTTGTTGAGATTGATAAAATAGAATATAAATTAGACTGAGGTTTTTAAAACCATTTAAGGTTTGTACATATTTAAAATATAATGCGCGAGTAAGATGCAACTTCGAAAGGCATGTTAGAGGTAAGGACCTATTGACACTGGATATAACGGTGCAAGGAAACGTTACGCGATGAGGAAGTGACAAGAATTATACAGAACCCTGACTTAACAAAATGCGCAAGTGATCGCCGCCGCCACCGCAGCATCCATAAACAAATCTTCTAATGCGCCCTTTTAACTAACCGCATCACTCCGCTTCTGAGCAGGATGTTGTACAACTGGTATCACGCCTACCGTTTGTTCCACATTCGCCTGTCATTTGTTTTGTACATTGTACCTGCTGGGCTTGAGGGGCTTATTTGATGCTGGTGAGTGCCTCTTTATTGTTTTAACAGTGACATACTGGCGTCACTTGGTACAGTAATTAAACAACACCATGCATCTATTTATTGAGCTCTGCTATGTCTATTTGAATTTATAATACATGGTGAATCCGCAGACTACAATTTATTAACTCACGGTTCTCTCACCATCTAAAACAGATACTTGGTGCGGTGTCCAGTTAATATGTCGAATCCATAATTTCGAATGACAAAAATGTCAAAAAAATTTGCCAGAAAAAAAAAGGTGAATGTTATTTTTTTAATGTACATTTTTTTTGCTTTGTGCGTTCAAAAAAAGAGTTTTTTTTAAAAAAAAACCTAAAAAAAGGAGGTTGGGAGGGAACCCCCCCCATTTCGAAAAAAAAAAAGACAACTTTTTTTTTGGCCAAAATTTTTCGACGTTTTTGAATTCAAGATTATGTAATTCGCCAATGTCACTATAAACCACTTGGTGCAAACCGCCGCAGAATGAGTATGAGGGCACTGTGGTGTGGTCAGAAACATAATAGTTGGAGGGTCAACCTCAATAGATCTCATACACATAATTGCAATTCTGAATTGGGTATAAACAGGTTAGCCAAATGGGGAATGTGGTAATTGAGAGCCTAATAGGGAACACAGGAGCTAGGTGTTGGGGATGTAGGGATATGAGATAATGAAGAGGAATTGAATCTAAATGCAGTAGAACATGTAGAGCAATGAAACGAAGCGGTAGTGACAAGGGTTAGCTGCACGACCGACATATGAAGAGACAAAATGACGGGAAAGAAATCATAAGGAGAGAAGGAGGAGGGCTGGAAAAACAATGCAGTGAAAATAGGAGACAGACAAATAGGTATGACTTACAGCAAATGCTAAGATATCGCCCAATATATTAACCAATTGGCTGCTTTAATCTTAGCAACGGTAGTGGTACAGGTTTAAGAAATGTAAGATAGCATACATCACACCTCTATGAAACGGGATCACCAGTACCTGCCCTCCCTACGTAATCTTATTATTATAGGTATACTCCTCCTGGTGACAAATGACTTGAGGCACTAAAACTTAAAAGACAGTTCTGACACTTATGAACTCCTGGCATTTTGTGATATATAAAAGGAATAATAGCAAATTAGAAATGATTTGGGTACTTTAATGAAATTAAAAATAAAATAGATGGGGGCAATAATAAAAGGAGAATAAAGGAATACAACTTTTACATTTGAAGGAGACATGATGACTATTATGTCTAGTTGCAACTGCTTTAGGTGAAAATGGTATGTGTACAAGTTTGTAAATAACTGATTGATGTTTAGTTGACAAGAGCAATGATGGTAGGAATTGGGGGAATATGGTCAATATACTGAACATATTGTAATAAGAGAGAAGATGCTTTTGTAAAGTGCGATTAGGATGGGCACTGGTTTCTGGGGGATATGGTTTGGAATGCATTATATGTTGAGGTCTGTGCTCAATTGAGGTCTGGAAATGTAGTCTAGACTACAAGATTGACAATATATCAATGTGTCTTTTTTTGCTTTTCTGTTTCTTAAATGTTCTGTTTATATGTATTGTCTATTGTCCGGAAATTCCAATAAATAATTTTATTCTAGCTCGGGGAACAGATTTTTCTCCCTTTTGCTCCCTTATGTTGAATCATATAACATGCTAAATTAATAACAGATTTAGTAACACAATACTCCAGCCTCTTTTCCTTTGCAGATGGGGAGCAGGTGCAAGTGGATCTTGGTCACCTGGCCCAAGACCCGCCCACCTTCTTAGCCCTGCCTCTTACTTCCTGCTCTTAACTCTTAGATCAAGGCTGTCTCTCGCACGGGGGTCTAAAATGTCCCCGAAAGAGGAGAATGGTGATGGCAAGTATATGGAGGACAAAAGCAGACCGTGTTTTTGCAGGAAACACATTTAACTGATGAGATTAGGCAATTTCTAATTAACTCTAGATACCACAGGGAACTGTCCAACTGTTTTTACAACAAAATCTAGAGGAGTTAGCATTTTATTTAGGAAAGTTGTGAAATTTAGTGTTGACAAATTAACAGTGGATGGGGAGGGTCGGATGATTTTTGAAGAAATACAATATGGTGGGAGGACTGTCACACTAGGATGTGTTTATGGTCTGTGCTAACCAGGGAAGGTATATTTTGATGGAATCTCATGGCTGTTTCATGAAATGCATGGAGAAAGTATTATTTTAGGGGATGATTTGAATTGTATCCTCCATTACAAAATGGACCGAATTAGCCAATTTAGATATATAGATTTTGGTATATGTAAGGAGTTTGAGCGTTTCCACCAGAAATTCAACCTGGTAGACATATGGAGGATGATGCATCCATCCTCAAGGGAATATACATTTTACTCCCCAGTACATGACTCATTCTCCAGAATTGATTATATATTGATCTCAAATAAATTAATAGATAGGACCATTAGTGTGAATATTAGAGAGCGGGAAATCGCAGACCATGCACTTGTAGATCTTCACTTGAATATCGATAGAGAGGTGCCTTCATTCCTAAAATGGCATCTAAAAGTAGGGATATTGGAAGAATAAGCTATTGTGACGAGTGTTCAGACGCTCATGGAAATGTTCTTTGAGGAGAATGATGGATCTACAGATTTCAGAGTGGTGTGGGACAGCTTTAAAGCCACAATGATGGCAGAATTGATTAATAGAACATGAAGAAACATTTGGGTGAATTGAAAGCAATTGAAGCCACGTTATCTTGTCTACAGCAAAAATATACACGATCAGGGAAAGTTAAGGATAGATTAGAGATGACAAGTTCAAGAGGACTCAGCTAATAAAACAAATTTGATTACACAACAAGTCTCTTTTTTATGACACAAAAGTATTGGGAATGTGGGGATAAAAATGGGCAGCTACTAGATAATAGATTAGCAGAAAAATCATTTATTCAGGGCATTGAGGATGAGCATGGTAATTTGATGTCGAGAAATGTCGATATGTGTAAATGCTTTAGAACATTTTATGAAACATACACAGAAAAACCATCTCCCTCAAATTTTGACCTAGAGGAATTTTTGAATAATATAGACATTGCTAAGCTAACATTGGAAGATCGCAGTCTCTAGATGTTAGAATCGAAGTTAGTGAAGTTTTGTTGGCAGTTTAGCAACTTAAGGTCGGAAAATCCCCAGGAATGGATGGCCTACTGATAGAATTGTATTAATGATTTAGTACATTCCTACTTCCTATCATGTGTAGATTATTTAATTTTTTTATACAAGGAGGCTGGCGGGATATGCCCAGCAATGTGTGAAGCTATGATTACACAGATTCCAAAGGAAGGAAGAGACCATAAATGTGGTAACTACAGGCCCATATCCTTCCTAAATGTAGAATGTGAAAATATTTGCTAAAATAATGGCAAATAGATTGGAAAAGCACATTGGGGAAATAATTCACGGGTCACAGGTAGGATTTATGTGAAATAGATTTGGATATGATAATATAAGAACTTTCATTGATACGAGACTACACCAAAATTAACTCTCAAATACAGCATTAGTTTTCATTGATGCAGAAAAAACGTTTGACAGAGTAAGTTGGACCTTTTTGAAGTTTACAATGTAAAAAATGGGATTTGGGAACAGCTTCCGTAGGGCGGTCAGTTGCCTTCAAAATACAGAAAAAGCACATATATGAGTAAATAATATATTTTCTGACACCTTCATTCTAACAAGGGGAACGAGACAGAGTTGCCCCTTATCGCCATTCTTGTTTAATATTGCTTTAGAGCTTTTGGTAACTTATATATGAGCAAGGAATCAGGGGTTTGAGATTTGGACTCAAAGATCAAGGTACTCCCTTATGCAGATGATATGGTGGGCATACTTTCTAACCGAGAGGGAGATAGTACAATCTTGAAAAGGGCTTTTGAAAAGGATGGCTAAGCTCTCAGGGCATACAATTAATTGGGACAAGACAGAAGTGTTTCCAATTTACATGACCTGCAGGAAAGGAGATTTTGCTGATTGGAACTGCAAATGGTCTGAATCGCATGTGAAATATTTAGTAGAGACCTTGAATAGAGACATAAGGAAATGGGAACGATTGACCCTAGGGATTTGGGTAAAAATCAATGCAATTGAGATGTCCCTTTCACCAAAAGTACTTTATGTTATGCAATCATTACCTCTACACTTCCCCCAGAAAAATGATAGATCGAATTTTTCAGAACTTCTTGTGGGGTGTGAAGAAAAGAGCAAAGATTCCAAGGTTCATAGTACTAAAGGTGGGGGGGTTTTGCGTATCCATACCTTGAGAAATATTAGAGGATTCGGGGGGCGCTCGGGAGCCCAAGCAAGATGGCCGTGGTCCGAGTGAGCTCCTGCACCTGACAGCATGCCGAGACGAATTAGACCTCGATAAGCATATCAATCATGAAAACCAACTGAGACAATCGGAAATGATCCTGCGAACATAGGCAAAATCCGGAGGAAAATTGCATTGCCCAAATGGAGATATGAGCAGCTGATGGCGGTGCACTGAAAGACGCGAAAAACAAAAGCCGCTTACCCTGAGCCTCCTGCCCGACACCGCCCTGACAGCGAGACCGGGGACGGCCTGCAACTAGCGGAGCACCGAAGTGGATATTGCCGCCAAGTAGCAGCAACTAACTCTGACATCAGAGGCGAACCCCACAGCGAGGATTACAAAACATACAAGAGGGCCAGATCCCCATGCAAAATTGCAACACGGGAGCTGGGGAGCACCTGCACGCCGCAACCCAGAGGAGCGGGCACTGGCGAGGAGAAGGTGCCTCCAATCTCCCCCGGCGAAGATTATCTAAAGAACACCTGGAGGAACATCAAAGGAGCTCACGAGCAGAGACGGCGGGGAAAGGGACTCGGCATTACGTAATCCCCAAGCTGAGGACTGAAAAGCATGCAGACAGCAACAAGGCTTCGGCTGAACAAGTAAGTCAGCGCCCAACGGGGGCTCCCTTCAGCGTAGCTGATGCAGGCCTGCCCAAAGAAACAGTCAGCGGATCCCTCCATACCAAACAAAGGCTCAACAACAGTTAGAGTTGCCGCTGGGGGCTGAACTGAACTGCAAACTAGAGAAACAAACGTCTCAATCGTATCTCCATAAGAAATAGAGGAAAGACGGCAGATAGAGGCGACCTCTACCACAATTGCCATCCCCCTCCTTACAAGATCTGAGGAGAATATATGGGTAGAGGAAGCAGACCCCCGGTCCGCTCCCACCAACCCATATATGGGCTTATAAGCCTGGTATTGGACACAAGCCGGAGAATAGGCTCACCCAATTTTGCAATGTTTGGTTTCCAAAGGGCCTATGTTTGAGAGTTGTGGGGTTGACAACCCACGAGTTGTAGGTTTATATAGAAGAGAAATGGACATGCTCAAGATGGGTACAGACTCCGACTGTCCAAGACAATGCGGACCTCCCGGCGCCAGATCACAAAGCTACACAAAACTATACAATGATTAAACTCACTTGCATAACATTGAACATTCAGGGATTAGGCCATCCCATTAAGCGCAGGCATATGCTTAACTATATAAGGGACATAAAGGGGGATATTGTCTACCTCCAAGAGACCTATCTCAATGGAATCAAATCAGAACAGCTGGCAAGGGGGTGGGTGGGCACCGCAGCACACTCAAGTCGCGGGGGGTCTCAATATTAATACACAAAAGGATTCCATTCCAAGTCCAACACACATGCCATGATAAGGAGGGCCGGTTCGCAGTAATACAAGGCCAGATACAGCAGCCAATCTCCCTTCTGAACATCTATGCCCCCACCTCGGACACACCGGCGTTCTTCTCATGCACATTCGCTAAATGCGCCCAATTCATGAGGAATATCACACTAATGGGTGGGGACATGAATGTAACCCTTGATCCGGATCTTGACCGCCAAGGGAAAGCGCTAGACAACACACCCAACCTGAGTAAGAGATCGGCCCTCCGTACTTTAATGACTGACTTGCAACGGGTGGACATATATGGTGAAATAAACACATGAACCGATCTCACTATACGCATTACTCCTATCGGCACAATTGTTACTCTAGGCTGGACTATTGGCTGATGCCTGCCAACACTCTACACATGGTATCAGGATGGAACATCCTACCGATCACCATTTCAGATCACGCTCCAGTGATACTATGCATAACAATCCCTGAAACCCTATGCACAAACCCTGGCTTGTCGCCTAAATCTGCGTATCTTGCGATTCCCTGAGATTGTTGAGAAACTCCAGGACGATATTGAGGAGTTCTGGGAAAATAATGATACCCAGGGTTTTACCCCGCATAGGTGCTGGGATGCCTTTAAGGCTTATTTAAGGGGACAATGCATCTCACAGTGGGCACGAAAACAAAAAGAGTGGGGGTAGAAGGCGGCCCAATTAACAATCAAACTATTTGGAGAGCCGACACAAGGAGTCCTGAGACAGACAGCTCCTAACTCAGCTCCAGAAACCTAGGATCAAGATAATACAAATCTCCACGACCACAGCCCAAAGATTCTACACTAGTTGGTCACAGCAATAGTACTATGAGAGCGACAGACCCCTACACATGATGTCCCTAGCACTTCAACAATGTCAAGCCGCTCAAATAATCACCGCTATCAGGGATAACACAAACAAACTCACTGTGGGCGGCAAGCAGATCAACGCTAGGTTCACAGAATTTTACTGTGAACTATACACGCCACCTAGCACACACTCTCCCCGGTCATAGACGCCTTCCTCGACTCAGTGCCCATCCCCAAAATATCGGATGACAAAGTAGACAAACTTGACGCCCACATCACAGCCGCGGAAATAACCCAGGCAATATCATCTCTGTTACACGATAAGGCCGTCCGGATTCCGATTGACTTATACAAAAAAATAGCAGATGAAATGGCCCCCAAACTGGAAGCTCTCACCCAACACCGTCTCAAGAAATCTATGCTCGCAGCCAACATTATAGTCTTTAATAAGAGCGGGAGAGACCCAGAGCAATGCGGGTCATACAGACCAATCTCCCTGATCTACTCAGATGCTAAAATACTTGCGAAATTCATAACCCAAAGAATTGAGAGCACCCTACCACAAGTAGTTCACAAAGACCAAACAAGATTTATAAAGGGCCGGCACTCAAGTGACCATATCCGCAGGCTTCTACATGTCATAGCGGGAAACCGAGATCATCAGGACGCTCTGCTAGCAGTCAACGCAGAAAAAGCGTTTGATAAAGGCCAATGGGAGTTTATGTTCCGAGTCCTGCCCAGGTATGGCTTCCCCCCATGATTAGTCCAGCTAATCAAGCTCCTATAAACAGGCCCAACAGCCTTGGTAGTTACCAATGGGGTGGCCTACGCCAAGTTCACCCTGCAATCAGGCACCAGGCAAGGCTGCCCGTTATCGCCCCTACTATACGCCCTAGCCATCGAGCCCCTAACCATACTATTGCTTACAGATCCAAAATGGGAAGGACTAACCCAAGGATCGGAGGAGCACAGGGTATCACTTTACGCGGATGACCTCCTGCTGTGCATCAGCATGACCCTGTCTACCCTGCCATACATCAAGTCACTGCTACACAATATAGGCCCGATGGTGGTATACAAAGTGAATTGGAATAAATCGGAGGTGATGCCACCAAGGGTTGATGTGCCGTGGGATCCAGGCGGAGTGGCCCTATTCGCCGTCCAAACCCAATCCATTAAATACCTCGGTATACAAATTCGGCGTATATCGCTGACCTCCTAGATCTCAATTATCCCTGGTCCTCCGCAACATCAAGGCGGACCGCGAGAGGTGGAACTCCCCAACACTAACCAGGTGAATAAACGCCATAAAGATGAACTCCTTCCCCAAGTTAATATACTTAACTATGATGCTTCCAAACCGCCTGACGCCCAGCATGCTTAAGGAACTAGACGCAGCAGTCCTTCACTAATGGCATACTACCATGCGGCCCAAATCACTTGGATGAAACGTTGGTTGAATCAAAGCGATGAAACCAGCTGGCGGACCATGGAACTAGCTGTGATGGCCCAGCTCACACAGATGGAAATAATGGCCACACCACCACAAACACTCAACGCATCCCACCATAGGACCGACGATCCAACAATGGCACAGACTTGGGGCAAAACAGGGGGGTCCCCACCAGAGTAGCGTCAATATGAGCGAGCATATGGTCAATACTAGCATATAGACCACCACAAATCGTCCACCCGAACCAGGAAACGGAAAGAGAGAACGTACGGATTATGGATATCATGGAGGACAATAGAATGATAGGCTTCCACGAAGCACAAATCATTCTGGGGCTTGGAGAGGGGGATTGGCTACGCTATCGCACCATCCAGGCTACAATCCTAAAACACACATTAACAGAATCTCGCCTGCAAGCCCCAGCGCAATGTGAGAAAGAAATGGAACAGGACCTGGAAGCATATCTATGAATCCACACATACTACACCATGTCACTACCGGACAATAAAGAGTGGATACAGGCCCTAGCGACACTATGGTCTGAGAACCTAGAGACACCCATCAGGGACACAGACATACGAGCACGCTTCATGGCCATCCCGAAAGTCTCTCTTGCCTCAAAAACAGAGAAATACAAAACACTCCACAGAGTATACTACACCCCAATAAAACTACACAAAATGGGGCTCCACCCCATGGGTATATGCTGGAGGGGTTGCTCAGGCATGGGAACTATGGGCCACATGCTCTGGTCGTGCCCCACACTAGGCCCCTACCGGCACAGAGTCCACCAACGGCTCACAGAAATAGAGGGGGCGGACATTGCATTTACCCGCAAAAAGCATGCTCCTGCATGCAAATGGTACAGAATGGCACTCTGACACACTAACACGCAGACTCATGAACATTATCCTATTAACGGCGCGCAAGCTCATAATTTTGCACTGGAAATCTGCAACACCACCGCTTCATAGCGAATGGCGCTCTACACTTTCTAGGACCTGTAGACTTCAGAGGGCGGCTTTTAAGAGACATTCAAGATTCAACCCCACCAGAGGGGATAGATTCTGGGAACTGGCAGACCCATACATCCGAGCAGTAACGATGACCGCAGGGACCATGACACACCTAACGATATGACTACACACGGAGATCAATCTATCACCGCGGACCGCATGCACACACCACATATCACCAGACAGGAGCACGTCCAAGGGGCGGGAGTGTAATTTCATTCATGATCACATGCTGAAAAAAAATGTACTACAGGTCTTTACCCCTGCATTGTGTATGCTGACTGCGAGTATGAGAAACAAGTGATTACCTGTACCTTTGACAAAATCTTTAATTAAAAAAAAGTTGGAAAAAAATATTACAGAGCATTCATATTGAAAAAGGCAGCACTCTATGTGTTACCAGAGAATGATCATGTGCCTACTTGACTATCAATTGAAAGAGATAGGTTGCCTTGATTCAAGTTGAAAAATATTTATTCAATGGATAAATTACCTGGAGGAATTGGCAAACTACCATCTACTGTTGTGACCAGGGAAATGATTATTTGGTGGTCGATTCATTTAAATGGAAACCTATATTTAAATTATAAGGCCTCTATTCGGTTCAATTCTGGTCTACAGATTGCTAATAAGACCTTAAACTGGCAGAGCTGGATCTCGAAAGGGAATTTTAGCATAGGAGATGTAGCACGAGAAGGGCAGATACTGACATTTGAGGAATTGCAAGGGGTATTTCATCTGGCTAATAGAGCGAGAAGTAGATTTGCAGAACTCGATTGCCTTTTGAGTCAGAGACTAAATATGTTATCTAAGCCATTAGAAGGGGGGGAAACCACCAGGCTGCACTATTTTTTTTTTTTTTTTAACTTCACCACATATGGTATCCACTGACTTAAATCTAATGCCAATTAGTTGTTTTGTTACTGATTCTTGGAGAAAGTTACTGGAGAAATGGGAAGAGGAATTAGGATGTAAAATTACAGAAAGAATGGGGGCAAATGTGGCGTGTGGGCTATAGAAGTAAATTGGACCTTAAGTTTAGAATCATACATCAAAAAACTTTAGGGCCTCTGTATTGGACGCCAGTATGCATATGCATTGTGGGTCTGATCGACAATGATTTATGCTGGGGATGTGGCAAGGAGAAGGGAACACTTATTCATATGTTGTGGAATGGCCCTAAGACACTAGAGTTTTGCAGGGAAGTGTTAGATCGATTGGATGCAGTATTATCAATAAGCTTCCCCAGGATGCCACTACAGGTGCTGTTCTCAAATAAGGGGCGATGTGAAACAGCTCGACGATTTAAACAATGGATTGACAAAGTACTAGTGAAAGCAGCAAAACAGGTGTTGAGAGTGTGGAAGACAAGGAAAAAACAACAAGTTGAGAATTGGGTGAATGATGTGCTGATATTATCAGAGTTTGAGCAAGTTTATGTTTCAGAGGCAAGATCAAGAGGAAAGCTATTGGAGTCTCTGGACGCCTTATAACAACTTGTATAGTGGAAGAATATTTGATTGTTTTATGAGTATCGTTAGTTATATTGAGTTGGTGAAGGAGTTCATAAATTAAACAATGGGATTCCCCCCTGCTTTTCATTTTCTGTGTCCTTGTGATTGTTTTGTTTGTCTTGTGTTGCAGATTGATACACAAAGTTAACTTGTTATTGAGCCAATTATGTATATGAGAAAGTAGAATTTTGCTTTGACTGAAGTAATGTACAATTGATTTAAAAGGGTTAATATTGACTTGATGTAGTTGCTTATACAGTAATGTATAAGAAAATGACCATATTGTTTAAATAGTTCACTATTGTAATCTTTTGCCTCTTTAATTTAAAAAACATTAAAGAATTTAAAGAAATACCACTATATGAACAAACATACAACAAAAACTCGCACGCAAAAGTACTTGTGATCAAAAACACACAAGTACACAGCCACACAGTTACATATTCAGACACACACATTGAAATGCTCGCCCAACCCACACACAAACATATACAGTTATGTGAACATTCATGCAAAAGCATATACACACGAACACAGACATGCACACACATGCATACAAACGTGTGCACAAAAACACACGTACGTACAGTTACATATGCAGACACACAATGGTATGTGCACCAAAACAGTCTCTCACACACACACACACAGCCACAACTCTTAATGTTTCTAAAGAGCAACGATAATGAGTTTCTCTCAAACAGCTGGTCTTTCTAAAGATACAGTGCTAACAGGTTAATAAGCAATGTATCTTTTTCATTAGCCAGCACTACTGCTGCAAACTGTCCCTGTTTGAAAATGTGTTTAACATTGCGATTCCCTGCCGGAGGAAAGCACTTTCATGTGTTATACAGGTATTGGTGGAAAACCACACTTAGTGTCTTTGGTTCAATGTTACTCCACTATAGTAAGCAATGAGTTTCCTGAATGGTGCTAATTAATGTAAAATATTTTAGGTGTGCAAATATTTAGCTTGTCAGCAGGCTTTTGAAGGCCAAATTTAGTGCAGAAACTCTGAAGGATAAATGTGCATAGTGCCTACCATAGGTCATGCTCATCACCACTTCAGGGTGGAGGCTCTATAGGCTAAACTGTGTACGAAATGTACTGCATGTTAAAATACAAAGTTTGTGGTATTTCTTTAAAAAAATAAAATGGTTTAAATTCCTATTTGGGGCGGGGGGGGTGTAGCATACGGTTCTTGGAGTCCGCCTATTACCCCAGCTCGCCTCTTCAGCTCTCTGCGAATGTCTTTTAATACTCCGAATTCTGTGGACATAGCGACGCCTCTTATACACACTTTGAACGCCTGCCATAGCACTGCTTGGCTTGTTACAGTGGCATCATTGTGTTGAAAGTATTCTTCAA
The DNA here is from genome assembly GCF_040938575.1 of Ambystoma mexicanum. Taxonomy (NCBI): domain Eukaryota; kingdom Metazoa; phylum Chordata; class Amphibia; order Caudata; family Ambystomatidae; genus Ambystoma; species Ambystoma mexicanum. Next base: position 177,510,979 of record NC_090936.1, read on the forward strand.
TGTGTTGAGTTAACGCAGTTTTGTATATCTAGTCCGCCATGGCTGTAGGTTTGAATCTCCCTGGGGGCCTATGTAGTGTTACCTCCAGAATTTGCATCATGATCTGCATGGGCGGATGGTCCGATAGTGTTCTGGGATGCATCTCGGCCTTGGTTACCCAGCCTAGCACTCTACTGGATAATAGCCAGAGGTCTATTCTGGAGTGCATATCGTGCACTGAGGAGTAAAACTTGTATGCCCTTTTAGTACCATGTAAGGAGCTCCATGCATCCCGGAGACCCAGATCTGTCATGTGGGTGATTATCATGTGTGCCGCATTGGTGAGTGTCCTGGGGTTGTCTGCCGTTCGGTCCAGATGTGTATCGAGAATGGTGTTAATATCCCCTCTACAGATCAGGTGGGCTGTGGGGTATGTAGCTAGTTTCTTGAATAGTGTTGAATAAAAGCCAGGATCATCTGCATTCGGACCGTATATATTCAAGAGCATTAGCTCCTCATTTTTAAACTTGCTGTGTACCAAGACAAAGCTGCCTTCCGGGTCGCTGTCTGTGCTGTAATGTGTGGAAGGGATGGATCTATGTATTAAGATTAGCACCCCACAGGCTCTGCTCGAGTAAGACGTATAGGTCTGAGTTCCCCAACTGGGGGGTATTTTTTCTGCTTGGTGCTTTAATGAGTGAGTTTCTTGGAGGAAGACTATTCGAGGTCCCAATCTATTAATATAAGCCATGAAAATGCTGCACCCCTTTACTCTCACCGAGTCGACTATGCTTTGGCCCTCCTAGTTGCACTGGTAGTTCCTGTGGCTACGCCACTCGTATTAACTCTCTCCTCTCTCGTGGGGAATCTGCGAAGGTCATTGCTGGGGGGAGCAGGTACACCCAGGGTACAGTGCTCGGCTTCTTCCATACGCTGCATGTCTTGTACCATGGGACGTGAGCCAGTTCATCGGATTTACGCTGAGCTCCTCCCCACCTGTGTGCGATTATTCGGGTCGCGGTTGATTACTGTGTATTCAGCGGGTTTGTAGTCGGGAAAAGCTGGGTCTGTGGGTGGGGGGCTCAGCTGTGCTTCTCAGTGTGCTTATGTGTGACCCATGTGCCAGTGGATATTTCGTCTGGTTCTGTGGACGACCCGGAGGTGCCCTTAATTTCTTAGTGCTAGTCGGAGCGCGCTTTTGTTGTTCATAGCGTGGCGCAATGATTAAAATCGGGAGAGGTGGATCACATCACACTGGGTCACGTCCGGCCCCAATATCTCAGGTGTAATGGCGCTGGGTGAGCGGCCCTGCAGGCTTGAGTTCATACGTGAGCTTCACCCTGGACTGAGCAACTGTTTATGCGCGCCTACCGTTTGAACCCGGGTGTGGAGTTAAAATCAGAGTGTGCGCCTTACCATGCTTCACGGCGTACCATCGCTCCGGTTCTGCAGGCTGGATACGTTGTCTACAGGCGCTGTACGGGGTGAGCCGGAGCGCCCACTGTCGCTGGTGTTGTCCTGGTCGAACCCAGCCTCTTACGGGTCTCCAGATCTTCCTTCTTTTCAGTAGTTGGTGGCAACGGCCCGCTCAGTCCGCGCGCCGGTGGGCCGATAGTGGAAGCTTGCAGGTCCCTTTGCCGCCGCCGGATCTGGCTTCTGTCGCACAGGGGTTCACTGTCGACACAACATATCTCAAGATACCGGTCACCGATCTCTACAAATCTTGGCCACCATGGCGTGTGCGGTATACTCCATATCTTCTTCGAGGTTTGAGTGATTCCAGGCAATTAATGCAGATTTATCGTTTTTTCAGCCACATCAGTCGCAGGAGCTCACGTGACTAGTTGCATCTGGCAGCGTGTGCAACAGCGCTCCTTATTTCTTTAAACCATATTTACTAAGGGACTTCTGTGCAGCAAATGTGTATCATTAAACCACATTTACAACGAAGCATTTGGTTTGTGCAAGACTGTGGTAACAACAAAACACTGGGAGCACATTTACTGCATTGTTATTCCATGTGGTGATGTGTGTTATGCCACTAACATCGGTGTAGGCTCAACTCTCAAAACACAAAGAGCTCAGTAGTGTGTATTTAGTATTGTCCGAGTGTGCTGGAAAGTGGAGATGTTAGAGGAGTCGGTTCATCAAGGGAAGTACTCAATGGGGGTACAAGTAAGAGGGCAGAAGATATAACATTGGGTCTCCCCCTTTGGGGTGGAATAGTATGCACCTGCTGGTGACGTTAATGTTGATATTCGTGTGCAGCTAGCAATAGTTACATCCACCTTGCACGTCTGGAAAAATATACACTTAACAAATGGTCCTTTGGCAATACAGTACATTTGGTGGGAGTGTAAGGCAATGAGGACTAGTTTGTGGGCCAGTCGCAAAACCTATTTAGCACAAGAATGTGAGTAACATTGCTTATCAGAACGGTACCTAGAGAAATGTAAAATGTGCATGGATGGTAACATGCAGATCCAGAGTAATTAATGTCATGCTAGACAATGTTACGCACAAGCTTGCCCTAAAACGATGCTTGCGAGTGGTACAGCACAATAGGAAGCAGTTGGTTTGCTTTACGGTGCCCACATATACACAATATTACCGACAATGCTGATAAGATGTTTGGATTGAGAACTACTTAGGGTATGTGGATGCAGGGGAATGAGTTTGCTTTGCAATAGATAGCACATGCATCCTTTTGTAGCTTAGCTCTAGTTCCCATGAAAATATTAAACCTATGAATAAGTCAAATGCTGATGGTTTAAAAAAAAAAGAAAAATAAGTGTGCACGCTGATTGAGGAAACATCCATTTTCTCCTTCAGCTATTGATGGTGAGAGGGGTCAGAAATGTGAGACCGACAACTTTGTGAAGGTTTTTCAAAATATGTCCTTTTATTACATTAAAAGGTTGGATAAACGCCTCATTATTCCTACAATGACTAGGATTTCCTAGCCTAAAATAAACTAAAGCAATCACTCTAACAAAGGATATCTGTCCCTCGCACAGTATAAGTATACATACAGTAACCCAAGTATAAGTATACATACAGTAACCCAATGAGGTAATGCATGGCAGTTCAAAGGCAACAAAACTATAACAAACAAATTAACAATATGATAATCTGGGTGAATTCCCCTTCCCCAGATTCAAGCAGGATTCTGCTCCACAGTTCCAAAAAACCAAGAAAATCCTGGTTTGAAACAAAGTTCCAACACAGTTCTTTGTGACTACAACTTGACAACAGAATGGTCCAACACTTGTGTAGGCATCATGAAGCAAGACACAGACAACAGACTTAAAGTACAAACAAAAGACGGAATTAACTTAAATGTCAGGATAGTAGAAGGCCTAACTTGCCCTATGCTAAGGTGGGATTTCCCTACCTGAACTAAAGGTCTGAGTCAAAGAGTTCAACTTAAAAGTCAGTCTCTGTCCAAAACCTATGCTTGCCATCAAAACTAATGCTAAAAAGTGTTTAGGGATGTCAATAATCAAAGACATGGTAATCAACACAAAGTTCTGAGCTTCTTCCAGCTCATTCCCTTCGTTTCTCTTTGTTGGCCTCTTGGCTTTATTTGCAGTATTTACACTCCTCTGACTTCTCCTGGTTAGCCTCTTAGCTCTGTTATAATGTGTCACACGCTTCCTGACAGTCTTTGGCCTTGCCGCACAGCATTTACTAAATGTTCACTTTGTGGTGGTGTTGCTCATGTTCCGCCTTTCTATGCCACTCTTTCACACTTGCGCTCTTTCCTATATATGGTTTTCATATGGGCACTTTCCCTTTGGCTGTCCGCTGCTAATTGCTTTGCCCATAACATTTTTACTCAATTCTATATTCAATAGCTCAACTACAAGGTTTCATTCAGTTCAGTATTCAACAGATATTCAATATGCTTAATTGCAAGTTTCCATTCAGTTCAGTACTCAGTATGCATTAGATATGCTTAATTGAAAGTTTCCATTCAGTTTGGCTATCATTACCCATTTGCAGCTTGCTAGGAACGCCCCGGCTGCACCCCCCCTCAACCCCTTGACACTCACCGGTCTTCGGAGATGTTCCTCGGCGGCTCCTGCTGCTTCTTTCCTGCTGCGTAGGTCAGCGGGCCATTTGGTTCCATTTGCTGGGAATCTAATACTGCTTCGATTGCCTAGTCCTGGACTCAGGAGGCTTTTGGGGGTAAGACATAAGAGCTCTATTCCATTTGAAAGCGCAGGGGTTATTGAGGCTGGGGTAGAGATGTGGCTCACTGCAACCCAGGAGTAGCCGGTGTGGGTCAATCCTTAAGCAACAAGCGCTGCCAAAGCCAACGGTTTGGGTTTTTGTGTAGGCATGTGCAAGGCAAAGGTTGATGTTGCTGGGTGATAAAGGTAACTCAAATGTATAGTTATTTTGGGCACAATCAAACATATGGGCAGTCCTCAGGTCATCTATTTATACACCATGAGGATGGTCTTGTACCAAATTTACATCAACATTCATATAAAACATTTTGGGGGTCAATCAAATTTATATCAAAATTATATTGAAATTAAATACATTTTAAAATAAAAATGTTATCAAATTTGTATCCAAATTTATATAAAATGGATATAAAATTAATGTAAAATGTAAATCAAAATGTAGATCAACATTTTAGGGGCAATCAAATTGATATAAAATATATTGGGGTTCTTATCAAACGTATATAAATGCATATTAGATCTATATGGAAGGGGCAGGACTAAGGAAAAGGGGTGGGGCTAAGACCAGAAATGGGGGCAGGCCCCCTGTCAAATTTAACATCGACAGAAAAGGTACACCCTTGTACTACTGATACGTTAGTTGGTTTATGGAATAATGGCAACCAAATGTGTGCCAGAAACCAGAGAACGACCATCAGAATGCTTGTGCCATTGCTTACCATCAACATTGCATTACCCTCAGAATAGAGCAGGGATAACATTTACTCATAATAAGCCCTACAAGTGACCACCCCAGTTTACTACCTTGAAACTAGCATATACTCCAGACATAAAAAATAGGGTGTACAGATAGATATGCCCAGTAAAAAAAAATAGGAAAGAATTGACACGTAGGAGCGTACCCTCTTGTTCCACCCATGAAATTCCACTGCTATTTTTGCATCATTGGTACCAGTAGAGCAGTGGCATAGGAAGGAGCTATAATATTACTGTTCAATCTGAAGAGGACATTTAAAGGGATTTTTTTATTAAGCATGAATTACTGTGTGGAAAGACATTTGAATGACAAAAATATCTGTTCCAGAAATATATTTTTAACTGCCTAAAAAGCATCCTACTTGACCATGCAAATGACTTTTTCCCTTCTTAATGAATAACTAGAATTGTACAGGATAATCAAAGATTCTAGTTAACTGTATGTCTGTTGTACAAGTCGGATAAAGTCAAATGAATGGACAAACAAGCTTCCTGGTCTGTTTGCTCAGTTTTGTAGTTCCAAAAATGTGTTTCCCATCATATACTTAACTGGAAATATTGCTATGAAAGATGACGGTGTCGGTTAACGGAGAGGTCTGGTTAAAAAGATGCCAGTAAACATACATTTTACTGTATATTTTTAGAACATGGCATGAGCCCTACTTGTCATCGGAAGTTTAATGACTGCACAACAACTAGTCTTTGCCCACCCTTCCTGGCCCCAATCTAACCAAAATTAAAGAGATACGACCCTCAGTGTGCCATATGTACCCACTTAAACAAATAGGTTTGCCTTATAAGTTAACAGCAGCACTACTTCGATTTATTACCGATTTAGTGCCTTCTCTTATAATGAGGGGGCCCTCTTCTGCAATTCACGGTTAACAGTTAAACAAGAGGGGAGTGGAATGCCAGGGATTCCAAACACAGAAAGGAGGATATTGAAAATCCTTCAGCAACTGGGCACAGAAAAGGAACAGAGGGTGCATTTCTCTGGACTGGTACTAGAGATTGTTGTCCTTCAATGCACATGAACAGCCCATGTATTCTCTTCACTGTACCCTACTGCCAAAACATCAGACTTTGTTTTTGAGAGTGTATAGTTAATTTTTCACCCCCCAGGAATATGCTCCTGTGTCCACTGGGCACCTCTACGGGCCTTAGTAAAATGTGAATACACTGCAAGAAAAGTGTGATTGAAAGGTAATTTAACTTAAAAATTAAATAATCCTCAGCGAGCCCTTCAAAAGAGGCTGAGTTGAGGGCTATGTTCAAAGGATCCTCATTTCAACTTCAATGTGTTGAGATATATGTAGAAATCAGAGAAAGCAGAGTAATTGGAAAAAAGGTGTGCAAAGTAGGCAGCCTTGCATTTAGTAAATAGCAGAAGGGACATCAAACTATGTTGTAGGTACAATCATACAATAAAAAGACTACATTTTAACAATCCAAATACTAAAAAGGATTGTTAGAATAATATATTTTTCTCTATCAATTTATCCCACTTCCAAGCACTGTTATACAGAGTTATTACTCAATGAAGTTAATGGTACCTCTTTTCTCAACCTCAGAAGGATAAAGGGCTAAATATCTCTGCTGATATTTGAACCTGTGACTATTGGTTGCATATGTTTGGGTATACATGCTCCACCCATTGTATTTTGCATGTGTAATAAAATGGCTATCATTACACATGCAAAATGTCACTGTGAAAGGTTGGGCCTTCTTGACTCTCACTGCAGATTATGTTGTATTATTAGCTGAAGTTGTGGTGGATGGAAAATATTTTACACCCTTTTCAGCTTCACAGCCTTGCACATTCCTGCCTGCGATTTTCATTACCAATTTCCTTAGGCTCCATTTACTCTGCCCATTTCCTGCAATGATACAAAAGGAACAAGTTACTTACCTGTAACTGTTGTTCTCCAGCATGGGTCTGGCATGGATTCACATGCTCATGAATATTCCCCGTCGTCAGGCTGGGAATCCTCGGTAAAGAAAAAATCAGTATCAGTTTCGTTTCTGATCTGTCTTTCTTAGTAGTAACCAATCACTGGTCTCTGGGTCATACTGCCCCCAGCCAATGACTGCCCTCTCCCTAAGCCCCACCCCTGGCAGCCATCCTCAGATTTGGTAGCACGTAAAGTGGCAGTATGAACAAGTGAAGAGCCGCAGAGGGGTAGGAGGGAGGGTTCACATGTGAATCCATGCCAGACCCATGCTGGAGAACAACAGTTACAGATAAGTAACTTGTTCCTTCTCCAGTATGGGGTCTGGCATGGATTCACATGCTCATGAATATGAGAATACATAGCAGTACACGCATGCACAACCACGGGAAGTGTCAAGGCTCAACATTAAGCATTACATAAACTCAACATTAAGCAACTTTTACCTCCTCACCAGGCCCACCTTCAGGCGAACAAGGTTGCGCAGCACTGCTTGGCCGAACCTGGACTCCTCCCTGGAATCCTGGTCGACGCAGTAGAATTTCGTGAAGGTGTGCGTCGAGCTCCACGTAGCAGCCCTGCAGATGTCCAGCAGGGGCACACCAGACAAGAAAGAAAACTGGCAACACTAAGGGCTCGTTGAGGTGGAAGTCTGACGGCACTTTGGGCATGAAGGAGGGGTGCATCCTCAGCACCACCCTCGTCTCGTGGAAAGTCAAGTATGGAGGCTTGCAGGATAGGACCTGGATCTCTCCCACTCGTCGTGCGGAGGTGATGGCCACAAGGAACGCTGTTTTCCACGACAAAAATGTCAAAGGTGCCGAATGCAGAGGCTCGAATGGCAGCCCCATGAGCCTGCTCAGCACCACGTTGAGCTCCCACGCCGGGGCCAGAGCCTTCACCGGCGGGAACGAGTGAAGAGTCCCTACATAAATTCCTTCACCAGGCGATGAGACCACAGGGACAACCGTCCCGAAGTTCTGGTGTAACGGGAAATCGCTGCAAGATGGATCTTGATGGAAGCGTGAGCTAGTCCCGCCTTGGCCAGCGATGGCAGGTACGGCAGCACTTGAGGGGCAGTAATTCACAGAGGGTTAATCTTCTGTATACGGCACCAGACAGAGAACCTCTTCCACTTGTGTCCGTAGCACTATAGAGTTGAGGACGCCCTGGCCTTTGCCAGCACCTCCCTGCAGTCAGCCGGGATAGCGTGTCCTCCAAACTTTAGTGCTGGAGGAGCCAGGCCTGCAAGTTCAGCGACTCCGGGTCGTGATGGAGGATGGCGCCTCCTTCTCTGGAGAGATCTGCGTCCGTCGACAGTCTGACTGGGGGGGGGGGACGCTAACAAGTCCAGAAGGTCCGGGAACCAGATCTGTCTCGGCCACGCCGGTGCGACGTGGATCATCCTGCACCGGGACCTCTTGAGTTGGTTGATGAGTCGGAGCAGCAACAACAATGGCAGGAACGCATACAGGAACAGGCCGTCCCAGGGGAACAAGAAAGCATTGCCCATGCTCCTCGGCTGGGGAAACCTGCTGGCGAACATTGGAAAAGTCGACCCACTTGATCCTGATGCAGCTCCCACTCGTGGCACGAGCGCAGCTCCCTGCTGAGTGAGTCGGCAATGGCGTTCTTTGTTCCTGCTAGATGGAAGGGCACCAGAAACATCCCTGGGCGACGGCCCAGTACCACAGATCCTGGGCCTCCTTGGATCGGGCTGGGGATCTGGTACATCCCTGCTTCCGGATGTAGAACATTGTGGTGGTGTTGTCGGTGAAGATCCTCACCACCTTGCCCTTGAGGGACGGGAGAAACTACGTGAGGGCCCAAAACACTGCTCGGAGTTCCAGGATGTTGATGTGGAGTGACCTCTCCTCCGGGAGCCAAAGGCCTCTCGTGTGCAGATCTCCAGTGTGCGCTCCCCATCCCTCCAGGGAGGCGGCCGTCGTCACCGTCTCCTGATGTACCAGGGTCTGAAAGTCCATGTCCGCCGCGAGATGCGCGCGGGTGCCCCACCATCGAAAAACCTCATTGAGCGGGATCCGGTCTTCGAAGCTGCCCGTTGCTTGTATCCAACGGGCATCGAGGAACTCTTGTAGAGGACGCATCCGTAGCCTGCACAGGCGCTCCAGGTAGATGCATGAGGACATCGTTCCGAGCAGGGACTTGAGGGATCTCACCCTGGCCACGCCCGTGGCCAACAGGCACTGCACCTTGCCCAAGATGGCCTTCGTCCTCTACTCCGACGGCGATGCCAATCGCGCCACTGTATCGAGCTTGGCTCCCAGAAACAGTGAGACCTGCGACGGGACCAGGTGGGATTTCGAGTAGTTGATGGAGAAGCCCAGATCCGTGAGAAGTTGGACTGTGTCTGCTGTGTGTTCTACGGCGAGTTCTCTTGTCCTTGCCCGGATGAGCCAATCGTCCAGGTAGGGGTAGACGTGGATCCACCGCAGGCGCAGCCGTGCCGCCACTGGTGCAAGGCACTTGGTAAACACCCTGGGTGCCGACTTCAGCCCGAATGGCAGGGCTAGAACTGGTATTGCCGTCCTTGAACCACGAACCTGAGAAACTTTCGGTGTCCTTTTAGAACGGGGATGTGGAAGTAAGCATCCTCCAAGTCCAGCGACGATAGGAAGTCACCCTCCTCCAGCACGTGCTGGAGGGTGACCATCCTGAACTTTTGTGCCTTGATGAATTTGTTTAGCCACTGCAGGTCCAGGATGGGGCGCAAACCGCCCGTCTTCTTTCTGACGAGACAGTACCTTGAGTATACTCGAGCCCCGGAGCCTCTTCGGGACAAGCTCGATGGCACCCTTCTTGAGCATCGCCCTTACTTCTAACAGCAGTTGAGGGACGTGATTTTCCTTCCTGGCCACGGGAGGAATGCAGGGGCACTTTCTTTGAAATTCGAGAGTGTGCCCGTGGGCCAGGGCATCCAGCACCCAACGGTCGGTGGAGATGGACTCCCACACGCTGACGAACTTCGCCAGCCGGCCTCCCACAGGAGTGCTCCGGTGGGGGCCCGACGCTACGGCCGGTTCAGTCCTGCTTGGAGGCGGCCTTGCCGCCGACAAGGTCCTCCCGACTTGCTGCGTCCTCTGTAGGCCTCCTGCGACAGAGTGGGCCGCCTGGCGCTACATCGAGGAGCCGCGACCGGATCCCTTGGAGGCACCCTGTCTGCCTCTGGCATTCCGAAAGGGCGGCCGTCGTTGCTGCAACACTCCCAAGGCCCGAGCCGTCTCTGTGTCGGTCTTGATGGCCTGAAGTGACTCATCCACTGTTTTTCCAATCAGGTTGTTCCCGTCGAAGGACATGTCCAAAACTCTGGTTTGCACGTCCTGGCAGAAATCAGTTGCCTTGAGCCATCCGCGCCGAAGGCAAACACTGTGGACCAACTGGCGGAATCCGGTGTCAGCAATATCCGTGGCCACCGTTATGGCGTGGTCTGACGCCACCCGATCTTCAGGTCCTCCGACCTCTTGTCGTCTGGTAGGAAGTCCAGCAGGGGAGCGATCTTGTACCACAGCTCCCTGTCATAGCGTGCCACAATCGCTAGGGTTTTGGCCACCTTAATCATCATCGCCGCAGACGAGATGACTCATCGCCCCATGGCGTCCAGCTTCTTTCCCTCGCCGTCAGGTGGGGAGGTCGAAGTTTAGGATGATGCCCGCGCAGCCTTCTTGGCCGCCGCCGAGACGACCGAATTCAGGGTCGGCTGTGTCCTATGGCACAAAGGGGCGGAATCGGGGACCCGGTACTTCTTCTCGTACCGATCCCTATTGGCAGGCGTCGTGGATGGGTTCTTCAGGAGAGCAAGTCCCTCCTCCCAGATATCGTCAATCAATGGTACCGCGAGGGCAGTCTTCCTCTTGGCCTCGCGCCGCTGATAGAGGAAGCCTTCCTTCTTCTGTTCCTCAGAGCAGAGCTGAAAAAGCTTGGATGCCCTGGCAATCATGGCGTGGAAGGTGGCAATTTCGTCGGGCGGGGAGGCCCGAGGGGGTGGTGATGGAAGGCCTATCCCATCGTCACCACAGTCGTCATCCATCCCCGGAGTGGCCGTATTCGTTCCTGTGTCAACCCTAGGATCAGGGGAAGGAGATGAAGGCTGAGTGGGCGGGTGTAACGCTCATCTGATTCCCGCAGAGGCGCCGGTCTTGACTGGGCGAATACCGTATCTTCGAAGGTGATGTGTAACACACAGTTGGCTCTTTGGGCTGGACCTCTGTGCACTGTATGTCTGACTCGAAGAGTAAGATGTCTGCAGATAGAAAATATGGGATTAATGAACTGGGGTTATTGGGTGTCTCGCTCTTCTTCCCCTTCTCTTCTCCTGTAGAACCCAAAGGTTAACGCTCTCACCTTAGGTAAGTGAACGCCGAGCTCTCCATCTGCCTCGGGGCAGGGTGCGGTAACCAGTTTCTTCACTGGATAAGGGTGCAGGCCTCTTGACCTCAGAGGACTGCTGTCCGTCGTTTACTGCACGAACGGTAAGTTCCGAGTATTTCAAATGTCTTTAAAAGTCTTTGTAATGATGTCTCTTGTTTTGCAGGGTTCCGGCGATGGCGGATGACGGGCTGAAGTGAGTTGAGGATGGAACCCGTGTGAGGAATAGAAGCGCCTGGAAGCACGTAAGTAAGCGCTTGTTGCCTGCTTCACGATGCGCACTAACTGTCCTTTTATCTTGCAGGTACAAGTTCGGAGCTGCTGAAGGGTGCCGGAATACCCACTGGGTTCAGCGTGGGAAGGAGTACTGGCACGTGAGTAATAAAGTTACCCAATGTCTTTAAACGCACCTTCTTTTGTCTTTCAGATGCGGGATGCAGCGCCGAAGGCCTCCGGAGCGTGCGAAGAGTTGGTAAGCTTTTGTCTTTCAGATGCCGGAATGCAGTGCGAAGACCTCCGGAGCACGTGAAGAGTAGGTAAGCCTTTGTCTTTCAGATGCCGGAATGCAGCGCGAGGCGTTGGTGACAGCCGATGGACCAGGTAAGTGAAGAGCTGTCACTGAAGACCGTAATGCTAACCTGTTCTTTCTTGTCTTTATAGGTGTTGCTGAAGACTGGATTCAGGATGGTAAGCCTTTTTCCCTTAGGCCCAGGATCAGATGCAGAAGACACGATGAGCGTTCTGCTGCAGAGGATGCAGAATAACGCAAAGCAAGATTCATCCATCGGGTGTGGTTTAAATAGCCTCCTGTAGTGCTTAGGTTTCTCCTTCCACAGCCACGCCTAGGTAAGAAAAGAGTTCCTGCTTTCCAGAAGAGTTCCAGTGTTCTGAACCTAGGGAGTGGCTCCTGCCCCACCCAACAGGAAAAGTAGTCCCAAACAGAAGAGGATTAGAGGCTCAACTGGCAGGTAAGTAAGCAGCATGGTCTGCTGCAGGTAAGTACACCCAAGCATTATGAGCCCGGCACTTCCAGCGCTGGGACTGGGCATCTTTATGAGCCTGGTGCCACTGGCGCCAGGACAGGGTCCAAAAGGTCCCAATTGGGACTGGCTGGCACTCGGAACCGGGGTTATGGGTCTGCTTCCAAGGGAGTTGGGTAAGTCCTGACCTTTTGGAAGCAGAGATCATGACAGCGGGGGGGGATGAACTCTCCTCTGCTTGTTTGGAGGGCTTCCCGACGGGCCCGGTTCTGCTGGGTCGTCCGTTGGGGTGAGGGGCAATCTTGTCCTTATCTCTGTGCCCAAGGTTTGGATTGCCATCAAAATGGCCACCGAGTTGTCCTGAGGCTCGGCACTGGTTGCGACGGGCGCGATGGTTGCTCCTCCATGGGAGCCTCGTCAGCGCCACAGTCGATCTCTTCGTCCGCCTACTCAGGGTTCCTCCCGTGGGAATCGCGACCTTTCACGACTTCAACCAGCTCCTCCTCAGAGGCTGTATCCGTGTCCGTAATGGCCACCGCCCCCCCCCCTCTTTCTCCACCGGGGTCTTCACGGGGGTCTTATCAATGGGCTGAAAAGAGGATTCCCTCCGTGGTGGCAGGGAAACTCTGGGCCCCGAGGTCGCCTCCACTGGCGTAGTCTCCACAGGCTTCGCCAGGGCCGCCACGACTCCCTTGATAGAGTCCTTTGCCGGGTGAATCAAGGCCTTCACCACCTTGGGTGCGCTTGAGGCCTTCACCTTGGGGGGAGGGTCACCGCCTCGCTCCCCCTCGGCTGTCTTTGAGATCGACTGGGGCTTCTCCAGAAGCTTACCCAGGTTCTCGGATTTTCTCTTCTCCGAGCCAGAGCGTTGGCTCGTGGTTGATGGCGTCGGTGAAAGCACGCCCTGCCTGGCAGCCAAGGAGCCCGACCCTTCGGCACTCCCAGTGCCTGCGGACTCGCGGTGTTTTGCCTTCTGTTGGGCCCCCGTCGCCGGAGCACCCTCAAAGGACTTAGAAGACTGCTCGGACCTCTTCTTCTCACCTGCTGGGCTCTTTCCTTCCAGCCAGTTGGCGAGGCGGATACGCCGATCCTTCATGGTCCGTTCCGACATGTTCCTGCAAAACGCACAGTCCTTCTCCACGTGCGTTTTGTCTTCATGAAGGTAGTAGAGACATCTCGAATGCTCGTCCTCCTTGAAAACATTCTGTAATCCGCATCCAGGGCAGTTCCTGAACAGCTTGGATCCGGCTGTCGAGCTTCCCTTGTCCTGGGCCATGTCCACGAGGTAGGCCCGAGATCTTCTGGAATCCTCCAAGAACCATAGCTCAACGAAACTTCGCCCTTGAGGGGCGTAGAAAATTCCGAAACGGGTCCCCGTTGATCAGAAGTAGAAACGGTGGAGCTTGAGGCTCGATTGACTGAAAAACTAAGATTAAACTCTTTGAAAAATTGCAAAACGCAGTAAAAGCTCAAGAGCTAAAGCACGAGGACTCCCAACACTTGAACGTGCAGTAAAAATCTTAGGATGGCTGCCAGGGGCGGCGCTTAGGGAGAGGGCAGTCATTGGCTGGGGGCAGTATGACCCAGAGACCAGTGATTGGTTACTACTAAGAAATACAGATCAGAAACGAAACTGATACTGATTTTTTCTTTACCGAGGATTGCCAGCCTGACTACGGGGAAATATTCACGAGCATGTGAATCCATGCCAGACCCCATGCTGGAGAAGGATATTTAGAGTGAATGCACTGCCAACTACCTAGCGCTGGACAGAAATGTGCATATACAGAACACAATCCAAAGGCGTGTTTCCACCAGGTTGTGCTGGTTTTAATTATCTGTATTCAATGTGTTCTGCTAGAATCTTGGAGATGTTTTGTCACACCAATATTAGATTGTACAAATTCAAAGAGATTTGTTTACCTAATGGGCTGAACTATCCTAGGAGCAAGTGCAACCGGGAGGGGGCTGTAGGGTTACAGATACAGTCCCTTAAGTGGATGGGAGGCTCGGAGGCAGTACAAGGGCAATCAGTCGTGCAGGAGCCTGGTCGCACAAGTTCAGTTGGTGGCCAAGTATGCGCAGCAGACAGGGACATCAGCAAGGGAGAGGGAAAGCAGAAGCGAAAAGGAAGGTCGAGTTGCTTCCAGAACCTTAGGTGGTCCTGCTCAAGTTTGAGAGGCGCAGGGAGGCTGTCCCAGAGGGAGGCCCCAGCCGAAAACAGATCTATCCCCACTCTCTGCATGGAGAAGCATCTGACCCTCAGAGTTGGGGGTGGATGAGCAGAGAGCTCGAAAAGGAAGATGCTTAGGAAGAGAAAGTTGGATGTAGTGTGGTCCCTGGCCCCAGAAAGCCTTGTGGACGATGCAGAGTGTCTTGAACTTGGTCCTCACAGCCACAGAGATCCAGTGGAGAGATTTCAGGGCTGGAGAGATACGTTTCCCTCGGCTTGAGGCCAAGGACAAGTCTTGCAGTCAGGTTCTGGATAAGTTGTAGAGGGTGAAGAGTAGGGCAGGCAGCTTTAGAAAGAGACTGTTGCAGTAGCCCACCCTAGAGAGGACTAGGGCTCTGGAGAGATTGAGCTTGTGGGGGAAAGTGAAAAAAGGAAGAATACCTCTGAGGAGGTACAGCTGATAGTGACTTCTTAGAAATGGCAGAGATGTGAGGAGAGAAGGAGAGGGTGGATTCGCATAGGACTCCAATGTTCTTAGCCTCATTGGAAGGAGTAGGTAGAGGGCCCAGTCTGGGTGGCCAGAGAGACAGACAGAGCGGGAAGGTGGGAGCAGGAGTCCCAAAAAGGAGGTTCTCAGTCTTACTGGCATGGAGGCAGAGATCGTTGGTAGCAATCCATTCATGAATTGCAAACAGTCAGGTATAAGAAGCAATAGAGGCTAAGGAGTGCTGGGTGTCATCGGCATAACACTGACATTTAGAGCAGGAGGTAGAGATGCGGTGGGCCAGCGGAGCCAGGTAGTGGTTAAATGGCCAGGGAGAGAGGTTAGACCCCTGGGGAATACTACAAGTAGAGAGATAGAAGAGAGGAAAGACCCAGGTTGGACCTGGGAGGTTCGATCAGTAAGAAAGGAGTTCACGCAGGCAAAGGCCTGACCAGAGATACTCAGGGTGTCTCACAGACGAATGAGCAGGATGGCATGGTTGACTGTCGAAAGCAGAGGAAAGATCAAGGAGACTGAGAACAGAAGGAAGGTTAGAGTCAAGATTGGAGAGCAAGCGTTCATGGGTGTTCAGAAAAGCAGTCTCTGTACTTCTGGCTGCTGTGAAGCCAGACTGGTGGTCATGGAGGCAACCAACAGATTCAGTATTAAGCTGGGAGATGGCCAGCTTTTCCAGGAGAAGCTTTTCCTTTCAGCCTTTTCTAGCTGGGGAAAGGTTGAAAGGAGGTTCACAAATTGAATCCTTGATGGAGCAATGGGAGGTGCAAGCAGGCAAGACAGCAGAGAAACCCTGGTAAGAGCCAACGCTGGATGTCACCTATAGAGGTGAACCAGTAATGTAGTGGAAGAATGTAAATGATCGGTCTCTCCGAAACGTAGGCCGAGTGAAACAATTGAGCATCCTAGCCACCAAGTCAAAACAGAGTACAGAAAGAGCTGGAGAAAGAAAGAACAACACTGGTCTAGGAATGAAGGAAGATAAATGTGAGAATGGAAGAGATTGTGTTGCGTTCTGGAATTCGTAGTAATGATATTGAAGAGCATGAGGAAAACAACAGTGTGGTGGCAAAAGGGGAACACTGTTATATACTGGTACCTGAAATAAAGGCCCCCAAGCGGAGCAGCAGCAATTGAACATTGTGAAGAGGAAAACAAAACAGTGTTTCATCCCAAACCTGAAATTAGGTTCCCAAACACACACAAGCAATTAGTTACAATTGTGATTGAGAGAGAAAAACCCCCATTGTGGCTTGGAACCTGGAGTGAAGTTTCCAAAGTCCAAAACTATGAAACTGAATATTCAGAGAGGGAGAAACCCTATTAATCTTGCAGCTTGTAGTCAAGGGTCCCAAGCAGAGCACAAACATCACCAAATATCCTGACCAACATACTATGAAAAATACAAATAAAAGTCTATTCTTAATAGAATTACGTCATGTACTGCTCCCATTGTATATGAAAATGCCTCATCCTATTTCATCAAGCTCCTAGTTATTTAACTTTTGTTTTCCCAATTATTCACCTTTTGCTTTAGATAATAGAGGGTCTTGTTTTAGCTGAAATGGGTACACAGATTTTGACAAAGAAAACAAAGGAACAATCATACGTAGCTGGGATCGGATTCAAACAGTGGCAAATACCACTTCTAGCACCAATAAAAAGATGCGCTCCGTAGCAAATTCTAGGGGGAAAATGTGTGACCAAATAGTGTATTTTAAACATTAGCGGCCCAGTTTCATGGTTTAAAACTACCACCTGCAGAGTGTACAAAATGATCAAGTTGGACCACACTAGTCTGTTGGTCATACCCCTTCCGGCATTACCTGAATGGTAAATTGAGCCTGCTGTACCATAACACCCCATAAAATCCATATATAAAAACAAAAGATTTGGCATAGAAATTGTTCTTAAAAAATACGAGTAATATGGACTTCAGACAGTCAGTCAGTCTTTTGAACTGGAACATTTTCATTTTACCTGAGCTTCTTTGGCTGGGAATGGTGTGTAGCAAAGGTGACATGATGCTGTTAAAAATGACCCATGTGCTTCAACTATCTTGTCTGGTGGAATTCCAGCCACTAAAACATGAAGCAAAGATTATTTTCCAAAAGCAATTTTGCAATGAGCTAAACGAAGCATGATTTTTTCTCGAATTTAATATTATACAAAATAAAAGTTTTGCAGCAATATTCCAAAAGGCATTTCTGTAAATTAATCACCCACTTTAAATATGCTTGGAATTCATTTTGAAGCAAAACACACACACATGTATAAAAACGCCATCTTGACTATTTTATTCAATGGGTGCTTTTATGACCTGCTGGATAGATGTTCATTATTCTAAACGTAGTCCCACTATGTGCTCTAAAAAACATTGGAGCATTTCATATACATTCATAGACACTATAGGGCAATGAGTTAAGGTGAAACCCTGTTTACACACTTTTCAGAAAATTCGTATGCTAATAATCACTGGACTGATTTGGATTACATTTCCATTTCCCCCAAAAAAGTGATCCAGCCACTCCAAATGGAGCATTTTTGGGACAATTTGTTAAAAGCTGGAATATTTCTAAAGAAAACAAAAAATTCAGAAAACATTCCAGTCCTATTCATTTCCCCACACAGAAAAAGTGCTTCCATTCAAAAGCTGTAGCGGAAAAACTACTGGACAGGATTTTACAAATTAGAAATAAGTTGGGCATAAAGATGTGCCTTCTGCTGGTTTGGGGTAAAAAGTAATTATGCTGCCAAAAAAAGGCTATACATATTGCAGCAGAGACAGAGGCTTGTCAAAAATGAAATCCTGCCCTTTTTTGCTCAATGCTAGAGATTCCCACGGTAATAAAGATCGAAGCTGAAAATTAAAAAACAGCCCAAAATTATATTTGGAGGAGTAAAAGTGATGCATTCATCGGGCAACAGGCCGGGAGGGTAAAGAGCACTACAGTGGGAAGGATTGTGGTGGGCTGGGGGAGCCCGTTTGGGGGGTAGAGGGGGTCATTTGCATATTATCACGGAAATCCTGTGTGAATCTCACGAGTTTCATGCCGTTACGCTGCAAGACTTGCTTGGAAAAGAAAATGCATCACACGAACCAAAGAGTGAAAAGTGGTAATAGGAGAGGGTCAAGGAGGGAAATACACAAGGGAGGCGAGTGATGGGGACAAAGAAAAGGAGGGGGACAAATGGTGAGTGCCAGTGAAGATTTACTTTTTTGCACTTGCCTGTAACTGCAGGAATTGGCAAACATTTTGTTGACACTGGAATCGGCATTCTCTGCATTGTCGCAGCAATGATTACATGGAATGGTTTCTGTGGGAATAGAGGATGGCAGAAGGGAAGTGGACCGTTAGGCTATTGGCCATATAGTTTGGATATGGCTAGTCGGATCTGCATAGGTGCTAGGGAGGGGGCATGAACAGTGGCCTTCGTGCTCATCACTGGTGCAACATGTACAGTGGTCATGGCTACTGGGCTCCCAAACCAATTATAACAAAACTCTTGAATTTCAGTGAAAAAAGTCAAGTTGAGAAAACTAAGGACCTACATTTTTCACAACAAAAGCCGTGAAATTCATTGGGTGAAGGAAGTGATGAGTATCTGAAAAAAAAATAATAAAAAAAAAATTATATTTTTTATATATATATATATATATATATATATATATATATATATATATATATATATATATATATATATACACACACATACATACATACATATGGGATACATTACTCACCGTAATCTTATTTCTGATGCTTGTATCTGCTTAGATTCACATGCTGTGTATAGGCCGACATCTAGTGGAAGCTGCAGAGTATTACAGTTTGATTTTCGAAACTCGAAAAGGGGCGAACTAGGGCGTGCCAGTAATACTATCCCTAGTGTGACATCCACTGTACCCATGATCCCTCACGCGTGTAGGACCCTCAGATTGTATTTTTTCTGACATGAGGTAGCATGAGGAGTAGCGCGAGTACAAAGTATCCAAGCAGATAGATAAATAAGACTACAAGCATCCATGCGCCTTCTCTCAGAGGGGAGGAAGGGCGGGCGCATGTGAATCTTAGCAGATACAAGCATCAGAAATACGATTACGGTGAGTAATGTATCCCTTCTGAGGCTTGTGGAATCTGTTTAGATCAAATGCTGTGCATAGATTAGCGAGCAATGTTAGAAGAAGGAGGTGGGATGTGGGAAGGGTCATGAGCGAACAAATGTCTTAGAACCGCTTGTCCCACTTGTGTATCTGTCTTGGAATGAGTGTCAATGCAGTAGTGCTGAGTAAAAGTGTGAATAGAGCTCCATGCAGCTGCTTTGCAAATGGTGTCAAGGGGTAGATTTGCAATGAAAGCCAGAGTGGCCCCAGTACCTCTTGTAGAGTGGACCCTTGGCGTAAAAGGCAGTGTTTTTTCTGAAAGGGAGTAACACAGCTGAATACATTTGACTATCCATTTAGAGATGGCACCTTTAGAGACGCAATCTCCTCCTCTGCCTGTAGCTACGGAGACGAACAGGTGACCTGTCTTTCTTAGCGGTCTGGTCTTATCTACGTAGTAGAGGACCGCTCTTCTCACATCTAATGTGTGTAGTTTCACCTCAGTAGGGCCCTTGGGTTCTTGGAAGAAGGCCGGTAGCTCAATGGACTGGTTAACATGGAATTTAGAAATAAACTTAGGTGAGAACCTAGGGTGAGTCCATAGAACCAGTTTATCCTTATGGACTGTAAAGAAAGGATCCTGCACTGACAGAGCTTGAATTTCACTGACCCTTCTTATAGATGTAATGGCTACTAAGAAGGCAGTTTTATAAGTCAGGTGTTTGAGACTAGCTTTATGCATGGGTTCAAAGGGAGGACCCATGAGTTTAGCAAGCACCGCATTAAGGTCCTACCCTGGTGGTGGGTTAGAAATTGGAGGGTGGAGTCTCTTCACCCCTTCCATAAAGGCTTTGACAACAGGCCCTTTCCACCATGACACCTTTTTATGGGAGGTGGTGTAGGCTGACAGCGCTGCCAGGTGTACCTTGAGTGAATTAAATACCAACCCTGCATCCAGTAAGTGGAGCATGAAGGTAACAATATTGGAAGGAGTGCAATCAACTGGGTTGATTTGTTTATTCTGGCACCAAATAACAAATATTTTCCACTTATCAAAGTAACAGTGCATTGTGTTAGGTTTTCTTGATTCTTTTAAGATATCCATACATTTCTGGGGTAAAATGAGATGCCCGAACTCGATGACTTCAGGAGCCATTCTGCCAAGTTCAACGAGTTCGGTTGAGGATGCACTGTTTGTCCTTCGTGCTGGGAGAGTAGGTTGTACCAGCACAGGAGTCTGATGGGGTCGCACTCCGGCAGTCTGCGTAGGTGTGTGAACAATGGTTGTCTCGCCCACAAAGGAGCAACTAGGATGAGCGTCATCGATTCCCTGTGTATCTTGTTGACCACCTTCCTCATCAGAGGGGTTGGTGGAAAAGCGTAGGCAAACCTCCCTGACCAGTTCATCCATAGCGCGGTCCCCTTGGAGCCTGGCTGGGGGAACTTGGATGCGAATTCTGGGCATTGTCTGTTTTCGCTTGTGTCGAATAGGTCTATAGTGGAGAAACTCCACCGAGAGAAGAGATTTTCTACGACTTCTTAGTGTAGCCGCCATTCGTGTTCTTCTGGGAAGGGATCTCTGCTCAAAACGTCCGCTAGTGAATTGGGATCCCCTGGAACATGTTGAGACGACAGGTAAATGTTCCGTCTGAGTGCCCATATACACATTTTCTGGGCAAGCCTGGACAGATTTGGCGAATGAGTGCCCCCTTGTTTGCTTATGTAAAATATAGCTGTCGTGCTGTCTGTTAGGATCTGCACTGACCGGTTGGATAGGTGGGGTTCGAATGCCCGAAGCACTCTGAAGACTGCCAGAAGTTCTAGCAGATTGATGTGATTCTGAGCCACTGTGTGAGACCAGAGACTCTGAGCTGTGTGGTGAAGGAGGTGTGCTCCCCACCCTGACAGGGACACGTCTGTTGTGACTACGGCCTGTATTTCTGGGTCTTAAAAGGGTTTCCCCTTTGTATTTGTATTTATTGATTTATAGAGCGCCTTACACCAAAGCGCTGTACAGTGGAACAACTTAATACATAAAAACAAACAATATAACGGTGGAACCAAAATTACAATTTGAATCAATCAACAAAACAGTGAGAAGAGCAATTAACTGAATGAGGTAGGGAGAATAGAGGAGTAGGACTGGGTGGGGGGAGGTGTTGTGATGAGTAGGAGGAGGGAAGGGGAAGGGTGAGAGTGGGGAGGCAGGGGAGGGAGATAGTCAAGGGCAAAGAATAAGGAGGGAGGGGATGCAGTAGGGGGGAGGGGTTTCAAGGAGAATGGAGGAGGAGAGATTTAAGGGAAGCGCAGAATGAGGTGAAGGTGGGGGTAGAGCGGATTGCAAGAGGAAGGGAGTTCCAGTGCAGAGGTGCTAGGAGTTGGAAGGAGCGGAAACGGGAGGCGGCACAGGGGGACGGAGGTACAGTGAGAAGGAAATGGTCAGCGGACTGAAGGGAAGGGGAGGTGGAGTAGCAAGAGAGAAGGGAGGAGAGATAAGGGGGAGCGAGACCATGGAGAGATTTGAAGACAAGGCAGAGAAAGCAAAATTTAAGTTGGGAGTGAAATGGAAGCCAGCCAAGGGAAAAGAGGGAAGTAGAGATGGAGTCGCAGGAGGTAAGGAGACAGAGGGTATGAACAGCAGAGTGGTAGATGGATTTGAGGGGGGTAAAATGAGAAGTAGGTAGTCCAAAGAGTAGGGAAGAGCAGTAGAAGAGGCGGGAGTAGATGAGGGAGAAGATTAAGAGTTTGGTAGCATGGAAGGGGAGAGGGACGGATTTTATGAATATTGAAGAGATGGTAGCGACAGGTGCGAGAAGTGAGAGAAATATGTTGGGAGAAGGAGAGAGAGGAGTCAAAGTGAACGCCTAAATTACGAGCATGGAGAGAGATAGGGAGATTAGAGGGAGGAAAGTGAATGAATGGGGGAGGAGAGGGAGGAGAAAAGAGTTGGAGGGAAAGAATACGACTTCGGGACTTGTCAGTGTTAAGAGACAGAAAGCGGGAAGACATCCAGTTCTTTATGGCAGTAAGAAGACAGGAAGAAAGTTTTTGGTGAAGGTCAGTTGAGAAGGAGGAGAAAGAGAGAAAGAGTCGAGTGTCGTCGGCATAGAAATGGTGGGAGATGCTAAACAAGGAGATAACAGGGGCAAGGAGGGGGTGTAAAGAGAGAAGAGGAAAGGACCAAGCACTGAACCTTGGGGTGCACCGTATTCAAGGAGGATGGGTAGGAGAGGACCGGCCACCCCAGGAGACAGTAAAGGAGCGGGACGAGAGGTAAGAGGATAACCAGTTGAGAACAGAGCCTTTGAACCCAAAGGAGGAAAGAGTGTGGAGAAGGAGGGGATGATCGACAGTGTCAAAGGCAGCAGAGAGATTGAGGAGAATAAGGATAGAGGAGTGCTTGGAATGTCAAGCAGAGAGGAGGTAGTTTAGGATATAGGTGAGAGCAGTTTCAGTAGAATGTTTGGGACGGAAGCCAGATTGGGAGGGGGGTAGGAGAGAGAAATTAGTGACAAAGGATGAGAGCTGAGAGAAGGCGAGGCGCTGGAGAAGCTTGGAGAGGAATGCAAGAAGAGAGATAGGTCGGAAGTTAGAGAAGAGAAGGGGATCAGCAGGTGGTTTCTTCAGAATAGGGATAATCGTGGCATGCTTGAAAGCAGAGGGAAAGGTTGCTGAGGCGAAACCAGGCAAATGCATGATGCCATCATGCCCAGCAAACACATTGCTTTGATTGATTGATTTATTTATATAGCGCTTTATACCAAGGCGCTGTACAGTGGAACAACATAATACAAAATAACATTTAACAATGAGAGCAAAATTTACATCATGAATCATTCAACAAAACAGTGCAAAGAGCAATTTTGTGCACCCTTATCTGGCGATCGGACTGATACTGCAAATTCCTCAATAACAGATTCCGAATTCTTTCCTCTGATGGAAAAGCCAACCCCTCTTTGGTGTTTAGGACAGCTCCTAGGAACTGTTTGGAGGTGCTTGGCACTAGGCTTGATTTTTTTCTCGTTGATTGAGAAGCCCAATTGGAAGAGGAGGTCGATTGTTCTTTGAATGTTTGATCTGCAAATTACGGGGGTTTCCCCTGTGATGAGCCAGTCATCCAGGTAAGGGTACACTGAGATTGCCTCCCTGCATAGGTGCGCCGCCACCACCGCCAGTACCTTGGTGAATACCCTTGGAGCCGAGGCTATTCCGAAGGGCAGCACCTTGAACTGGTAGTGCTGGCTGTCTACTTAGAAGCACAAGAATCTTCTGTCCGTTGGAACATGGAAATATAAAAATAAGCATCTTTCATATCCAATATTGCCATGTAATCTCCTCTTTTTAGTAGGGGGATTACATCCTGGAGTGTAGTCATGCAAAATTTTTGTGGCTTGACATACTTGTTTGCAGGGCGTAAGTCTAATACTGGCCGCATCGTTAGATTTTTTTTTGGCACAAGGAAGTAAGTTGAATAAACACCCTTGTTTACCTGGTTGCCCGGGACGAGTTCTATCTTGTCCTTTGCAAGTAGAATGTCGATCTCCTCGAGGAGGATTCTTTGGTGCTCCAAGGAGTGTATCTTCTGTCTTGGAGGATGGTCGCAGGGGCGTTCCAATAGTTCGATACAGTATCCCACGGACACTGTGAACAGCACCCATCTGTCCGAAGTGATCCCTTCCCATGCGTTAGTGAAGATGGAAATGCGCCCCCTACTGGGGATGCATGGGAAGGGA
Source organism: Ambystoma mexicanum (assembly GCF_040938575.1). NCBI lineage: Eukaryota > Metazoa > Chordata > Amphibia > Caudata > Ambystomatidae > Ambystoma > Ambystoma mexicanum. Next base: position 177,534,735 of record NC_090936.1, read on the forward strand.
CCCCGGAGCGGAACGTCACCGTTGTATGTTGGGAGGCGTAGCGCCTATATCTGGGCTGCCTCTCCCCCTACTACGGCCCCTCTTTTGACCTCTGGCGAAACCCTGGGTAGCTTGTTGGTTGCTGCCCCACGATGTTCCTTGATTCTGAAAGTAATGGGACCCTCTCTGGGAGTTTTGGCCGCGAGAGCGACAAAAATTATTATTTCCCTGCTGGTTTGTGGGTTTGTTAGTTGGCCAAGAGAACTTTAAGGTGTCATATTCGTCCATAGCCGTCTTTAGAGCTTCCTCCACTGCTTTTCCAAACGGGACGTTTGGTTCCACCGGCATGTCAATGAGGATGACTTGGGTCTCGGGTTTAAACCCCGACTGTCTCAGCCAAGCGTGTCTTTTGATTACTGTGCTTTCTGCCATCAGCCTCCCTGCATTGTCTGCTGCATCGAAGTTAGCCTTGAGAATGCATCCCAACACTGATCTTCCTTCCGACGGAATCTGGGCCAACTGGCTCTGATGCGGGGGCAATGAGGGCAGCGACCTATTCCCATTGGTGGCAGTTGTAGCTTGCCAGCAAAGTGGTGGTGTTGGCAATACGTGCTTGGTATGCCAAAGTGGATGCCACCTTCCTTCCTAGCCCATAAATTCTCTTGCTCTCCTTGTCCCGGGGAGCTTCTGAAGATGCTAGTGGTGTTCCCGCCCTCTTCCTTGTGGTTGGAACCACTAATAAGTCGGGTTTTAGCTGACCCCTTATGTAAAGTGGGTCTGAGGGAGCGGCCCTGAATAACTTTTCTATTTGTGGGTTAACTGCCCGGGTAAGATTAGGGGTGAGCAGAGAAGGGTTGATTCTGCGTTGAATAGACTTTAGAATGGGGATAGCCTGGGCAATGGATCTTTTATCCCTTAGAATTTGCTCTGCAAAATCTCTCTCTTCTTGGGCCCCCCGAGTGTCAATTTGGAAATGGGCTGCAGCCTTGGCTAAAACTTCGTTAAGCAAGGGATGATTGTCAACAGGTGAGTCATTCACCGGGTGGTCCTTGGGAATAGGGGAGTCGAGACTATAGGCCTCCGCCTCGGCTTCCTCCTCCTCCTCTTCCTGGTCCTCATCTCCATAATAATCGACCCCGACCTGGTCGTCTAGTATTTGTACTTCTGAATCCTCATCATACTGCTGGTAAGATTCAACACTGAATGGGTCTGAAATCAGCCCCTGGACAGGAGTCTCAGTACGGAGTATCTTAGTAGGAGGTTGAGGGTTTTTTGAATCCCGAAGGGGCAGAGCTATTGTGATAGCTCTGGAAGTAATTAGGGTCTTTTTCGTAAAAATCTACAAAAAAATACATTTTCCTCATTACTCTGTCGATGTCTTCCGAGTTGAATTATTTGGAACTGGGAATTACCTTTTCCTGTTGTGGTTCCTCCTCTAATGCCATATCCTGGGGAGTGGGAGAGACAATCTTTGGCCTAGTGACAGGGTCAGGGGCCTTGGACTTGGACTTTCCTAAAGATTTGGGGCATTTCTCCTTCTGAACCTGGTGTTCAGAGTTGTTTTTCCCCCCCTTCTCATGTGTAGAGGAATGTTTTCCTGACCCCTTGGATTTCCCTGAATCTTTCAACGGCTGGCGCTGTGAATCAGAGGTGCGATCACGAGATTCGGGAGTCTTTGCAGTGGGGCGTGGAATCTCGGAAGCAGATGTCAAACAAGCTACCGAAGTAGCAGTTGAACGTGCTGCCTGGGGGTAGAGGTCGGATTGGTCTTCTGACGACCATACCTCCGTGACTTTAGATAGTGTGGCACTCTTGGCAATCGTGGATGGTTGCTGTGTGTCATGGGGTGTGACCTGGAACACCCAGGGGACACCAATTCAGCAGACCGCTCTCTATGTGCCTTTTTATTCCGATCACTCGACACACGTGTGGAATCTTGGGAGGGGTAAGTGTGTTAAGTGGAAGAGGTGTTGTCCGCCGGGTGTTGTCCCCATAACTGACCTGCCGGTCAGTCCTCCAAGGTTGGGGGCTTGCACTTGGGTGCCTGCCAACACCCCTGTGCCCTCGCCGTCCGAAACGGCGATGTTGCTGCCATCGCTGAAGGAACCCACTGCGTCCATGGCCTTGAGTTGCCTGGCGTAGTGGGCCCAACGCTTGGTGGAGCGGTCCTTAAGTGTCTTGGCTTTGAAGAGCTTACAAGCTCTACAATTTGCCTCGGATGGTCCCTTGGAAGACACAGGTTACAGGTGTTATGTTTATCTACCCAGGGGAACTTACGGTTGCACTTCGGGCAGAATTTAAATGGAGTACTCTCCATATGTCAATATCTGGCAGCAGGCGGGTATATGTAGGAAAACGAGTGTGTGTGAGTATGTCCACCCCCCCACTCTCCCTACTTGCAGGGCCAAGGCCAGAGGCCTTCCAAGGCCCAAAGTCCGTCATGTAGTCTCAACGGCTGTTCTTCCTTGGTTTCAAGTACCGGCGTTGATCTTCGACGTGGGGTTTGAGAACGGGGATTTTTTGATATTTCTATGATAAATGGCAAAAACCCAGGGAACTCCACAACTATGCTTCCGACAAGTATGGTGGAAAAAAACTATCTGAGGGTCCTACACGCGTGAGGGATCATGGGTACAGTGGACGTCACACTAGGGATAGTATTACTGGCACGCCCTAGTTCGACGCCCCTTTTCGACTTTCGAAAAACAAACTAATACTCTGCAGCTTCCACTGGATGTCGTCCTATGCACAGCATGTGATCTAAGCAGATTCCACAAGCCTCAGAAATATACATACACACATATGGGATACATTACTCACCGTAATCGTATTTCTGATGCTTGTATCTGCTTAGATTCACATGCTGTGCATAGGCGGACATCTAGTGGAAGCTGCAGAGTATTATAGTTTGTTTTTCGAAACTCGAAAAGGGATGTCAACACAGAGCATGCCAGTAATACTACCCCTAGTGTGATGTCCCCTGTACCCATGATCCTCATGCGTGTATGACCCTCAGATTGCATTTCTTTTTTTTCCTGACATGAGGTAGCATGAGGACTAGTGGGAGTACAGAGTATCCAAGCAGATAGGTAGAGAAGACTACAAGCATCCATGTGCCTTCTCTCGTAGGGGAGGAAGGGCGGGCGCATGTGAATCTAAGCAGATACAAGCATCAGAAATACGATTACGGTGAGTAATGTATCCCTTCTGATGTTTGTGAAATCTGCTCAGATCACATGCTGTGCATAGATTAGCGAGCAGCATTAGAAGGAGGTGGGATGTGAGAAGGGTCATGAGTGAACAAATGTCTTAAAACCGCTTGTCCCACTTGTGTATCTGTCTTGGAATGAGTGACAATGCAGTAGTGCTGAGTAAAGGTGTGAATAGAGCTCCATGTACCTGCTTTGCAAATACTGTCTAAGGGGACATTTGCAATGAAAGCCAGAGTGGCTCCAGTACCTCTTGTAGAGTGGGCCCTTGGCGTAAAAGGGCAGTGTTTTGTCTGAAAGGGAATAGCACAGTTGGATACATCTGGCTATACACCTAGAGATGGAATTTTTAGAGACGTGATCTCCTTCTTTGCCTGGCGCTATGGAGATGAACAGTTGATCTGTTTTTCTTAGCGGCCTGGTCTTGTCTACGTAGTAGAGGACCGCCCTCCTCACATCTAGTGTGTGGAGTTTCACCCCAACAGAGCTTTTGGGTTCCTGGAAGAAAGCCGGTAGCTCAATAGACTGGTTAACATGGAATTTGGAAATGAACTTGGGTGAGAACCTAGGGTGAGTGCGTAAAACCACTTTGTCCTTATGTATAGTAAAGAAAGGATCCTGCACTGACAGAGCTTGGATTTCACTGACCCTTCTAATAGAATTAATGGCTATTAAGAAGGCTGTTTTGTAAGTCAGGTGTTTGAGACTAGACTTGTGCATTGGCTCAAAGGGTGGTCCCATGCGCTTAGAAAATACCACATCAAGGTCCCAACCTGGTGGTGGGTTAGAAATTGGAGGGTGGAGTCTCTTTACCCCTTCCATAAATGTTTTAACAACTGGCACCTTCCACCATGCGACCTTGTTATGGGAAGTGGTGTAGGCTGACAAGGCTGCCAGGTATACTTTTAGTGAGTTAAACACTAACCCTGCATCCAGTAAGTGGAGCATATGGGTTACAACATTAGAAGGAGTACAATCAAAGGGGCTGATTTGTTTATTCTGGCACCAAATTACAAATCTTTTCCAGTTGTCAAAGTAACAGTGCCTTGTGTTCGGTTTTCTTGACTCTTTCAAGATATCAATACATCTTTGCGGTAAATTAAGATGTCCGAACTCTATGACTTCAGGAGCCATGCTGCCAAGTTCATCAAGTTGGGCTGAGGTTGCACGGTTAACTCCTCGTGCTGGGAGAGTAGGTTGTACTGGCACAGGTGTTTGATGGGGTCGCATACCGCCAGTTTGCGCAGGTGTGGATACCATGGTTGTCTGGCCCACATAGGAGCAACCGGGATGAGCGTCATCGGTTCCCTGTGGATCTTGTTCACCACTTTCCTCATCAGAGGGGTTGGTGGAAAAGCGTAGGCACAGATCCCGGACCAGTTCATCCATAGGGTGTTCCCCTTGGAGCCTGGCTGGGGGAACCTGGATGCGAAGTTTGGGCATGGTCTGTTTCGCTTGTGGCGAATAGGTCTATAGTGGGGAAACCCTACTGAGAGAAGGTCTACTACGACCTCTTCGTGTAGTCGCCACTCGTGTTCCTCTGGGAGGGGATCTCTGCTCAGAGCATCTGCTAGCGAGTGGGGTCCCCCGGAACATGTTGGGATGACAGGTAAATCTTCAGTTTGAGTGCCCATTTCCAAATGTTCTGGGCAAGATTGGACAGATTTTGAGAACGAGTGCCCCCTTGTTTGTTTAAGTAAAACATTGCAGTCGTGCTGTTTGTTAGGATCTGCACGGACTGGTTGGATAGGAGGGGTGTGAATGCCCAAAGCGCTCTGAAGATTGCCAGAAGTTCTAGAAGATTGATGTGGTTCTGAGCCACTCTGTGAGACCAGAGACCCTGAGCTTTGTGGTGAAGGTAGTGAGCTCCCCACCCTGCCAGGGAGGCGTCTGTTGTGACGACGGGCTGTATCTCTAGATCGTAGAAGGGTTTCCTCTTTGTATGATTTTCTCTTGTCCACCAGTGAAGACTCTGAACCAGTGTTGGCGAAACGACCACTAGATCGTCCCACTAACGACTTGCCCGAGACCACTGTTTTGCCAACCATTCCTGCATGGGTCGCAGGCGTGTGTGGGAAACCAGGTAAATGCAAGATGCCATCATGCCTAACAAACGCATAGCTTTGTGCACCCTTATCTGGCGACCGGTCTGATATGGAGGAATTTGCAGCAGCAAATTTTGAATTCTTTCCTCTGATGGAAAGGCCAACCACTCTTGGGTATTAAGAACAGCTCCTAGGATAGGAACTGTTTTGAGGTGCTTGGCACCAGGCTTGACTTTTTCTCGTTGATTGAGAAGCCCAACTGGAAAAGGAAGTTGATTGTTCTTTGGAGGTTTATTCTGCAAATAGGGGGGGGTCTCCCCTGTGATCAGCCAGTCGTCCAGCTAAGGGTACACTGGTATTGCCTCCCTGCATAGGTGCGCCGCCACCACTGCCAGTACCTTGGTGAATACCCTTGGAGGTGAGATTATTCCGAAGGGCAGCACCATGAATTGGTAGTGCTGGTTGTGTATCTTGAAACGCAAGAATCTTCTGTGCGCTGGGAACATTGAAATAAGAAAATAGGCATCTTTCATATCCAAAGTTGCCATGTAATCCCCTTTTTTAGTTGAGGTATTACCTCTTGTAATGTAGTCATGCAGAATTTTAGTGGCTTGACATACTTGTTTGCAGGGCCCAAATCTAATACTGGACGCATTGTCAGATCTTTTTTGGCACAAGGAAGTAGGTTGAATAAATACCCCCATTTACCTGGTTGACCGGGACCACTTCTATGGCGTCCTTTGCTAGCAGAACGGCGATCTCCTCGAGGAGGATCTTCTGATGTTCCAACAAGTGTACTTTTTTTCGAAGAGGATGGTCGTGGGGGCGCCCTAGCAACTCTATGCAGTATCCTCCAGACACTGTGGACAGCACCCATCTGTCTGAAGTGATCCCCTCCCATGCTTGGGTGGAGGTGGAAATGCGCCCCCCTACTGGGGATGCAAGGGAGGGCACCTGAAGCGGAACGTCACTGCTTGTTGGGTGGCGTACCACCTGTGGCGGGGCTGCCTCTACCCCTAGTGCGACACCTGCGCTGCCCTCTGGGGTAGCCCTGTGCGGATTGGTATTGGTTGTTACCCCATGAGGGTCCCTGGTTTTGGTAATAATTTGAACACCTTTGTGAACCGTGGCCCCGAAAGCGGCAAAATATTGTTACCCCTTTGTCCAGAGGGTTTATTGTTGAGTTGGCCAAGAGATTTTAGGGTCTCGTACTCATCCTTTGTCGTCTTTAAAGCTTCCTCCACTGCCTTGCCGAATAGTACATTCGGCTCCACAGGCATATCTATCAGGGTTGCTTGGGTTTCAGGCTTGAACCCTTACTGCCTTAGCCAAGCGTGACGCTTTATGACAGTGCCCTCGGCGATTAACCTCCAAGCATTATCTGCTGCATCAAAGTTTGTTTTTAACATGAAGCCTGATACAGACCTTCCATCTGCTGCCAGCCGAGCCAACTGGTTCTTTAAGGGTTCGGAGGAAACCAGAGCGGACACTTCCTCCCACTGATGGCAATTGTAGCTTGCCAAAAGGGTGGCACTCTTGGCAACTCGTGCCTGATATGCTAAAGTGGAGGCAACCTTTCTCCCCAGAGCATATATACGTTTACTTTCCTTATCAGGAGGTGCTTCCAAAGAAGCAAGCAGTGTACCTACCCACTTTCTGGTGGTTGTTACGACCAGGGAATCAGGCTTTAATTGGCCCCTAATGTACAGGGGATCGGAGGGTGCGGCACAGAACAATTCCTCGACTCGCAGATTAACCGCACGAGTGAGATTTGGGGTTTGCAGCGAGGGATCAATTCTGTGCTGGATGGATTAGCCTGAGTAATGGCTTTCTTGTCTCCTGGGATTTCTTTGGTGAAATCCCCATCTTCTTGGACACCCTGTGTGTTGATATGAAAATGGGCAGCTGCCTTAGGCAGTACCTCATTGAGGAGGGGTTGGTTATCTACAGGCGAGTCATGCACCGGGGGGTCTTAAGCAACTGGGGAGTCAATGTTGTAGGCTTCAGCCTCATCCTGGTCCTCATCATCCCCATAACAAGGGTCACCTGCCTAGTCATCAACCAATTGAGGTTCTGTTTCATCACCATATGAATCAGGGTGGTAAGGTTCCACCACGAAGGAGTCTGTGACCAAGCCCTGAAACGGGGTGTCAGAGCGGAGTTTCTTAGCAGGGGGCTGAGAGAACTCAGTTGTTGCCTTGGACCCAGAAGGGCAGAGGTAGGAGGGGTGTTGGAGTAACTACGTAAGTAGTTAGGGTCTTTCTCATAAAAATTAGCCATGAATGTTTCTCTTTTTATGACCCTATCAATGTCTGCTGAGCTCCATTCTTTGGAGCTTGGAATAATAACAGGTTCTATTTCCTTATCAGTGCCCATATCCTCAGCAGTGGGAGGAATGGTTTTTGTTTTTGAGGTAGGTTCTGAAACCTTTGTCTTCCCTGTCTCATTTGGGGCCTTCTGTTTCTCCTTATGAACATGGGGACCTGGAGATGTTTTCTTGTGTTGTTTATCCCCTCCCCCATAGCTAGAGGAATGTTTACCCGATTTTGTATGGGCCTCCAAAGGTTTTGACACATCGTGTCGAGTTTCGGAGGCGGGATTCGAAGGAGGACTTGCAGTCTCGCTAGTGCAGTCATACACAGCGCGTCTAGCCTCTTCAGAGTGTCGAGCGGTTTTGTCATCCGACGATCTGGCCTTGGGGGCTGTTGATCGGGCGACACCCTTTTCAACCGAAGACGGTTGGGTTGTGTCATGAGGTGAATGCGAGCGGGAACGCCCAGAGAACAAGGATTCATTGGACTGCTCTTGTGGTGTCGTCCGGCGCCGATCGCTCTACAAGCATGTTGAGTCACGGCCAGGGCTAATGTGCTTAGTGGTGGTATGATGTGAAGCGCTCTTGCCGCCGGGTGTTGTCGCCACAACGTGGCCGCCGGACACTCCTTCGGGGTCGGGGGCGTGCGCGCGGGTGTCCGAAGTCACCCCTTTGCCCTCGACGTCCGATTCGGCGGCATTGCTCCCATCGCTGAATGTCTCTTCTACATACATGGCCTTTAGTTGCCTGGCGTAGTGGGCCCAGCGCTTAGTCGTGCGGTCTTTAAGGGTCTTCGGCTTGAAGAGCTTGCAAGCTCAACAGGTAGCCTCGGGATGGTCTTGTGGGAGACACAGATTACACGTATTGTGCTTATCCACCCAGGGAAACTTCCCATTACACTTAGGGCAGAATTTGAATGGAGTACTCTCCATATGTTACAAAATGGCAGCGGGTGGGTATATGTAAGAAAAGGGGGAAGAGAGCCTGTATGACCACCCCCCACTCTCCCTACTGTATAGGGCCGAGGCCAGAGGCCTTCCAAGGCCTGGAGTCCGTCGTGGTAGTCCTCAACGGTTGACTTCCTTGATCTTCACCGGCGTCAATCTTCGGCGTACGGTGGAAGAGAAAGAGGGAGTAATAATGGTAATTGTTAACTATAAATTGCTTATCGCCGAAGGAACGCCGCAACAAGCGTCCGACAAGTATGGCGCGGAAAAAACAATCTGAGGGTCATACACGCATGAGGGATAATGGGTACAGGGGACGTCACACTAGGGATAGTATTACTGGCACGCCCTATTCGACGTCCCTTTGAGTTTCGAAAAACAAACTAATACTCAGCAGCTTCCACTAGATGTAGGCCTATGCACAGCATGTGATCTAAGCAGATTTCACAAACATCAAATATATATCTGCAGAGAAGGAAAAGCACTCAGTCAACAGTATTCTTCCCACATTGTTGAAAAAGAAAAAAAAAAAAAAAAACAAGGTTGAGGTTGTATTGACTACAAGTCTATTTTTTTTTATAAACAATGAAAAAGAGGGCCACAAAATAGCAGTGGCAGGGCACCAGTAAAAAATGTCCAGTGAGGCGCGTTTGCGCTGTACTTAACGCTCGTTCACATATATATTACAAAGCCTGCGGCAGCGGCCATGTAGTGCAGACTGTCTGTGTCACAGCGCCATAGCTGGTGAAGCGACCCGTTTCCATGGTCACTGACGGCAGAGCACTGTATACAATGTTGGTTCCATGGGTGTGGGGATTGGTAGCACATCGTAGAGTGTCTATTGCATGCCTGCACCTCATGGAGTGACGCGTCATGTAGTGTGTCCACTGGGTGCAGTGGTGAAGTACAGGGTGCTTAGAAGTGGTAGGGTTGAACGCTATGTACCTGGCCACTTGTTCAACTGCATGACTCTTATGTTCTGCTGGGTGTGGGCAAGACCTACACTGGTGGGTGCATGGCAAAAGGCCATAGGCCAGGCACCAAAGAGCCTAGGCCTGCACCATAGCCACGACACCATAATGCAGGCATGCAGTTTAAAGTATGCATGTCTTCGACAGAGGTGACGTTTAAAGAATGGTGGGGCAGGAAATTGGAAACGTGGTAGAGGAGTAAAAGTAAACTGATATGCATACAGTACCATATGGCGTACATTATTGCACAGTAAGTAGCCACATGTCACCATTTGCCTTCAGTATGGGTTGCCCTTTATACCACCCATTGTATGGTACATTTGTGGACTGCGGCACACAGCAAATGTTCACATTCCTGGCACCAATATGTTGTTCGGGGTCTGGGCAAGGCGTACACTTTTGGGTACATTGCCAAAGGCCGTAGTCCGTTGGCCATGCACCCAAGAGAGTAGGCCTTGGGCACCACATAAAGCCGCCATACAGGGTTAACTCTGCATCTCTTCGAGGATGGGGACCTTTAAAGAGTGGTTGTCGAGAACATTTTACACTTGGTGGAAAAAGCAAAGGGAGGCAATATTCGTTCACTAGCAAATGGTGTAAGTCATTGAACATGTTGCACCAATTTCTTAATATTTCCGTTTGCTATGGGTTGCCCTGTACAGGACACTTGCTTGAAAAAAGTGTCTTAACATATTGCGCCATGAGAAGAACTCGTCAGCATCAATAAGTACATGTGTACTGTGAGTGTGTTACGGTACGTCTGGAGTGCTGTACAGAAATTATAGTGTTCAATGCAGTGGTCTTGCATGTGATTGCTACATGCTTGTGTGCCTATTTCATTCTACCTAATGAGTGAGTCTTGCAAATCTAATAGTGGAAGCGGAAGGAGGACTGTCTGCTTTTCTGGGGTGCGGCCCTTGCTGTAGCTGGGAAGAGGCACGTGGTACATTCTGCCCTTCTGAGCACGGTGGCCTTGCAAATGGAACTGTGGGGATTATCCAATGAGGTGTGAAGGTTGTGGGAAGGGGGGTAACATTTGCACCCAAAACACGATGCAGTGATGTTGGCATAGATGGAGAGATGGAGAGTGCTAATGTGGGTGATAACTTTGTGCAAGATCTAAACATGTATGCCATGGAAGAGGCTGTGCTGCTAACTTTCAGTTGAAGGAGTGGAGGCTTTTTGGGGCCAGTCTATGAGTGGGGTTTCGGGTGCATGGATCTCCTTTGCACATGTGTGTCCTCTGTTGGTACTGTTGTTATGGTGGTTGTGCATTTTGGAGCACTACATTTGGGGTACATGTCATGCTCACGTTTGCTCGCTCACCTAAAGATGTTCATAACAGCAGTGATGCAGTTGTTTCCCACTGCCGAGGTGATTTTCTCACCAATCACACCAAGAGGAACATGGGACCATGCCGTTGTACTTTGTGCCCAGGCCGAGGTCGGGAGGTGTTGGATAAACAGAAGTATGCGTGGCTTTATGTGCAGTGCTGGGATATTCTGCACTGCATATGAAAGCATTAATAACCAGTAAGATTTCCAGTGGTTTCAAGGAAATGGCATTTTTTGACCTCCATTGGTAATGCTGTTTTGTTTGCCACTCTGCACAAAGCGTTGCAGAGAATCCTGTAGAAATGTAAGTGAAGCGTTGACCTTCAGTCCATAGAAACGTCAGGAGGAGAAGCAAACAGGCAGTCAGCGAAAGAGCAAAAAAAACCAAAAAAAAATGTATGCACGCACATAAAAACACGACAAAAAAATAAAAATAAGTGTTTTCAGAGACAGTACTAAAGACACACTCCCCTACCCTGTTTTACATCCCCCCCACACAACCCCTCTCCCTCCTTTTCCTGGCATGGTAACTCTGCGGATTCCGCAGTACTTTTAGGATTAGACGTGCCACAACAGGCTCTTTTCAGGATGGCAGCTATGGCATTGGCACTGTGCAATGTGGTTGCTGGTTGTGGTGTGTACACAAACGCTGTGCCAGAAGGTCTGTTTGTACTGAGAAATGTAGGAGGCTATGGCGAAAGTGTGCAAGGGAAGCGGCAGGCATCCTGTTTGTATGCATGCACTGCACGCAGTTGCTTAATGTTGCTAACATACATTCCGTGCTGCTTTTGAGGGAGAACTTTTCCAAAATTTGTAGTACATGGATTACAGTGGAAAGACCATTTTGTGAAGTCTACAAGGTACGTGGGAGGCATCATCTTGTTATGAATGCAGTGTGTGTATGATATGGTATGCTTTGGCATTTGTACTGCGCCTACACACAAGTGTGTGAAGGTGCGACGAGGAAAGGGAGGCGGAACAGAGCCCACACAGATGTGGAATTGGATAAAATGAGGAGCCTTGGATTGTTATCATTATGATGAAATCAGACTCTCTGTAGAGAATCATAACACCCATTATTAAGACTCACTGTTAGAATCACCATTACCCATTCACCATTAGCCAATCATTACTCTTTTCTTTGCTATGGAATCATTCCATTATTGCATTCTGTTTAGCTATCCATAGTACATTGCTGTAGTAGACACCATTACCCAATCAAATTAGACTGATGCATTTGCAATATGCTTTTAGAATGATTTTGTATGCATATAATGCTTGCTATTTAGAATGATAAAGAAACATGCTGCCACTTTGCACTTTTGCCATTTGCAATAGAATGACACTTGCCATATATTTATGTAGTGTTTTAGAGACACGATATATACTCACCATGATATGCTATGTATTCATGCTTGCATTAGAAATAGCGCTTAGGCTGAGAGAAACATTAGGCCTGTAATGACACACACAGTGGCATATTTGAAATACCATGGAGAGACATTTAGAGTGACACACATGTATGCTTTGTAGAGACATAGAGATGTTTGACACGCTGTCACACATGTATGTATGTATGTATGTTGAGGCACTTAGAATTAGTTTGCTTTATAGTATGAGAGATTTGCGGTAAACGCTAGGAAGCATTCAGAACGAAACACGAGGCCTATGATCCATTTTCTGATGGAGAGACAGAAATTGCCTGCGCCACTGGCTCAGTGCGGAGAATTGTTATGAGTTAACAGGGTACACTGAGAAGGTATTTGTAAACATTTGCTTGGCAGGAACACAGATAGAAAGAAGGAAGCTCATCAGCTTGGCTGGTGTGCTTCGCGGAAAGAACACAAGGGTTGGGGCCAATGGAGTGGGTAGACAGGAGAGAGGGAAGCCTTTTCACACAGAAGAGGTGCTTTAAGAACGGGGCCTAAGAGCCTTTTATAATGAAGAGAGTGCCAAAACAGTGGAGAGAATGGGTATGACCAGTGAATAGATGGAATAAGATGGGGTATTTCGCAACAGACTCGAAAGGCCAAGGCAGAGAGATATGATGTCACGCTGATAGCGCAGTAACAGGACATGCCGTGCAAAGAAACATGCAACGAGACAGGCAGGCATTTTGCTAAACGCTGAGAGAGACATTCCATAGACATTCCGTGCGTCATTGGAGACTATAACCAGGAGTGGCTGGAGGGAGGAGTGCAAGAGTTTTGGGAGGCGTTCGGGGAGTTCGAGAGAGTTGTTGGAGAGAGCTTAGAAGATCGAGGAAGAGACACAGAGAGGCTGGAGAGATGGTGCAGTGCTAGATGCGATGGGAGAGGTGTCTTGGTGCAGCAAGGGAGATCGAGTGACCAGATCTTGAGAGGCAGACACTGACTGTTCCATCAGTTTAGTCTAGGCCAACCATACTTCACATTCTGCATGTGCCAGGTCAGAGTCACAGACACAGACACACACACAGCTTTGGGCGAAGGGGGAAGATCAGACAGGGTATTGTCTAGAGTGAGGGTGAATCGGTGTGGATTGAAGGAGAGGATTGCTGGATGCTTGAAGCTTGCATTAGATTGCATTAGAACTGGCTGCATTGTTAATCATTGTGCTTAGCTGTGTGTATATAAATAAATGTATCCCATTGTATTATAATTGAATCGATTCTTTGTGTTTTCTTTGTGTCTGTGTGTTATTTGTTATTGCCCACAGTAGTAAGATAGGTGTATGTTCTAGGAGTACACAGTGCACATGGGGCCTGATACGAATGCAGTCAAAGGGGGTGTATAGTGATCCACACCCCATTTGGAGATTGTCCAAGATTGTCTGAAGACCGTGGTTGCCCAAGGGGGGGGGGCAACACGACGGTTAGCAGGTTTGGTTTTTCAGACTAACAGACATTGATCCCACTAGCCCAGGTGACAGAGTGCACAAGTGATCAGGAAGGGGGAGGGCACAGTGGAGTACATGGGAACAACAAAAAATAGCAAGAAGTGCCACTACGGCCGGTTCTGGCAACTGCAAGGATAAGTGTAGAAATAAAGTGGTGGTTGGACCGTTAGGGTCACAGAAAACAGTCCACAAGTGCAGGGGTTGGCAGAAAGCTAGTGCAGGGGTGGAACTATCGGGAGGGAGATGGGTTGGGGCACAGATTAAAGGGCGGGTAGGAAATCAGTGCACAAACAGTTTTAGGCAGGAAGTGAGCGTGGGAGAGGAGGGGAAAAAAGAAGAAGCACATGAAAAGGTGTTTAGGTGCTTCCAGACCCTAAAATGGTTCTCTGCAAGTTCCAGGGAGGCAGAGAGCCTGTTCCAGAGGGAGGCCTCAGCAGAAGAAAGACATCTACCTCTAACTGCTTTCATGCAGAAGCAACTGACCCTGAGGGAGTAGGAGGCAGATGAGGGAAGAGCTCAAGCAAGTAGACATTTAGGAAGTGAGAGTTCATAGTATTAGGTCCCAGGGACCAGAAGGCCTTGTGCATGATGCACAGGGTTTTTATTTTATTCTTCGGAGCCACTGGGAACTATTGCAGACATTTTAGTCCAATAGAGATACGATCCCTGGCTTTCAGACCAACGACAAGTCGCACAGTCCTCTTATGGATGAGTTGCTGAGGGCAGAGAGTAGAAGCTGACAGATTTAAAAAGTCTGTGGCAATCGTGCAGCGTACAAAGAACCACCGCAGTGCACACACTGACCTTTTGGGAACTGCCTTTAGGTTGGTAAGACGCATTCATTGGTGACGTTGGTGCTATATTTTTATGATTTATGTAGGAGATGGGTTAGTGGCGAACACAATTCGTAGCATTGTCAGAAGAAAAGAAGAGTTCCTGTTTCGCTAATACACTATGATTTGGCTAAATGAAAACATTGCAAGCCGATAACATTGAAGTGCCACTTCATGGTAGGAGATGGTGGAAAAACCCCTATGCTTTTCAAAAAACATAATGGATGCTTAGGGTTGTAAATATACTGCCATAAAAAATCTTCATACATTTATTTTGTGTTGATGGGTGCTCATGCGGATGAATGTGCATGCACAAATCCTGCAATGGTTCACGGAACTTAATTTCTAACGGTCCATATGAGGTCTTGTGGAGAACGGACAGTGTTAGATGCCGACGTCTTGGATGGCATTGGTGGATGCGTGAGTGACTACTTACCTAATGGGGGTGTGGTGGGAAGAGGATAGTGGAAAGGGAAAAAGGACTGTTCATGCTTTACTGGGGCATAGCCCTCATGGTACTTTGGGAAGCGCACGTGCCACAATCTGCGCTTCTCACACTGCTTGCGAATGGAAATGGCAGTGTGTGTGTGTGTGTGTGTGTGGGTTATCCAATCAGGTACTGAGGGTGTGGGGCACAGGAAGGGGCAGTAATACTGGTATTCATTACTGTGTGTAGTGACGCTGCCGGACATGGAGAAACACATTGTGTTCACTCTGGGTGTTGCCTTTGTGATAAATCTGCAAAAGTATGCCCAGGAAAGACACTTTCATGGCAATTTCGGTTTGGAAGCAGTGGACACATTGTGGTGCGCTGTCGACCTCAGTTTAGCCGATATGCATGCACTTTGTAGAGACCTGGCCAGTTCCGCTACTGTGTATGTTGTCGTCATGCATTATGACGGCTTGCATTTGGGTTGCGTGTCTTGTTTACGTTTGCTCCATCGACTCAAAAGGCTGACGAATGCAGTAAAGAGGCTTTTTCCCACTTGCCAGGTGGTTTTCTCCGCCATACCACCAAGATGATTATGGACCACTTATATTGTTTGTTCTACCCAGCCAGAGGCTGGAAGGTGTCCGAGTAACAGAAGCATGTCTGAATTTCTGTGCGCTCGTGGCACGTTTTTATGTAACAATGACATCAGTAGTTCTGCAAATGCAGAGGTCTTGCTATGAAATGGCATTTCGTTGTCCATTGGTAATGGTGTTTTATTTGCTCATCTCCAAGATGCATTCAAAAGGCTCCTGTAAGAATCTGTGGACAAACAGAAAACACACTACTCTATGAAACCGACAACAAGCTCTTTGTGAGGCAGCAGATAAAAAAAAAAAAAAGAAACCACAACGTCTCTTTTCAGAGCCACCCCTACAGCCGAAAGCCCTTACCCTGGTTGACATTTCTTCCTCCATTCACGCACACAGCAGGAACGCCACATCTGGGGATTTTCAAAATGGGGACCATGGAAATGGGACTGTGGAGGCTAAGGGATTGCGCAACAACGTTTCTGGGTGTGTTCTGTACACAGAGGACTGTTGTACAGAATTGCTAGTGTTGCATGGAGAGCACACGTGCCACAATCTGCGCTTCTCACCATATTGGCCAATGGAAATGCGACTGTGGACATTGTCCAATTAGGTGGTCAGGGTGTGCGTCACAGGAAAGGGCAGCCATATTTTGTTTAATTACTGTGTAGTGAGACTGGCAGAGATGGCGAGACGCACAGTTTTCATAGTGGGTGATCGCTTTGTGCTAGATCTGCTCCAGTATGCCTTGGAAAGAGGCTTTAATGGCAATTTGAATTTGGAGGAAGTGGACGCTTTTTGGTGCGGTGTCGATGTGCATAGTTTCAGAGACTTGCTTGCAGAATGTTGACGAGTGGCCACTTGCTCAACTGTACACGTTGTGGTCGTGCACTATGGAGGCTTGCTTTTGGGTTCCATGGCTTGTTCACGTGTGTACCGTCAACTCAAGAAGATGATGAAAGCAGTGAAGCGCATTTTTCCCACTGCGAAGGTGCTTCTCTCATGTATTCCACCAAGTCCAGTTCATAACTATTTCAATGAATGTTGTCAGCCAGAGGTCGGAAGGAGTCTTATGAAACGAAGCATGTGTAACTTCTTGCGTGCTGCTGGGATGTACTCCTGTGTGAATGACAACATTGGTTATCGATATGTGCGCCTTCTCAATGGAAATGGCACTTCTTTGTGCCCAGTGGCAATGACATTTTGTTTTCAAATCTACAGGCTACACTGAAGACGCTATTGTAAGAACGTGAGGCGAAGTACAACAAGCAAAAACACGTATAAAAACCGGAAAGCAGCTTTAAAAAGAAATACAAAAAGGCTCTTTTGAGAAGCACCACTGCAAACGAAATCCCCTACCCTGGTTGACATTTATTACCCCACTCTGCGCGCACACCACGTTAAGTCTGCAGACATCGTGATATGTACAAGGTTGCATGTGCTACATCTGGCCCTTTTGCAGATGGCAGCCACAGCAAAGGTCCTGTGCACACTACGGCACTGCTGAATAAGGTTTTTCGGTGTGCTTTTTACGCACAAACTGTGATACATTGTGTATTTGGTGATGATACAAATGCGGAAGTTGCGGTTATGGCTGTGTGCTTCACGCGCCACAGTGTACGGTTTTTGGGGGAGTTCGGAATTCCATTCAATTTCAATCACTGTGCATTGGTTGCTCATTTTGGAGTCTACTATGTGGATTTGAACTGGTATGGAGTACCTGCAATGCAGTGACTGCATTTGGTTTGTGAGTCTGGTGACTCGCGATCATGCCGCCATTATTGTACTTCATTGTGGAGGGAAAAGTGCACAATATGTTACCGGAGTTTCCATACTGTTTACGATGAAGGAGGCCTTTGCCTAGTTCATGCGCATGTTTCCGATCTAATGCATACATTTTTGTCGCATTACGCAGACACAGATGTGGCTGCGTTACTTTTCATTTCGTCCGGGAATGGAAAAAGCATGGTACATTGTGAAGACATCTATTTGTGCCTTTCCAACTCTGAAAGCAGCTGTTTCCATTGAAACTTTCTCCTCTTCCAGTTGCTTTCCATGTATTTTTATCCTGTAACACACCACACAAAAGGAAAGGAAGGCAATGCTCGGTACGGAAGGGGCACCACCTACAGGGATAACATAGGGGACGTGCACAAAGAGAGGGAAATGTTGGGTGGCCCTCACTTAAATAGCCGTTAGTCATTGTCATGGTCCCGGACCGACCCTTCCCAAGCACTTCCAAGTACTTTCCCTTTGTAGAGTCGCGCGTCGCAGTACATGCACAATACGATGCCCTTTGCCAGGTAAGGGTCTGCAGCGCAGCCTATGGTGTGCAAGGATGTTTTATGAATCTGCTGCCATACACGACTGTTCCTGTTGGTGGCTGGAAGAGCTGTGCAGAAAGCTGTACATTAAATTATCCTCGTGCACTGTTGGAAGGGCAGTACCCTACACACTGGTGCCTTGTGCTTCGATTTCAGTTCTCATCACATGCAGTACAGACACTTCATGGTACGCCATTAGCCGTAGGACCAGTATTCACAGACAAGAATACATTCTGAAATAAAAGAACGCTTACAAGGTGAAATGCAGCTTCATTACGTGGAGCAGGAAGAGAATTATTCAGCGAGACCCATGTGGCTACACTACTTTTCTAACCACCGATATTCTTTGCGCTCCAAAGAATGTAATGTTTCTTTACTTCTCTTTACATGCACTTGTATGTGAGTGACCAAGGTGCACCAGCTTTGCCATTTTGCAGACTCATTGCAGACTGTTACACCTGCAATTAAATGTTTACTCCAACTGTTCTACCCAACTGCAAACCCTTGACACTTTCCATCACACTGCTTACTGCAGAGACAGTGTGTCTGTTTCACGGGTCATGGAAAGGCAAGCAGCACATCAATCAAATTAATGTGACATTTAACAAGCCCAACGTACATTGGAGGGTGCTATTCCTTGTTTTCCAGTGGGCCTCAGAGCCAGGCAAGCTGCAGCCATACATTGGTAGGTCTGCACAGCAACCGACGCAGTCACCATGACTGCTTGAAATGTTGTAGCCTACCATATGAATCCCTAGGTCTGTCGACAGGAGCGGTGTTACCAGCGGTGTTACCAGCACACAGAGGATGTCCTACGCATGTGAATAGCTGTGCAACAGACAGACGTGCGCTCCCACAACTACTGAAACGTGCATTGGAAGATGCGGCCAGTACTGGAGACCCACGAAAACTTGCATTGTGAATGCACATACGCCAGCCTGGTGCGGGTCCCTAGAAAACCTCCATATTACTCCCCTGCAGCCATCTGTTTTTCCCAGCAAAATTTGTTTTCCGGCCTCCTCCTATCAATGTTCCCACAAAAGAGAAAGGTGCGTCCATGGAATACGTGCACAGATATGCACCAAATAAGAAACAAGTAGGCATAAAGAGTCGCAGATCGTCCTTTTTCTTAGTTTGATGTAAATCAGTTGATTAGCTTTTAAAAATAATTGCCAGATAGTGAGATACCCCAGTGCAAATAACATGTTATTTCTCTCCCATGCTGTATTGCAGCACGAAGGCTTTTTAGAAATGGAAAACCCTATTTTTTCGTGCTCTATGTCAGCGTTTCCCGCAGTAATCCCACGCAAAGGCAAAAAAGAAACAGTACACAAAAAGGGAAGGGAAAAGGGTATTTTCACATCAGAGTAGGGGTGTGAAGGTGGAAAAGACAAATGTCTAGTTGGGCACTTTGAGGAGGTTGGTGGACGGGACTAGAAAACCAGTCTTGGGTCAACTAATTTTCATCTTACAGCACAAATCCTGCAGGATTTCTGCTGGGCCATAACAAGACATGATCGGGCAAAAAAAAAAGTCTCTCACAGGAAAGAGGATATTGAGGAGGGTCTGGAGGAAATTGCTGAATGGGGGACAGGCCTTGGTGTGGAGGGGGGGGCAGAAAAGGATGGGCGCATATGTAGAGCGGTGGTGGGGATTGGGAAGACTTTATTTTGGGCATGATTGTGGTAATTGGAAAATACTCAATTTTTGCTGGAAGGATTCCTGTGGCTATGATATGATATGATATGATATTTGTAACGCGCCTATACACAAGTGTTTCAAGGCGCGACGAGGCAGGGAGGGAGGGAAACAAGGGGAAGACAGACAAACGATCCTACTAGGCCAGGTGTCATTCAGATCGCGCAAGTGCAGAGGTAAGGGGAAAAGGAGAAAGTGCAGGGGGAGGAGGTGGGGGGGGAAGTGCAGTACAAGGTAAGTAGCGTAATAAAATAATAAATAATAAATAAAAAGGGCCAGCTGGTGGCAAGTGCGAGGTAAGTGCAGAGCAAGTGCTGAGAAGTGCTGGGAAGGGGGGCTGTAGGGATACAGTGACAGTCCCACAGTGCAGGGGAAGCTAGGGAGGCAGTGCAAGTGGAGAGTGGCTGGGCACTGGACCGAGGTCGCTGAGAGTGGCCCAGATGCAGGTTTAGTGCAGAATTCAGTGGGGAGTTAAGCAGGTTTAGCAGGGGAGAGGGAGAGAGAAGGCAGAAGCGAAGAGGAAGGTTTTGAGGTACTTCCGGAACCGGAGATGGTTCTCCTCAAGTTTCAGGGAGGCAGGAAAGCTGTTCCAGAGGGAGGCCCCTGCTGCGGAGAGAGATCTACCCCCAGCTCGTTGCTTCGAGAAGCGGCTGACCATGAGGGAGTTGGAGACGGATGAGCGAAGGGCTCGTGAAGGAAGATATTTAGGAAGAGAGAGTTGAAGGTATTTAGGCCCCAGGCCCCAGAAGGCCTTGTGGACAATGCAGAGGGTTTTGAACTTAATCCTCGCAGCCACTGGGAGCCAGTGAAGAGATTTCAGTCCTGGAGAGATACGGTCCCTGGGCTTGAGGCCAAGGACAAGTCTCGCAGTTCTGTTCTGGATAAGTTGCAGAGGGCGGAGAGTGGAGGCAGGCAGATTAAGATAGAGGCTGTTACAGTAGTCCAGCCTTGAGAGAACCAGGGCTCGGGAGACAGTGA
This sequence comes from Ambystoma mexicanum, assembly GCF_040938575.1. NCBI lineage: Eukaryota > Metazoa > Chordata > Amphibia > Caudata > Ambystomatidae > Ambystoma > Ambystoma mexicanum. Next base: position 177,555,261 of record NC_090936.1, read on the forward strand.
GCTTCTGGGGGAAGGAGAGGAAGGGAAGAATACCTCTGAGGAGGTGCAGCTGGTAGTGTGACTTCTTAGAGACGTCAGATATATGAGGAGAGAAGGAGAGTGTGGAGTCGAAGATGACCCCGAGGTTGCAGCCACAACACAGTGATCACGGTTCTGTTTCCACATGAAATCTGAGGGACTACACCTAGGGAATAAAAGAAGGAGGTTGGGAAAGATGGGAAGAAAACGAGGCTATGGGTCTTTTCATTTAATTATTTCCATGTCTGATGGGACATGTTTATTTACTAGTAAGGGTGATACGGGACACTACTGTATGCCAAGTGGGCCACAGTCTTTTAGCCTAATTGTTGTAATGTGGACAGTAATCACAGCGAAAGGCCATGGCAAGTGGGGCCTGGTTTAAGATTGAGAGAGATATGGGGCAATGCTGAAGGCTATGGACAGTGTGCCATGGTCTTTTTAACCTAATTACTGTGGGACATCGCTATTTACTAGGAGGGTGATCTGGGTGATGGCCAGTGGAGCAGTCTTTTAGCCTAATTTTTATAATGTGTTTTTTGTAACTTGAGGGACAGCCCTAAGAGCTTCAGAGCTGCGGGCTACTAGTACATGATACAAAGGGGGGGGGGGGGTGCCCCGACGTCTGTAGTTCTGAGGTCTACTTTTTGAATGCAGTAGGCCTAAATTTATTCTGTCATGTCACATACATGCAAATACATTCTGAATGTAGTAGTACTCATGAAATTTCAGAGTGCAGACAAAAATAGATAAGGAGGGTACAGCTTTTATTTTATTTCGCTGTTGAAGCATTTCTTAGTTATGCATTTTTTTGATTTTTTGTAAAAGTCCAATATATTAAGGATAGTTTGTTCTTAGTATTCGGAAGTCCTTAATGTGACTGAATTAGCAATTGAATTCAATGTATACAAAGCTAAAACAAAGTAGTGCTTTAAGATCAATGTGTAACCACCACCTATAGTGACAAGTGATAGTACAAATATAAACTACAGCCAAACAGAAAGCAGTAAATGATGTAACAATTGGTTGTATGTAGCCAGGCTGGAGGGTGACCTAACACGTGGTCGACGTCTAGATCTGAATCAAGAAGTTGGAACAAGTTAGGAGGACCAAGTAGAACTTAATGGGGTGCTGGTCCTTGGACGTTTCGGCAAGATGCCTTCATCTTAGGCCTGGAGTAGGTCTCCCTAAAAGAGAGTTGAGGGGACTCTATTAGTGCCTGAAGTAATGGTTGAAAACATGACATAAAAAGTTCCATAATTGTGGTACACCACAGACAAAGTTAAATTAAAAACAAGGGAAGCACGGGTCTGACCTTGGGGGAAGTATTGCTAGGCTGAACCTAGAATTGCTGGTTCGCAGGTGTGGAGCAGGGTATGAATTAGTCCATGCTTGTAAGGTGCAGCATCAGGCTGCTATAGACTATAGAAATAAAGACACAAAAAATAGCAATGTATCCTATTACACCTTATGGTTCCACTATGAATCATGTGGTTTTACTGTCTAAATAGGCAGTTGATCAGGTAAAAAACTGGTGCTCAGCTGCCCCAATGTGCTCAAGGTAAGGAGTCACTGGAGGTAGATGCTGTTGGTGAAGTTAGCCCCTGCTAAATATTTGCGGGGCAGAAGGTGGAGTGGGAGCTGGGTTCCCAATGTTGATCACCAATGGCCGCTTTCCTGTGGGGTAAATGCAAGAGGGCAAGGAGGAAGTTAATAAGGTGGCAGGAGGATGCTAATGTAGCCTGATGGAAGGAGCTGGGTCAAAAATTACCTGGAAACAAAGTCCGGAGCAGGTTAAAGGGATTCCTGTGGAGCCGCGATTGCAAGCTGCGGCTCGGGCGCTGTGTTTAAAAGAGACGCCGAGCTGTGTGCGGCGGGGCTAACTGCGCATGCGGAGTAGTGTTTGCCTTGATGCACTGCTGCGCATGTGCGAAGGAGAGTAGCGTAGAATGCTACATGCGTGATCGTGTTCCCATGGCATTTTGGTAGCCATGGAGACCCGTGGCAGGCACTGGCAAATTGCTTGCTGGGTTCACAGGCACTAAGTATCCTATAAGTAAATGGCCAGTATGAATTATATGCACAGTGTACTTAGGCCACAGAATAAAGTGATCTTTTGCTATTTGAGAAAAGACAAGTATGACATGTGAGAAGGGCTGGGGACTGAAATAACCCTGAATATGGCCAGTAGTGTAAGAGGATGGTCCTGCCCTTTGAAAATAAGCCAGACTGGTGGATGATGGATGTCCAGGTTGTAAAGGCTGAAGTTGAACTGCGGTCTGGAGATTAGTGTATCGAGAAGTCCCTGAGTGTGGGGGGCCACTAATGGTGGAAAACAAGAGAGGGCGCACAGGGATGAAGTCCATAGTTGGTCCAGGATGGTAGTTGGAAACGAGAGTCCATAAAAAGGAAACAGTGGGCGTGTTGGGCGTTGGGTGTCTGAGTAAAGGGAGTGGCGTGGTTATCGACGGTACCCAGTGGGTTCTGCCTCGTTGAGCCCATTCATAGTGCTTTTAAGTTTAAAGATCCACCATGCCTCCTTATGGTTCAGTGAATTGATGGCATTGCTGGTGTTGGGGACTGAATCTGCTATCCACCAAAAGATGTCATCGGGTCTGTGGTGATTTTCTATGTATTGTTGGACCAAGGGAGCTGTTAAGAATTTACATCTAATCCGAGATCGGTGTTCTCCTATTCTTTTGTGGATTTCACGGGTGGTTTGTCCTACATAACGGAGGCCACATGGGCATTCTATTATGTATATGACATTTGCTGTTTTGCAATTTGTGAATTTTCTGAGTTGCCAGTCTTTTTCCCCGATCCGGAATGAATTCATTTTCTTAGTGAAACGGCACACTGTACATGTGCCGCATGGGTGGTGGCCTTTATTCGCATGTTCCAAATCATGGATCTTTGCGTCTTGTTCTCTATTCTGGCGTGTGTTAACAAATCCTTGAGGTTTTTAGATCTTTTAAGCGCCATTCTGGGTACTTTTTCTTCCGGCAGGCTCAATTGCACTAAAGGCCAGAATATTCTCAATATTCCTTTGAGTTTAGCTGTGTCTGGACCAAAGGTAGATACAAAGGTAAGGGTATCATCATGGTTAGAGCTCGCCATTGTGGGTGTTAACAGGCTTTCTCTCGGCGTGCATTTGGCTCTTTTCGTAGTTTTCCTGATTAGTTTTTTGGGGTAACCTCTTTCCTCCAATTTGCTTTGTAGAACTTTTGCATGTTTGTTATATTGGTCCAGTTCTGTGCAGTTACGTCTTAGCTTTAAAAATTGGCCATATGGAAGATTGTCCCGTAGACTCTTCGGGTGGTGACTGTTGTAATGGAGCAAGGTGTTTGTGTTTCTATCAGTCTCCTTAGTAAAGAGGTTGCACATCAGGGTACCATTCTTGACTGAGATGGAAAGATCCAAGAAATTAATTGTTGTACTGCTGCTTTGCATGGTGAATTTTATTGCTTGTGTCTCGGTGTTGAGCCAGTTGAAGAAATCCGCTAGGCTGTTTCCGTCCCCTTTCCATGTTAGAATGACATCATCGATATACCTATAAGATGAGGTAATTTTGTCTTGAAAAGGGTTTGAGGTGTTGAGGACGTGGAGGTGTTCAAATTCAGCTATAAAATTACTGCTAGATTAGGAGCAAATGCTGCTCCCATGGCCGTTCCACTCGTTTGAAGGTAGAAGTAGTCATTAAATGTGAAGAAATTGTTAGTCAAGGCAAGTTCTAGGAGTTCCACTATAAAGTTAGTGGGGACTCTTCTCTGGAGCATGAAGTGAGTCAGGTGATGTCTTATGCACTCCACCGCTGCTTCTTGTGGGATACTTATGTATAAACAGACTATCCCCATGGTGACTAGGAGTTCTTGATCTTTATTGAATGCAAGTCCTTCAAACTTTGTGATGGTGGACATTGCTGGCTGAGTGGCTTGAGAAACTTACAGATGGGTTAGAGTATTGATCCGCATCCTGACACAATAGGTCTTCCTGGAGGGGTTTGCCTGTTTTTGTGGAGTTTTGGAAGTGCATAGAATGCCAGAGTCCTGTTTTCTGAAGTGTTGAGGAAGGTTTCTTCTCGGTCTGTGATCCAGTTTTGTTCTAATGCATATCTTGTCACTTCCTGGATTTTGTGCTTGATATCTGCTGTGGTGTCTTTCCGGAGTTTTTTTGTAGTTTCCTTCTTCATTGAGTAGTTTCATTACCATTTCTTTGTATTGCGTGATATTTTGGATGGCGATGCCTCCGCCTTTGTCGGCTGCTTTAATGATCAGTTGTTTATTCTCGGCTAGAGTTGTCAAAGCTTTGCGTTCACCTGTAATTAGGTTGTGTCTCATGTGTTGAGGTTTTGTTTGAAGTTTTTTAATTTGTTTGGTGATGCATTTCTCGAATGTTATCAGGGATCTCGGTACCTCGTTCTCCATAGGATTGAATGTAGATTTGACTCTTAGGCCTGTGTCATCTAGTTCCGGGCAGAAGTCTTTATCTTTGAAGTATACTTTTCTTCTGATACTCCTAAATAGATTGAATAGTTCTGTGTCCAGTTTGAACCAGTCTGTTTGGTGGGTACAAAGGATAAGCTTTTAGTAAGGACGGAGATTTCTTCCTTGGAGAGTGTAACTCCCGATAGGTTGAATATTGGGATTTCGGTTAAAACCTTCAGTTGGTCCGCCTCCTCTGGTTCCGTTGTCCCCACTGGGGGTAGTTGAAAAACTGCATTGCCTGTGGATTTGAGGGTGGCCCCCAGTATGCTCCTCTTGGGGCCATTTGCGCTAAAAAAGGCATCTGGTGTGGTGGCTGGAATTGACCTTGTTGTCTATTTCTGGTTTGGTTGGGGTCTCCTGAAGATGAGTCAGAGCTGAAGGTGTCCGAGAATGAGACCCATTTGTGTCTGTTTCTAGTGACAGATTTTTGATTGGCCAGTCTTTCCTTTTCCTTATTATCTTTGTACTCAGCTGAGAGATACGGGTAGACTTGTTCTATTTTAAAGTCGCTAATATCTTTTGCCAATTTTTTATGTTTCTTCTCTAATGTAATGGATGCAAATTGTTCCAAGGCTTTGTCCATTTCTTTAAGTTTTTCTCTGGCATTGGTTAGGCTGTCATCATTCAGGAATTTGGACTCTTCTTCTTTAAGATCTTGTTGTATTTTTGTGTGGAGGCATTGTGCTGTTATGGTGAGGGCCATTAAGTCCCTGCTGCATTTTGTTGAAATCTTGCTGAATCCCAGCATGTAGTCCTTGTCTTCTTTATCCCACTCCACCTTCTGCCCCGCAAACCTTTAGCACGGGCTAACTTCACCACCAGCATCTACCTCCAGTGACTCCTTACCTTGAGCACATTGGGGCAGGTGAGCACCATTTTTTTACTTCATCAACTGCCTATTTAGACAGTAAAACCACATGATTCATAGCGGACCAATAAGGTGCAATAGGATACATTGCTATTTTTTGTATCTTTATTTCTATAGTCTATAGCAGCCTGATGCTGCACCTTACAAGCATGGACTCATTCATACCCTACTCCACACCTGCGAACCAGCAATTCTAGGTTCAGCCTAGCAATACTACCCCCAAGGTCAGTCCCGTGCTTCCCTTGTTTTTAATTTAACTTTGTCTGGGGTGTACCACAATTATGAAACTTTTTATGTCATGTTTTCCAGTTTTCAACCATTACGTCAGGCACTAATAGAGTCCCCTCAACTCTCTTTTAGGGAGACCTACTCCAGGCCCAAGATGAAGGCATCTTGCCGAAACGTCTAAGGACCAGCACCCCATTAAGTTCTAACTTGGTCCTCCTAACTTGTTCCAACTTCTTGATTCAGATTTTAGACGTCGACCACGTGTTAGGTCACCCTCCAGCCTGGCTACATACAACCAATTGTTACATCATTTACTGCTTTCTGTTTGGTTGTATTTTGTATTTGTACTACCACTTGTCATTATAGGTGGTGGTTATACATTGATCTTAAAGCGCTACTTTGTTTTAGCTTTGCAAAATTGAATACAGTTGCCAATTTGGTCACATTAAGGACTTCTGAATACTAAGAACAAACTATCCTTAATGTATTGGACTTTTACAAAAAATCAAAAAAATGCATAACTAAGAAATGCTTCAACAGCAAAATAAAAGTTGTACCCTCCTTATCTATTTTTGTCTGCACTCTCAAATTTCAGGAGTACTACTACATTAGGAATGCATTTGCATGTACGTGACATGACAGAATAAATGTAGGCCTACTGCATTCAAAAAGTAGACCCCAGAACTACAGATGTCAGGGCACACCCCCCTTTGTATCATGTAATTTATATAATGTGGACAGAGGTCATGGCGGAAGGACCATGGGCTAAGGTCCATGGTGGGGGGCCATGGTCTTTTATCCTTCCTGAGGCAGTGATTCTCCAGCGATGCCAGTCTTGGAAACTAGGCAGGTGTCTATAGACATAACCTGAGACTCAGCCTTTCCTCTTCTAAGATTCTACAAGGCTCCGAACCAGTGCGGCTCCACATGTGGGAGAGAGCCTGAACGAGTGACAGATGTGCAGACATTTTATTCATCCACTCAGATCATTAGGCTGCCCAAATCAGTATACATGGTTCACAGTGATACACTTTAATTTTAGGGTGAGTTGTGAGAAATTAAATCATCACCAAACCTTGGCTTGAATGGACTCACTTTTATGTACCCAAACTGATAGATTTATTGCAGGAACCCTTATTGGTGGTATTTCTCCAAGTTCTTTCTCACAGAATCATGTTGAAAGAGTACTCTAAGAGTGTAGCAGGTTGTGCTCAATAAGACAAATGGTACATCTTTATTAGGAGTACAGTATATACTTGAAGTGATCATTAGAAATTAATATTACAGATTTTTAAAAAGAGGTTCTTTACAATGTTAGTACAATTAAATAATTCTGTTTTCAATAGCATCTTTTGCCAAAAAGGTACACCACTAGTTCTCTCAAAATCTTCTTACTTCTTGGAAAGGGTTGCACCAAACTGAAATTCAATGATCTGTTTCTTCTGTGAGTACCAAGGCAATGATTGGTTAGTAGTATTGCTGAATCTGTGCATTTTGCACAGTATGTCCAACCAATTAGTAAACCATAGAAAACAGCCAATGAAATTCGATACCATGCTGCTTGATCCTCTCGTCCCTTAAAAGGTATGTCAGAGGCACAGCACCAACCGCAGATCCTATTCACATCTCCCCCACCTCTTTTCCTAAATACAATGTGCACTGAGTGCAGTACTCTTGCTGGACACATGGAGAATAATGTATCTCTGAAAATACTAAGCTAGTCCGCACCTCACTCCATGCGCCTCTGTCGCAGCCTTGGTTGTTCTTTTAACCAAATAAAAGAACCCAGCTTGACCTCTCTCCGTTTTTTCTCTAATCGGAGCAATGTCTGGGGTGGCTCTAGCAAAGAGCACTTGATAATACAACAGAGAGAGAAGGGAGATAGAAGAGATAAGAGAGAAGAGAAAGAAAGGGTGTGCATGCTAGATAGGCAAAGAATACATACTCCCGGTGCAACAAGTTTTCTAAATTACCATGCAAAATTAAAGAGACTACAAAACAAATACCTATGCGCGCACACTCTGACAGGATCAACTACAAATACCCAGTCATGAGACCGTTGCAAGTACGCTTATTTGATCTTAAAACAAATAGATTGGCTCTTCAAAAATGTCAGGGCCAAACAGAGGACTTGGGGAAATATGGCGCTGGTGCCGTTCCTCGCTCTCATCTCACATGGGCTACTGGCATCCTTAACTGTGGTAATTACAAGAGCATGGTAACCTAGAGTCTACTGTGTTTCTGCCTTGTGATACTCTGGTTTCCTTGAATGCAGGTGAAAAAGACTGCCTGTGGGCCTTCTATATGTCGCTCTCCTATCCCTACTTAGTGTTCAAAAGATAGTTCAGGGATGGTTTTCTTCCACACAGGCTTCATCATGAACGCACAGCACACCCTTACCTTGCTCTCCTCTACACTGGTGCCCAAAATGGTCTCCCAACCACACTACTATACCTCCTATGTTTGCCTCCACCTCCCTACCTCCACCCTTTAATGTTACTTTCTTTTGAGCTCTCACTTCCTTCTGTCCTCGTTCGCTCACTACTTCCTACTACCAGTATGCTACTCTAACTACCACCTATTCTCCCCTACCGCTTCTTTGTACGATCACTTCTACCACTCCTTACTGCTGCTACTACTCATCCACAGTTACAGATACTATTCCCACATCTACTTCCAACACTACTACCTCTCCTCTAGCTCTACCACTACTTCACTCACAGACCCCTCACCCCTTCTCTCTCCAACAACCACCATACTCCTTTCACGCGGTCCTACTCTCGTCTCTCTGACATCCTCCTTCCACCTCCTGTCCTCACCCAACTAACCCACACCAAACTGCTCCCAGACTACCTTTTAAACAACCCTCTTCCTCCCATGATTATTTAACGTTCCCTAACCAATCAACTTAACTGAGCCAAGGTGTGTGAACGGAGAGGGTTTAGGGAGGTTTCATAAGCGCTCATAAGCCCTACCCCCTTTTCCACACTTCATCACTTTAGTCTACGAGAGACTTGTCCCTAGCGTCTCTGTTCTCCTTGTGGCTTATTTTTTATATGTTAAATTCCCTGGTGGTTTTGTGTGTTTTCTCACCTCTTGTGGTGGCTCCACCTGGAGCCGGGCTCCTCTCTAGGACGTTGCATTGGTTTGTGGTTTTCCCATACCATCCTCTCTTGCGTCGGTGCTACCCAGCTCCTCCTTCCCCTTCGGCCCGAGAACGTTGCCACGCCTGTTTCTGCTGGCAGCCCTCCTCTCTTCAGTATCCCTCCTAGTGCCGTCACTGCTGCAGGTAAAGAGAGGTTGCGAGGGGATTGGGGGAGAAGGGGCGGGGGGCCTGCCCAAACTCGCTCCGGCACACGAGACAGTTCGCTCCCTCCCCTGAAAGAGCCTGCAGATAGACCCTGTCACAACACACACAGAATTTAGTTTGCTTGTGTAGCGTTAACCTAGAGTTGATCCAAAAGTTGATACCCTAATTGGGCTAACAAAAGAATTTCTTTGCAAGCTTTCCTAACCTTCAGAGCCCTTCTTCAGGCACAGATAGGATGAAGCTTTAGGAAAAGCAGGACAATTTAAACAGTCCCCTCTAAAATTTGTCATATGCTCATGTGAGTCTTTCCAATTGTGGTTCCTTCACAAAGAGGCATGCACTTTAGAAGTTAACCCCACGCATCACAGTTTGAAACATTTAAATGTGGCACTGTAGTCGGATTCCAAGATGGCCACCTATGAGTGAGGACGTGTTGTCCTGCACTCCGATCCGGGGCGACTGAACCAAGGCATGAGGGTCCCCGGGACCGGTGCGGCCAACAACCCAGAAGCGGCGTATCCTTAGCGGAGGAAAAGCAGAGAAAACGGCACCCGCCAAAGTCAGTGGACCCCAGTGAGGAGCTGGCAGGAGGCATAGGGGCTGACACAGGCAGCTGCAGAGTGCAGCAGAGCTCCCCTACCCCCAGTAGAAGCAGGGAGACCGAGGGAAGTTTGGCGGCGGTGCCTGGGCGCCAGAAGCACAGCCCTGCAACCAAAGCAAAGCTTGCAGAGAATGAAGCAGCAAAGCGAATAGTGAGTCCTGAGCCTATGATGGCTAGTGAGGGCAGATGCGAGGCGAGAAGGGCGACAGGTGAGGTGAGTGCAAGAGACCTGTACCGGCTAGAGTGAACACAGCAAGAGATACACATGGAGTGCAGGGGGAGACCCCTGGCACGCTGTGGAACAGGCCCAGGCAGAGGCCTCACACCCGCCCGATGAGAGCGAATAGTAGAGCTCTCTAACCAGCAAGGCCCCCAGGGGGAAGCGAAGGTGAAAGGGCCACGGTCTCCACCGGCGCCATGACGGTGTGCGGCAGAAGGGCTGGGCAGCCAAGAGGAAAGCAACTGGAAATTGACAGGGGGGCATGGAGCAAATGGCAACCACATAGGAGAAGGGGGCCAGAGAAATGGGGATACTGAGTTCCCCCTCTCGCCCCCCACTCGCCCCCCCCACCTTATGCCCCCTCTCAGGATACACAGCAGGATCAGTGGAGGGGGGGCCCCCCCCCCCCCCGAGAGATTGGAGGCTTGGTGGCAGTGTGAGGTGAATGAGTGGAGTGCTCCCAACCAGAAATACTGCAGCAAACCCCCAGGCACTCTTGCAACAGCCACAAGAGGTTCAGGAGGGTGATGGAAAAGAGGTGCAGGTGTGTGGGGGGGGGGTGTCAGCTGGGTAGGGGTGCAGTGCTGAATAAGTATCCCCTACAGTAGATCCACACAGGGGGGACTATCTGCACAGGTGTGGCATTAGGAGAGTCCTGAGGGGAGGAAGGTTGACAGAGGGCCGCTGGCCCCGAACAGATAAGACCAGGAGAGGAGAAACAGGTGGCTGGAGAAGGTGACAAGAAGGGCCTTTAGGCAACGGCATAGCACCCAAGCAGCACCTCCCTCCTCGGGGGCCGTAAGAAGTAGGCAGCCGAGCCTGGGGAGTGCAGAATGTGTTACCCGTGGCCAAATCGAGGCCCAAGAGAGATGAGGGGTTGACAGAACAGTCACAAGAAGCAGGCGCTGGACCCAGGAGAGGGCAGGAGAGATCCGCCCTGGGGTCGGGGCAATGGAAAAGAAGGCCTCGATGAGAGCATCTATACTCTGACACGAGAGCCGGTGGGGGTAAGCTCCAGATGCCAGGGGCTAAAGGGTAAAACACTGCAGTCAATCTTAAATTTCCTTCTGAGCCTCTAGGTGGTCAATTGAAGCGCTACTGGAGACAAACGCACGGAGGAAGGGTCTCTGGCAGCAGAGGGGAAACACCTGGAGAGGGGCGAGAAAGAGCAAGCCTCGCACAACATGGCCCTCAATAAGGACGATTTAAAAGAACGCCTCAAGGACTTGAAGCAGAGAATGGTGGCCACCATCCAAGACCAATTTGCAAGCTTGAGGGAAGAATGAAGAAGCCCCTTAAAGGAATTGGGGGAAGAGGTCAAAGGGCTCGGAGACAGAGTGGATGTCACAGACCAGAGGCGGGTGGAAATATCAGAGGAGCTAAGACAAAACTGCAAACTCCTCGAGCAAGTAGCTAGAGCCACCCATAATCTAGAACTACAAGCAGAGGACCTACCATTCTCGCAGATCGAATATCTAGGTGAAAGGCCTCAATCAATTCTGGATGCAGAGCTGAAGGGGACCATCCAGCAATGCTTCGGGAACCTACTGATGGACAGGCAACCAGAGGATATAAGTATCAGCCAGATACATAGTGGGTCCCAAGAGGTTAGGCCCAAGAACCAGACAGAGGGACATCATGGTTGCCCTAAACTCGTTTGAAATGAAGGAGAACATTCTGCGGGCGGCAAGGGGTCAAGTGAATTTAGCCGTGAATGGCTCGCAGGTCCAGCTCTTTCAGGACTTGGCACTATCCACTTTGCAAAAATGGAGGGCGATGGGCCCGGTGACGAAACCTCCGATTGCCAAACGTATCCCATATAGATGGACCTTTCCCTTCAGGATTCTTTTCAAATTGGAGGGCAGGCAGCATCGAGCTACATGTGCAGAAGACTTGTCACTCCTGCAATTGGAAGAAGAGGAAGTGGAGCAGGGGTGTCGTAACAGACCCTCCTCCCCGGCATGGAGCAAGCCTTGGGCCCGGTTTAGGGGCTGGCGAAGCGGTGGAGGATATGGGGGGCCAGGCTGAGGGTCACCCCGGGAGAATGCAATAGAGGAGAGGATGGGGGGGGGGGTCATAGTCCTGACAGAGGAGGCAAGATAAGGATCTACACAGAGCGAAGCGGAGGTGGAGGGGAGACAGTGGTGAAGACATGAGAAAGTTGTAACAAAGTGGCAATATAGGAGGTTTGATGAAGGATTAAGTGAAGAGGCAGGGTAGTCAGGTGGCGACGATTAAACTCCTTTTTTTCGGGGGGGTGGGGGGGTGTAGTTTGGCCCCAGAGGGGAATGCCCCGAGAATAAACATGGGCCAGTGCCCCAGGGTGGCGCCCAGGGGGGAAAGGGCGTCAGAGTGTTTGAGAAGTGGGTATCGTAGGATCTTTGGCCCAGTCAGGGGGGGGGCGCAGGGGGAGGGGTTGGGAGGTGGGAGAGGAGGGGGTAGTAATGAAGGGGGGGCAGGGAAACCAGGGATGAGGGCGAGGGAGGGACAAGGGGGATTCCAGAGCACCAGGGAAAGCCGGGGGTCGAGCAGGCCCAGAGGGATCATAGCAAGCATGGCAAAGAGGTTTAATATGGGGAATGGCTCTAAAGATCTTATCACATAATGTGAGGGGGCTGAATACCCCATTTAAACGCAAGAAAGTTGAGATGCAGATTAGACACGGCCAAGCAGATAAAATAATGCTGCAGGAGAACGCACACAGGAAAACGGCGGGGGTCCCGATAGGGCTCAGGGACTCACTTAAGGCTATGGTGCTCAGAGTAAAGCTGACACATTAGGGAGATATATTTGTACAAGCACGGATAGCCCATAAGTCAGTGACTCTGGCATCGATATATGCACCAAACGTGGGACAGGACAGATTCTTAAAGGGGGTTGTGAGCAACTTGGAAAAATTCACCATCGGAGAGATAGTCTTAGCAGGGGACTTTAATATAGCATTGCACCCGGATAAGGACAGAAACGCAGGGGCTAGATCGGGAGGGCTGCCTCCCACCAGGGCACTATGGGAGATCTTCAAAGACCTGGCCCTCAGGGACGTCTGACGAGCGAAAGGGGAGAGGAAAGTGGTTTCATATGATTGTCTCATGTCTAACACACCAAATCCAGAATAGATTATGTGTGGGTGGCAGCTAGCATGCTGGGGATGGTGGAGGATGTGGAACTAAGGTCTGTGTCTCTATAAGATCACGCTCCCCTGACAAAGACTGTGTGGGCGTTGGAGCCGCATAGGGGATTGTGGGCATGGACTTTGCCCAGGGAAATACTGAAAGATCAAGTAATGGTGGAATTTTCTAGGGAGCAAAATAGACTAGTATTTCGAGAAAAACGATGATCAGGAGGTCACACAGGAGCTTATATTACTGACCATCACACACACCTGACCTCCATTACGTTTCCACAAATGGATAAAAGGCGAAGAATGAGAGCACACTGAGCGAGGCAAAGCATACGAGGAAACAGCAGTATCGAGACAGCAGCCGAACGAGAGAAGAAAGACAGCACACAAGAAGGGGATCGCAATGAGGGAAGTTCTTGACCTTTTTGACAAGGAACCGTTACTTTCCAGAATCCTCACCAAATAGAAAGTGTAAGACTAGGATATCAGGCCGAAGAATCCTGCATTGTATGTTGGAGATACCCAGGGCCCTCCTGCATCAATAATCAAGGTGGGCAGACGCGCCAGCTGCCATGGTACCGTCCTTGGCTCGAGGAACAAAGCAGCGTCAGTGAAATCAACACAGCCGGTGAGTGGGGGATACCGACACAAGACCGGTCTGTGTTGAAGCCAAGGTTGCAAGCAGCAACATTGTATGGCGAGCGCTGGAACGAACATTGTTAAAACGCGAGTGATGAGATATGCAAGTAAAGTTGAAATGCTGACGAGAGACTGAACTTTAAAAGCAAGATACAAAATCTTTTACAGAGTGGTCCAGCACCACGTGGGTGCTCAATCGAAGGTCTCCGTAAGGTGTCCAGCTGAGAAGTGGCAAAATTGAAAATGAGAAAAAGGTTATATCAAGAAGATAATGAGTAATTATAAATCAAAGTGGTCCTGTGACGGATCAAGCAAAATAACGTGCAGAGTCGAAAGTCCTTGATAAAGTCCAGAAGTTTGGAAAAGTAGATGAATCTGGTCCGAGCCCGGCAAAGGGAGACCAATTGAATGTTTTGTTTTAAAGTGGGTCTGGAGGGGGACCGGGGTGAACAGTAAATCACCCAAGAAGTTGTATATGTGAAATCCTAAGGAGAAAGGAACTTTCATGTTTGTCATGTTGCACGAGGCCCTCTGAAATAAGAGACTTTGAATGACAAAGACTTTGGCTGACAAAGAGACTTTGGCACAGAAGGCCCTGATGTTGAGGTTTTGAACTGCATCCTCTTGCTAGAGAAGCCAAAGAGTTTCCAGTGCTGAAAAGATCGGTAAGGGAAGCAAACGTTTTGAATATCCTGACATATTTCTTGAACACTTTTCTTTTGCATAACATTGTTTCCCATAGTATTTGTATTTAGAAGTAATTTAAGGAACTCATGCTGGGAACACTAAAGACAGACACAAGTGATCACAGTTCAACAGTGTTTATTGAACTTTATAATGGGTGGGATAAAAGCCTAATCTAAACCCAAATCTAAGATGGGAGCAAGCTAATTATGAGGCAGTCCTAGTGGCGTCTTGTCAAATAAAAAAGGGCCTATACTAAAAAAAAACTATTGCCAATTCCTTACTGTTAAATTACAAAAAGGAATGCGGGATAATGTTCATCAGAAAAGAAAGAAGTGTTCACAAAAATGAAAGTCAGGATGGCAACGCTGGGTCTCCCTTGCCCACGTTTGAAGCAAGAGACAAGGTGGGACTCTGAAGCACAGCACTCTCCTTGGCCTCGTCAGCACGAGGTTCACAGTTCAGTTTAGCAATAATTAGTCTCCTTCTTGCAAAAGCAACTTGCCTTAGAAGGCTGGCTGATTCAACGAAACAAAACAGAAGTAAAAAGTTACTTCGGTACTTCTTATACCTTCACTCTTGTACCCAAGTGAGCAAGCTCAGACTGGTTGCGATTGCCAGTTGGACTATACATGGGTTTAGCCACATATTGCATACACAGGGCTCTATGCCCCTCCGGACAAACTTCGATATTGTTATGCTACAAGAGACGTGGCTCGACTGTCCTCTCCAGGTAGAGGGATACCACGTTCATCATATCGTGGCTAAAAAGGGTGCTAGGGGTAGACCATTTGGGGTCCTTATAATTTGTGTTCAATGTAACTTTTGCTCCCACCCGGTGGTGCCCCCCTCGGCAGAGGAAAATGTGATGGTTGTGGAGGTGGGCAGGAGGAAAGTGTTAACGAACGAAAAATACAGGTCATAAATAAATGTGTATGTACCCCCTAGTATCAAAGCTTTGAATGAGACATGCCAACATTGAAGATATCCTGTTGCTAGGTGAAGGGATATCGGTTGCGTATCCGATTACTTTAGGTGGGGGATCTAAATGCTAGGGGCATGGACGACAAGTTATGTGATACCTACAGTAAAGGGACACAAAAGTGTGTGATTTACAATACAAAGGGTAGACTTTGGGTTGCTTTTCTGCGACAATGGGATTTATAAATGTTAAATGGCAGGACCAAGGGAGACATCCAGGAAACTTTACTAGGGGGGGGAATGATTGTGAGGTTACCTTAGACTATCTCTTCGTAAATAATGCCTGCTTATCGATGGCCGAAGAGCTAAAGGTCGTCCCCATTGAGTTTAGTGACCATAATGGGTTGACACTCGCGATCAATTTGCAACACACTAGATTCAACAGGAGTGGTTGTACCGGCATACATACTAATCAAGCTGGCAATTGCATTCGCTGGTCGGCAAAGCACCTACACAAGATGGATACGAGGATCTCTGGGCTCAGAGATGAGGACATAGATGCCATTAGCACTATAAGCTGTAACGAGATAGAGGAATGGGTTAGTGAATTGACCTCTAAACTTGACATTGGTAGCCAATCCAGTCAGGTGGTATGTCGTAAATCTTTGCACGGATTTGATGGGGCCATACAGGAGGCCAAGAGAGAAATGCATAGAGAGATATGGACATCAAGTAGACGGGGACTGTCAGACTCCGCACTGGCCTCAGGCATAAGGTACATTAAGAAAAATGATCAAAGGTGGCTTATGAGATGGAGGTGGTCTATTCGTAATGTGAGTTGGCAGAAAATGATTACGTCAGTAAGAAATGACAACCCTAGGAAGATCTGAGGCATATTGGCTGAGGCTAGGGGCGAGCGTAAGAAACTAATGTTGAATCCTATACCCCACCAGTATATATGATTGGGGTTGGCCCTTGACCTTCGAAGCGGACATACAAACCGCAATTTTGAACCATAAAAACTCTAGGACCCCGGCCCCAATGGTTTGGCCAATGTGGTGCTAAAGCAGAATGCCGCTCAGTGGTCCAGTATATTAAAAATCCTTTTTGATAAGGTATGTGCGACTCAAAGCATCCTGGTATCTTGGCAGCAGTCTGTTGTTGTCCCGGTATATAAGAAAGGAGATCGCTTATTGCCGGAGAACTACAGGCTGCTATCATTATTAGATGCAACACAGAAAACGTTCTCAAACTTTGTTCTGAAGGCACTTCAGCACTGGGTGGAGTCGTCCCAAGTACTGCAATTTATGCAGACAGGATTGCGCCCTGGCTGTTGCACGTCTCATAACCTCAGGATCTTGGATTCCCTGATCGGGGATTGGGGGGGAGGGGGGGACACTGGAGCCTGGTGGGCCCATATTATGCTACCTTTGTCGATTTTAGAGCAGCATTCGATGGGGTTAACTGTGCGAAATTGTGGGGTAAACTACTAACCTGGGGTGCCATAAAAGGCTTGTAAATGTGTTGAAAGGCCTACACTTGAATACCCAAGCTTGTGTTTGACTGAGTGAAGAGGGTGGAGTGTCAGACCCTGTTGCGATTGGTAAAGGGGTGAAACAGGGCTGCACGCTCGCACCATGGTTGTATAGCTTATATATGGCTGATCTTCCGGCCCGTCTGACACCAGGTATTGGTTGCTGTCCAAAAATAGGGGGGGGGGGGAGACTATTCCCTGCATGCCTTATGCACACAAGCTAGTCATGGTAAATTATACCAATAGCGGAGCAAAAGCAAGTTTCCATTCTCCGATTGATCATGCAGCGGAAAATGAGTTGAGTATCAACATGGGGAAGACAAAAATATTGGTAGTCTCCTCTAAAAAGGTGAAGTGCCCTAGTTGTATTACTCGTCTTGGTAAGGTGGACTACGTTATATCATATCCTTATCTAGGCTTGGATAGGAGTAGTAGTAGAGCCTATACGTATATATGGCCGGTCAAGTGGCACAGCGAGTAGAGCGCTCGCTTGGACATCCCTGCAGGACCTATTAACGCAGGTTCGAATCCCAGCGGGGCCAAACTCAGCCTTTCATCCTTGCGAGGTCGATAAATGAGCACCACACACCGTGGGTAATAATAAGCAGCGCTCAGATACCTGAGCGTTCGTAGCACTATATAAATGCCTAATTATTATTATTATTATTATAGTGGCTGCTAAGAAGGTCAAGGCACAATGCATGACCCAGCAGATTGGTAATTTTCTGAGAAATGCTGCTGGGTTTTCCCCTGGAGTGGATTATTATCTTGTACAGACAGTGCTTCTGCCCTATGATTTTATATGGGTTGGAGGCATTGATTTGCACTGGCTAGATGTTGAGGGATCCTTCGGGAGGTGTATCTTGAGGCTAAGTGCCTCGGCTACAATCGAATACATCCGGTTGGAGTTGGGGCTGGAAGGCGAGCTGCTTATCAGACGAGGACTGTTGCATATGAAAACTCATATGAAACCAAAATGTCAACTGCTTTCTTTGCTGGGCCAGAGGGTGAATCCAACCTATGGCAGAAGGGAAGAGAGATTCAACACGTTAACTGCTAACCTTTATAAGAGCACTGGATGGTGCCCCGACTTTCCTAGAGGAAACAAGCTATGGCGTCTTAAGCACATTTTTAAATGCAAAGTTAAGCAGTGGGACTGGATCAATAAACTTTGTGCTCTTGGCCTCTCTTTGTACTTATTCCTATCCTTGATATTCCATTCACCTGGTCAATCCTGAATGGCCATCTTGGTTAGAAAAAAGGTTTTGACATATGTATACTCAGAAAACACCAACATATCAAGATGCCTAAAGATTCTATAAGTATGTCCATTTCCACCCTCTTTTGATTATATCTTTCTGCACTTAGTTGAGCTACCCTGAATTCAAATTTCTTTAAAGTAAGAAATACTGACCTTCATCGTCTATCAATATTCATTTTATGGTTTGTTAGAAGTCAAAGGACATGGACCTTCCTGGGTTTAACTATTTCTCAGCGGATTCCTAGCCTGGTGATAGTAAGTGATTGAAAAAAGTGATAAGTGAAACCAAAAGACTGAAGTTATTTAGTAGACCTAGTTAACATATCTAAAAAGATGATGCTTCTGACCCTTGAGGGCAGTGTGATCTTGTAATTCTTAAGCCGGAGCTTGGCCTGTGGAGCTGGAAGAATGGATTCTTCGAATACTAATTTCATGCTCAAGATCCATTGGAAAAATCCCTATAAAATTATTATATTGTTGAAAAAAATTGTAATTCTACTAAAGCGGTCTAGCTTGTAACAGGTTAGAAAAGATGTGTACCCTCTATGTAGAAAGATAAAGCCAAAATGCAAAGGCTTGTAGAAATCACTTCTGTAGAATACGCATCACAGATGAATACAGTGTTTCATTCTTTCTGTAAGCAAGAATACAGGGACTTTACAGAAGTAAAGTCACTTGGTTATGATTTAAAGATCTACCATAATAAATATGGCGGATTAATTTAATAGAGGCAAGGACTTCTGGTTTGTACTTACTTCAGGATCAACTGTTTGTAGAATGTCACTGTTTGCTGACACGAGTTTGTGTTAAGGAATCAATATGGCTGCTTAAAATAGCGGTGATTAAAGATGACGCCATCAAGTCAAAACGTGAAGGACATCATATCTACATGGTGGGCGGTGCTTAGGCCAGGTGACCTAGATCCACTTGCACCTGCTCCCCATCTGCAAAGGAAAAGAGGCTGGAGGGCTCGTTAAGTAGGGAAAAAGATCGGCAACCAGGAAGGCACCAGGTGGGCGGGGGTTACTAAGTGGGGAAAAAGAGCGGAAACCAGGAAGGGACCAGGTGGGCGGGGCTTAGGCCAGGAGACCAAGATCCACATGCACCTGTTCCCCGTCTGCAAAGGAGAAGAGGCTGGAGGGCTCTTAAAGTAAACAAGTGTGTTGTTTCACATATGCAGCCGTCACATTTCCGATCAGAGCCATGGCACTTTGGATCTTCAGCTTGTGCCACAAGTTGCCTGCTCCTGAATTTACAACCATGTCACACCAAGGGAGGCAGTGCTAGGTCTGCTCCTGTGTTTGCTGCTGGAAGATGGTATGCACCACCCGACGGTGGTGATCTCCACTGAAACTTTGTGTCCTAGAGGTGTCCAGTGGCCATCTGGCCTGCAGAAGTCTCCACCTTTCTTTGTTTGAGTGTTCGACTGGAAGCTGTCTGGAACCAATTCTCCGATTGACAGAAATAAATCATGCGACTGAAAGTAACCTCTGGTGTCTAGACATCTAGACGAGTCGCGCAAAAAGAACGGAGACAGAAAAACAAGCATGCAACGGATTCTGGAACCTCCACAAGTTGTCTCCAGAGAATTCTGATTCAAGGGGATAGGCCTATAATACCTGTTGCTGTTCATTCCCCCTCGCCCTGCCCTCTCCTCTCCTCCCCCCAGCTCCCATAGGGTAAGAAAAGCATAAAGACCTGACCCTAACTCACTCGCACCTGACCTTTGGTGGTGGACCCTCTATCAAGAATCCCACTGGGCCTTACCTAGTGTGTTAGGATTGACTTGAGTACTTGCCTGAACAGTATCTAACTTTATGACTCGTATTAATCATAACCACGGTCAATGCACATTTCTCTATAAACCTACTGAAAGGTATCTACTTTGAAACTGGTGACATTTGGGCACAGGGTCTCAAACCATGTTAGGGTCGGACTTAAAGAGTTAGGAGAGCTGTTCTGTGATTATTCTAAAGATTGTCTATTTCTATGCATCTCATTACTTATCTGTGTTGCACTTGTCATTTTCTACTAAGGGTGAATGTATACATCCGTTTTTATAAGGTTTTGGGTGATATTGGACTAAAAAGTTTACTTGCTTAGTGTGCAATCTAAAGGCCTTATAAATAATTGTTTTTTCTATAGTTACCTGCCTAATTGGAATGACTGGTAATGCTCTGTGTGGACTTACTGTAGCCCTAGACCACTCCCACACCCTCCCTGAGCCCAAGCCTCGTCACTCGGCTACCAAACCTGGATTGTGTTTGGCTAACCTCTTAGTGTCTTCTATTTTCACCATACTAGGGTGGCCTCCCAAAATCCTCCATCCAGGATTTTGGAAATCGCTCTCAACAATGACGACTTGGGGATATAAGGTGGCCCGTTTGGGGAATCCCCTGTTTATCACCTCCCAGGAGCTCTTCATGCAGTTGGTGGGCATTGTTATCCCCCAGCCCGCTTATGTCTGATAGAAGGGTCAGCTTGTGTCATTTATTCACATTATGTAGCATTTGTAAAGCGATCACAAGCCATGTGCATGGCTGCAAAGCACTGATAAGACGATCATGTGGTATTCTGGAGGATTACAGCATTACCTTTTACTAATTTACCCCACTCCCCCTTGCTTTACAGATCCGCCAGAGCACCAAGAAACCACACCGGTAGCAACAGTGCCTGGTACAAGAACCTTTAACATAACATAACACATAATTAAGTAATGCATTAGATAACCAGCAAGTGCATTAGCAGAGACGACCAGACAACTTTAATATTAGTAAAATCGTAGTTGCTATATTCCAGGTTCCCGGATATTCGGGCAAATCTGACTGAATGCATGAGGAGTTGCAAATCCACAAACATAAGCAAGCTATGTGACGATGTGTAAAAGTGATGCGTGCAAACTGTTTATATAGCATCCAAATATCACAGTGCAGCCGTTTGCAGCTGCATACAAAGACAATAATTCCACTCAATACACACATTGTTCTTTGTTACACAAGTCACACTGTAACCAACATGGTGTTACAAGGCATACTCGCACAGCACAATATAACCTAGTATACCATGGCATAATGTATCTGGGCATAGCACTCAAAAGCTTCTAGACTTGTGTAGTCAAATAGAAGTCTAATACAATGGTTTGCAGTTGTGGCGGTATACAAGTGCTTTATTACAGAAATACAAGAACAAGGATTCCCACAACACATACTGAAAGGCTAGATATTCACTCATCAAAGGAGCAGCCTTAGAATCATTATGACATATACCCTACCATCACATCTGAATTCGTTGTGCACATGCGGAGGATCAAAAATCTTTTAAAAGTTTGAGGATAGCAAAATGTAATTTAACAGTCTGTGGCCACTTTAACAAAGATGGCCAAGTAGTATGGAGAAAAGTTAACCTATCTCAAGGCAAGAAGAGCAGCTGAAGTCGCACTTATCCATCAAGAACCTGATGCCCAAAACAATGGAAATCTGCAAGTCCATTTCTTGGCAACAATTGGATTGGAATAGATCAGGTCTGAAAAATGTACTCCAGCATCCAAATGTACCCAGACATTTCGTACAGGCCATGCAAAGACTAAGATAGATCACAATCGTCTCCATCAAGGAAGAGGAAAATCTATCCAACAATACATGCAATGTCCAGAAGGCTTAGATGGCGGCTTGTCATTGTTCAATGATGGGATTGGAAGCCTCATTATTCATAACTTACCCAAAAAGTACTACAATGCCAGCATGCACAGTCCAAACATACTACTGGGTGGTTTGAAACACACAAACACCACATATGAAAAAAATACTTACTTCTTTCAAGGCCATCAATATTCTGAGTGTACAATCTCAGCAAGCATCCCTTTTCATGCAGCATTCGGACAAAGTAATGCACATAATTGGGCTTGTACTTCCCAGGATACAATTCCTTAGCCAGTGAAAAGAAAGGCCTTGGATTATTGGTAAAATAGTTGATGTCGAAAATAGCTTCTGGGTATGGAATGTTGTATTGCACTAAATTGTCATAAAGTCCAGTTCCTGGTGTCCTGCCAAAAGAAAAAAGTAAAAGAAAATTGCTCAGTAGTTATTGTTTAACTGATTGTTTCACCTTTTACAAAAAACTAAGTCTTTGCACTCAAAAATAAAAAAATCAAATAAATGTAAGCATGGTTATATAGAGGATTTTGCTGTGACTGGCAATAATCTGATGTATATCACTGTCACATTGGACTAGGGACCAAGAAAGACTAACTATTAAGTTTACCAGGTTTAAGTAAGGGATATATGCAAATGGGGGGCCAACTCCAGAGTAAACAGTCTTATTCCCAAATCAAAAAAGTAAAGCATTCCAAATGTTTCAGTTCCAAATGGGCCGCAAGGCCTTCCCTAATCCATGGAAGTAGTCAGTTGCGGTCCTCACAGAGTCCAAATAGGTTTACATCCTCCCTAGTTAAGAGTTTCTGGAGTCCCAAACCCCAAGGGTTAACTTGACAGTGTAGTACTTCTAGCAGGCAGGAAAGTTGCGCTAGTCGTCTGAGGAAAGCCAGTACAGACTAAGAGGGGGCCCTTTGGGCCCATCCGGTCTGCTTCTTCCCTTTTCTCCTCTACTCCGGCCATAACTGTACTGGTCTACTACTCTTCCTACTCCCTCCTTCTGGTCCTGCCTAGGGCTGGCCTGTCCCCCAAGAACCTGCCTAAACTACCATTCTTCTTCAAGAATCTGGACCCTAAGTCCCTCCTTTTTATACCACCTTGTTTTCTTATGAGCCTCCATGATAGTTTTTAAATTTGTTCTTTAAATTAACATTTCTCTTTTCTTGAGTATGTATGTTTTTCATTTTTATCTATTTTGTTTTTCTGGCTGTACCCTTAACATGGGTCGTTGTGCCAGTGTTATTTTTTCCCTGTTAGCATTTCCAATCAAGGACCAGGAGCTCCATTTCAATATGGCTGCTTGGTCCACAACACACTTTCCATTAGTCCAAGGGGCTGTTACATCCCTGGGCACTGGCAGTACCGAGGCGCAGGGCCTGGACAATAAAGAGGCAGAGACAGAGGTGTTGGTCTCACAATCCCTGCTTGTGTACTGATTGTGTGAAGACTTTATACTAGCACGTGATGACGGTGCACGTTATCACGCCTTAAAGGGCTCCACATAACATTCCTCCTTTTTCATAATTGAACAAAACACATTACATTTCCTGTGCATGCATAATAAAACGGCACCACAACATTACTCATCTGTTGCATAGTCTTCCAGGTAAACCGGCCGGTGCCCAGACTCGCAAGTCGGGTACCTCCTCTCCTCTGACAGTTCTGGGGAGGCACCTACCATACTCTCAGGGTCACCAACTTCTCTCTCTGCGTCAGCCATTGCTGGTCGTTGTCGTCTGGCGCACTCTCATGCCAGTCCCTTCTCATTTCTTGCTCTGCACTGCTCATGAGAAGAGGTCCATCACTGGGGATCGGGGCGCTCGCCATCTTCTGAAAGAAGCTGAAGTTCCGGGTAATGGTCCAGATGCCGTCCGAGGCTGTCACCATGGACCCCTTGAGATCAACAACTTGGAGAAGCTGTGGCTCGTACGTGACGGATAGCTTCCCGGTGGGATGTTGTGACCGTACCAATACTCTGTCTGCCAGTGCCACTGGGTATTCGTGAAGGTGTCTTCTCTGGGTCTCTCAATCACCGAGTCTTTCTCCGTCTTCCCGCAACCCGTCATTGTTGATGGTCTCAGGTGATCTCCACCCATTGTCGGCAATGAGACCTCGAGGGCAAGCTTTTAAAGAGGGCTTCAGCTGGCGCCACCCCTGCATGCACGAAGCGTTCCGCCTAGCCGTTGACACGAGGCCACAATGGGGTGACCATCCTGGGATGCACACACCTCTCTTCCAGGAAATCTTGGAACCCACTGCTGTGAAATGGGGGCCTGTTGTCAGAGCAGAGTACGCTGGGGAACCCATGGCTGGTAAATACTTTTTCCAAGAGGGGAAGTGAGTGGGCACCACTTGGTAGTTAATCCACATTTCTCAAGTGTTGAAAAATTGTAGACAAAAAAATGACTTGTTCAAACAATTTGTATTCAAAAATGTATAAAGGAGCTGGCTGTGATGAGTTTGGAGACACCCAAACTCAAAATACATGTGAAGCAGGAGACCAAATGAAATACTGGGTCACACAGCCGCTCTCCATATAACCCAGTCTGGGTATGTGTGTAATCAAAATTATTAAAAGTTCGGCTTGAAGGTAAAAGGGGATACCTTTAGCTGAAAAAAATGACAAAAACATTGAGCCTCAGTAGTTTTTCAAATCCATTTTATCCAAAATAATCTCAAGAGTGAGAAGTCACTAATGTTTTCTCAGTGAGGAAGGATTTGCCACAATCGTTTTATCAATCAGACCAAATTGCCAATGCATTTCGGAAATAGATTTCCTTCGTCAGGGCCAGTCTAAAGATAATACATACAAGATCAGAAATAGAAAGAACAATTTGTGTAAAGCAACATATTAGTGTCATGAAATATTGAAGTAAAGTCAAAAACATACCATTCAGTTGTTTTCAAAAGTAGGAGAGGGAGGAGGGAACAAGGGAAAAAAATTAAATAAATTGATAATGAGGCCATGTTTGTAGATATTAAATAATAAAACCAAATCAGGAAAAAATATACCTGAAATAGGTAAATTGCATGCAGACTATGTGGCACGATATGCTCATGGAGGCCATGTAGAAATCACAAGCTGTCTTTTCTTAGTGACAGAAATCAGCGCTGAACAACAGCCTGCAATGAATAGGCTGTAACCAGAAAAAATATGTTGTAGTGAAGTGTTTGAAATCCGTGTTTGTGAATGAAAAAATAGAGTTGGGAAGAAAGCTCACCGTGCATAACACGGGAGTGGAGAAGTTCTCCTGTTGCCGGCTCGAGCGGGTATGCGGCTGTTGCATCGAAGCGCTGCCAAGGCAACGCTTCCTTTATATGACACGTGACCGCAATGCGACCTGAGTGGGCGCGCGGTCGTAATGGGCCTCTGCAATCAAGCCTTAGGGCTTGATTTAGATAGATTTAATTATTAATCTGCCCTCATGTGGCCTAAAGGGAAATTGTGATGTAATAAAAAGAACAAACGGAAAAATTAAATTAAATGGAAATAAAAGAATTACTATACCAGGGTAAATAACAATAGTAAGTGATGACATGTAAAAATAAATACACGTATATAGTGACAAATGAAAACATATGCATTGAGATAAATCACAATATTAATTCTGCTGCCGTTGGTGACATTGAGCGGTACCTACGGTCATGGACAAAAGGTCCAAGACACGCAGCAGTGACAGGGAGAGGTATGGTCCAATAGCACCCAAAAAGCTTTTCAAATATACATCTGATAACACCAGCAGCTCTGAATCAGACATCCAGAGAGACTCTGAAACACCAACAGAACAGACAACAGATAATCCAAACCAAACAACTGGTCCCTTAGCACAAGCACCTTCCTCT
The DNA here is from genome assembly GCF_040938575.1 of Ambystoma mexicanum. NCBI lineage: Eukaryota > Metazoa > Chordata > Amphibia > Caudata > Ambystomatidae > Ambystoma > Ambystoma mexicanum. The sequence continues at coordinate 177,580,643 of NC_090936.1, forward strand.
TCGGCTTTTTTAGGCGCTCGCCCAAAAGAACCCGCAGGGGGAGGAGTAAACCAAAGGAACAAACCTCAAACGAGACTTCAGCTAAGGAAAACTTAGTTATCAACATATCTAATTGAACACTGAGCAAGTCAGAGGAGGACACTCTACAGAAAGGTCTGAGCTTCGTACCCACCTACGGAACTACTCTGATACAAAAATTGAACTATACAAGTTTGTCAGAAAACTTAAGTTTAAGGTCTTCTTTGAAGAATTAGATCAGGAATTCAGAGCAAAGAGTGGGTTTGTACCACCCATCCGACCTAGAACGAATTAGTTACAAAACTCCACCACACATGAATCTGAAACCCCATGAAATGAGACTTATCAAGGATCTGTACATGGATAAAAATATAACTATCCGCCCTGCCGATAAAGGGGGTGCGTTAGTTACTCAGAACACGATTGATTATGACATGGAAAGTACTAGACAACTTCAAGACAGAACAATATATGCCACTCTGGACCATGACCCAACTATCACAATAAAACAGAATCTAAAGATTCTATTGGATAAAGCTTTTGAGCTAGAATGGATCAATGAACACACACAGAAGTTCCTGTCCAACAGTCACCCCAGGATTCCGAACTTTTATACATTACCAAAGATCCATAAAGACATCATTAAACCATCAGGAAGACCGATAGTTGCAGGTATGGAGAGTATTAACCAACCGTTAGGCATCTACATTGATTTCTTCCTACAGCCTCTAACTCAAAAAACCTACATACACTTGTGACACCACTCATTTCCTGCAAAAACTCAATTCCACAACTCTTCAACAGGATGACCTTATGTTTACTATTGATGTCAGAAGTCTTTCTACTTCTATACCACATGACCTTGGGATGGAATCGCTTGAATGGCTACTACTACAAACATCTGAAATCTGTGCACAGAAATAATTCATACTTGCCCTTTTACCGTTCATTGCAGAAAACTCTTACTTCCAATACTGCAACCAGATCTACTTAGAGACCTCAGGAACATCAATGGGGGCCACTATGGCACCCGGGGGCCACTATGGCACCCACATATGCCAACTGTTTCATGTACAAGTTTGAGATGGACAATGTACTAAACAAACAGGAATGGAACAAAGACATACATTTATGGACAAGCTATATTGATGACATTTTTGGGGTATTGAGAGGCACCAGGGGAGCTTTTGATGCCTTCTTTGAATACCTGAATAACATAGATCAACGTATCCAGTTTACAAGAGAATTCTCGTATGACAATCACTTTTCTGGACGTTCAAATCAAAAAGCAAACAACTGGCTACAGTACTTCATTGTTCCGCAAGCCAACTGATCGCTATAACCTTTTACACCGTCTAAGCTTCCACCAGCCTAGTTTGCTTAGAAATCTCCCATATAGCCAAATGTTATGGGTCAAAAAGATCGTGAGTGATCCAGAGGATTGTATAGCTCAACAACTTGCAATGAAAGAAAAATTTCTAGCACGAGGTTACAAACAAGGAGAACTCGACACTGCATCCACTAGGGTTAGCACCCTGACACGCGAGACCCTACTGTCTACACAAAATTCTAAAAACAAGAGGGAACTCAAATCACCAGTGTATGTATCCAAATTCTCAATCCAAAGCAACAAGATTAAAAAAACCATCAAAAAACAATGGGGAATTTTCAAAAATGACAGGGTACAAAATCTGTTTAGTGAGCTACCTGCATTTGCCTACCAGCGCAGTAGGACTCTCAGAGACGAATTGGTACACACAAGACCGCCCCTCAAAGAGCCCATAACTCAACGAACTGGAACATTCCCCTGTCTCCATTGTATTAACTGTAATTCAATAATCAAGCGTAATGTCATTAACCATCCCAGAACATGGAAGAAGATTCTCCTCAAAACCTATGAAACCTGCGATAGCACCAACACTATTTATGGCATCAAGTGCCCGTGAGGAAAATTCTATGTGGGCCAATCATCAAGAATGGCTAAAACAAGGTGGAATGAACACCGGTCTTGCATCCGGAGCACAAACATGAACTCGGCGGTAGCACGCCACCGGGTTGAAAATGGACATAACCTGAGACAGATCAGATTTCTGATTCTGGAAGTACTTACAAAAAACAATCCACATGAAGATTTGAGCCAGCGGCTCAACCGCAGAGAGACTTTTTGGATTCACAAACTGGGTAGTGTAACCCCCAATGGAATCAATGAAGAAATTAATTATCATGGTTTCTTATAAACTTGCATTTTGACTGCTTTGATTGTTCCTTGCTATCATTGTCAACACAATTTTAGCTTCTCACATGTAGCCCTTGTACCATGTAATGTTGTACCCATGTACCACCCTGCTGTAATTCCTGGACACTAGGTCTGGGACCCAAGGTGCCATCTTCAACGGCACCACACACAGCAGTGGTATACACTAATGCGCAAGTTAGACATAAATATTTACTTTATGTAATTACTGCACGTCATGGACACCCAATGTCACTGCTGCGCATCTTGGACCTTTTGTCCATGACCGTAGGTACCGCTCAATGATGTCACCGACGGCAGCAGAATTAATATTGTGATTTATCTCAATGCATGTGTTTTCATTTGTCACTATATACGTGTATTTATTTGTACATGTCATCACTTACTATTGTTATTTACCCCGGCATAGTATTTCTTTTATTTCCGTTTAATTTCATTTTTCCGTTTGTTCTTTTTATTACATCACAATTTCCCTTTAGGCCACATGAGGGCAGATAAATAATTAAATCTATCTAAATCAAGCCCTATGGCTTGATTGCTGAGGCACATTACGACCGCGAGCCCACTCGGGTCGCATTGCGGTCACGTGTCATATAAAGGAAGCGTTGCCTTGGCAGCGCTTCGATGCAACAGCCGCATACCCGCTCGAGCCGGCAACAGGAGAACTTCTCCACTCCCGTGTTATGCACGGTAAGCTTTCTTCCCAACTCTATTTTTTCATTCACAAACACGGATTTCAAACACTTCACTACAACGTATTTTTTCTGGTTACAGCCTATTCATTGCAGGCTGTTGTTCAGTGCTGATTTCTGTCACTAAGGAAAGACAGCTTGTGATTTCTACATGGCATCCATGAGCATATCGTGCCACATACTCTGCATCCAACTTAACTATTTCAGGTATATTTTTTCCTGATTTGGTTTTATTATTTAATATCTACAAACATGTCCTCATTATCAATTTATTTATTTAAGTTTTTCCCCTTGTTCCCTCCTCACTCTCCTACTTTTGAAAACTACAACTGAATGGTATGTTTTTGACTTTATTTCAATATTTCATGACACTAATATGTTCCTTTACACAAATTGTTCTATTTTTGATCTTGTATGTATTATCTTTAGACTGGCCCTGACGAAGGAAACTTATTTCCGAAATGCATTGGCAATTTGGTCTGATTGATAAAACGATTGTGGCAAATCCTTCCTCACTAAGAAAACATTAGTGACTTCTCACTCTTGAGATTATTTTGGATAAAATGGATTTGAAAAACTACTGAAGCTCAATGTTTTTGTCATTTTTTTCAACTAAAGATATCCCCTTTTACCTTCAAGCCGAACTTTTAATAATTTTGATTAAATACATAACCAGACTGGGCTCTATAGAGAGCAGCTGTGTGACCCAGTATTTCACTCGGTCTCCTGCTTCACAAATACTTTTTCCAATGCAGGGATCACGTCCTGGAAGGACGTTCAAGGCACAAATTTGACCTCCGAGTAGCGGGATCGCTCGGCCATGTAAGGAAGGCATGGTATCAAACAATGAAGACAGACACAAGTGATCAAAGTTCAAGGGTGTTTATTAAACTTCAATGGATTGATAGAACGCCTATCTAAACCTAAATCTAGGGATGGGAGCAAGCTACAAACATCAAATAATAACGCAGTCCTAGTGGCGTCTTTGTCAAAATAAAAGGGCCTATACTAATAAAGCTATTGCCAATCCTTACTTCTAAATATAAAAGGGTGTGGGACAATTGTGTATGCAAAAAGGAAATTGTTCAAGGCAGCACGTTGAGCTTCACACACTCTGGATCCTTGGCCATGAGGAAACAGTTCAAAACACAGGTCTCAAGGGCTTCTGCCAAAGCCTCTTTTCCATTAACAATGTCTTACTGAAGAGAGCCCGTCGTAATAAACAAATATAAAAGTTCCATTCTTCTCAGGATTTTCACATGTACAAGTTCTCACTTTCAATCTTCATCATGGGTTTTCCTCCTTTAGGCTTGGACCCCTTTTTACCACAATGTTTACTCTTGGTCTCCCTCGTTCAGGCTCGGACTATGGAGCTCCCTCGTTTGGGTTTGGATCATGGATCTCCCTCGTTCAGGTTCGGATCCCTTTAGCACAATATTCACATTTGGTCTCCCTCGTTCTAGCTTGGATCATGGATCGCCCTCATTCGGGCTCGGATCCCTTTAGCACAATATTCACATTTGGTCTCCCTCGTTCAGGCTCGGACCATATTTTACTTTCTACGTTTTCTTCGTGATATCGAAGACTTTTGAATATGCGATGGGTTTTGCTCAAAACGTCATAGGACCACTTTGATTCACTCACACAATGTTTGTATCAACCTTCTACTTTCGTTTCTCACTTCTTGACGGGATACCTTACAGAGACCTTCAATTGAGCATGTTTGTGGTGCTGGATCACTGTCAATTGTATCGTATCTTTCCTTCTCATGTTCAAACATTCATTAGTAGTTTAGCTTTTACTCGTGTCTTTCATCACGCGTGTTTAACAATGTTTGTTCCTGCGCTCCTTATACAATGTTGCCGCTTCCGACCTTGACTTCAACAAAGACCGGTCTTGCTTCGGTCTGCCCAACTCACCAGCTTGATCTCTCTGGTACTACTTTGTTCATGGAGCCACAGACAATACCACAGCAGCTGCTGCTCCTGCCCACTTTGGTCAGTTACGCGGGAGTGCATCTGATATCTCCGACACACAATACAGGATTCTTCAGTCTGGTTTCCTGGTCTTACGCTTTCCCCGTCAAAGGTTTTCTTGAAAGTAACGGTTTCTTGTCGAAAAGGTCAAGGGTATTTCCCTCCTTGCGAACCCTTGTGGATTGCCGTCTTTCTCCCCTCATCCAGCTGCTGATTCGAAACTGCTGTTCCTTGGTATGCTTTGCCTCGCTCAGAATGTGTTTTCATGCTCCGCCTTTTATCTGTGTGGGGAAGTTTAATGGAAGTCAGGTGTGAGTAATTGCCAGTAATTGCCTGACCTCACCAGACCAATGTAGTGGGACATGTCAGGTATACTGCTCAGGTGTTAGTCTGTTATCTCCCAGAGCGGGTTGTCGGTGTGTAAGTGTTCGTGCAGGGGGAGAGGGTGGGAGGAAGTGTTCCCATATCTCCTACCTGGTAGGATGGGAAAAAGGTGTTATAGGGAGGGATACAGCATCTCGCCATCCGGTGTCCCACTCCCGCTCTCCGAAGACCCCTCACCTAGGTGATCCTCCCGCACTGGTCCACCCCCAGGAAGTGGATCCAAAAGCGATAGCCGTCTCCTGTCCACCTGGATGACAGATCCCTGGGGACCAGCAGGTGAGACACCTGGTTTTTCACAGCCACCACAACCAAGAAGTGAGGGACTCTGTGAGTGGAGCCAAAGTCTGCATGTATTGTCTCCCATTGTGCTTCACTCCTCTCCATGCACTCGATGCAAGACTCAGTGTGTTTGGGGGTGGCCGCCTGGCACCATATGTATACACTCTCACAAATTCTTCAAGTTTCTCTTCTAGAGTCAGGAACCACAACTTGAGGCGAAGCCAGGCCTTAGATTTACAACTCCCTGATGCTCATGGTGAGCCAGTTGTAGGACTCTGCACTAGCAATGTCGGCACTACCATTCTGGAGCTTAGTAGGAGTCCAACCTCCGTGCAGGTTAGTTCATGTAGCACACACTACAAGTGAATCAGGGTGGTTTTAGCCTTTTGGATGCGTTTGTCAAGGTATCATGTAATAATGTTGCCATGAAAAAAGTCGTCAGGTTGGCAACTTTTTAAATAAATGCATTAATGATGCACCTTCCAGGCTAACAAATACTTTCCCCAAATATTCTAGGACTGGAGGTAATAATATATAATTATTTGGAATATTTGGGGAAAGAATTTTGGTAGCCAGGAAAAAGTCGCCAGAACCCATCGACTTTTTCACAGTCACATTATTACATGGAACCGTTTGTCAAGGCTCCCTAGGATGTTTTTCCACTCTCCTTGCGGCATGGCGTCTCGCAATAGGTTGAAGCACTCATCCTGCTCCGACACTCAATCAACTCCTTCACTTCCATTGAGTTTGGATGGTCCCAGCTGTACAAATTCTTCAGTCTCCACAGCACCCTCATCCTGGACAGGTGACCTCTGGGTATGGTGTCGAGTCAGGTAGTCAGCAGCATTTCCCGTGCCTCGCCAGTACACAAGGGTTACACTATACCCCTGCAGTGCCAGAAGCCATTTTTCAATCCTGGCTGGGGGCTTTGCAGACGGTCCGGACATGATGGGAAGGAGCGACTTGTGATCAGTCACTAACCGCACTGACTTGCCAAAGATATACATGTGGTAGTGACGAATTACCAGATTACTCACCGTAGTGACCACCTTACTCCTAGTCCATAGTCCCCTTTCCTCCATACTTGTGGGACATCTCTCCGTCCTGTGGGACGGGACCGGAGCACTTTGTAAAAAGCATCCAAATTTTCTTCAAAAATGTGTCCCTCCTCTCTTTCCTGCGCAGGGCCCGGCACATGGCCGTAACCCCGCCCACCTTGGCTCCGCCCTGCGCATCGGCCATCAGTCCTTTTCTATCGCCGGGTCAAAGACCCATTAGCAATAACAGAGGAACCTTATTAGAAGGGACGGTGGGCAGGCGTATGGAGGAAAGGGGACTATGAACTAGGAGTAAGGTGGTCACTATGGTGAGTAACCTGGTAATACTCCTACATCCCGTCCCCTTTCCTCCATACTTGTGGGAGATTCCCAAGCACTCCTTACAGGAACTACGGGTGGATGGAAATACCCTTTACTGAAACAGGTTCTTCAGCACAGCCTGACCAAACTGAGTGTCAGCTCTAGAGCTGTTTTCGAGACAGTAATGTTTACAGAAAGAAGATGGGGAGGCCCAAGTAGATGCCCTAGCGATGGACTCCCAGGGAACATATTTCTGAAAACCAACTGCGGCTGCCTTGCCACGCACCAGGTGTGCATTGATACCTTTAGGAGGTTTCAGCCCCTGGACGGTGAAAGACTCCGTGATGCAGGCGGCAATCCACCTGGAAATAGTTGCCTTAGACGCCAGCTTGCCCTGAGGGTTACCGAAGGTCACAAAAAGTTGAGAACTGCTAAGCTCAGAAGTCCTTTCCAGGTAGAATTTAAGAGCTCTTCGGACATCAAGACAGTGTAAAACTCTTTCAGCCTCTGAGGCCGGGTTCGGAAAAAAGACCGGAAGGGAGATCGACTGATTCAGATGGAATTCGGTCACTACCTTCGGTAGGAAAGCCGGGTTTGTCCGAAGGACTACCTTGTCCTTGTGGAAGACCAAGAAAGGATGCTCCACCGACAATGCCTGGAGCTCACTCACTCACTCTCCTTGCCGACATAACGGCGACCAGAAAGGACACTTTCCAAGACAAGTACTTGAGGTCTACCGTAGCCATTGGTTCAAAGGATTATGGCACAGCGCCGTCAGGACTACATTTAGGTCCCATGGCGGGTGCGGATTACGAACCGGAGGGTAGAGGCGTGTCAAGCCAGCAAAATGCCTCTTCACCACTGGGTTAGTTAGAGAATAAGAACAAAGGTCTGTAGAAAGGTAAGCGGAAACCACTGAGAGAGGTCCTGCATGACAGAACATGAACCCCTGACTCTGCTAGGGAGTACACGAAGGACAGCACCGTGTCAATCGTGGCCACCCTCGGATCCAACTTCTTCTCCAAACACCAATGACAGACCCTGAGCCATTTACTCCTGTATTGAGATCTGGTAGAGGGTTTCCTGGCTGCCTGGATAATGCGCATGTTATCCGCAGACAAACTCAGATGCTCTAAAGACTTGAACTCAGGCATCATGCCGCCAAGCTGAGCGATTGTGGGGAGGGGTGCCACATCTGTTGTTCCCCCTGGTGAAGAAGATCGGGAGTTACTGGTAACCTGATCGGCGGAGACACCGACAGGTGTTGAAGTTCTGAGAACCAAAACCTGGCTGGCCACCACGGGGCTATCAGTAGAAGGGAACAGTTCACAGAGTTCTTCAACTTCCAAATTGCACGGTGAACTAGAGGCAGAGGCCGGAAGGTGTAAGCTCTCATGTTGTGCCATGTAATCTCGAGAGCATCCCTCAGAGAGGAGGCTCCCAGCCCCCCTCTGGAGGCATACTGAGGAAGTTTCTTGTTCACCGCCGTGGCGAAGAGGTCCACCTCCGGTGTGCCCCCACGCGAGAAAATCCATAATAGGACCTCCGCCTTCAACTCCCACTCGTAGCTGACCACTGCCCGCCGGCTGAGGGCATCCGCTGTGACATTCAGCTGGCCCGGGATGTGCACTGCAAGCAGCCAGACACCATGAAGCACGGCCCACTCCCAAATCTGGATGGACAGGTCCACGAGGGGGGGGGCTTCCTTCCCCCTTGCTTGTTTATGTAATATATTGATACCACATTGTCCGTTCTTATGCGGACCACCTTGTTGACAATGAGCGGTCTGAACGCCCTGAGCGCTAGGAAGATCGCCAGAAGCTCCAAATGATTTATGTGCAGGAGCTTGTCCTGAGGCGACCAGAGGTCCGAGACCTGAAGAAGATCCAACGTCGCACCCCACCCGAGGGAGGAGTCCGTCGTGATCGTCACCGTGAAACCCCACACCCCCAGACAGATTGCTGAAAGATGACCACCAATCCAGGTCCACTCTCATGGAATCCGGAATCATTATCCGCATGGAATCAGGATCCACTGCCTGACGCCATGAATTCCGAAGAGCCATCTGGGTCCGTCTCATTTTGAGACGAGCAAGAGGAAGAGGCAGTACACACGAGGCCATGAGGCCCAGAAGCCTTTGGCACCACCAGGCCAACATGATCTCCGACTGTGCAAACATCTGACACGTGGCCAACAGATCTGCCATTCTGTCCCCAGTCAGATACACTCTGCAGTCGATCGTGTTCCAACGAAAACCCAGGAAGATCAGGTCCTGTGAGACCGTCATGGAGGATTTCCGCCAGTTCACCGACAGCCCAAGATGGAACAGGAGCTGAAGGAGAGACTGGAGGTTGCCGGCTGCTGCCAACGGACAAGGGCTGCGTAAGAGCCAGTCGTCCAAATAAGGATACACATGGATACCCTGGAGATGAAGATAGGCCGCAATCACCGACATCATCTTCGTGAAGACATGTGACGCCGAGCTGAGGCCAAAAGGAAGCACCCGAAACTGGAAGTGCTCCTCTCCTAAGAGAAGCAGAGATATTTCCTGTGTGGATTCCAAATCAGGATATGCATGTACGCATCCTGAAGATCCACCACGCTGAGCCAATCGCCCATCTGCAAAGAGGAGCGAATCTGGCCGGGCGTGATCATCTTGAATTTCTCTTGGGGTAGGAAAAGATTGAACTGGGAAAGGTCTAGGATGGTGCGCAGGCCAGCCTGGTTGGGTTTGGGCACCGTAAACAGCCTGGAGTAGAAGCCCTCCCCTCGCTCCCCTAGGGGAACGGGTTCCACAGCTCTGAGGTCCAGAAGTTTCTGAACCTCGGCCTTGAGGGAGGGTGAGCCCGACAGCTGAAAAGGAGGGTTGAGGGGTGGGTTAGGGGGTAAAGGTAAGCGGAAGCCCGCTCGAGAAACTGACCAGACCCATCTGTCTTTTGTGATGGTCTGCCACGCCTCCCAATGAGACACAATGCGTCCTCCCACTGGGGTCTCGTGCGAGCGCGGAAAACCCTCATTTGGCAGGCTTATCGGTGGCGGTGCCACCTGAACCTGATGAGGAGGCTGAGAAGCGGGAGAAAAACCGTGTACGCCGTTGTCTACGGCGGTTATTCCCCGCAGGAGTATCCACTCTGCGAGATTTGCGGTCGAGGAAGCCCCTAAAACCAGAGGAAGGTCGACATTTTCAACAACGGTCTCTGGGATTTGAAAGGAGCTTTAACCAGAACAGACAATGATTTAGCCGTCTGAGTGCTATCCTTGGTTTTGGTGAGCTCTACATCAGTAGAAGAATGAAAAAGCTCCTTACCATCGAATGGAAGGTCCAACACTTTGTCTTGCACTTCCTTAGAAAATGTAGTGGCATGCAGCCACGCCTGCCGTGAGGTATCAACCCCAAGCATCAGGCCCCGAGCCAAGGTGTCTACGTGATGAGCCGCAGCCTCCATGTAACGCTCACCTGATTCCCGCAGAGGCGCCGGTCTTGACTGGGTGAATGCTGTATCTTCAAAGGTGATGTGTAACACACGGTTGGCTCCTTGGGCTGGACCTCTGTGCACTGTATGTCTGACTCGAAGAGTAAGATGTCTGCAGATAGAAAATAAGGGATTAATGAACTGGGTTTATTGGGTGCCTCTCTCCTCTTCCCTTTCTCTTCTCCTGTAGAACCCCAAAGGTTAACGCCCTCACCTTAGGTAAGTGAACGCCGAGCTCTCCATCTGCCTCGGGGCAGGGTGCCGTAACCAGTTTCTTCACTGGATAAGGGTGCAGGCCTCTTGACCTCCGAGGACTGCTGTCCGTCGTTAACTGCACGAATGGTAAGTTCTGGGCACTTCAAATGTCTTAAAAGTCTTTTGTAATGATATCTCTTGTTTTGCAGGGTTCCGGCGATGGCGGATGGCGGGCTGATGAGAGTTGAGGATCAAACCCGCGTGAGGAATAGAAGCGCCTGGAAGCACGCAAGTAAGCGCTTGTAGCCTGCTTCACGATGCGCACTAACTGTCCCTTTTATCTTGCAGGTACAAGTTCGGAGCTTTAGAGAAGCTGAAGGGTGCTGGAATACCCACTGGATTCGGCGTGGGAAGGAGTAATGGCACGTGAGTAATAAAGTTGCCCAATGTCTTTAAACGCACCTTCTTTTGTCTTTCAGATGCGGGATGCAGCGCCGAAGGCCTCCGGAGCGTGCGAAGAGCTGGTAAGCTTTTGTCTTTCAGATGCCGGAATGCAGTGCGAAGACCTCCGGAGCATGCGAAGAGTAGGTAAGCCTTTGTCTTTCAGATGCCGGAATGCAGCACGAGGCGTTGGTGACAGCCGATGGACCAGGTAAGAGATGCGCTGCCACTGAAGACCGTAGTGCTAACCTGTTCTTTCTTTGTCTTTACAGGTGCTGCTGAAGACTGGATTCCAGGATGGTAAGCCTTTGTTCCCTTAGGCCCAGGATCAGAAGCAGAAGACACGATGAGCGTTCTGCTGCAGAGAATGCAGAATAACGCAAAGCAAGATTCATCCATCGGGTGTGGTTTAAATAGCCTCCTGTAGTGCTTAGGTGTCTCCTTCCACAGCCAGGCCTAGGTAAGAAAAGAGTTCCTGCTTTCCAGAAGAGTTCCAGTGTTCTGAACCTAGGGAGTGGCTCCTGCCCCACCGAACAGGAAAAGTAGTCCCAAACAGAAGAGGATCAGGGGTTCAACTGGCAGGTAAGTAAGCAGCATGGTCTGCTGCAGGTAAGTCCACCCAAGCATTATGAGCCCGGCGCTTCCAGCGCTGGGACTGGGCATCTTTATGAGCCTGGTGCCACTGGCGCCAGGACAGGGTCCAAAAGGTCCCAATTGGGACTGGCTGGCACTCAGAACCGGGGTTATGGGTCTGCTTCCAAGGGAGTCGGGCAAGTCCTGATCTTTTGGAAGCAGAGATCATGACAGCATCCCCCCTCAAGGCCCCTCCCAAACCGGGCTTCTCCGGGGGTTTGGGCTTGTTAGGAAATGTTCGATGAAATCTTTTGATTAGACGAGGAGCGTGGACATATTCTGCAGGTTCCCAGGATCTTTCTTGGGGACCGTAGCCTTTCCAGTCAATCAGGTAAAATAGTTTAGATTTGGAGATCTTGGAATCCAGGATGCTTTTGACTTCAAACTCGAGTTCTCCATCAACTAGAATAGGTTATGGAGATGTAGTTAGTCGGGTTTGAGGTTGCAAGGGTTTTAATAGAGCGACGTGGAAGACCGGATGTATCTTCATGTGAGGGGGCAAGTCCAACTTGACCGCTACTGGATTTACTATGGTAGTGATGGAATAGGGACCAAGGTATCTTGGGTTGAATGTGCGTGGTCCTTTTAGAGGTAGATATTTGGTGGATAACCAGACTTGATCTCCTACTTGATATTGGGGGGCTTCCTTCCGATGTTGGTCTGCTCCTTTCTTGTATTGTTCTTTAGCCCTTTGAAGGTGAGAAACGGCTTCCTTAAAGGCTTGGGTGATTGTAGAATGCAGGTGGTCTACTGCTGGTGTTCCAAGATCTTGGAGTGGATCCAACTCCGAGGTTCGAGGGTGACTACCGTATAAAAGAAAAAACAGGGTCTTCCCAGTTCCCGAGTGGACAGAGTTATTGTAGGCATATTCGGCTATCCAAAGGATATCTTTCCAAGTTTTTTCAGTTTGTTGTAGCATGCAGCGCAAATACTGTTCCAGAGTTTGATTGGTCCTCTCGGTTTGTCCGTCGGTTTGAGGGTGGTGGCTGGTCGAAAGTCTCACATCAATTTGAGCCGACCGACAGCAACTTCGCCAAAAATGAGAAATAAATTGACTACCTCGATCCGAAATTAGAACTGAAGGAAAACCGTGCAGTCGGACGATGTTTTCGAGAAATTCTCGGGCCAGAGTTGCTGCTGTTGGTAAGCCTTTGAGTGGAATGAAATGCGCCATCTTCGAGAATAGGTCCACGATTACTAGGATCGTATTGTATCCGGAGCATGGAGGTAGATCGGTGATGAAGTCCATAGAAAGCGTATGCCAAGGGCGAGGCGGGATGTCAATAGGGCGTAAGAGGCCGGCTGGTTTTTCCTTTTGACTCTTGTTTTGGGTGCATACTCCACAGGACATTATAAAGTCTCTGATATCTTTTTTCCAAGACGGCCACCAGAAGTAGCGCTTGATCTTTTCCGAGGTCTTGGTCATACCGGGATGTCCTTCCATTAAAGAATCGTGATAACAAGAGATTACCTTTTTCTGTAAATCTGTGCTGGGCAGGTATAACCGTTCTTGGAAATATAATAGGTTGTCCTTCACCGTAAAGTCCTTTCCCTGCAGATGCCAATTCTGTATGTCTGCTGGAGTTACCAGTAGCCTGGCTTTATCCTTAACTTCCTCTATGGATTGTGTGTCGATTACACCTAGAATTCTTTGTTCTGGAATGATAGGTACAGGTTTAGGATTGATCAAATGTTCTTCGACTCCCATCCGAGAAAGGGCATCAGCTTTACCGTTTTTTGTACCAGGTCGATGGGTAATTATGAAGTCAAACTCGGCAAAGAATAGTGCCCAACGGAGTTGCCTAGAGGATTGAGCTTTTGCGGTTTTCAAATATTGCAGGTTTCGGTGATCTGTAATCACAGTAACGGTGTGTCGGGCCCCTAGAAGATAATGCCGCCAAGCCTTAAAGGCGGACTTGATAGCTAGAAATTCCTTATCAGTAATAGTGTAATTGATTTCAGGAGGCGAGAATTTGCGGGACCAAAATGCCACGGGATGCAACTGATTGGTTACTGGGTCCTTTTGTGATAGAACTGCCCCCATGGCAAGGCTCGAAGCATCAGTTTCAACGATGTAGGGGAGTTCTGGGCGAGGATGTTTTAAGATCGGTGCAGAGATAAATCTAGTCTTCAAATTCTGGAAAGCTTGTTCCGCCTCGGTAGACCATTCAAAACGTTGGTTTTTCTTTAACAAGGCGGTGATGGGCTGGACTATTCGAGAGAATTCGGGGATAAACCTGCGGTAAAAGTTAGCGAAGCCTAACATGCTTTGAACACCTTTTACGGAGGATGGCGATGGCCATTTGAGAATTGCATCGACCTTCTTTGAATCCATACGCACTCCGCTAGGTGATAATATGAATCCCAAGAATTCAACTTCAGTCACGTTGAAAACGCATTTTTCCAACTTAGCGAAAAGTTTGTGTTGACGCAATCTCTCGAGGACCATTTTCACGTGTTTCCGATGTTCAGTTTCCGATGAAGAATAAACGAGGATGTCGTCAATGTAAACAACAACACACACATCTATGAGCTCTATGAGGACATCGTTCATAAAATATTGAAAGGCGGCCGGGGCATTGCAAAGTCCGAAGGGCATGACCTGATATTCAAATAGCCCATACTTGGTGCGGAAGGCCGTCTTCCATTCATCGCCCTCTTTTACTCGTACCAAGTGGTAGGCTCCTCTAAGATCCAGCTTTGTATACATGCATGCTTTTCTGACTTGGTCCAGGAGTTCAGGGATCAAAGGTAACGGATATCTATTCTTAACGGTGATCTGGTTCAGGGCGCGATAATCTATACAAGTTCTAAGGTCCCCTTCTTTTTTTGGAACGAAGAACAAAGCTGAGGAAGCAGGGGACTTGGAAGGACGAATAAACCCATTCGCTAGGTATTGATCCAGGTATTGTCGGAGGTGAAGATTCTCAGGCTCGGTGAGGGCATAAATTCTACTACAAGGCGGAGTGGATCCAGGTATCAGGTCTATCTGGCAGTGATAAGACCTATGAGGAGGTAGAGAGTTAGCCTGATCCTTCCGGAAAACATCTTGGAATTCTAGGTATTCAGGAGGTAACTGGGGAGCCTCCGAGGAAATTGCTGCCAGTGCAACACCAGGTCGAGGGTGACAAGTAGAGACACATTCTGGAAACTGAACCGTTCTTGCTCGCCAATCGATCTGAGGATTGTGCTTCTCTAACCAAGGAATTCCTAGAATAATCTGGAACTGAGGGGCCTTGATCACATCGAACACGATCTTCTCATGGTGTCCATCTTGACTTACTAGCGTCACTTCTTGGGTGGTATGCGTTACTGGTCCGGAGGCTATCTCCGTACCATCCACCGTAGTAATGACGTCCTTTACAGCCTTTGGACAAAGTCAGATTCATCCTCAAAACCATTTCATGATCCACATAATTGCCAATGGCACCGCTGTCGACGTAAGCTTCAATCGCATGTAATCAATCCGGATGTTCAGGGCTAATGAGGACCATAGGTATCACGAAATGCGAGGTCACGGAACTGGTTTTCACGCTCGGCAAGAGGACCTCTATTCTTGTCGGGCGAGGTCGTTTCCCTGCTCAGAGTTTGTGACCCTGGTAACTGCAGCTCCTACTGCCTTCTTGGCTGGTTTCACCGGACAGTCTCGAAGAAAGTGCCCCGAGTTTCCGCAATAGAGGCATAATTGCAGCTGTTTTCTCCTTTCCCGCTCCTTTTGTGTTAGTGGTCCTTTCAGGCCCCCTATTTGCATGGGTTCCCCGGAGTCTACTCCTTTGGTAGGAGTTGGTGGTTTGGAAAATACTCTAGCATCAAACTTGGAACGATCGGCCTTCCTGTTCTGCAGTCTGTGGTCAATTTGAACGACTAAGTCAATATAGTTCGAACAGTCTTGCGGGGGATTCACTACTTGGGCTAACACATCTTTGAGCTCTCCACGTAGACCTCTATAAGACAGCGTAATCCTTTTGTCCTCAGGCCATCGAGTTTCCACTATCAGTCTGTTGAAAGACGCAATATAAGCCAAAAGGTCTTGATTACCCTGTCGCAATGAAAGGAGCTCATTGTCCAAGGCCTGCCCCTGTGAATGTCTTGCAAACAGTTTTTCCATACTGAGCTGAAAAGCTTGAAAATCATGGAGAACCGGATCATCTTGATTAACTAGAGGGATCGACCAGTCTGCCGCATTGCCACTAAGGTACGAAAGCACGAAAGCTACCTTAGCTTGATCAGTTGGAAAGGCTGCTGGCCGGCATAAGAAGTGCAACCGGCACTGATTAATAAATACTGCAAACCTCTTTGGGTCACCAGAAAATCGTTCGGGCGGAGCCAGAGGTACATTCCCAGGTAGGTTGATCTGCACTGGGTTCGTAGAGGATGTTGAAGGAAGATTTGCCCCTGATGCGGGTAACGGAGTCTGTCCGGCTTGTGACTGTAGCAATTGTCTAGCGAGATCGTCTGTTCGCTCCTTGGAAATAATCAGTTCCCTTCTTAGAGCATTCGTTTCCTGACGGGCTGCATGCACTTCTGCTCTTAGTTCCCCAAGTAACTGGGCTAGCTGGTCGGTATCCGAGGTTTCCATAGCGCCTGGGTGGGAGTTTTGCGGTAGGCTTTGCGTTCTGTAACGCTCACCTGATTCCCGCAGAGGCGCCGGTCTTGACTGGGTGAATGCCGTATCTTCAAAGGTGATGTGTAACACACGGTTGGCTCCTTGGGCTGGACCTCTGTGCACTGTATGTCTGACTCGAAGAGTAAGATGTCTGCAGATAGAAAATAAGGCATTAATGAACTGGGTTTATTGGGTGCCTCTCTCCTCTTCCCTCTCTCTTCTCCTGTAGAACCCCAAAGGTTAACGCCCTCACCTTAGGTAAGTGAACGCCGAGCTCTCCATCTGCCTCGGGGCAGGGTGCCGTAACCAGTTTCTTCACTGGATAAGGGTGCAGGCCTCTTGACCTCAGAGGACTGCTGTCCGTCGTTAACTGCACGAACGTTAAGTTCTGGGCACTTCAAATGTCCTAAAAGTCTTTTGTAATGATATCTCTTGTTTTGCAGGGTTCCGGCGATGGCGGATGGCGGGCTGATGAGAGTTGAGGATCGAACCTCCGTGAGGAATAGAAGCGCCTGGAAGCACGTAAGTAAGCGCTTGTAGCCTGCTTCACGATGCGCACTAACTGTCCCTTTTATCTTGCAGGTACAAGTTCGGAGCTTTAGAGAAGCTGAAGGGTGCTGGAATACCCACTGGATTCGGCGTGGGAAGGAGTAATGGCACGTGAGTAATAAAGTTGCCCAATGTCTTTAAACGCACCTTCTTTTGTCTTTCAGATTCGGGATGCAGCGCCGAAGGCCTCCGGAGCGTGCGAAGAGCTGGTAAGCTTTTGTCTTTCAGATGCCGGAATGCAGTGCGAAGACCTCCGGAGCATGCGAAGAGTAGGTAAGCCTTTGTCTTTCAGATGCCGGAAAGCAGCGCGAGGCGTTGGTGACAGCCGATGGACCAGGTAAGAGATGCGCTGCCACTGAAGACCGTAGTGCTAACCTGTTCTTTCTTTGTCTTTACAGGTGCTGCTGAAGACTGGATTCCAGGATGGTAAGCCTTTGTTCCCTTAGGCCCAGGATCAGAAGCAGAAGACACGATGAGCGTTCTGCTGCAGAGAATGCAGAATAACGCAAAGCAAGATTCATCCATCGGGTGTGGTTTAAATAGCCTCCTGTAGTGCTTAGGTGTCTCCTTCCACAGCCACGCCTAGGTAAGAAAAGAGTTCCTGCTTTCCAGAAGAGTTCCAGTGTTCTGAACCTAGGGAGTGGCTCCTGCCCCACCCAACAGGAACAGTAGTCCCAAACAGAAGAGGATCAGGGGTTCAACTGGCAGGTAAGTAAGCAGCATGGTCTGCTGCAGGTAAGTCCACCCAAGCATTATGAGCCCGGCGCTTCCAGCGCTGGGACTGGGCATCTTTATGAGCCTGGTGCCACTGGCGCCAGGACAGGGTCCAAAAGGTCCCAATTGGGACTGGCTGGCACTCGGAACCGGGGTTATGGGTCTGCTTCCAAGGGAGTCGGGCAAGTCCTGATCTTTTGGAAGCAGAGATCATGACACTCCAGATCATCCTGGGCCAAGACCCTGGCATCGGAAAGGCCTCCTTTGAAATCTTCCAGCTTCTCGACCGGGATGTGCTCCTCAAACTCCGACAGACCTTTCCACATGCGCATGTTAGCTCCCACCAATATCAATTCGGCGTTGGCCTGCCTGAGCTGCAAGGCCAAGTTGGCGAAGATTTTCCTCCCGAGGGTGTCGAGGATCTTGTCCTCCTTTCCCAGAACCTGAGTAGCTATCGTGGAAGAGGATGCTGCAGGCCTGGACTGCAAAGTGGCCGCAGCCACCACTGTGGAGGGAGGCGGACAAGACGACGGGGCCACCTCTTCCGAAGAATGCAGCCTGTACCTCACGTCAATCTTTTTATTGACAAAAAGTCCCGAGTGTGGATTTTCCCAGACTCTTCGGACCTCGGCCAGAACGTCCTTCTGCAGGAACAGGCCAGTACGCTCCAAAGGAGACAGGGTGAACGCCCCAGAAAGCACACCCTCCTGCGGAGCGGGTGCCTCGGGCACTGGAACATCTAAGAAACTCATGTCCAGTACCCGGTCATGAAAGTCTCTGATAGAAGGTCCTCGCTGTCCTGATCGTCATCTGACAGGTCAGGATCCTGCTGAGCCATGTCAGGCACTGCCTTGTCCACTGGGGACAATGGAGGCAAAGGTGGGAGAGCAGGGGGGGGTGCACCACGGGCATTGGAGGCGCCGGCGGAACCACCGAAGGAACAGGTGGAGCCGGAGGCGCCGGTGGATATAACTCCTTGAAAAGCCCTTTGAAATATTCCCTCATGGGGTCAGTGCGCATAAGCGCTTGAAATCTACCGAAAAAGGCATCCTCAGGAGATTGTTTCGGGACCTGAGGAGGCCTCTCATGAGGTGGACAAATCCATGGACGTAACGGGGAAGGGTGCCACACCGGCCCCTCCACCGACGTATCCACATAAATCAAAGGAGCCGCCCCGTCGGGCAATGAAACATTGTGCAGAAGAGGCATCCGGGCGTTCCAATCATAAACTGGCCGGTAAGGATGCGCACAAGGGACCTTAGGTTCACCCAAGAGACCGAGCCCTACACCAGAAGCCGATGGCATAGTTGTAGGGGTAGCACCTAAAATGGCCGCCGTGGTCATGGTGGGAACGGGCGCCATTTTGTCCTCATCTGAGGGGAACTGCGGCACATGAGGAAGTGAGGCAGGGGTCCCCGCGATAGATCAGGGGTCTTAATCTTCGCCTTAATATAAGGAACCTCGGCCGAGCCGGTACTATGAGGCCTGGAATGTTTTTGTGACATACCAACCGCCAACTGAGCCTTCGAAGGAAGGACCTCGGCACTGCCGGTAAAAGAAGAACTTTGCTTCTTTGCCCCCTCAACAGATCTGGTGTCACCACAAGAGCGGGAACGGTGCGCTTTCACCGACAAAGCCTTGACCGGCCTCTCAGAACTGTTGGTAGCTTTAGCCTCTGTACGAGGGACCTCGGACCCAGTCCCGGTAAAAGCCTTTTCTGCGTGAGCCTCAAACATCCGTATACTAACTACAAGCCCAGCGAAGGCCTCAGGGTGCACCCCAGTTTTGTTTTTAAGGGAAGCCGACAGGCCTCAGAGTGAACTGCGGTACCCCACAACTCAGTAGAACGGTCTACAAACAGCCCCCACAAAAGGGGTCTCGGAGCGTACTCTGGTGTTCACAGGCCCCTTACGGAGACCCTCTGAGAAAACTCCGGTAGAATTATTAGGCCCAAGGGGCACCGCAGGGCGAACCCCGGTTACAGAGCGATCAACGCCCCTCCCAGACCGAAAGGAACCCGGGAAGGTATCCCCCGGTCGGGGTGCTCTGAAAAGTTAAGAACTTACCGGGCGTTTTTTCTTCTCGTCGATGAACGCCTGAAAACGTGAAGGAGGAGTTTGTCAGAACACCACCTCCCACCGCTCCAACCGACATTGAAGTGCCCGGACTGAAAGGGAGTCACAGTAAAAACAGGAGTCCCAACGGTGTTCCGGACCAAACACTCTAAACAAAGAGGATGGGGATCCGCCCTCGCGAAGCGACAGTGACACGATGAACAATCTGGAAAGTCTAATTTGAAAGACATAGAATAGTAAACGAACACTAGCGAGAGCCAGAGACGAAAAAAGGGAAGAAAATCTTCCGAGGATGCAAGTGCTTCCGGCCCCGATCGAGCCGAGAAAAGGACCGATGGGCGATGCGCAGGGCGGAGCCAAGGTGGGCGGGGTTACGGCCGCGTGACGGGCCCCGCGCAGGAAAGAGAGGGACACATTTTTGAAAAAAATGTGGATGCTTTTTACAAAGTGCTCCAGTCCCGTCCCACAGGACGGAGAGATGTCCCACAAGTATGGAGCAAAGGGGACTGGAGGTAGGAGTAAAGCTATGTGCGTGGGTACTCCCTCTTTTTGTTGATGGGGGGTCAAGTCTGTTGGAAGGGAGAGTCTACGAAGAGAAAAGATACATGACAGACTGACTACCCCTCTCTATAACTCCTGTGAACACACAGGTTTAGGTACAGAGAGACTGCTTACTTATTGTGCAGACTAATCACCTTATGGGAAAGAATTATTTCAACTGAATGCAATGTAGCAAAATCATAAATCTCTTTAATGTTAATTCATAAAAACACCTTAAAACACATTGACTTCTACTTGAACCAGTCGTACCTTTCATTCCACTCATACTTTTTACAAAAATAGGCTAGTGGTAGTGACGACAGCCCCATAATACTGCTCCCTCTGAATTTGGGAGTAGCGTTGATCTGTGACACTGAGGGCCCTGCTTGCATAGCGGATTGTCTGGACTTGACCCCGTCTGGTAAGCGGAGTAAGAACTGCCCTAGAACAAAAGAGCCGGCGCCCACTACCAGTTCTTCTAAAAAAACTCTAAGCAAAGTGCACCAGTTTCAATGCTTCTGCAGTGGGTCATCCGAGCAGGGTCTGGTTGCCGACTCGGGACGCAAACAACTATGCGTTGATGGCTATTTTCATATCAGACGGGAGCCACAAAGACGCCTTCGGGGCATTGGAGGCTTGCCTCCAAATGAGAATATACATACTCCCATCTTCTTCAGAGATGGGGGAGGTCGAAGCATCTGATAGTGGGCGTCAGCCATGACATTAACAAAAGCGCCAGTGCCAGAAAAGTACAGGGAAGTCCATGTCTAGTATGTTCACTGTGCATTTGGCCTGGTGCTTTTTTTCCACTAACTGTCAGTACAGATGAAATTAAGAATACATCCTTATCTTCTTCCAGAGAAGGGTTTGCATCTTCTGGAGCTTCTTCTACTGCCACGACCTGTCAATGTTGAAATGGTACTCAACGCCATTGTTCTCTCCCTCTCGAGTGGGTCGCAGGAGCCTGTGCCCTGCACACACAAGCAAAATGGTTCTGGATACCACATCTGCTGTAGGAGTCTTTTGCCACAGGGTTCTTCTGCCCCCCCTCCCCCTCTGCTAGTCGGTTGCCTGCCCACTGAATATACATCCTCCAACTTCACTATTTGAGGGCTGACTCCATACGGGATGACCGATGTTCTGATAGCTCATGTGAGCATCCCAGTTCCAATATACGAGGATAGGGTGATGCCCGGCTCACGGAGGATCTGCCTATCCAATTTCATTGACAGGCATCCAAATATAAGCTGAAGTCGCACCTCCTCATCCTCATCAGTCTATGCACAAGTGGATGCAAGGTGGCGCAGACGCCCGTGAAAACCATACAATCTTTCGCCAGCTCTCCGAGTAGCCGACCTCAGGTTAAATTTTTCATAGTCCGTGTTTACCATAGGGGTGAAGTAGCCATTGAGGGCGGTCACAGCTGCAGCATAGGTGCCGTCATTGGGGCGTGAAGTCTTCAATATCTGGTAGACTGCTGGGCCCGCAGACTAAATAAGCGTGGACTTCTGGGCCTGGTCGTCAAACTCACCAGTTGTGTCGAAATATATGTTATGGCGTTCAATCCCCATGCTGCATCTAGGGCCCAAGGTTGCAGGAGAGCTGTCAACATCTAATTCAGGAATGGGTGCCAAGGACCCTTGCTGTCTAGGGAATCTCCCTCTTGGGGCCGCTGCACCCTCGTCTCCAGACATGGTGTATATGTATTTTGATAAGGCGGAGCTGCTAATCCAATGTTCAGCAATCTGGGCAGCACTGTGGTATCTTGGGTGCACAAGCACTCCTCCAGGAGCTGTAGCCCTCCAACAATCAGTTTTATGGGCCGTATTGTGGTAGGTGGGCACACAGGCACTCCCTACTCCTACAACAGCCTCATAAGTAACAATGGCAATGAGCCCCAGGGCGCACATGCACTCTCTGAACAGGGTGGACTGGTGTCTCAAATATGTAGTCTGTACAGGATGATTTTGAAGGAGTGTGGAGGGCCCAACTCACTGAGCAATATTCAAATATACTATCCGCTAGGGAGGTTCCAAAAAGGTTGGCGTACCGCCAATTGTAATGTGATGTTACAGAGAAGATTATGTTTAATGTCTTACCAGTGGGATACCATGCCAGTGAAGGCAGCATTGAATGCGCGCCACACATGGGCGGCGGATCGCTGCCAATCCGCCTGCCGATGGCAATCAGCAACATGGTTCTACCCAGCCCAGAATGGTGGGGTGCCTACTTTTCTACTAGTCGCCAGTGTTACGTCCCTTGGGACTGGCAGTACCCAGACACAGGTCCTGGAGAATAAAGAGGCAGAGAGAGGCGTTGGTCTCACGGTCCCCACACATGCACGGATTGCGTGCCGACGCGGGGACATCTTTATCCTAGCACGTGATGATGGCGCACGTTAAATGTTTCCACATAACAGGCACCACTTGTTGGTCGTGTTCCATGTCAGGCACCAGCACCACTCCGAGACACAACACTCAAACCTGGCAGCCGGGCATTCTGAGGAATGCAATCTACAAGTCACATTCAATAGCAGGATCGATTTAGTCGAATGCCAGGTGAGCGGACAACCCTTGCTCCTTCTCCTGCTGGTTACTCTTTGCATTCTGTTTGCTTTCTTTCTCAGCTTGTACCATATTCTGTGATACGTGTTATTAAAAGCTGGTGTGCTTTGCTCGCTGCCTGCTTTTTGCATTATACAAGTGTTTTCTCTCTGAGTCCCACACCGTCAGCTGTGTGTCTGCTTGTTGTTCAGTGCGCTTCTTTCGAATTCCACCATTGGCTTTAATTTGCACATTCCTTACAGGTCTGCTGCGAGCGCGGCCTTTAATTTCATGAGATTACTCTGTATTTTGAAGTTTTGTTTCACTGCTCTTCAACACTTGAGTCTTTTCTACGTGTATTAAATGACTGATAACTTTCCCACAAAACTTTTTTCGTTTTTTTCAATATCGCCGGCTCCACGCATTATAAGCAATTTGTAATTCACTGCACATGCTCTGTGATGCTGTCTGCAGGCCTTAAAGACTTTCTTGCATAGGCGGTTTCTGTCCATCGCGATTAATGTATTTGTCTTCTTGAGTGTATATGATTTTGTATGGAATTCTTACCATCGTGTTTAGTGAGCCAACACACAAGTGTAGCTCACGGTGTAAAATTCTTTTAGGTTTTCTAATTCTAATTTCTTTTCTTCTTTTTGCTCTTTCTTGCAACAACCTCTTGCTCTTTCTTGCAACAACCTCTTTGGTTCTACCATGTGTTCTTTTGGTTGTGGTTTAGTCATGATTTTCAGTCTACTATGGCGATCCTTTTTGGGTTGGCACTTTCGTTTCTGCTACATTGGGCCTTCTCCTGCACCTTTTATGAATGTTCATTACTTTGTGATGCTTCTTTTGGCATTGTCCAACATTCAATGTTTATATAGGTTTGTTTATTTTTCACATTTGTATAGTACTCTGAGCAACATGAAGGTGTCTCACTTGCTAGTCCCCGGGAATTTGCCATCCAGGTGGCCAGGACACTGCCATCGCTAGTGGATCCAGTTTGTGGGGGTGGACCAGTGTAAGAGGATCACCTGGTTGGTGGGGAAGGGGGTCCTTGGGGAGTGGAAATGGGATGGGGAAGTTCCCCTTCTCATAAAACCTTTTCCCAAGCCTACGACATAGGATAGTCAAACTCTCTACGACCCCCCCTTTTCCGACACAAACACTTTGGCATACCACGAAGGACGACGGCTAACACCAGAGCAGTTTACCTGACACAAGGGTCAGGCAAAGTCAGGCAGTTGACCAGAATCACACAAACTTGACAGCCCTTTCCCTTCCCCACAGGGATAAAAGATGGAGCATGAGAGCACAATACGAGCAAGGTAGACCGCACAACGACACATCTATCAAGGCATGGCAGTTCAAGGGGAGGAGAAAGGCGGTGAGAACCGAAAGGGTGACAAGGAGAGAATCGACCTTGCCCTTTCCGACCCAGACCCGTGAAGCCTTAGTTGAAGGAATCATAAGATCGCATAAAATAGCCAGTGTGTTGCAGCAGATGTCACCGGTATATGGAGCATGCCTACGCTGATAAGCAGGACAGAGAAAGATGCCTGCTACCGTGGTACCGTCCTTGACTCCAGATATGAGGTAAGTCAATTGGTTCATCACAGTCGGTGAGTCAAGGGGAAAACCAATAAGAAACCAAACTGTTGAATGAAAGTCACAAAGTGGCACATTGAGGGAATTTCAAAGAACTATAAACTGTTCAGGGAAAACCAGCTGTGAGAGGGGTCCTGCACCACGTGGGCGCTCACTCGAGACTCTGGTTGATCCCCCGTTGAATGAAACTACTGATACAAGAAGGCCCTAGGAGAGCCGCGAGAAAAGGTCAAAGTGGTCATATAGGGGTCTAGCAAAATCCCCGTACAGTCAAATGTCGTCGACCGAGAAACCATTGAGAATGCAAGGGAGGTGAATCCCGTATGATAAGTAAAATAATTGTGAAGTGGCAAAAGTGAACCCGACAGAGGGATGTCCACGGGGAACTGTTTAAAAAGACATTAAGATTTGTGAATGCCATAAGAGAAATTTATTTGGAAAGCCGTAGTGAACCCGACAGAGGGAGGTTAACATTCAAGAATGGTCTGAGCCCGGGACAGGGGATCCAAGGATGAAAGGTCGTCACCCAAAGACTTGTTAATGTCACAGATTAAATTGTTTTGAAGACAAGCCAAAAATTAACCCGACGGAGGTAGGCAGACATTCGAGAGGGATCTGAGCCCAGAAGAGGGGGACCCAGGGGTGAAGAAACATCACCCTAACAGAAATCAGAAAGGACATTTTTGTTTATTATTTTGAATCCATCAGACCCTGGGAAGCAAGAAACTTAACCACCAAAAGGTCCTGATATCGGTAAGAACTTTTGTGGATCTGAGCCCGGAAGAGGGGGATCCAAGAGGTGAAAAGTCATCAAAGTACATTTGGAAAGGAACTTTTTGTTTGTTATTTTGAACACATCAGGTACTCCGAGGCAAGAGACTTTTTGCAGAAAAGACTTCCCAGCCAAAGGTCCTGATAGCTGGAAACGGAACTGTTGTCTCGTGCTGGGAAAGCTTGAGCGTGTGTTGTGCTCAGGAGTCCCGCCTTGTCCCGTGCTCAAAATGTGAGGAAAGGAGACCCCACCCTCCCCCCGGCAACCACATCCTGACATATAATTTGTGAACACTTCTTTCTTTCTTGTGAACCTCATGCCACACCCTTTTGTAATAGTTGTAAGGATTGTCAATAGGTTTTTTCTTAGTTTAGGCCTTTTTATTTGACAAGGCGCCACTAGGGCTGCCTTATTATTTGATGGTCCTAGCTTGCTGGCATTTTAGATTCAGATTCAGTGTTTTTCTGACTTGCATATGGAGTTTAATAAATATCCTTGAACTGTGATCACATGTGTGTCTTTACTGTTGCCACCATGAGTTTCTTACAACACACAAACCCTGAGGCATAAAAGGCACCGAGGTTGCATGAATGCCTGAAAGCGGTAAGAAAACAGTTACAGTGGCAAGACTTTGATACATACACAATGGTTACATAAAGAAAGGCGGATCAATCATCGTTGTTTCATGACGACCTGGCGGGTTGAGGGATGGTTCAGGCGAAGAGCCAGGTTTTGAAGGCTTTGTCGAAGGCCCAATAAGATTCCTCTGCTCTTAATGAGGGAGGGAGGGAAGGAGTTCCATTGTCTCACAGAGATGATTGGAAAGCTAGAGCCACCTGCTTTGGCACGTTTGAATTTTGGCTGAACCAATTTGTGGGTGTATGGGGATCTGGCAGGCTTGGTGGAATAACTCTTGATTTTTTTGTGGCAGATAGCATGGGCGGAGTTGGTTAGACACCTAGGAGTGATGGTAAGGGTCTTAAAAGGCAATTCTCTCTCATATGGTGAGCCAATGTATTGAATTCCATACAGGTGAGATATGGTCAAATTTATGGATGTGTAAGGCAACATGCAGGGCATTATTTTGAATGACCTGTAGTTTTTTTTAGATTAAGGGCCGAGGTGCCCGCGAAGAGTACATTGTAATAATCCAATCTTGCACCGATTACTGCACATGCAATGGTTAGGCAGCTGTCCGGGACAGAAAAGATTTGGTGGCAAGGAGTTTCGTCGAGTGGGCTGCTGATTATAGAGATGGCATTAACTTACGGTTTAGGGAGAGTAGCATCCAGGTAGACTGCAACAGTCTTGACAGCAGGAGATACAGGTGTTAGGTTGCCATCAATGATGAAGGCTACATAAGCTGGGTCTAGTTTTATTAGCGCAGACGAGGGCCCAATGAGGAGGAGTTCAGTTTTTTCATTGTTGAGGAACAGGCCATGGGTAGCCATCCAGGCTTGGATGGTGGAGTAGGTTAAGTTTGGGTGGTAGTGTCATCAGTATGGTTGCCTAAAGAGGGAGGAGGATTGGAGTGTCATCCGCATAGTTGGAAGGCTATGCCTACGGAATCTAGGAGTTCGAATAGTGGCTTGGTAAAAATGTTGTGCAGTGTTGGTGACACACAGGACCCTCGGGTAACCCTACAGTTAATGGGTGAGGGAGCGTGCATGCAGTGTCTGAGAACACTTGCATTACTCTACCTTCTAGGAAGGAGGCGATTCAGGATGTTGCTTCAAGAGAGAAGGGGACCGCTGTAGAGAGGTGGTGGCATAGTATTCTATGGTCGACAAGGTCAAAGGCCGCAGAGAGGACTAGAAGGAGTAAAGCGAGTTAACCTTCACCCCCTGTTGTCATCTATCTGTTTTATGAGGTCCAGGAGTGCGGTTTCTGTGCCATGGCCTGCACGGAAGCCAGACTGACGGAATCCAAGGATGTGGTTAGTCTCTAAGAATTGTTGAATTTTGACATATGCTGCTCTGTCCAGTGTCTTAAGCAGGAAGGGGAATGTGGCGATGGGTCGGTAGTTATTTGGTACGGCTGGGTCAAGAGTTTTAATTCTTTTTTTAAAAGGGGTAGAACCTAAGCCTCTTCGAGGCTGAGAGGTACTGAGTTGGTGGGGAAGGAGGAGTGGATGAGGGCAGTAATAAATGGCACCAATATGTCTGCACAATCTTTGATGAGGGGGCAGGGCAAGCATCCCCTTTGCACTTTAATGGTTTTAGGCTTTTTAAGATCTGAAAGGTATCCCGACTGGTAATTTTGCTAAACCTGAATAAGGGATGTCCCGAAGTCTTGTTCATGGATAGGAGTATGGTAACATTATTCCGACAAGTATCTTTAAGGCTAGATTGTTTGGTAAAAATTTGGTGAGAATTTGTTTTTTAAGCATGTCAATCTTTATAAGCATAGCCTTTTGTAAACATTGAAAACATTGACTCTGAAATGTAAACAAGTCTTTCTTTGGGCAGCTTTTTTGTAACCCTTAATCAAGCCTTCATAAGCTCTGATACAGCTCCTCGATGCCTTCTGGCTGCAGTGCGCTCCACAAATCCAAATAAATAAATTTGTATGCTTGTGCAGCAAGCTAGATCTTTGGTCATGGATGGTGCTGCGGTGGCTGGGGCTTCTAATTCCCCAAGGATGGGGAATAGCGGTCTTGTGTCTGACTTGGCATTTGTTATTTTCGTGTTGAAGATGGAAGCTTTAGCTTGGGTAATTGCTAGTTTGTATTGTTTGGCGAGATTGGTGAAGTTTTGTTTCATGGTCGCAGAAGGGTTGTTTTTCCAGCTGGTTTTGGCTAGTTTTATTTATTTTTTTAGTTCATAGTCTGGGTTGTTTTGACCTAATCTGAATTGTCTTATTAATCTTTTTTCTGATTTCATGAACTTTGTGCTTAGTTCTATGAAGATCACCAACCTGTTTTCTCCTTGTGTGTAAACTCACTGGCTGGCCTCCCAGAGCTGGCTAGTGTTACTCAGGTTTTCCCCTTTACCACTCCCATTCTAGATGCTCTTGTGTACTCGGGATCCCTCCTTTATCCCAATACCCACCACAAACAACATTCCTGATGTCTCTTCCTCCTACCACCTCTTTCTGGGGTTCTCTCTCAGACTTCTCTTCATGACATCCTCCTTCCATCTTGAGGTTACCAACATCCCCTTGCTACCTCTTTACTTACCCTCAGCACTACCACCTCCCCTCTTCCTGATGTTACCCCCCCCCCCCACCTCGGTCTCCGTTCTGCTTGCTGAGTTTACCACCACCCCTCAATAATATCTATGCCACCCAATGTTACCACTGTTCGCTCTGCTTCCCAGGGAACCCTTTAAAGAGGGTATAGACTTTCCTCCAAGGGACCCCTTAAAAAATGTTCAGACTTTCCTCCCCACCTCTCAGTATAGGACTGCCAGAATATCATTAGACCAGGTGGTTAAGCAAAAAGGCAGGATGTTTGCCATCGGGCTCTCTCCCAGCTGTAAGAAAAAGAGAAACGAGATAGTTACCCCTGGTAGCAGTCTTACCTTAAAAAATAGTGAATAGTACCAGTGAGTATTTATTAGAGCAATGCCTAAATCTATTATTGATGTCACAGTAGGATGAAGAGGAACGATTTGAGGGACCCAGGAGGATCCAGGATGAAGAGTAGGGAATCCAAAGTCACGTGTTCCAAAAGGTCCAAAGTAGAAAGCAGGAGAGTAGTTCTTGAAGTAACCAAGTTCCAACAAAGTTTAAAGCCCAATCCAAGAAAATCCTTTAAAAAGGAGGTCATAATCAACAAAAAAGAAGCAGTTCAAAAACCACAACAGAACACACAGCAATCCATGTGTGTTCACAAAAGCAGGAGAAGTCCAAAAATACTAAGCAGACGGATAGGCAGAGGGAACCCAGAAGAGGAAACCGAGTGCATGAACCAAGGTATCCAAAAACCAGACACATCTTCATGAACCGGGAGCTCTATAAGTGGTGTCCTATGCCAATAAGCAGGCTTTGAAATTCTGAATAGGAGCCACTGGACACAATTGTCTGAGCCATTGGCAGAGAGCGCATGGTACGCGAGGATGCTGGCGTCCATTGAAACGCTGGGTAGTATAGTTCCAACAGCGCCTATCCCAACTGTGCCACTTCAGAAGCAACCCCCATAAGGACTTGCAGAACCGGTCGTTCCGCTTGGTCATGACATAGTCCTGCAGGAAGGATTGTAGTCCCAAATGTTGGTCAGGATGCGACAGATGGAAGTGCCATGTAAAGGGCAGAGCATGTATGCGAGAGGCTGGTTCCCATGTCCCATCTTCCAGGCCATAGCAGTCTATCAGGTAGTATAACTTCCCCTTATGCAGAGAAGAGTACAGTATCTCCTGTATCCGATTTAGTTTCACTTGGACTTCGATGGGCACTGACTGAGTGGGTAGGATGGACGTTCCAATGTTGGGGAAAACTGTGCTTACAGGTTACAGGGTTGATAACCTGGGAGGACGTTGTAGGGGCCAATAAAGGTGTTCTGAAGCTTTTGCTTTCTAGGAATGCACAGGTGTTAGGTGGCCAACCAAACCCAGCCCCCAGGTCTTTAGGCCGAACCTGGCTGTCTATGTTTGACAGCACATTGTCTGGTGCAAACCTGTGCTTGAGCTAGAGGCCTTTTGAAGTAGCTTGAACATCTGTTTGACGACCTGAATGCAGGCTCCCACTGCAAGAGTGTCCATGGGGCCTGGACATTCAATGGGAAGTGTTTGTGGATGCTGGCTGAAAAGGGAAATAAGAGGAAAGTTTCCCATGGGACCGTGCGGGGCATTGTTTTAAGGAAATTCAGCCTCTACAAACGGCAACACCCAAGACTACTGCTATTGTAAACGTAGACATCGTAAAAACTGCTCAGTAGTTTGATTCACCCGTTTATTCTGGCGGTCCGTTTGCAGATGTTAGGCAGAGTAAAAACAGACTTCGACTCCCACTGGATGCAAACTCAGGATCCTAAATAGAGAGGATTGTTGATATGACTCCAAAATGGTAATAACACACAGACAAAAAAGAAATGTGCAAGTGTGGGAGCTGATGGAACCCCCCAACATGGAACGAACAAACAAATTTAAGTGAAATCGTATACAACCACCAGGATAAAGTAATTTCCTTGTATGGGAAGCAACACTTATCAAATCCATGGAGAACATCCACCAAGGTTTGTGGGGAATCGGCAAAGGGCGCAGAAGACCAACTGGTGTTCACTTTGCACTCTTGCTCACAGCAAACACTGCACAGCTCTAAGAGGCTATCAACGTCTCTCCTCATACAGGGCCACCTGCACCAGAGATGGAGCAGGTCCAGTGCTTCCTGTTGACCAGGGTGTGCAGCGATTATAACACTGTACATATACAATAATGATTAGCATTACAAAGTGTTCATAATTCTAAGCCAACTATTAGGAAGAGTACAGCAATTTCAACATGGCATTCAATATCAGAAGGGCTGCACATCAGATTTTTTAGAGTTAGTCTGGCAAGGTAATTAGGACATTTTTCCCAATAATTTCCTGGGCCAAAGGCTGGAACCGTTTTAGTCCTGATAACATTTTCCTGTTCATTACAAGATAACATTTTTTATATCCAAACATTGACTGTTGGCATTGCGCCTCACATCCATGATTTTGCAATCAACAATTCCGCCATTAAACATGCAATCCCTGAAAATTTCACATCTCTTATGTATTCCGTTGATATAACCAAGCAAGCATAAGTAGGGCGTTCAGTGAATATTAAAGTCCATTATCTCAGAGATTTTTAACCAGGCAGCCTCCCAAAGCTCTGGAATGATGGGACATAGCCACAAGTGTAGAAAATCAGCGTTTTGTGAACATCTCTGACACTTCGCTCTCAAGCGAGCCCTATGTGAACATCTGCTTTAGTGTGCGGTAGTAGTGGTGTAGGTACTTACATTGAATTAGCTTGTGAGAGTATTGAATAGATATCTTATGAACACATGTCAATGCATATCTACATTGTGTGTCATTCTGTTGTGTTTCAAGTGAACTCGCCAACATACTCAGCTTTCTAGTAGCTAATGCAAGTTTGTAGAGTGTTTAGATGATGTGAATGCAGTCAGTCGACTTTAGTATGAAGTTAATTATGGGGCTATCAGTGGCAGTGAGGGTTAGGTGTTGATCAAAACTCTCAAGGAGGCCTGTAAGCTCTTGTACCATAGTGCGTACAAGTTGCCCACTCCTCCCATTTCTCTCAGGCAGTCATAGGTTAAAAGGTTACCCCCAGGGAAGATGTCTGACTCTTATCAATCCCAAGGATATAAACACGCTTCTTCAAAATCTGTGCCAAATTTTACAGGAATCCCCTTGAATATGTGCAAGACTGTCCTGTGTAACAGGAAACCCTTCGTCAGCGGAAAGGTTATGGGTTGCAAATAGCCCGGTATTCTTTCTTTTAGTTTGTTCACCATATTTGGGGATGAGATGCAGAGGCACACCACTTCTTCCAATGGGATTTGCTGAATTGGAATTAAAGGGCATCTTCCTTGCTCTGCTTAACCCAAAGTCTGCAGGTCAGCAAATAACTGAACATTGAGAAGAACGGATACCACCGGACTTGGTCAGAGTAGATGCAGATAGTAAATGCTAAAGCCATTATGCTCTGAAAGGCCTGTGTACACTGTAACCATGTGTTTGGGTCCCAGGAGAGGCGTTTGGCCATTCTGGAAAGGCTGCCTTAATCGTCAACAATGTCTGCTCACTCACTGTATCGTTCTTTTCAGCTGGGTTTAATTTCCAGGAAAAAAGTCAATAAGATGATGAACCAGAGCGTGGGCAAAGCATTGTGAAAGGGTGACGGCCTGGACTTCAGCTTATCTCTATGGCATGGAAAAGGCATTTCTTGGCCTTGGCATAAAAGGAAAAGTCGCACAAGTTTTGTAAGAGTTTTCACAAGCTCCACATGCTCCGCCTATGAAGAGGACCAAATCAAGAGGTCATCTAAATAGAGTATCACAAACCGAACCATGATATTGTGGACAATGACATTCATAAAATGCTGGATGGTCACCAGAGGATTACAGAGACCAAAGGGCATGACCAAATATTCAAACAACCCATACTTGGTCTTAAACAGCGTCTTCCACTCGTCTCCCTGGCAAATACAAACAAGATGATACATTCCCCTTAGGTCCAGCTTCATAAACACTACAGCGGCTTGCAGTTGACACCAAAGGAAAGATCAACAGGAGCAGACATTTACATTTTTGTAATTATTTTTTGGGAGATTCGGTTAAGTGCCCTGGATTCTATGCATGGCCCGAGTTCCCCTCCCGTTTAGGGACAAAGAACAAGGGTGTGTGGTACAGCCGTTCTGAAGCGCAGTGGGGAGAAAGTCATGTAAGAATGCATCTTACTTATAGTTAAGGAGATAATCGTTCCTGATGCCGCCTTGATCCCTTCTACAAGATCAATCAGGCAGTTGTATGGCCTATGGAGGGGTATGCTGGAGATACGGTTTGGTCATCTTGCTCTTGGATTAGCTGCTAGGCCTTACCCCTTTAATGGTCATTTCCTGTTCATTTTGAAATTGTCATTAGGATCAAGGCACAGACTTATACCAAGTGTTACAGAACTTTCCAAGTACTAACCCTTAGAAATAGAATTTATGTTTTGAATCAACATGCAAATGACTAATATGCTGCAATATGAGTTTGCTTTTTTTCCCTTTGTTTCTTCTCTTTTCCTTTATATAATGTTTTGTATAATTACAATGACATATGCTTTGCTCTGTATTTAATGTTCTGTGAAATGTAATTCACACTATTCTGTAATGAACTAAGCATTGATTCTATCAAATAAATATGGTCTATATGAGAAAATAAACTATATATCAGCAAATTAAATAAAGCTGATTCGCGAATTTACTCTTGGCTACTTAATATTTGGAAGGGTTGAATCCTCGAACTGACATGAATGTTTGGTGACATCTAGCTAATTTTCTATGCTACTATTTTTTCAATTTTCTGCTAAATTATAAAGACATACCATGAATAATGTATTATAAACTTTGCCTGTGGTAGGATACCTTCTCTTGTATTATTTGCCAGCCCTTTATCCTCCCACACCGAGGGCCATCCCTTTTGTTACCTGGAGATAGTGCTATGGGCATGGGCCTCTAAGTGATTGAGACAATAATGCTCGTCAGGAACTTTCATGTCCATCATACGATGTAGACAGTGTTGCAGCCAATGGGGGTTGGGATGGAATGACACCTTGCCTGTATTCCACTGGATCTGGGGATTGTGCTGCTGTAGGCAAGGCATTCCTACAATAATGCAGACGGAAGAGGCATCGATCAGCTCAAAGACCAACCATTCTTGATGGTTTAAAGACTAGTCCGTTCAACCTCTTTGTTCTGTACTACCACTGGCACGGAGCAGAGGGCAATGTCACCTCCTGCATCGATAGGTTCTGAAGCTTGTTTCTTAATGACTGGAAACTGATATTTATAAGGTAATCACAATGTCCATCTAATTTCCTGTGGCTCCTACCTTGACCTTAAAGGGTACAAGCAATTGAGCCAAGAAGGTGCACATTTATGTGTCCTTCCAACCTCCGGTGTCTTGATCCCACAGGACTAGCCCATCTACCCCTTGCGGGTGAGTCTGGAGGTTTTCTGTTTTCTGTGCAGGGCATTTCGGATGTAGGTGAATTAAATGCCCAGATTGACAGCAATAAAAGCACAGATTGTCAGTGCATCTGTACGCTCTTTCCTTAGCGGACGGTGGTCCTCTACTACCACCTATTTGCAATGGGTCACTTTTTTCAGCCCCCAACCAGATAGACTGTGTGCTCCCTTCTACCGGAAGACTTCCCTTCAGAGTGCCAGGCCTCTCATTTTCACTCAGATATTTGAGTGTCTAATTGAAGCACTAGGTCCTCCAACTCAGGGTATGTTTTGGGAATCGAAGCTTCCACTGCCAATGCATTTTCCAAGTAGTCGCTTAGGCACCAATCGAAGACTGCAGCCTTTTTCTGTTCAGGACAGGATATGCCTGTGGCCAATTCATTGCCTCGAGCAAAATATGCAAGAACACTTGTGCAGCCTTGGACAAGGTCCATAATTCAAATCATGCGCTTGGGCTTTATGACGAGAGTTAAAGAACCGGTTCATTGCTCTAGTGAGCGTGTCGAAGTCATAGGGCCGGATCATTAGCCACCAGAAGGTGACGCCACCTCCCCTCTGCGAAAAGGACAAATGCAGCTTTGGTAGTGGCGTCCTGAAAGGCCACAAGTCACACAGGAAATTGAGTCTACATTGGTTGATGACGGCATTAGAAGTCTTTTGGCAACCATGGAACAGTTCTGGTGGTGTGAGTGCATGTAATATGCTTGGCCCTGGGGCCTCTGGAAGACTTGGAGAGGGCAGGTACAGACGGAAGGGCAGCCTGTCCCTTTACTCCACCACACTCATCAGCGTCAGGGTTAAGTAAACTGCAAGTGCTGTGGATAGCAGCTAGTGGCTAGTTCATTGCAGTATGGGCTGAGGTCCTATCAACTCGAAAGGATGCAACAGCCAAGATCAAGGCTGCAGCAGGATCCATGCTAGTATTCATTAATACCCCAGTGAAGGGAGAGCATGTTGTGTGTGGTGATGGCAACGCCCATTAGGACACTGGGTAGTGTAGTTCCAGTTGCCCCATCCCTAATGAGCCAGTGCAGAGGGCTCCCCTGTGTAGGTATGTGGAGCTGACCACTCTGAGGGGTCATGAAAACCACCAACTCTGCCTCCTGGTGTTACCACCTCTTCATCAGTCCAGATTCAGTCACTTGATGTTACCACTTCAAAATTAACCTCAGTCTCATCTAATGGGATTACTTTCTCCTTTCTTCTGGCTACACAAATATACGCTACCCATTCTATTGGTGCCCAAGCAGATTTCCTTTAATCCTAGTCTGACCCTGGGTGCCATACACCACTGGGTTAACCAGTGTGGTTACAAAGATTTTCACTGGAGCAAACCCGTCAACATCTCAAATTTTCACATGCTACCTTATACAAAGTCTAAACTTATAACACATATGGACATACCTGAAGCATCTCCGAGATGCTCACATAAAAAACAAGATTTGCCGAAATGCATCTAAGTGATGCTTTTTTAAGCATCTCCACATTCGTTATGAATCTGGTGTGATGTAGCGGGTGCAAATCAGATTTACTCATGGGCATCTGATGATTTGCTCCATTGCACGTCTTTGTGAATTAGGCTTGCTTTTTCAATGGACTTGCTCATTGGAATTCAAATCGTCACTACAAAAACAGAGGCTTTGGGCATAGACCTTTGCTTCCAGCCACTAACATCGTGTGAACATCTTTGGTGAAAGAAGCGCACTATAAAGGGTGCTACCATAATCTAGTTTTGAGCACCTGACTAACCCTCCAAATGGTGGGCAGCCTGTTCATGCTCAAGCAAAGGCTGCATGCTCAAGCAAACGGATAGCTTCCTGTGACATTCGGGTCCTCAGACGAAACAATGTCATTGAAACATCACAGCGTATTGGCTATTAGCACACTGTCCTGCATGGTATTGTGTATAAAGATGTATTGTGTTATATACACATAGGCAGTCCTTTCTGGGTTTGGTGCCTAGTCTGGTGGTTTTCAGTTGTGTGCCTGATATGGTCAAGCCCACCGCAATCACATCCTTTGTTCTCAAGTAAACCTAAATCAAGAAATGGATAAAGCTGCATGTCAGTTTACTGAACTGTAGATTTGCTCATAGTTTCAGAGGTTTCTCAAATGTATTTGACTAAACATACCATACCAGCCATTACCATATAAGGAAAAGCATAACAGCTCATGTTTAACTTTCAACTGTAAATAAACACTATTCATTGCAGATTGCTTCCTTACCTGAAGTCTGGTATACCACTTGACGTGCTGATTCCTGCTCCTGCCATGACTATAACTTTCTTGCAAGTACCATGCAGTATTAAATCTGCAACATCAGTGAGGCTTTTAAATGTGCTTCGGGAAGTTGGACGTTTTGTTTTGGCAGAGTTTTGTACAGTTAAAGCTGTACTGCCTTTCACAGATGGATTCTTCCTATAAGCACATGAGAGGGAGATGGCTCAATTAGTCTTAAAGTAATGACCTAATCCTTTACCATATTCAAATATATAGTAACCAAAATTAGAGTGTATACTGGGCAACAATTAATTTTCCAATGACTGATGATTAAATAGTTCACTGGCAAAATCTTAGATAGTGGGGACATTTTGTCACAGAAGTTCTAGAATTGCAGAATAAATGTCTGGCTCATTGCCTTACCTGCGCGTTGTCCTCTTTCCTTCTCAAGCAATATATGTAGGGTTGTAGATAGCCAACTATTAATAATGACAATATATTTCACAAAGGAGTTTTGAGTGAATGCTGATAGATAACAAGAGCCAATCTAGAAATGATTATGATGGCCCTCATTATGGCCCTGGCGGAGTGGGTTTACGCCAGCGGTATTCGCGGCGGACCCGTCCGCCCTACTACGAGTTGCCGTAGCGCCATGGAGCGGTTTCCGCCTGGTTTTTCCGGGCGGAGAAATCCATGGCGCTATGGGACCTTGTTGTTAATTACGCCACCGTATTTTACGGTGGCGTAATTAACGCCTTCCCCACTCCCATTATACCCTATGGGGCAAAAATGGGAATGGGGAAGGGTAAAATGGGGAATGGGGATTTACCGCCCCGCCAAGGTCGGAATGGGGCGGTAAATCCGCCAACCCCCATGGCGGTATCGGCAGCTTTCCGCCGTGCTCCATGGTGCATATTGCACCACGATTTCCGCCAGGGTCGTAATGAGGGCCGATGTCTCTTGGCAACCCATGGTGGAATGAACCAGTTTCAAAACCCTCTTCAATTATATGTTGTGTATGGGTGTACGGCCCACTCGGCTCCCATTACCAACCTTATGTGCCGTCTACTTTAACTTGCAACTCTACAATGTTGTTGTAGAAGGACTGCTCTTTAAGTGATCAGTCTTTCAGAGTCTATAGCTATCTAGAGAGCTTTTTGTGTCCCTAAACCAATTTGGATGAGTAATAATAATGAAAGCTTGATGGATTAGAGCACTAAGGTAACTATTTGAGATTGCTGCCAAACGTTCCACTGCTGTGGCATCCCCACCCCGTAGCCCACCTCCTGAAGCTTCCAGACGCATCCAGCCCTTTAAGTTTCAACCTATATGTGTCTCACTTTTGGCAAAATTATCAAAGGCCTTAAACGTTCTTGCTGTAAAGGCGACGCCTGCCAAGCTGCCATGGTGAAAGACTGTGCAGAACCACTTTCCCCCTCTCATCACCGCCATAATCAACTCCTCTTCTGCCTCCTGCTTCGTCCCACTTGTCTGCAAAGAATCATGGGTCTCCCAGATACTAAAAAAAAAATGTAAAAAAATAAATAAAAATACCCCTTCCATACCCACCAACTACCAACCTATCACTACAGTCCCCTTCTTCTTGAACATTGATAGAATCACCTACCTATAAATCCAGGAATTCCTAGAAGCACAACGCATTCCGGGAATTCAGCAATCAGAAAAGGCTAGAAATAAAATCACAAAAGCCCAACTAAGTAAACCTAAAACCATAAAAATTCCAGCAGAAGAGCCTCTTGAGAACATACAAACTTTCAACTTCTCATATATCACCGCAGAAGAGATGAAAAAAACACTTGCCTCTATGAAACCAACATCCTGCGTGGAATACATCCTACCAGCTAAAATAATTCTTCAACACCCAGATATTTTCGCCCCTACACTCGCAAAAATGGTTCATACCTCTTTCAGGGACCAGTTAGTCCCTCAGTACATAAAAAAAGTCACTGTAACCCCCTTGATAAAAAAAACAGGCCTGGGTCCGAGAGATCCAGGCAACCTAAAACCAATCACAAACTAACTTCTTGCTCAAAATCATGGACAAGGTAGCTACGGCCCAATTACAGGCACACACCGAGGCCTCAGATTCACTTCACCCACAACAATCAGTGTTTAGACCTGCACACAGTACAGAATCAGCTATGCTGGACTTACAAAGATGCTCAGCATCATGGACATGGGAAAAATGGGATTTCTTATCCTGTTGGATCTCAGCGCTGCATTCGACCTACTAGACCACAATTTGCTCGAAGTAGTATTAGGTAAAACGGCAAATTGCTCACCAGCGGATAAGACATGGATTTTATCTTTCCTAAAGAACAGGACCTCTCGAGTACACTGGGGAGATACGTTCTCCATGGAAAGGGAGATTCTTTGCGGGGTCCCACGGGGAGCCAGCATGTCACCACTACTTTTCAACCTCTACATCAGATTTCTATGCTATGTATTAGATCATGCAGATGTGTTTTTCACCAACTATGCGGACGATACGCAGCTGGTGTTGGAACTTAGTGGGGACCATAAAACTGACAACGACAATCTTCTCAGAATATACAACATCATTGAGCAATGGATGGACTCCAATTGGGTGTGTCTG
The DNA here is from genome assembly GCF_040938575.1 of Ambystoma mexicanum. NCBI lineage: Eukaryota > Metazoa > Chordata > Amphibia > Caudata > Ambystomatidae > Ambystoma > Ambystoma mexicanum. Next base: position 177,619,247 of record NC_090936.1, read on the forward strand.
AATGGCAACAAAACCGAGCTGATGGTCTTTGGATCCACTCAAGATAGAAACTCCCTAACCCCAGACTATGCAAATTTTAAGATTGAAGACACAAACATCAAAGTACTTGAGAAGGTGAAAACCATAGGTATGATGATGGAAGCATCCCTAGGAGCTGAAGCTCAGACTCGGTACATAAAAAAACATGTAATTACCATCTACGACTCCTCAGAGCCATTAGACCCTCTCTCTCAGAACAAATGTGTCACAGTGGCCAGAGCCACCATGCTATCCCGATTAGATTATGGGAAAGCATTAATGGTAGGAGCTAACAAAAAAAGCCTACAGGCATACCAGATCATCCAAAACAATGCAGTTAGGATTATCAAATGCAAATCAAAATCTGACCACATCAGCAACTTTAGGAAGGAGCTACACTGGCTTAAAGTGGAAAGCAGAACCCACTTCAAGGCCCTTTCTATAGCTCATAGATGCATCCACGGGAAAGCCCCTGGCTACCTGAAATCCAAAATACAGTCATACGCTCCAAGCCGCACCCTATGATCTATAGATCAAAATAGGATCGCAATAGCGCCACACAGACGCAAGTCGGGTCTGGGTAAATCCTTTCCCGTTATCACAGCAGATATTTGGAATAATTTGCCAGCTAACATAAGGAAAGAGCCCAACTACTTGCGCTTTCATAAGCTAGTGAAAACGTACCTTTTTGACTGATACGCCACCTAGGTTCATAGACATAATTTCGAATACAAAATATTCGAAAGTCAAAAAGTCGAAAAAAAAAGTCGAAAAAAAAAAATGTCGAATTTTTTTTTGACGTTTTTTTTTCGAAATGGGGGGGTTCCCCCCAATCCCCCGTTTTTAATTTTTACCTATTTTTTTAACAGAAACTAGAGCCCAAAAAAAAATATCGAAAAAAAAAAACAATTCGACTTTTTTTTTTCGACATTTTTGATTCGACTTTTTTGACTTTCGAAATTATGTTTTCGAAATTATGACTGGACACCGCACCTATGACCCTCTGATCTTGAGATTCATCTAGTAGAACTGTCCTGTCTTATACGTTTGGCTTTCGTGTCCCTGTCTCTGCGCCCCCGATACTTGCGAGTTACTGGCGCATTACAAATAAATAAAAAAAATTAAAAAATTAGGATTCCACCCAAAGCATGGAACTGAAACAGCCCTCCTGGATCTCAGGAATCAGCTTGATGAGGCAAACGACCAAGGCAATCTTTCCCTTCTTTTACTCCTGGACCCATCTGCAGCATTCGACCTGGTCGACCACCAAACGCTATGCCGACACCTCACATGCTTAGCTCATTTCTCCTCAAAAGCTGCTAAGTGGATTGCATCCTTCATAGCTGACAGAACCTCTGGGGTTTTCACCAGCAAAGACTCTGCGTGCCCCACTCCTACCCCTGTGGAGTACCACAAAGCTCATGCATCTCCCCCACCCTATACTATATATACTAAATCACTTTTTGACCACCTGGACTCGTTAGGCATCTCATACACCAAATATGCCGATGACGTGCAAATCCTCATCCCCTTTCCAGCAACCACATACAAGACTCCCTTCGAGTGAATACTATTTGCGAAACTATACAATCTTGGATGGCCACACACAGCCTCTGCCTCAATGATGAAAAGACAGTTCCTCCTCATCGCCCCCGCCCCCCGCTCACCTAGCCAAACTTCACCAGGCCTACAAAGCCTTTACCATTGATGGCGATACCATCCCTGTGGCCACCCCGGTGAAAACCCTTGGTGTGTATCTGGATTCCTCACTAAACATGACTTGCCAGGTCAATCATATGGCCTCCACTTTGGGAAACACCAAGAAACTCCTTGCCACCAGCAGATCTTTCCGGGCTGCAAATACTGGCTCGATGTAGCATGTGCTTTGGTCTGTTCAAAACCCACTGCTCAGCGGCACATCCAGCAAATACTTGAGCAAGCTTCAAACGATACAGAGCAATGCACTGCGAGCGGCCCTAGACATTGGCAAGAGCAAACATCTGAGGCGAGACAATCCACCCACTAGCTCCCAGTCAATTTCAAGATTCTCTCCATTACTCAGTGTTGTCTAGCCAACAATGCACCATTCGACCTCGTAAATGAAAAAAAAAAAAAAAAATCCCCGGCAAGACATTTAAGATCAACCTACAAACACTGACTTGTTACCCCGAAATGTAATCGCAAATGATTGGGTGGGGTGGGGGGGTGGACAGCTTCCCAGTCCGGTCCACCTTCCTTTGGCGGGTGCTCCATGCCCAGTTGCTTGATGGACTGTCCTACAACGGCTTCAGGGAAAGAGCTAAAAACTCAACTCTTGAACTGACAGTCCTCCATTGTTTTCTCCCAGGTTTACCCCATCCCCTCTCCACTTTAACCAGCGCCAAGGGCTTGGTGCGCTTTATAAATGGCTAAATAAATAAAATGTACGTTTTGTTGTCTGACACACAAAGCTGGAATAAAAACAAACAAACAAAAAGGACAGGAGGTGCTTCTGCTTTTTGGCTTCAGTTACATCTGCATCCCGTAGTGAAGTAGGGCGGTGGTAGTTGAGACTGCAACTAATTCCGATTAACACTGGGACCTGCTGTAACTGCAGACCAAGACCTGTTGAGTCACCTAGTTGGGGGTACTGGTGTCTAACTGGGGCATGTCTACTGGCAGGACCCAAAACCTCGCGGTGGGGCCACGAAGACCCTGCTCTAGCATACAGAAATGTTCTGATGAAATTGAATTTAAATGTTTTAGGGCAAATCGCAGGGAGTGGGAATTGTGGAACTACTTGACCTTCAGTGCAAGAAGTAAGGCTCTTATAATCCAGTCACTCAGAAACCATTTTGAACTTCCGAGCAGTGCATGTGTTGTAATGCCCATTATATTAGACTCCCAATTGCCCACTCTCCAGCATTCCAGATATACGGCAACCCCCTCGCCCCCAATATCTTAACAGGGAGTGCTTGAAGATTTTCTATGGAGTTACCATTCCACCAATTCCTTTTTCTGTATGTACTTTATCATCATGACTACAGGCATTCATAGACAATTAAGGTATGAAATAGAAAACCTCAATCTTGGCTCGGAAAAATTCTATCTGCTTGTGCACAAACAACTGTGTCTGAATACATGGAACCTCACATACTGGTCTCTTACTTGGGTGCGATCAGTCTCTTCAATCCTCCTGGTTTAGTTAATTCAGTGGATGCTTCATTAGGGAGCAACTCTGTTAATTCTGAATATTCTTCTGCCAGGAGGCCCTTTGGTGTGTCTCAGTATTCTCACGATTCCTGGTTTTCTTAAAGTAGAATTGCTCCTGTATTCTCCATAAGTGGATTTATGTGCTGTTGTCCTTGAAGTTTCAATTTGATGCAGATTCCTTAACAGGTGGTATTCAGGGCTGAACAGCTTATGTTTGCATGTTTTAGCTTGCAACAAGGCTGCTAATCTACATGCCAGCAGTGTCAGTTATTGTACACAGTCCAACTCCTGTGCTTTATTCCTCTAATGCGTACTTTGTCAACTTGACAGATGTACTAGGTCCTTGATAAAACACCCATGGAATGCCATGGAGGCTATAAAAATAAAAACATTACAATGAAGAGATTATTCCCCACCTAACTCATCTCTCAATAACAATGCAGAAGCTCTGTGTACACCAATTTGATGTGGAAATCTGTACAAGGGGAATAGCTGTGTATTGATATAAGATGTCCAAAAAACAAAACTAGATGGGAAGCAAAGGAGTGCTGTCCAACAGAGCAGGATAACAATATCCAAGGAGGAAGGGATGCTAGAGATAGGTGGAGTAGGGGTGTTAAGCCAGGATTCAGAGATTTAACCACAGATGAGATTTTATTACAAGAGTAGAGTATTTTCGGAAAGGCAGTGAGATGAGAGTTGGAATGTCACTGAACCGTAAAAGTGTGTACCAGGAAAAGGCTCAAATTGCGTTGGGATCCCTTGTATGGTGTTTCCGTGTTACTATACTAACGCCCATAAATTGTTCCCCACCAGACGTTTGTATTTGCAGTGTAGATGTGCGGTCACTGCAAAGCCTCCCGTGGCACGCGTAGCGCGTCAGGTTGCTAACAGCAACCAGTTGCACATCTCGATGCGTCCCGTTCAGCCACCCAAATGCATCACATCAGCATGCAGCATAGTCACACATGACATTACGCGTACCAGGAAATAAGAACAGTCGGAAGACGAGCTTCGGCGCTCACAGAACGGTGCACTACCCATTAGAACCTTTGAGCCTCGTTGCTTCCAACCAGGTCAATCAAGTATTTATTAGGTATTTCGATTTCTTGGATTAGGTTAATGCATCAATTCTCTGTTAAATACTACTGATTCCGTTCATTGCTGCCAGGGGGTTTTCCCATAATGTTTTCATTCATAATTTTCTCTGGGACACCTTGCTGTTTGGCTAACTCACCAGGGCCTAATACCAAAGGCTCCCTATCAGCAGCTTAGGCACACTGCTGGGATTACAGTAATAGGTAAGGCTTATCCAAACCTGCCATACTGTCCTTATGTAGGTTAACAGCTTTTACCTTGTATTCATGGCATCCTTGTTGTTCCCCTTCTACAGCTCCTGTATTCCTTATTGAAGTCACAGTTAGGAGGTGTGTCTAGTAAAACTTCCACCAGAGGAAAAGAGGAACAATGTATTGTATATTTCAGTCAGTGGGCTTTTTCCCCCTGGTTTGAAGCGCATTTAAGTCCATGGTCCTGAGAGATCTTCACGGTTTTCATGTCATCGCCAGATAAGCATAGCAAATTGTTCTCCTGCCGGGGCACATAAATGCTTCTAGTGTTGTGCCGACTTTCAAAGTTTGTGGGTTTTTCAGTCCGTTATGTGGGGGCTTTAGTTGTCACTGCCTTGTTAGTGTTGAAATGTATCCTGGTTTGTAGGGAGAGCAAATGCAGCTCAGAGGATGGGTGCAATGTGGTTACATTTCTCGTTTTTGCACCTTTAATAAGACAAGTTGCTGCCTGTTGAATGGCTTTAAGTGGTGCCAGGATCACGGTAGGGATACCTGCAAATAATATCTTGCCACAGACCATTTAGTAGAGGATACATTCGGGGACCATGATCTTGAAGTCAGAGGCTGCAATTAAAAGCTTGTCCTTGCACAGAAAGGTGAGCTGTGAGCAGATAGTTTAACTCATCTTGGAGATGGAAGCCTTGAAGAAGAGTGCACCATCAATGGTGAATCCAAGAGAATTTGCACAGTCAGCAAAATGAGGGGTGAATCGGTCAAACTTCATTTTGGTCAGCTATCTTTGAATTTGGGTGTAGCAAGATGAAATACTCAGCTGGATGAACTTGTAATTTGGTAGGTTTAGCATTATTGGGCATCAAAGCCTAGGTCATAGACAAAGGTGACCTTTAGGCAAAGCACAGTCACAGGGGTATAGTGGTTTTAAGGAGTTACCCCAGGACATGAAGCGGACATTGCACATTTACCACCCGGACAAACCGAGTTAGGGTTTTATATATTGATTTATGGTTAACATGAAAGAGTCAACATAATACAACAGCGTAAAGAAATGCAAAGAATGGTCAAGATAGCTGATCTCCGACTCAGTTCTCTCTAAATGTGTTGCCTTTCATTTCAGGAAAGCAAGACAAATTAGTATTTCTTACTACTGTTCAAAGGTACACCAAAGAAAGTTCCTGAATATCGTCACTAGCAAACTTCATCTCTCCCACCCACTCTAGCCAATCCAATGGGAATTATAGTCACTCAGTCTGAAGTGGTTTAAGCCACATGACACTTCATAGCCACAAATCCGATCATCTCTCTCTTTACTGGCTCTCTAGGTTTCTTTGTAAAGGGGTTGCACACAGCTAATGCCCACATCTGGGTGAACATTAAGAGGATGGTAAGGGACACCCAGCATGGTCCCCAAAGAATCTGAAGGGCCTTGAGCAGCTTGGCATTGGGTTTTGGGTGAGGGGCATCTAGCTCTGGCTTTAGAGCTCTCAGACTACTACTCAATTTTACCTTCTGACTTTCGTCCCCCACACTTCTAATAATCTTGTTCCTTTGGAACCCATGCCTCTCCTCTTGCCCACTACTCTGTTTTGGCATACTCCGATCTTGTATCACCTCCTTGTTGCTTCACCACATGCTCATGCCTCACTCATAACTGGTCCACCAAATGTAGAGTATCTGAAGCAGCTTCTCCCTCAGACTCTGCCTGTCCAGGCTCCTCCTTGTCACCTATTCCTCCCACTGACTTATCACCTCTTCCATTGGTGCTTCCTCTAGTGGATCTTTCTCACTCCTTCTCTGAGTATTGGTTTTCTTACCACCTTCTCCCGTTCTCCCACCACCACCTCATGTTCTTTCGCTGCCACCTCCTGCAATTGATCCATCTCTCTCCGCCTCTGCTTCCACATGGAATTTCTCCATCTCTCCCCTCAAATCCCACCTACTCCTTTTCCTGTTCTCTGCTATTCTTCCTTCCAAAGCCAACCTGTATTCTTATCCAAACCACCACCTCCTTACTCTGAGTCACCACCACTTCTTCTCCAGCCACCTCCCAATTGACCTTTCTTACATTCTCATCACAGCATGCTTCTCTCTCCCTTGGCTCCCTCCAGACTCCTACTCTCGTCTGCTAAACCAAACCTTTTTTATAAGGGCCTAGTCCCTCCCACAGAGACCTACCCACTTCTCGCATAGATGTGTGTTGCATGATAGTTTGTATGATAGGTTGACATAATGGATTATCGGTTAGAACTTTTGGGGCCTTTACTTACCCATTCTCCAAGATCCTGCCCCTTCCAAGAAGTAACCAGATATTTGTGGTGGCCGCAATCTTGCCTGAAGTACTTGAATATTCACATAGTAAACACTGTTGAGTGGAGGTCTTTCTGTGTTCACAAGTTCAGACAACTGCAAATGCATTTGTCTGGGTGCAGGGATCTCAAATGTTAATGGGGTAAGTGCGCATTTCTGGTACCTCTTCCTCACTGATATGTCTTCCCGGTATCCAGGGATGTTACCGAATTTCAAGTAACGAATAACTAACAAACCTACAATACTGAAAAACACTGAATTTTTTATTGAAAATATATATGGGTTGGGGTAAGGGGTTAAAATGGGTGGGAATTGGGTTGGGGTGTGGTTATAAACCTAGGGAAACGTGGGGTTTGGGGAGGCCCCCAAACAAAACAAAAAACTATTTTTTCTGTATTTTAGGTTTGAGAAAAAGGTTTATTTCAGTTTTTGTTAAGATCACATGGAACCAGTCTTCTCACGACAGTGGTTCTCATGTCTCCCTACTGCTTCAGTCAATGGTGGTTGTTTGCCCCATGTGACAAGCCCATACCACAATCTTTGAAAAAGAAAGGACCAGTGGATCCTCCCCCAGTTTATCCGTGGGCCCTGCATCACGTAGCCGGGTGTAGTACCCAGCCCTGTGGTCACCCCAATTCCTAACTGTTAGAGCAAAGCAAGGCACTGTATCGCATATCCTCCCTTTTCCTCAGGCTCCTTCTGGGAAGGATTTAAGTTGGGTTTTTTGAAGGTGGACTGTTAAGGCATCAAGGTCACTTCTTCACTACCATTTCCAGGTCATACTAGTATTCCCAACACAGAGGTCCGTTCTCTCCATGGTTCCTTACGAGACAATCCTCTCTCATGCAACTCTTTAGGTTGACTACTTTCTTGGAACCATTGATGAAATTGGGAAAAACCTATCCCAATGATGGCCCTCTATGGGTATATTTGCCAATATTACTACATTCGGCCATTAGGCCTCACTCCCCCAAATCCTCTCGGTCTTTACAGGATCCATGAGTCAACCAGAGTAGGTCTTTGTGTGGGGACACAGTAACCGGTACCCATGGACTCTGGGGAGGGGGAAGTCTGACAGTTCCATACAAGGTGCCTCACACTCCAACAAGTGTAGGACTTCGACAACCATCAGATACAGGTGGCTTCTAGTTTCTGGTCTAAAGAAATGTGCCAAGTAGACTTGGGTGGAGGTTAGGTTTTGTAGACGATAAAGGAGCTGCCCTGGGGAACAGACTTCAGCTACTTGGATCCAGTTGGATGGGATGCACAAGTGGTAAGTCTATGGACTATGGCTTCGACCGTTGAGCTCTCTGTTGCCTGACAGCCATGTAATTGTTGCACCAGTCTTTGTAAAGTGGCAGAGAGGAGGCCATATATTGTTCTCTGGAGAAGTCATACTTCACCTCTTCCAAGATTCATTTTCCGAGGACATATTAAATACGGAAACTCATTTTAAGAGGAGTTTCTTGGGTCAACAGCCAGATGCTCTTCCAGCTTGCCAATAGTGAAATTCCTGGTCAGACCTCAGTCTCTCCGATATACCAATGCGGTGGGGCATTTTTCTGTCAGGATTCAGTACCTGGAGTCCGCCTTGGTGGTCAGAAGTGGTAAAATGCATTGGACCCAGCTGCACTTGTCCCATTTAGCTGCTATCGCTGGCCACTAAAACTTGTGGAACAGAAGAACACCTCCAGACAGTCACCAGACATGAACTTCTCTAGTAGCACTATGACTAGCTGTTTACCCAGCTCAAGTGGGCTGGGTAACAGCTTAAGGAATTTCAGCTGTCTTGTTACTGGTTTGTTTAGGATATTTACCAAGGAGGGCGACCACAAAAGGTAATTTCCTCTACCTTCAGGTCAGCCAGGGAGGTTCTTCAAGGGACTAGGTTGGCACTCAACAGCATCTCCATTGTTGGCTGGTTCTTGTGGACATCCCAAACTTCGGAATTCTCACTAGCCCGTTCCCAGGCTTGGTCACTTGGTATTGGTCTCATATGCTTGGGCACAAACTGGGAGTATCCTTGGGGGTTCGCTTTTTTCATGCTTGTAGAAAGGCCCACAGTGGTACTAAACACGCCTTGAAGCCCAAGGAAATGGGTAGTTTGTGCTGTATTTTTCTGCGCTGCATGGCAATAGTGCTGGCCTCTTTTGCATGTGTTCTTCAGAGAGTTTCTCTTCTCCTGGCTGTGGACCCCCACCCAGAGTCAAGGGGCCTACCAGTTTGAGCAGTTTTTGGCAGGTCTTCCTGGGCCCTTTGATTGTCATTCCCACTATTGCTTTCTTGTTTCTTCTTGTGCGGTCGGTCATCTGTGCAAACGGTTTTCTGTAGAGCCCCTGTCCTTGCAGACTGCTGCACTCTGGGATCCCAGAAACGTGAAGTATCCCCAGAACCCATGATTTACCTCTTGCCTGGAAGAGCCAACCATTTTCTTCCCTGGCTGGACCCCAGGTTATTGCTAGATTGCCGGTAGTTCCTAGCATGGTAGCCCTAATGTCTAGGCTGACTGATCCCACTTTTGAAACCATATATCAAGAAATGGAGAAAAAAAACAATCAGCCAGCCATATCTTACTACGGTACGAATATTTCTCCCAGATTAACACAAAGGGTCAAAGTATAAACTTAGATAAAGAATGCCAATGCAGAAAACTGTCTGCATTGTTGCAGCTCTGATTCAATCCTCACTTCAAAGTGTCCTCTTATTTCAAGAAAACAAAACAGAAAAGTTCTTTCTATTAATCAATCAGGTACACTAAAGGAAAAATCCCTAAATGGCTGGTCCCCCTTCAAAGTAATCCAGGGGTATTGTAATCACTCACATTCTGGGGTAGTTTTAGGGCCGAGGCACTTTTCCACAAGTTCCGTCTTCTTTTGTACTGCCTCGAAAAGGTCTTGGTCATGGGATCATGCACCACCAATGTCCAAATCTGCATGACCACTGAGAGGAGAGGAAGGCCCACTCTGCATAGTCCCCAAGGTCTTTGCCGGGTCCTTGGCAGGTAAGCAAGGGTCTTTCTGGAGAGGACATATCTCTGGCTTATGTGAGCGGGAGGGGTTTCAACTACCACCCAATTTCCCCATTTTAGCTGTCCTTGTACCTCTGAAACAATATTGTTTCTAAGGAGCCTTTTGTGCTCCCCTTGTCCTTACTCCACTGCTTTCCTTACTCTGCACTCAGATCACCTCCTCAATAGCTTTGCCACATGCTTTGTACATCTCATCTCTAATGGTTTATCAGAACTAAGATGCATATGGGCACCTTCCACCCACCACCTACCTGCCAAGTTCTCTCCTCCTCAACCTTTCTTTTCACCGACTATCACACATCTTCTCTTAATGCTTCCTCCTTTTAATCTTTCTCCACTCTCTTACTCCTCCCGCTCTATGGGGTTTCTCGGTTCTTTTACCACCTCCTCCTAGTCTGTCGCTTCCATTTCCTTAATCTGGTGTATTTTTCTCCACGTCCACTTAGTCTTTCACTGCCCCTACTCATTTTACTTCCACCACTGCCTTACTCTATTTTCACTCTCTTCTCTCTTTCCAAGCCAACTCCTCTGCTCTCTTCCAAGTCACCTCAACCTCCCAACTCTGTCACTTGCTCTCGTCTAGCCAACACCAACGTCTTCCTTCCTTCCTCATCTACAGCATGTTCCATTCCTTTGCATACACTCGCTCAAGAATTCCACACTTGTGTGGCAAACTTTGCCTTTTATAGGGACCTCGTTCGTCCCCTTGGGAAATTCCCCCTTCTATCACTAAAAAGTGTATTGTATGATATTGTCCCCAGAGGTAACTGGAATATTAAAATTTGTGTGTGGGACTATGCCCCTTCTCTAGGCTCCTCCCTCTTCATGCATGGCTCTGCAAAACAAGTCGATATTTAGGACAGCTACCACCTTGCCTGCAGTACTCCTTCATGCATGTGGAAGACTGCTGAGCTCTGGGCTTCATGGGGCTTCTGTGTTTGAGAGTCCAGGCACCTAACATTTATATGGGTGCAGGGCTCACAAATGTCTACTGGGTAAGAATGTAGTATAGTACCTCTTACCCGCAGGACCTGTGTTCCAGCTGTAGTGGTTCTCATGTCTCCCTGCTGCTTTAGTCTGATTAACTAATGGAGCAATGCTAGTTATTAGCCCTTTGTGACAAGACCTTTCCATTCCTTTGGGAAAGTGATGAGCATAAATGATCCTCCCGACGCTGATCATCAAGCAGGGGCTGGCAGTGCCCACCCACATGTTCACCCTAGCTTTTAGAACAAGGCTTGGCACCTCTTCCCACCCAATAGCTCCATACCAGGACCAAAGATTATTGGGGAGAGGATGAACCCATGTGGGAATTGGGAGGTTAGAGGATAGCATCTGGGGGTTCCAATTTTGGCAAGATGGCATCTGGTCTGCTAGTAATAACAAAAACCAACAGAAGACCATTTCATCAAACCCATGTAGGTGCTATGGAAATGTTGAAAGGTGCAGATCGGTAGAGCAGAACTAAGAGGCCTTTGTCTCCTTTCTCAAGGGTAAGATGAGATTAGGGAGTGGCAGTCTCTGCATAACATCTGGGATGGAACTCAGGCTGGTATTCTTGAAGGAGCTCTTCTGTGATCGTATCATGTAACCGATTTACAATGGTTTTCTTAGGGACTTTTCTGATGAATGTAGGTGTGTGATAAGATGGTAGTTGGATAATTCTTTTGGGTGGAGTGTAGACTTTTACAGCAGTGGGAAAAACTACCCAGTCTTTGGCCATTGGTGAAAATATGTTGCAAGAGGGAAATGTTGATGACCGGTATTAGCCATCTGAGTGCTTCACCTGTGATAGCCTTTACTGTGGGCAGGCATAAAGTCTTCAAAAGGTGGTAGTTTTGAGGGCAGTGGCTATGCCATTTACATCTTCTACAGTGACACTTCTGAACTTAGTTCTTTGGAGTGAATGGAGGGATTGTGCAATGTTCAAGGTGAGGAAAAAGTGGATGTGTGTCCTGATGTTACATTTTAGATGGAATTCCACTGGTAGAGGGTTGATTCAGTATTTGACAGTCTTGAAAAGGGTTTGACTTTGATTTGATGCCTTGGTACTGTGGACGCTGATGGCCTCGGGGGTGGGGGGGCGATTTGTATGGTACAATGGGTCCATAAAGGCTATTGGATGGCTTTGATCATATTGAGTAAATAAATCATGATATGGGAGAAGTCCGGGAACAGTATTCTATAGGTACAGTATTATAATTAGGTATAGGGATATCCCGGACTATTGGCTTTTGGTAATGTTTGCACGAGAGCTTCTGCTAAAACTGACATGTGCTAAATGACAGGTTGAGGCAGCGCTTTTGGAAGCTCTCGAGTGCACTAGGTGAAGGTCACCTGTACCTCCATCTTGGATCGTACTGGTCTAAACCTGCTTGGACAATGGGGTAATATTCTCCATCAGATGTGTGTCAGAGGGCATCAACCCCACTCCCCTCACCTAAGGACAACACCAGATATCGTCAGATTAGAGCAACTGACCCGGAAGTAAAGAACCAGTCGGCCCGAGGAGGATAGACAGAAACCGAAGACTGACTATGATTGTATAGAAAGTGCTCCATTGTTATGAAAGCGGGGCGGGGATACTAAAATGGATGTACAAACAATGCAAGGGGACAAGAATGTGAGGGGATAGAAGGAAAGGCAGACTGGTGGCGGGTTGGATTATTAGTTTGGGCTGTGGGTTGATAGGATGCTATTTGTTTATATAGGTTGCAACAGGCTAATAAATATTGTTTTGCTTTGTCCCTTTGCTTGTCAGTTTGTCTTATTTTTACATTCATAGTACATATACTTCCTCTTCTCTTCAGGATGCTCACTCAGTTCCAGTCTGTGGTGCCTTCACAGTTTTTCTGATAGGGCTACAGGATGAGTGGCTGAGGCCTGTTGCAGCTTTCTGTTGTAAGCATGTTGGCAAGACAAGAGAACCCCCATCCCCACTTCAATGTTTTTTTGTTGCTGTTTCAACAAGGGGGCATGGAAGCAGTGTCTCTATATGTAGGCAGCAAAATGCTGTAAATGCAGAAAAAACTAGCAATAAGGTACTTTCGAGGGACTACATAATAAAATGACTGGCCAATCATGCAAACAGGTAAACACAATCTGAACTTCTAGCTGTCCTGCAGCAATATTCTATGCGGAGATGAAGTGGATGTCACTATAATCTCCTTCATTTATTAGGGACCTGAAGTCACCTGGTTCATAGAAGAGGAAAATTAAACAGTGCAGCTTCCTCCATGTCATTTTTCAATAAATATTAGAATGCAAGACATTAAACAGGGAACATTTAATAAATGTTGAGTATAGAATAGGGCTCATCATAAAGGTATTGAAAGATAAAATAAGCAACTAGGACATTTAAGTGCTCTAACCTGGATGCTACTTCCCCGCAAACTATGGGTCAGGACAAAATGCGGAGCCTGTGGATATAACATTGGATACCAGATAGTTTTCGATTGCATATAGATTTGCAGATAAGAATGCTGCGAGGGTGTTGACAAAGGAGGCAGGGATATCAACACATCAGTTTAGCAACAACTAGACCTACATCAACAAGTGGTGTTGGGTATGTGGTACCTCCAGGAAATCACCATGTTTCCGACCTGGCTCATTGAAAGGAAAAGGTGTATGCTATTTGCCACATCACGAACTGCAACCCAGCAACTATTGTGAGAGCAAGAAAAGAAAATGTAGGCAATTTCATGGGGGTAAAAGTGTAGAAGTTCGAACAGTTTGTTTCTCCCGCTTCTAAACGCTATGACATTAGGTATTAATATTAACCAATTTATAACTACTCAAGAACCATGGAACAGCAGTCAACAATGAACAATGCCTCAACAAAAAAAAACACCAACTAGTTGACACTATGCAAGAAAGGCAAAATGACTGCATCTCAGATTGTGCTGTGGTTTCAAATTCTTAAAAACAATATCTTCTTCCCAAAAATACAGAATCTCGCAAGGACTTCCAATACAATGAAACATTCAATGTTAAGACTTTCCATTAACCAAACGGGCTCATTATTTCTGAATGTATTATTGTATGGCATACACACCGGATAACCCTGCTGTGCTGATCACCGACTGTGAGGCGGCTGATGGTGTTTGTTAGATCGAGCGTGGATTCCTCACTCAATTCGGTTGCACGTTTTTCAGAATCTTTGTGGCCATTCGTTGTCGCCGTCCTGACTCTCGAGATCGTGGACTTGGCTGTTTTCTTCTGGCCAGCATCGATCATCGTAACAGCAGATGCCGGAATGACCGCAGAAGCTTGAGAAGAGGTCTGCTGCTTCGAAAGATTTGCCCTCTCAGTCCAACCTAAAAATATAGTAGCATTATATGCAGCCAAAGACAATGGCATTTGAAATTATGACAAATGGGAGTAACGTGTGAAAAGGAGACCTCACTAGACTAGAAACCTTTTTCGCTGAGCTACAGCACAAACAACTGACAGTTCTTAAATGCAGAATGTGCTAACCTGAGTAGCGTCCTAGACAACCTGTCACATATGTTTTACTCCACCCATGTGCAGAAATGATAATGTGGCTAAATTAACACAAAACATCATATATAACAAATCAACCAGATTTAAAAATTACACTTAAGAAAAGGTAACCCAACATTGTAGAAACTGGACAGAAAGATAAAGAAGCCCCTATGGTCTGGCAAGCTACCTTAGCTTGGGGCCTTTTCTTCCACTTTCCTACCCCTCACTAACAGACTCATCCTTCTTTCTTCGAACACAGACGCACACAGACACAATAGCATAATGCCTGCCAGTACTCTCCTCAACTGGTCACATTAGGCGCCATGCAAACGCAAAACACCTTTCCCGCCAACCCACCATTATCCAACCTCGCTCTCAAGGCCTAGTTCACAGGTAAGCACGCAGTGTTCAAAATCTGGGGCTTCCTTCTTGATAACACACCCCACGGGCCTTCACCAGAACTCGCTACAAACGTACTTTCACATCGAAAAAGGTTCTTCTTATCTGCACTCAACACTTACTTGCTTCTCCTACCAACTGCCCCCGCCCTCCTGCCCCCCCCACACACTCTTATAGAAACCAGCGCCAAGAGACTGCCGAAATAAGACCACATTGCTTTGCAGTTCAGGGGAACACAAAACGATACTTATTTTATCTGATGAGACCCATCAATTTTGTTCTAATAATTCTTCAAAGTAAATGCCTCAAACCTTTCAGAAAGGCAAAGACTTCCATCGTGTATTGGGGCATTAATAATGCACTCAAACATTGCCCTGCATATTCTGAAAAGTAACCCAAACATACAAAAGTAAGCTTCAGTTTGGTCAACAAACTGAATGTACAATGAATAGAGAAATGAACTAGTCATTCTGACCCAAATGGGAAATGCACAATCCTGTTACATGGTGCATCTGCTCCACATTTTTTTGATCAAGTACAAAATATGGCTTGCAAGTTAATGGCTACACACAAGCTATTTCTTTTATGCAATGGCCCCAATTCATAACCGTAGAACCAATCCATTGCCTTGTTTTGGGCGGCGATGTTAAGGGTGAAACCGCCCCCGTGAGCAAGGATTACTACTTATCAAGTAGGGGTGTACGCCAGAGCCACAGCGTCATTAGGATTAAGACCACCAGGAAGGTTTTGCACCACTATGCATTTGCCTTATGCGTCTGTCCACATTTTAAAAATGTAGCAATGTTTTTCACCAAGTACTAAGGAAAAAAAATGGTAGTATGATTAATACCCCAAACTACCAGTCTACTGCAGACTGTTTCAGGTGAGCTGTAAACTACGCGCAGGCTCTGTGTCAAAAACGTTCAATTATGGCAACTACTCATCCTTCTGTAGTAGATTACAAAAAATAGCAAACCCGATTTTGTACTCTAATGCACCATTTTGGGCCTACATATTACATAAGCATTATCATTATAATAAGCTAGGGTAAATTGTTTTTTCATTTTACATTAAACAATAAGAGCATTTCCATTAGTATGTACAGTGACACACACACACGTGTGAATGTAGGTGTTCCAAGGCAGATGCTAGCTCTTCTCCCCAACCATTCCAGGGCACTTTGGAGGTGACCCGCTGCTCGAGCAAGACCTGCCTCTCAGATAACTACATCGGTACCCAGGGCCTCAATGGAGGTGAAGGATCCCTTCAGGTGTTTGCCAGTATTCCGCCGTGTTTCTGAAAACGAGAACAAGGACTGATCTTGTCCCAGAGCCCCTAGATGGGGACTCGCAGCAACCCGATTTTTTACATACCTGCTTCGAGGTGCATTTCAAGCCCATTTGACACATTCAAACCACCAGGGCCCTACGGTGCTGCTTTTGGCACTCTCGATCTTACAACCGATCTTTACTTTACTTTGCATTTCTATCGCGCCAGGTACCCAAAGGCTTAAGGGCACCAACATGAAATAGAACAAGATTAACACACATACAGAGTTTATCAGATAAGTTTAAACTAAATGACGGGAGAGTCCTGAAAATTCAAGAGACTGACAGAACAAGAAAGTTTTAAGTTTCTTTTTAAACAAATCTGTGGACTCAATGTCCCTGAGATCTGGTGGGAGGGCCTTCCAAGCTGCAGGAGCTGTTAAGTGGAAGGCTCCCTTGAGGGCTTTATTTGTTTTGCATCGTGCTGCATTTAGGAGGTTGATGTTCTTGGAACTTAAGGATCTTGACTTCTGCTTTTTCACAATCGCCTCAGATAAATCGGCTGGCATGTGACCCGTAACACATTTATGTGTAATGAGTAGCATTCTAAAATGCACTCTGGCTTTGACTGGGAGCCAATGCAGTCTCGGTCTCACCTCTGGCACATGGTCCTTCCATCTCAGACCCTTCACTGCCCTGACTGCGCCATTCTGAATAACCTGAAGGCGGTTAATGTCTATTTGTGTAATGCCGGTAAGAAGGCTACAACAATAATCAATTTTGGAGCCAGTAATAGCTCTGGCGATTGTTTCCGCACTTTTTTCAGATATGAGAGGACGTAGATGTCCGAGTAGCTTTATATAATAAGAGGATGTAGAGACTAGGCTGCTCACCTGAGCTGTCATATTGAGGTTTTCACCCAGAATATTTTTTCTCAACTTCGATCTTACAGTTGTCAATGTTGAAGGATTTAAACATCGGGTCTAGTTTGGCAAGTCTAGTGGCCGTTCCCTCAATCATAAACTCTGTTTTTTCACTATTCAAAGACAAGCCATTCCAAACCATCCAGGTGAGGACAGTGAGATGGGCATTATTGATATTGTTCTCGTCTGTACTGTGTGAGCCTGATATGGAGATGACACATTGTGTGTCATCTGCATAATTGGCAAACAGTAAGCCCTCCTGTTCTAGCATGTTGAAAAGCAGTACCATAAATATATTGTGGAGACATGGTGAAACACAAGCCCCCTGCGGTATCTCATAGGTAAGAGGGACTGGTTTTGCCCCTGCAAGACCACTAGCAATCCTTGCTTGCCTTCCACACAGGAAGGAGGTGATCCATTGCGTAGCGTGGTCTCAGAAGAAGGCGATATCCCTTAACCTGGTGATCAAAATGGAGTGATCCACCAGGTCAAAGGCCACCAAAAGGTCTAAAATCATGAGCAGAGAGGTTTCGCCCTTATCCATTGATTGGAGCAACTGTGCTTTCAGGGCAAGGAGAGCAGTCTCGGTTCCATGATTTGATCGAAATCCTGATTGATATTTATGCCATATCTATGAGCTATTGAGGTGTACTGAGATCAGGTTATAAGCGACCCTATCCAATATTTTCAGAAAAAATGGGGCATTTGTGATGGGCCTATAATTTGTAGGGGTCAGAGGACAAATACATATAGGGTTTTTTTTGTTGTTTTTTTTTTAATCAAAGGGGTGATCCAAGCCTTCTTTAGAACCTCTGGAACACAGTTTTGAGCGAAAGAGGTATTAACAAATTTGGGGAGGGCTGCGAAAAGGAGGGGGGAGCATTCCTTAATGATCAAGGCAGAGCAGGGATCTCCCTTGCAGCTGGTGGTTTTAAGCTGCATGATAATCTTTGTTAGTTCTGCTTCGGAGATGGGTGAGAAATTAAATATCTGCTGAGCATCAGCCTTGACTGAGATCACAGAACTCTGGCTGCATGTCTTTATTTGGGGAGAGTTTTTTTACTTTGATTACTTTTTTTATTTTTTCGAGTTTCTTTCATGGCTGAATATTGGTGCACCATTCCTCATTTTTTAGTAATGGGTTTTTATTTGGTCCTTTTGGCTGTTCTTGCTCCTTTAAGATCTTCAATATCTCCTTGCTGTCCGAGGATGCTTAATGATTCTGTCGTCGAATGACTCCTTAGCTTTAAGGAGCGCTGTTTTGAAAATCCAAGCTGCTTTTTTTTATAGGTGTCTAAGCAGGTTTTAGCTTTTACGTCCATAAGGTTTTCGTTAAACCAAGCATTGTCTCTAGGTCATCTTTCCTTCAATGGTGTCAGGTCTTCTGCGACATCCCTGAGAGATTTAAAAGGTATTGGTGATGTCATGTAATGTTCTTATGTTAAGGATCCCTGATGTGAGTCGTGACCCATAGTTTTAAAATTTCTAATGTTAGTTTCCTATAATTTCTGACTAGCCTTGAGACCTTACTGTTGTCTGATTTCTTTCTAAAGCAGTCAATACAGGTTTGAAAGTAGGTGCAGGAGTGGTTTGACCATGGACAAGGAAGGATTTAGATATCACATAGATTCAGGTTGGGTGAGGCTACCCAATCTAAGGTGTGTCCTTTTATGTGAGTAGGGGTTCTCACAAATTGTAGAAATCCTAAGGAATCAAGTGCAGTTTCTAAAATCCCTGCTTTGTCATCCAGACCGCTACCTAGTCATAAGTTAAAATCACCCATCAGTATTATTTTAGTATTAGTTTAAGCATAGATAAAAGAACACTATAAAAAACAAATAAAATATAAAAATAAAAAACTATTCAATTGTGCAGGAAAACTAGGTCCTCTAGCGGGTACTCTATATAACCGTAAAAGATTTAGAGTTGATTCCGCACCAATACCTATTTTAACAATAATTAGTTCTGTGCCTGGAATATTTTCTGCCTTAACTTTCCAAATTTTGATATCGGATTTAGAAATTAAAGCTAAACACCCCCCGCTCTAGCCTCTGGTCTATCCTGCTGCAATTTGCTGTACCCATCCGATAGCGCCAGGGCTAGAGATGGGCCGGCGGCCTCGTGGTTCCAAGTTTCAGTGAGCGCGCATTTATCTATGTTGCGCTCTTCAATATGGGTAGCAATGTTTAATAAGTGACCTGGTGTTCAGCAGCATCACTTTCAACGTGCAGGTCAAGGGGGGAGGGGGTACTTGGGCCCTCTGTGGTTTTTGTGCTGTGGGCCTGTTTGAGTGCTGGTTTTGGCATTCTTTTGGTTATATCATTGCATTTAAGCATGGCCGTACATTGTATTATTTTGCGATTACCCCGACTCCATGGGGGCCAGCACGGTCTGCCCTGCAAGATCCCCACCTCCCATCCCCTCCTCCCCGTGGGAATGGATAGCAACCTCACGGGAAGTGGGGGGGTGGGAGGGGCTGGTGGGCGATGGTTTCTGGGCCAATAGGGTATCAATGTTTCCGGCATTGCCCAACATACTAATGGAGCCATGCACCATTTCTAAGTTTGTCAAGGGGGAAGCAATGCGCGTAAGAGAGGAAGAGCTGGTGGCATATAGCCTTGCTCTGGTGTCATTATAGCCTTGAAGGCCTCGAAAATGCCCATAGTAATTAATAAATTACTTTAAACAGGTACAGTTACACCAAGACGGTAGACCTACCTCCTGCCTCCCTTCACGAACCGCCACAAATCGTCCCCAACGCGCCCGTGCTGATGCGCCCGAGGTCAAAAGTTAAGGGCTCAAGAACTACAAAAGTATGGGGAATGCAGTTCTTTCAAAACAGGCAGAAGACTACCTGGATGATGGGAACAGTAGTTCCTATAACACTGTGCGTGCAGAGGTTTCTAAGGCTCTGTTTTAAATCGCACAGAATGGAGGGCTATTAGCAGGGAGAACACAAGATACACAGCAAAGCACTAACTTTAAAATACACACAATCAATAAAATAAGATTAGGATAAAATGAGGTCGCTAAAATATGGAAGTAAAAGTACACGTGACAGACACAGTGTAACAAGGCTCAAAGCGGTTGGACCGCCAAGAACAGCAATAAGGTATTATTGACTCCCAACTGCCCACTGGTCCAACTTTGAGCCGTAGAGATGACATAGGTCACCTTTAATCCCCTTTTCTTGCACAAGACATCCTTTTACCACCATTATGGTTATTCATTGCCTTTCACACCTGTTTCATTACCCAGAGTGTGACTTTGTCTTGCCTATTCTGTGTTCTTTCCTCAGGGCTGGGTGGTTTTGTGTAGTGTTGTTCCGTTTAGTTATTTTTCCTATGGTATATTAGTTAAATTGCATGTTGAGTACGATAGGAAATCCCCAAAATTAATTGCCAATAACTTTTGATTCGTATGACGAATTTGGCTGAAATATAAAGCGGGCACAGCTGAAGGCCAGGGCTAGTGCCCCGCTAAATTGGGCACGGCCTGAAAGTCTATTAAAATATACAGTGGGCATGGCTGAAAGCCATGGCTAGTGGCCAGTTAGTGCTTGAAAATATACAGTGGGCCCAGCCGAAGGCCGTGGCCACTGGCCATGGCCAGTGGTGTGGAAGAAACCATGTAATAACAAAACAAAAAAGTTTAGCCAAGTTCCCTACATTTATCGCAATAAAACCCTTGAAATTCAGTGCATTGGGAAAGTCAGGACCGGCTTAACTCGGTGCGTTCCCGTTGCAAAACCCATGAGCACATACATATTATAAGAGAAGGGATTCACAATGACATACATAATGGCATTATGGGGGACATAGCATTATGGAGGACATCAACGGGACGTGCTGAGTTAAGCCAGTCCTGACTTTCTCAAGTCACTGAGTTTCAAGAGTTTTGTTGCAATAAATGTAGGCAACCTGACTAAACTTTAACTAAAGCCAGAGTGAGATGTAATCCTTTATTGTCACAGCTTCATATCAAAATAGGCAGAACATTTTCATCCAAATGACGCATTTGACACTGCACCGGGTGCTTGTGCACAAAAAACAAATCAAAGAACCGACATTATTATTTTGCAATTGGAAACCACTTAGTCCTATGATATATGATATGATATGGCATTGATAACGCGGCTGTACACAAGTGTTTCTAGGCGAGACAAGGAGGGGGAAACGGGGAGGACAAAACAATCATCTGACTAGGCCTTGTGTCATTCAGATCGCGAAAGTGCAGGGAAGTGGAAGGGGAGAAGTGCTGTGAGGGGTAGGAGGGGGTGAAGTGCAGGAGGTAACTCAATAAGTGCAGCCAGCGAGTGGCTCATAAGTGCAGAGAGAACGGATTGTATGGTTGCAGATACAGACCATAAGTGCTAGGGGAGCCAAGAGGCAGTGCGAGGGAAACTGAAAATGTAGGAGCCTGGACCCATGTTCAGAAGGTAGCCAGGTGACCAGTGCGTAGAGCAGTAGGGACATCAGCAGGGGAGAGGAAGCGATAAGGCGAAAGCAAAAAGGAAGGTCTTGAGTTGCTTCTGGAACAGGAGGTGGTTCTGTTCAAGTTTGAGAGATGTAGGGAGGCTGTTCCCCTCAGAGAGTTGGAAGTGGATGAGCGGAGAGCTCGAGAAGGGAGAGGTTTAGGAAGTGAGTTGGACGTAGTGCAGTCCCAGGCCCCAGAAAGCCTTGTGGACGATGCAAAGGGTCTTTAACTTTATCCTTGCTGCCACAGGGAGCCAATGAAGAGATTTCAGAGCTGGAGAGATACGATCCCTGGGCTTGAGGCCAAGGACCAGTCTCACAGTCCTGTTCTGGATAAGTTGCAGAGGTCGGAGAGTAGAGGAAGGCAGATTTAGAAAGAGGCTGTTGCAGTAGTCCAGCCTAGAGAGGACAAGAGCTCTGGAGACAGTGAGCTTCTGGGGGAAGGAGAGGAAAGGAGGAATACCTCTGAGGAGGTGCAGCTGATAGTTTGACTTCTTAGAGGCGTCAGAGATGTGAGGAAAGACGGAGAGGGTGGAGTTGAAGAGGACACCAAGGTTCTTAGCCTCACAAGTAGGAGCAGGAAGAGCTCCAAGAGTGGGTGGCCAGAGACGGAGAGAAGAAAGGGGGGAGCTAGATTTCCGATGAGGAGGATCTTGGTCTTAATGGGATTAAGGCAGAGATCATTAGCGGCACACCATTCCTGAATTGCGGCCAGACAGTCTGGTATGACAGAAGCGGAAGAGGCAGCTGAGGGGAGCTTGAACGAGAGCTGGGTTTCATTCACAGAACGCTGAAAGTTGGAGCAGAACGTGGTGGTTGAAAAGCCAGGGAGAAAGGTTGTACCCCTGGGTAACACCACAAGTATCAATAGAGATAGAAGAGAGGAAAGACACCTGTTGGACCTTAGAGGGTCGGTCAGTGAGAAAGGTCGTCAGCCAGGCCAGGGCCTAATCAGTGATACCCAGGTTTATCACAGAGGCGATTGAACAGGGTGGCATGGTTGACCATATTAAAAGCAGAATATTGAGGAGAATGAGGAAAGGAGGAAGGTTAGAATCAAGGTTAGAAAGCAGGTCTTCACGGGTGTTCAGGAGAGCAGTTTCTGTGCTTCTGGCAGCTCCGAAGCCAGACTGGCATTTGTGGAGACAGCCAACAGATTCAATGTGCAGATTAAGCTAGGAGATGCCCAGCTTCTCCAAGAGTTTGCCCAAGAAAGGAGTGATGGAGATCGGGCGATAGTTAGCTGGAGAGGAAGGATCGGCAGAGGGTTTCTTTAGAAGGGGGTGCAGAAGGGAGTGCTTAAGGGGGTAGTGGAAGGTTCCAATGGCAAAGGAGTGACTGTAGAAATTGGCCAAGACTGGAGCAAAGGAGTCGGTGTAGTCCTTGATGGTACTGAATGAGCAGGAGTACCTGCTTTGACGAGGCTTTCAAAGATCGGACTTGTCTAGAAACATTGTGTGGGCTGAACAAGGGTATGGAGGAGAAATGAGGAGGAGAGACAGCCATAGGTGGGCCAAGAGAGGAGGAGGAGGAGGAGGAAGAGGTGGTAGAGGAAGAGAGGGTGGACAGGATGTCCTGAGTTTTAGTGATGAAATGAGAAGCCAAGGCTGTGTAGAGGGCCTGGGAGGGAACAGGTAGAGACTGCAGCAGGATTGGCCAGCTCCTTGGAGATTTTGAAGAGTTCGGCCGAGTTGTTAGATCCCGCAGAGACGCAAGCTTGGATGTGGGCTCTCTCCTTAGCGAAGATAGAGTTTGTATTGCATTTGGAGCAGGCAGCAGGCCAGTTTGTCAGGGGGTGGACTTGATGCACTACACTTCCTCTCAGCCACCCTACACTTAAGTTTAAGGGTGACAAGGTCGGAATCGTACCAAGAGTTGCACTTGGTTTTGAGCTTCAAATGGATCGTCATGACAGGAGCAAGGACATCAAGAGTGTTGAAGGTTAGATAGGGCTGTGTCAGGATGCGAGTCAGCCAAAGGTGCAGAAGGAGGAGCGAAAGCCTCAAATGACACGTGCTTCATGAGTCGGATGACCAAGAAGGTAGGTGGCAGTGCTGAAGTCGGCATGGCCTGAGGGGTAGAGAGAGAAGTGGGAGGAAAGGAGAAAGTGATCACTCCAGGAGAGGGGAGTGGTGAGATGATTAGAGAAGGGAGCGGTCTGAGGAGATCAGAACATCCAGGGTGTGCCCTGCAGAGTGAATCGGGCCATAGGGAAGAAGAGAGTGTGAGAGTGAGAGGAGACGAAGAAGGGCAAGTAGCATCCAGGTGGCTGTTCAGGTCTCCGAGGAAAAGTTGTTGAGAGGTAGAGACAAGGAGGGAGGAGGAGAGGTCAGCCAACTCCGAGTGGAAGAGGGCAACCTGGCCAGGCAGCCTGTAGATAGTGGCCACAGTGAGAGAGATCAGGAGAGAGAGAGAGAGGTCAGGAGAGAGAGAGGGAGAGAGAGATCAGGAGAGAGAGAGAGATCAGGAGAGAGAGAGAGATCAAGAGAGAGAGAGAGAGATCGAGAGAGAGATCGAGAGAGAGAGAGAGATAGAGAGAGAGAGACTGCAGGCCAGGTATTCAAAGGAGGAGTCATCCTGCATAGGACTGATAGAAGCGGGGATCCACTCCGAGAACATCATGGCAACACCCCCACCGGGACGGTTGGTTCTGGGCTTGGAGAGGATCTTGCAGCCATCAGGAAGGAGAGGGTCAACGCTTGCAACAGAGCTGGCTGTGAACCAAGTCTCAGCAAGACAGAGTACATCTAAATCAAGTTCTTCCAGGAGACGGCAGATGTCATTGACAGCTGAGCAAGAGTTGAGATTAGCAATGTGAAGCGGGCTACCCCCTTTGAGGACTTCCATAGAGAGGTACAGGTACAGGTACAGTAGAGGGTGCCGTGGAGGTGGCAGAGGATGGAGCCGACAGAGAAGCCAGATAGGGGAAAAAGGGATAGCAGGAGAGGAAAGGAAGTTGATAAGGTGCGGGAAGCGTCTATCAAAGAGGAGGAGGTTGGCCTGAGGGCCCTGACACAAGACGGTCCTTTCACTGTCCATATCCTTGTCTCCCTCAATCTAAATCTCCTCTCACTGCATTGTGCCACCTTGGTAGTGTGGACTTTTACATCTGTGCACCCCTCTTGCTTTGCATCTGTGCCTCCATTTTTAAAAATCGTTTTTGGTTGTGTGTACTTCTACATCTGTGCACCCCTCTTGCTTTGTATCTGTGGCTCCATTTATAAAATCGTTTTTGGTGGGTGTACTTCTACATCTATGCAACCATCTTGCATTGGATCTGTGCCTCAATTTTTAAAAATCGTAGTTGGTTGTGTGTACTTTTACATCTGTGCACCTCTTGTCTCTTGAAACTCTATTCCTTTCTGTATTGCATTTATGCCTTGTGACTACTTCTACTAGGCCACCTGGTGAGTCTAGCTACAACTGTGCTGTGCAGCGACTCTTCTTTCATTCCTCGACCGCCCCTATGGCTCTTTCCATCTCACCCATCTTCTCCAACTGCTACACTATCACCTATGCCCCCTCTCTCACAAAGTCTGGTAGGAAAAAGCACAAAAAGACAGCTTGAGTGCAAACCATAGACTCCCCATCGCAGACACCTATTTCAGCACTTCCTCCAGACAGGTTTTCACCAATATCTTCTATGTGCCCTTTCCAGATCTATCGACCCACACCACCCCATCTCCACATACTCGACCATTAACAGTGGCACCAAGTGGGTAGTCCTCTTGGCTGGCGTCTCGTCTTCACATTGCTTCGTTAATCTATCACACAGGCACAATCCAACCTCCTCCTCCTCCTCCTCCTCCTCCTCCTCCTCCTCTTTGACCGGACCCCTGCCTTCTGCGATTAACTTCCTTCCTTCTCCTGCCATCTCCCCCTTCTATTCACTCTCTCCCACCGCAGACTGGTGTACCCTGTACCCCACCTCAGAAAACCTTCCAAGGCAGAGACCTAAATCTGGCGACTCTTAACGGCTGCTCAGTCAACAAACGTTCGACTGACTGTCTACTTCTTGAAGACACTGGCCTCGACATTCTTGCTCTTAGCGAGACATGGTTCAATGCCAGCTCATGTAACGCTCACCTGACTCCCACGGGGGTGCTGGCCTGGTTCGCGCTGCTGTGACCTCGTCTAAGGTGATGCGCAGGGTTCGGAAGACGGACTGGACCGGGCCCCAGATCTGGCTTGTCTGACTCGCAGAAGTATCCTTCTGTAGGTGAGAATAGGGGGTTAACTGTCTGCGGGGTAATGCAATCGGCCTCCCACTTACCCCACTTACCCCTCTCACCCTCCTCAAAACCCTTCTGTGCTTCCCCGTAGCGTCTCACCTTAGGGTCTGGAAGGACGAGCTCTCCATCCTGCTTCTGATGCAGGGGCGCGTTGGTATCCAGTTACGTCACTGGATTTTCGGATGGGTGAGAACCAAACTTGCTTGGCTTCCAGGTAAGTTTTTCTATAAGTGGTTCCCCTTGTGTCAATGCAGTAATGTTCTAATGCTAGTGTCTTTTTCCCCATAGGGGCCGGGGTACGGAATGCCGGGGAACAGGCACCGACCCGAGGTGAGCGGTGAAATCCTTGTGGAAATCAGGTAAGTCTTAATGAGTGTTTTGGTAATGTCTTTCATTCACTCATTAACGCTGATGTCTTTTTCCCCTTAGGGGCCGGGGTCCGAAAATGCCTGGATGCGGCGCGGTACCCGAAATGAAAAGGGAATAACCCAACAGGTAAGTCTTGACATGGAGTTTTAGCTTCCCTTTTCCCTTCTTTCTCTCACCTTTGTTCTTGTCTTTTCTCCCTAGGCGCGGGGGCGCGACTGCGAATCCGGATGGTCGCTGCTGAACATGGAGGCGCCCTGTAAAGGTGAGTAGAATGCGGCGATGCAGCGATCGATGCGATGTGCTTTTAAAAATAAATGTCTTCCTTTTCAGGATTGTCGGCGAAATGTCTCTGGGATGCAGATTTAGCAGGTGAGGCCTTTTCCTTCTTCTGTTCTCTTGTTCCCTTCCTTTGCAGGTGATTCAGGATGCTGGCAGGTGTGGCAGAAGTCAAGATGCAGGAGCAGACACGGTGAGCGTCCAGCTGCTAGATGCAGAACAACGCGAAGCACGTGTGGCTGATAGGGTGTGGTTTAAATAGCCTTGGAAGAAGTTCCTAGAATGTGTCCTTCCTCCAATCAGGTATGTACCCTTCCCCGACCACGCCCGGGTGGTAAATGAGTCCCACAGGTAAAGTAGTTCCTTTCAGGCCTCAAGGAGGCCGGGGTTCTGCAGCATGGTCTGCATCAGGTAAGTGCACCCAAACACTTTCATAATAAGCTTGGCGCCTATGGCGCCAGGACTGACGTTTTCTATGAGCCTGGCGCCATAGGCGCCAGGACGCTGTCCAAAGGGCCCCTATAAGGGGTTGCTGGGACCTTCCCCGGGGACTTGATGTCCGCTTTTGGGGACGCAGGGCCTGAGCCGGCTCCCCGGGAGCGGGCATCGTGACAGCTCAGTCACTGCCTTTGACTCCCACCTCATTGACGGCTGCACAATCATCTAAAAGCCTCAACCTCACCACACTGGCAGGGGGGTTGCCTTAATATTCCCAGAGTGGGTACCTACCTCCATCTTACCCCACCCACCCAGCTCTACTCTTCCTTTGAGTGCCTGGTTTGTAAATTGGTCATCTCTTCCATCTCCACCCTGACCATTACTAGCATTTACCAGCCTCCTGGCGCCACCATCGGTTCCTCTCAGAATGGGCAGATTTCTGTTCTCCCTTACTTTCACCCATCTCCAACCTCCTCCTCCTGGGCTATTTCAACATCCAACTTGGCTCCCCTGGCTCTGCATCCACTCTTCACTGATATATATATCTATCAATCTCCCCCTCTCTCTCCTCCTCTCTCTCCCCCTCTCTCCTGATCAGACCATTCTCTCCTCCACCTGGGTCCCTTTGGCCCTCTGACCGCCCCCCCACCTCGTTCACCATCATCCGCCTGATGAAACGAGTGTCAGCTGGTGCCTTTGCTTCCTCCTTAACCTCCACCAGCCCCCCTTCTGACTACCTCGGATTCTGCTCTCAGCAACCTCCATCTGTCCATCAATAATACTCTAAACAATCTTGTCCCGGTCATGAGGATCCGCCTAAAACTTGCCTCTAAACAGAAGGGCTGCCTTTATCTCCCCTGAGTGGGTTCTTGCTTCCATTTTACCTACCCAGCCCTATTCCTCTTTTGAAAGCCTGGTTTGCAAGTTGGTCACCTCCACCCTGACCATTGCTACCATCTACCGGCCTCCAGGCGCCACCTCCCTATTCCTCTCTGAATGGGCTGACTTCTGATCTTCTTTACTTTCACCCACCTCTATCCTTCTCCTGGGTGATTTCAACATTAAACTGGACTTCCCTGGCTCTGAATACACCCTATTCATTGACCTCTGCTCCTCGCTTTCCCTCTCCATTCTCCCTTCTGGGGCAACCCACATAGCTGGACACACTCTGGATGCCCTCATACACTCTGACCCCTCTCTCTCCCCCCTCCATTAGTCACCCCCTCTCCTGATAAGACCACTCTCCTCATCTAGATCATATTGGCCCCCCGACTGCCCCCCAAAAGTCCCACCAACCTCGTTCACCAACATCCGCCTGATGAAATGAGTGACACTGGCTACCTTCACCTCCACCTCCACTTTAACCTTCACCCCCCTCACCCTCCTACCTCTGACTGTACCTCTGCCCTCAACAACCTCCATCTCTCATTCACCAACACTCTTGACATTCTTGCCCCTACCTATTTCAATAAACTTTTGCTACTGTTCCTTCTTCATCTCTCTTTTTCATAGCACCATGATACCTTGGTGAATGTGCCCTCAATAAGTTACTTTAACAAGGATAACATTGGCTGTCTTTCCCCTGCTCTCGCCGATTTCTGAAATCACTCTGGTCACTGGATAGTTCCCCGCCTGCCTTAAGAAGTCCCTTGTGCACCTACTCCTGAAACCTGCTAGACTTAATGAGAGGGATAGGATAGTCAATAGAAAAGCAGTTAGAGAAGGTAGGTGAGAGAGCACCATAAATGGTGCAAAGAGGAAAGTGGGGGGCCAGAGTGGGGGGAGCCCAAGCATGGGAGGGGGTGGTAGCACTGGGGAGCAGGCAGGCGGGGCGAAACCAGAGGGGGGGCAAATAATGGACAAGAAGCAACCGATCAGAGAAATCAGATGCAATACATAGTAAACAGCAAAGTACAGAGCACAATGGGGAACCTAGAAGAAAAAGGATGCAGATGCAAAGAACTAACAACAAAGCACAGAGCGCAGCAGGGGACCTAGAAGGGAAGGAGGATAGAGCCAACAAAGCATGGAGCCTAGCAGGGGACCTAGATTGGAAGAATCAGGCAATGTAGTGTGGCGCCAAGAAACGTGGGGATGAGCACAATATCAGAGCGAAGGAGAACACCACAACATCAGAGCAAAGGAGGACGCACAAGGACAATCACAAAAAAGAACCTAGAAGTAAAGAATGTACACAGCAGTAATGCAGGCAATGACATTGTAAGCCAACAACCATGGAGCAACAAAATGTCAAGAACAGTATACAACAGATTAAGGGAGGAAGGGAGATAAGCTGAGAGGGGAGGGACGGGACCGCGGGGAACGCAGGGACCTTAGATGCGAGGGAACGCAGCAATAAAGAGAGGGCGGGGTGCACGCGGCCAAGTAGAGTGGGAGCCCACGCGTTCTAAGTTGTAGGGGAGGGCACGCGGCCTAAGAGGCGAGGGAGGGCAC
Source organism: Ambystoma mexicanum (assembly GCF_040938575.1). NCBI lineage: Eukaryota > Metazoa > Chordata > Amphibia > Caudata > Ambystomatidae > Ambystoma > Ambystoma mexicanum. The sequence goes on from NC_090936.1 coordinate 177,648,418, forward strand.
GCGGCCTAAGAGGCGAGGGAGGGCACGCGGCCTAAGAGGCGAGGGAGGGCACGCGGCCTAAGAGGCGAGGGAGGGCACGCGGCCTAAGAGGCGAGGGAGGGCACGCGGCCTAAGAGGCGAGGGAGGGCACGCGGCCTAAGAGGCGAGGGAGGGCACGCGGCCTAAGAGGCGAGGGAGGGCACGCGGCCTAAGAGGCGAGGGAGGGCACGCGGCCTAAGAGGCGAGGGAGGGCACGCGGCATAGGGTGCGAGGGAGCACACACGGCATTGGGTGCGAGGGAGCACACACGGCATAGGGTGCGAGGGAGCACAAGTAAGCAGGCGGGGACGGGGGTGCAAGAACCAGTTGTGGGGGAACAATGCGTGTGCAAGAGTAAGAAGGTGTACCAGGTCAGGGGGGTTGCGTGGAATGTAGCAAGTCAACTCTCCCCGCACCTTCTTACCTTGCAGCCGCAGAAAGGAGGGGGGAGGTCGTCCACACTCATTGCCTACACCGCTACCCCATCGCCGCCAAGCACCTGCATCGCTCAACACCACAGCATTGTCCTGCGAGGGCTTTGCTGCATAGGGTCGTACCTCGGTTCTTATCGGCACAGAAGTGTGGACGTAGTGAAGCATGCTATGTATAATGGGGCAGTGTCTCCTGCGTACCTGCATTGCTCAACACTGTGGCCTTGTCCTGCGAGAGCTATGTTTGTATCTATCAAGACAAGTTAGTACTGGCGTATTGGTATTAACATGGCAGCTGTTTTGAAACAGGGAATTAATCCTTCAACCTCAGCATCATTATGTCAGCATAGTGCTGATACCAATAAAAATGATAAGCGCCAATACATCTCTACATAGATTAACAGCATAGTGCCACTACAAATTAACAGGTTGCTAGGGTATAATACCAGTGCATTGTCTTACATTCACATGTAGCCTAGTTGGTGCTTGTCCTAGGCGTTGCCACAGTGGCCATCTTTAACCAGGCAAGTAATCGTTAAACCTCCAAATTTTTCTGTCAGCATAGTGCCGATACCATTGAAAATAATGAATGCTGAGATGTCTCAACATGAATTAATGGTTTAGTGCCATTGCCAATGAACAGATTGCTAGATTATATTGTCGTGCCTGGTCCTACATTAATACGCAACCTAGTTGCAAATAAGTGGCACTGCATTAACTAAAATCACACAAACGCCAACTAAAAATAAGACAAAATATCTATATATACTAAGGTAATCTATGCAAAGTTTTTTTTTAACTTTATTTACACAACATCCATAACAAATCCCAATGCAATCAGCGTATATCAAATAACACATGAAAAATAAAACACAAGAAAAGCACAACATTTTACACAGCGAAATATACACTACCCTAAATCCCCAACATCTCAAATACATCTCGCAATTACCCCCCCACCAAACAACTATAATGTCAATTTAAAACAACTGCAAAATTCTACCCCATATTTTCTCAAAAAAAGCCAATTTACCAAGTCTGCTATACATCACTCTCTCCATATTTGCCAATTCATGCATCTCAGACAACCACGTCTCCACATTCAATGTCAAAGCATTCTTCCAGTTCCTCAATATAATTCTTTTACCAGTCATCGCCCCTCTGAACAACCACTTCTTCTCACTTGGAGAGATCATCCAAAGAATCATCACTCCCCAATATGATCACACTAAAATCCAAGACCGGGAGACCAACAATCACTTCATCACACACACGTCCAATCTCACCCCAAAACAGTCTCACCAGCCTACAATCCCATAGCAGATGTTCCATCGTACCAATCTCACATGAACATCTCCAACAATCTGCACTCTCTAACAACCCTCTGTTGCCATTCTCTCATGCGTCCAATAAATTCGATTAAGAATTTTAATCTGTCTCGATCTTTCCGTGAGTCCCAGTGAGCACAACTTCACATTCACACACATTTTTTGCCATAAGCCCTCCGATATCCAATCCGATTCTCCTGCCCCATTCCTCTCTTAAAGAATCATTCCCCTGATAACACGACACAAATGCTTTATACAGGCGACTGGCCAGTCGCCCACCCGAACCCACCAAATTCCTTGCAAACAGATCCAATGCAATTTTCCTCTCGAAATCCACAACTCCAATCGCACGTTTAAGCTTCACAAAATCAGAGGGTCTAAAGTTTTCAATACCATATTGTTGCTGCAATTCCCTTGCATTCATCCAACAACCATTTGTAAACAGATCAGCAACCCACCTCACCCCACCCAGAAACCAATCTGCCCAAAAGACCACCTTGCCATCTATTTTGATAGCAGGATTTAGCCACACTGAGCCACGGGCTCCCTCAAAGCGTCCACCTTCAAATAACGACACAAGCCCTTCCAAGCGCTCCTCATGTTATCCATCAGCAAATCATGTCCACAACTCTGTCTAGAGACCGAAGTCAACACAGCTCTTGGAGTAAGGGGCCCATGGAAACTGGTTTCAGCCTCTACCCAGACATCCTGCAAGTCCTCCACAAATGGAACCAAAAATTCTGAAAAGAAAGCCAGGCGGTATGCCCTGAAATTCGGCACCCAAAGACCACCCCTATGCAATGGCAATTGTAACTTCCACAACTTCAACCTCGGGGGCTGCCTATCCCACAAGAACTCCTGCAGCATCCTGTCCAACTCTCTCCAAAAAAAATCTCAGGGAACATCAAAGGGACCATACTCAAAACATAACTAATTCTCGGGGTAGATATCATCTTTAAGGCATTCACCTTACCCCACAAAGAAAGATTCAAAAGACTCCATCTCTCAAGATCCGTCCGCAAACCACTACACATGACCGGCGCATTTTCCTTAACCATGTCCCCCATCTCCGGAGTAAGCCAAACCCCAAGTACAGCAATGTATCTGGACACCACCTGAAGCCCAAGTCCACCACAAACCTCTTATCAACTGAATGTGTCAAAGGCATAATCTCTGATCTATGCAAAGTTAAACACGTAAACAAATTGATACTAGAGAATTGTTCTTCCCTTAATCAGCGTAAAAGTGCTAACGCAATATATGTGCGTCTGTTCACTGGAGCACATAAATAGGTTTGCACTACCGATTAAAAATTCCATATAGGATATAAAGTGCAAGTGCAATACTGGAAAGACTAGTGCAAAATTGAGCATATAAACTTAGTGATTACTAAAATGGTTCATAAAGTGCAAATGTGCTAATGCACTGTATATGCTGATACCAATTAAAGCATGGAAGCATATTGTGGCTTTGGAGTAGTCTCTCCTTAGCTGAATCTAAAGTGCTAATGAAATATATGTGCAAAATAATTTGCCACACTGCAAATAAAAGTTCATTGCATAGCGCAGTGGTATTCAAACTGTGGGTCGCGACCCCCTAGGGGTCCGCGGGTGCATCCCAGGGGGGCCCTGAGAGCTCAGCATGAAAAAAGATATATATTTTTTTTTTTTTTTTAGATTGGAAGAAATGGGCAGGGGTGGCCCACATGGGCGGGCTGAAGCATGAAACTGTCTCAGGCAACAATGAAAAAGTGGCCCACAGTTGTAAATGGATATTCATTCCTTTAGTCACAGACTGGGCCTCATTACTACTATGGCGGACCAGTAACAACGGTGCTGGTAAGCTACCGGCACCGTTGCTACCGTTCCGCCATAGTAAGAGTTGTGCTCGTGGGTGCTTGACAGCCCCCGCCAGGTCTGACCTCAGCTCGTCGGATGCACCAGCACCGTTATTAACGGTGCCGGTGCATCCGAGCTCCCCCTTCCCATTTGAGCCATATGGGGCTCAAATGGGAATGGGGATCTACCGGCACCTTCGAAAGGGCAATTATCATGTCCGCCTAACTCGGCATGACCTAGTAATTGCCCATTCGCGGGTGCCAGACCCGGATGCAACTCCAGTGGCAGCCGTGCCGGTTTTACCGGCACAGCTACCGCCAGAGTAGTTATGAAGCCCACTGTTTCAATAGTACCCAAAGGGGTGCTTTGTGTTAAAATGTAAGTAAATTGTGATATATTCAGCAACAATGGTCAACATTACTAACTGCATAGTGGCCCCTCACCCATTATGGAGGAGCTAAGGAGCCAGCCCAGTGAAACAGTGAGCACTCCCTCAGCTGCTTTATCCAGCTAATGGAGTGCTCCTGGGCTGGCTGAACTGTCAAAGGGAAACACTGTTTCCCTTTGACAGTTCAGTTTAGTTCCCCAGCCGCACATGCTCACTGAGCCATGCAAGTGCTGGGGCGTTTTGCTTCGCCAGCATTGCATAGCTCATTGGAAATGCTGGCTGGGGCACTGCATGTCTGTATGTCCGAGGGGGAGCTCCTGCGCCTCCTCGCACATACGGACAGAGCAGCTGGAGCAGCACCCACACACAGGCCAATGCAGAAGGTACGTTTATGTTCATTGTTTTTATTTAAACATGTGTATGGATGCGTTATGAGTGAGTGTATGGTGATGGATGCTCATGTGAATGATAGAGTGATTGCTGTATGAATGTGCAGCGCCTTGCATATACACATAATCATGTTCATTGTGTTAGGACCAGTGGGGCCCAGGGGACAGGGATGGTATCTTTTTACCGGACATCTATCATTCAAAACCCTCTGCCTTGTCCACAAGGCTTTCTGGGGCCTCGGTCCAAAATACCTTCAGCTATACCTCCGCAAATACCTCCCCTCTCGAGCTCTTCACTCCTCTACCTCCAACTCCCTCAGGGTCAGTCGTTTATCAAAGAAACGAGCTGGGGGTAGATCTCCGTCTTCGGCTGGGGCCTCCCTCTGGAACAGCGCCCTGCCACTCTAAAACTTGAGGAGAACCATCTTTCTTCCTGCACTTATCAGACCTACCCTGTCTGCTGCCTTAAACGTAGCACTTGCAAATTGCTGGCTGCACTACCACTGTTTGTTGCCTTCATTATTTGTTTATCTGTTTCTCCTCTGCTTCGCACTTTCCACTTCTCCCCCCTTCCATGCACTTTTCCCCTCACACTTGCGCGTTCTCAATGTCACTGGGCCTAGTAAGATCGCTGTTTTATTCTCCTCTGTTCCCCTCCCTTGCCTTGTCACGCTCTGAAACACTTGTGTACGAGCGCGATAGAAATAAAATATCAATGCCTGCCCCCTGGACTCCCTGACCACAAAAGTGATGGGTGGAAGGTTTCGAATGAATCTAAACCACTGGCAATTGCTCTGGGCAACCTTCCACACCACCGTTTTTTAGCCCGTCTGCGCCATTGCAAAAGGGGACCAGCCATGTGCAAATCAGTCAGCAGCTGCCGTCACCGAAGGTAGCAGCCCAGCCCGAACTGCTAGGCCAGGTCCCCTCTGCACAGAAAACCAAGCAACCCCAGACATGTTTCGGCCTTATTGGACCTCCTCAGTGAGGTGCAGCCTGGTTCCCTGTGGCGCAGCGAGCAAGGGACCCACGTCTGGGCATACCCTGTCTCACAAGGAGAAACAAACTGACCACAAAAGTGATGGGTGGACTCCCAGCAACAATTGCAAACTGTTTGGCTATTTACCCATTTTTTGTTAAAAGTATGCTCTACAATGCAACATTTTAACCTATTATTTAAAAAAAAATTCACAGGGGGAAACCCCCCCGAACCTCCCCTTAATGCCCCTCCACTTAAAAAAGATTCACCAGCCGCCACTGGCCCTCAGACTGTGTTGGGAACGGGATGGGGGAACCGAGGGACTATGGTGGGAGCACAATGGGCGGGAACCATGGGATAGTGATGGGAGCAGAGTGGGGAGAGCCCTGGGTGTGTGATGGGGTGGGGAGAGACCAGCGACTGGGTAGGAGTGGGATGAGGGAGCCCAGCGACTTTGATGGGAGCAGGTGACGGCGCGCAATATATACTGTCCATTTGGCATTCTGGGGGGTCCCGACCTGCCCAAATTTTGCTCAGGGGGGCCCTGGCCAAAAAAGTTTGAAGACCACTGGCATAGCGTATTCACTAGCCGACGAACAAAGCCCTGTAAAAACAGAAATAAAACACTTCCTAATAAATCAGAATATGTGTGGTGACCATAATTTCCAAAACTGCTGCAGAGTGGAAAATTAATTTTCGATATGTACACGGTTCATGAAATACAAACTATTTTTTTTTTAAAGTATTTTATTGGCATTTATATAAGTACATAACCATCAAACGGTAACAGGGGGGCGTGGCTAACTGGCCATGGAATAGGACGTGCTGCGTGAGGAGCTCCTGATGATCCGACTCTATTTTTGCCAAATTTACCTGCTGAAACTGCAACGAGCGCCTAGAACTTTGAGGGTCAGGTGTCGGAAGCCGCATGCTAAGTGAAGTTCGCTGGAGAAGCTCATAGTCCGAGAATCGTGAGATATACATGGTTTTGTCGGTGCGATTGTGTGGCTGTTTCGACACCAAGATGGCAGCTAACAAAGGAAAGGCCTCCGAGGAGAAACGAAACTGATTCCCCGGACCTGCGGGACGCGGCTGCGGTAAATTGCCTGGAGAAGTAACACAATCGGGTGATATGGCAGAGTGGTCGAATCCATGAAAGCGCCCGGCCTGACACACGCGAATGGAGCCTCGGCGATCTGACCGCAGTAGGAGATGACATTGGATGCTTGGGTGACGAGGCCTACGGAAGTTGCATGGGGCGTGTGAGGCCATAGCCCATCCGCAAGATAATTCGAAGTGCCATCTCGAATGTGCGTTAGGTGACCTGGAAGCCGGACCAAGGACGGTGCGACAGCAGCACTAAAGCGGAGGCGTACAGGAGCAGCGGGAAGCGCCATGTCGGCGAAAGGGTTGAGAGTCAAGACCAAGCAACCCACGATGGAGATTTTCACGAGAACGCAACGGACCCCCTCAACATCAGTACAGAGCGCGATCGAGACCCCTGCGGAGGATGCCCCTGAAGGGGATAAGCACCAGATCCTAGAAGCTATAACGGGGCTAAGCGCTAAATGGGACTTGGCAATGGCGGATCTATGCACAGCTCTGGAGAATAAGATCGATGCTGTGGGTACAGAACTCACCCTGCTAAGTCAAGATGTTAGGGCACTTGCAGAAAGGACCAGCGGTTTGGAAAGTGGGGTGAAGATTAATACCGATGTTAGCACGAGCAATGCGAAGGAGATTCAGGTCTTAAAACAACAGGTCGCTAACTTGGAAAATCGTGTGGAAGAGGCGGAAGGAAGGGCGAGGAGAAACAACATTCGCATGGTTGGCCTTCCGGAGGGAGAAGAAGGCCAAGATCTCACAAACTATGTTGAAAACATGATCCTGCAAGGGATCGGAGCTGGTAATCTTTCGCAGGGATTTACGGTGGAGAGGGCGCACCGCGCCCTGATGAGGAAACCCCGGCCGGGGGCCCCGCCGAGACCGATCATCGCGAGGATCCTGAATTACAGAGATAGGGAAAAGATCCTCGAATACTTTCGTAAGGGCGGCACGATAGAGAGAGCATCCACCAACATCACAGCATCCCGGACTACAGGGTGCTGGTACAGAGGCAGAGGTACAGCTACGTAGCCGTCAAAAGGAAGCTGAGGGCAGCAGGAATCAGATATATGCTTCTGTACCCGGCACGATTGAAAGTGCTACATAAGAACAAAGCGCTATTTTTCGATACCCCTGAGGATGTTGTCGCATGGCTGGACCTACAGGGCTGGCCGGAACAAGAAGCGGATCGGGATCGGCAGGATCATACCACATGAAGATTCAGTAAGGAGAAGGACCCTGATTGTATGGAGAAGCTGTGACTAACTGCACTTTGTACACAATCTGAGCCTGGTGCTCGATTCGGACTGGAATATAGTGAGTGTAACTGTAATCGGTAACGGTTTGGCAATTGTGTAATGTTTTTTGAAAGGAGAAACAGAACGCGGACGATCTCCCCCAATAGACTATTAGTTTCAGCGGCCATTAGGGCAGCTTTATCCTACTGAGCCCTGAGTAGAAGCTTGCGCTCGGCAGGGCTAGATGTGGGGGTGCCTGAGATCCAGGAATGGAGCTGGGCAACGGTTGGGGAAGGTATTGTTGGGGGAGGGGTTGGTGCGCAGAAAGTTGGGGATGGGGAGTTGAGTGTGTGTGTGGTTATGGGGAGTTTAAGTTTTGTTTCGAGCCTATTTGGGAGACTCAGTTTGTGGTACTTGCAGTGCAATAGACATCGCATTACCACAAGAAACGTACTTGACGCGGGAGAAGTTGGACCTAGTTAAGAGAAAGTGGAAAGGGACTGTAGTGGGCTCGCCATACTCTGCATATGCCCGGGGGGTGCTAATCTGGGTGGCACCACATGTCCCGTTCAAATTGACACAAGAGGTGGTTTAAATGGATGGAAGGATGGCTATACTGCGGGGGCTGGTGGAGAGCAGGGAGGTATGCATAGTAAACCCGTATGCCCCCAACCAAAACACAGCAGCATATTTCAGAGCCCTGTGTACCAATCTTAGTGTGTGTATGGGGAGCGCAGTGATCTGGGGCGGGGACTTCAATTGTGTGTTGGATCCGGTGGTGGACAGGTCAGATGACAGGGTGGGTAAGCCTAGCCCAGCGGCGAGAGCGTTTCGGACGCTGCTAACTGATTTTGGTTTTACAGATGCGTGGAGGATGAAACATCCCACTGAGAGGCAATACTCACACTATTCGGCCCCGCACCAACTGCACACTAGGCTCGATTATATCTTTGTCACAGCAGATGTGATGTCTGAGATTACTCAAACCGAATACAAGGCCAGGGTCCTCTCGGATCATTCGCCCCCGATCCTCGGATGGCAATATTGCCCCCCCACACCCCCTGAGGGCGAAAATCCCTACATGGCGCCTCCGAGCGGAGGCGCTCAAAGATCCAATCTTTAGAGAAGATATAAGAGAGGAGATTACTTACTTGTTTGTGGAAAATACTGGAAGCGTTGACTCTGCGGGCACACTATGAGAAGCTTTTAAGGTGGTGATGCGGGGGGCGGCCATTGCTAAGTCAAGAGGGTTACAGGGTGGGGTCTTGGCTGACCTACAGAGGGCGGAAACTGAGCTAGAAACAACGTTAAAGAGCGAAGATGTAGACACGGAGCTGGTACTCCAACTACAGCAACAATGTGCAGGGCACTGGGAAAGACTCTGCAATCTTAATTATAAGAAATATGTTGAGAGGCAGCACGCGGGGGGAGACGAGACAGGCCGCCTTTTGGCCTGGCTATACAAAAGCGAGACCCCTAAGCCTCCGATTAGGGCTATTATTAGGGAGGATGGAGAAGAGGTGGCCACGTAAGGGAATAGTTTCTTACCTGTAGTTAAATTTATCAATCAAATACATTACATTTCGGGGAGGTTGGCGGGCGCATGTGAATCCATGAAAGATACCAATGCTGGAGAAATGGAGCTACAGGTAAGAAACTATTCCCTTCTCCAGCATTGGATCTTTCATGGATTCACATGCTTAGAATAGATTGTATAGCAGTAACACTTGAGACGGCGGTGAGAATGTAATGTAATATACCCTCAACATACTACACAATGCATATGTACAGTAGGAATAAGTTACCTCATATAACCTTACCCACATAAAATAAACTGTCATTAAAAAGGTAGACAACAGATTCTCCACAGCGTGGAGCTTACCTTACTGAAACAGATGGCGCAGGACAGCTCTTCCCATCTGCACCTCGTCCGCATGCTGCCTGGCAAGGCAGTAGTGGCGGGTAAACGTGTGGGGCACTGACCATGCCGCAGCTTGGCATATGTCCGTCAACGGAATTCCTGCCCATAAAACTGTTGAGGAGGACATTGATCTTGTAGAATGGGCTCTAGGATGTCCTTGCAGTGGCCTTCCGGCCTTAGAGTGACAAAACGCAATCGTCGATGAGACCCATCGAGCCAATCCTTGTTTAGAGATTGCTTTTCCTCTCGTCGACGGACCATATGCGACAAACAGTTGTCTAGTAGACCTGAATTCCTGTGTACGATGTAGGTAAAATTTCAGAGCCCTCTTAACGTCCAGGGTATGAAGAGCTTTTTCTGCTGCCGATGATGGTGTGGCGAAGAAAGTAGGGAGAACAATGGACGAGTGTTTGTGATACACTGTCGGAACTTTTGGGACGAACATAGGATTAGTTGCCAGGACTACTTTGTCCTTAAAGAATCTTAGGTATGGCGGGTCTACGACCAGCGCTTGTAGTTCCGAGATTCTTCTAGCTGATGTGATAGCAATCAAGAATGCCAACTTCCACGAAATGAATTTTATGTCGGACGTGGCCATAGGCTCAAAAGGCGGTTTCATTAAGCCTGCCAACACTGTGTTGAGACTCCAAGTCGGGGGGAAACGTTTTTCCGGGGGAAAAGCTCGAAATAAACCCCTCATGAAGTGTTTTACAAGTCTGTCGCTAAATAGAGGAGACGACTGCCTTTTCCTTGTGAACCTCGAGATGGCCGCCAGGTGCATCTTTATAGATGTGAAGGATAATCCCCTGTCCGCCAAGAGGAGCAGGTAAGGTAGAACTTGTTCCGGCGTCACCGACAACGGTTGTAGGCCCTGTTGTCCCCTACACCATTCACAGAACCTCTGCCACTTATAGGAGTAGGATTTGTTTGTAGAAGGGGCTCTAGCCGCCTGCAGAATTTTTTGACAATCCTCCAAAACGTCTAAAGCACCGAACTCCGAAAAGTCAGGAGCCAGGCTGAAAGGTTGAGACTGTCCGGGTCGTGATGCCACACGGTGCCTTTGTCCCGGGATAGTAGGTTTGGGACTTTCGGAAACCCTATGGGATGTTCCAGCGACAGGTGAAGCAGGTCGGAGAACCACGGTTGCCTTGGCCAGTATGGTGTCACTAGAATTACCCGGCAATTGTATCTGCGTATCCACTGTATTGTCCTCCGTATGAGGGGGAACGGGGGAAAAGCATAGAGGAACATGTCCGTCCATGGGAAGGAGAATGCCTCCCCCCTGGAGCCCTCTTGAGGCCATCTGCTTTTAAATTGCTCGCATTTCTTGTTGTCTTTGGTCGCGAAGGCGTCCAGAGGGGGGTGACCCGATTTCTCGAACACTCATCAGGTGAACTGTGTCCATTTCCCACTCGTGTATCTGGGCCATGCTTCTGCTGAGGGAGTCTGCTTGGGAGTTCCTCACTCCTGGAAGGTGATGAGCCACGATGGAAATTTCGTGCTTTAATGCCCAATGCCATGTTTTCTGGGCTTCTATGGAAAGAGTTCTTGATCACGTCCCTCCTTGTTTCCTCAGATAAAACATGGCCGTTGTATTGTCGGTCAGTATTCGTACTCGCGAGCCCTTGATGTGTGGTAGGAATGCCTTCAAGGCCCATCGTACTGCTCTGAGCTCTAACACGTTTATGTGTAGGAGTGACTCCGTTGGAGACCAGCGACCTTGCGTTTGGAGAGCACCCATGTGAGCTCCCCATCCGGTTAGGGACGCATCCGTTACTATGGTTCGCTGAAACTCCGGCTCCTGTAGGGGTACGCCGTTGTTCAGATTGTGGAAACTCTGCCACCACTGAAGGGTCCGAAGCAGCTTGTCGTCGTCGATGGTTATCTTGTCTGACCACGATCCTTGAGCCTGCGTCCATCGGTCCGCGAGGAATTCCTGGACTGGCCTCATGAATAGGTGACAGTTTTCCACCAGATGGATGCAGGATGCCATGGCCCCTAGGACCGAAACGTATTTTCTCACTGAGATCTTGGTGTTTCGCCATAGTCGGCATGCTTGTTGATTGAGTCTTGAGGTTCTGTCGAGAGAAGGTTTCACTAGCCCTAACTGGGTCTCGAACTGTGCCCCCAGGAATACCAGCGATCTCGATGGCTGCAGAGAGGATTTTTCAAAGTTTATGGCGAATCCCAGCTGTTGTAGGAGCTGCATGGTGGCTTGTAAACGTGTGTTGGTCGACGCTGGGGAGGATCCCCTTACCAGCCAGTCGTCGAGGTATGGGTATACATGGTGGCCTTGCTTCCTTAGCCAGGCCGCTACTGGAGCCAGGCATTTCGTGAACGTTCTGGGGGAGGTCTTGAGCCCAAAAGGAAGAACCGTGAATTGGTAGTGAGTCCGCCCTATTACAAATCTTATGAATTTCCTGTGTTTCCGACACATTGGAATATGGAAATATGCGTCCTGTAAATCAAGGGACGCTAGAAAATCCCCCTCTTGAACGGCGCGGATCACTTCCTGCAGAGTGATCATCTTGAATTTTAGGCTCTTTAAAGACTTGTTGAGATCGCGTAAGTCTAAAATGGGACGCCATTTGACGTTCGGCTTTTATACGACGAAATATCTTGAGTAGACTCCTTGACCTCTCTGTGATGTTGGAACTAATTCTATCACGCCCTTTGCTAACATGAGTGTTACCTCTTGTTGCAGTATCTTCAGATGGGAATGAGCGGTGAACGCAGGTGGAATTTGCGGAGGGCTGTGTTTGAATTGTAGAGAGTGTCCGTTTCTTATAGTATCCGGCAGCCATTGATCCGTCGTTATTCTTTCCCATTCGTCGACATATGCTGAAACTCTTCCCCCCAGAACGGTGTGTTGTATGTCACTGCTGATCTTTATTTTGCTTGTCTCTCGACGACGACGGATATGATGGTCTTTTCCTGGAAGTCTGGAAGTTCTGGCGATGGTTTGCCGTTTTGGAGGCACGTCTGTATCCCTGGGAGGGGTAAGCTGATCTGCCAAAGGATCTGTCTCCAGATGCAGAGAATCTTGAATTACCTGAAGCCCCTCTAAAGGGACGAAAAGACTTGTAGTTTCTGCCACTCTGGAGGGCACCCAATGAACGTGCCGTGTCCGAGTCCTCTTTCATTCCCTTTAGGGCTTCGTCCACCTTCTCACCGAAAAGAAGGTCTCCCTCAAAGGGCATATCTAAAACTTTGTATTGTACTTCTGGCCTGAAGTAGGTACACTTAAGCCATGACTGTCGACGTAATACGACCCCATTATTGACTTGCTTGAAGCCTGACTCAGCGAGGTCCACTGCGATGTTTATTGCGTGATTTGAGGCTTCCTCACCTTCTCGGACGAGTAACATCGCTGCCTTCCTATGCTCTTCCGGAAGATGATCAAGCAACGGAGCTAGCCTGTGCCACATCTCCCTATCGTATCTGGCAACAATTGCCAGAGAGTTTGCGGCCTTTACTGTGGTCGCTCCCACGGATAGCACTTTTTTGCCAAAGGCATCTTGGCGTCTCGCTTCGTTCTCAGGAGGAGTCGTGCACTTGTGCTGGGCCTTAGCCTTCCTCGCCGCTGCCGCCGACACCACCGAGTCTGGCGTTGGTTGGGAGGATAAACACTTGGGGGTAGACTCTGGAGCCTTAAACTTTTTTTCCAGGCGTCCTTTCACTGCCGGCTCTGAAAACGGGTGACGCATTGTCTGCAACCCCTCCTTCCATACATGGTCTAGTATTGGTATCGAGAACACAGACCTCCTTCTCTTACCCATGTGGTCGAACAAAAAACAGTCCTTTTTCTGTTCTTCCTGGGACAAACCAAATTCTTTGCATGCCTTCTCCATCATAGAATGGAATGACGCAATGTCGTCCGGAGGGGACGGGTGAGCTGGGCTTCTAGGGGTTTCCAACTCCACCTCTGACTCCCAGGTTGGATCCCTGGAGGGGGGTGATGAGATATCCGACATGGCTCCCCTGTCAGACTCCGAATCTGGCAGCTCACCTTCCTCTTGTGCCAGTGCTGAGATTGGCGTGCGTAGGTTGACGGGACGGGCCCGGCTCGTCGACGGGTGACTGTGGCAGGTTTGCCTGAGGTAGTCTCTGGTCCAACGACTGTAACGACGACTGAAGCGAGGACAGAATTTCCAACGACAAAACAGATTGAGGATTGAGAAGAGGGGCAGATACCAGTATAACGGATCCCCTCGTCGACGACTTGTCAGCCACTCGTAGCCCTAGGTCTGCTGGGCCAGCTATTCTCTCATTCTTGTCCTCCGAGGACAGCAACACAGCCTGTTCTTGTAGTAAAGTATCCGGGGGATCGGATCAAAAACTTCAGGCCTCCAGGCCTCCTGTAGAACCCCCGTCGACGAGGCCATCGTCGACGTCGTTGTCGGTGGGACGGTGGATGCCACCTGCGTAAGTGGCAGGGTGGAGGCCGATGACTGGGTCGCCGTCGACGACAGTGACTTAGCAGGTGGTTTTGGCGGTCCCGCCTTTTCCACACTTGGCTTGCTTTTACTCGACTCTCGACTCGTGGTCGATCTATGATGATCGCCCGAGGAGGATTTCCTTTCCCTTTCATGCTTTTTTGATGAAGATGATTTCTTTGACGAGGAGTCTCTAGTTGAGTGACTTCCAGACGACTCTTTCTCCGTCGGTCGAGATTTCTTCGCCGGTGGTTCCGACGAGGTAGTGCGGCGTGATGTTTTCGCCGATTGTGTGGAGCCTACCTCCGAAGGGGGGTATGCCCCCGCTCCATCATTCAGCCATGCCACCAGTCGTCGACTGCGGTCTTTGAGGGTTTTTTGAGAAAACCCTTTGCATATGTCGCAGTTATCTGCCGAATGATGAGGGTGGAGGCAATATATACAATCCATATGTCCGTCCCCCTCGTAAACTTTTTTCAAGCCGCACGTCGCGCATGGGCGGAACAGCGCTTTTCCCGACACGGAGGACATTTTCTGTACTCAAATTCCAGTAATGCAACCTTGTACAAAATAGTAAGACAACGCGAGGAGATCCCACTACTTTGGAGACGATTGAAATCTGAAGGGGAACCGCGGGGGCGGGCCTCTTATACGGGGACGGCCTACGGAGCATGCAAAGGCGGGTCCTAAAAGGACGTAGACAGGACACAAAAGTGTCAGAAGTTTTCCTATTGGAAAAGGCTATATATGTGTAGCGAGGGGTCCCAGTCTGACGACGGGGAATATTCTAAGCATGTGAATCCATGTAAGATCCAATGCTGGAGAAGAGGGGGTTAACAAAGAATTTGTGGAATATTACAGAGTGCTGTATGGAGATGATGAGATAGGCGACCAGCGCACGATAACCGAAACGTTAGAAGACATAGGGCTGCCCAAGATAGGCGACGAAGAGAGGGAGGAGTTAGATGAGCCAATCACGTTGGAGGAATTAGAAGAGGTAGTAAAGCAGCTGCCCACTTGTAAGGCCCCAGGGGCATATGGGTTCCCCAGCAAATTTTATAAAGTATACAAGGAGGAAATCCTCCCCCCAATGCTGGACATGTTGAATGAAGCGTTTGAGATAGGACGGTTGCCTGAGTCACTTAGAGAGGCGATTATAATACCGCTGCCCAAGCCCAATAAACCGGAGCACAGATATGGTTCCTACAGGCCCCTGTCGATGCTCAATCAAGACAGCAAGATTCTCACAGCTGTCCTTGCAAATCGATTGCGGAAAGTGATTGGCAGACTCATACATCCTGATCAGACGGGTTATGTCCCGAGCAGGAACATTACACACAACCATAGGCGACTTCATCGGGTGGTCGAATGGGGTAATAAGAACGAGGGTGAGGTGGCAATAGTGTCTCTAGATGCAGTCAAGGCTTTTGATTTGGTCAAGTGATCATGGCTATTGGCTGCTTTGGAAGGATATGGTATGGGGCCGTGCTATATCAGGTGGGCCAAGATGTTGTATAGTGAGCCGCTTGTCAGGGTCCGAACTGGAGCGGTGATATCCGAAAGATGGCAACTTGGCAGAGGCTTTACATCTTGGCCCTGGAGCCTTTGGCAATATGCCTTAGGGCGCAGTATGAGACGATTGGCATTGAGGTGGGAGGGGAACGACACTTGATATCCTTGTACGCGGACGATCTGTTGCTGTACTTGCAATACCCAGAAGAAAATCTCTTTTACATACTTGAAGTGATGGAAAGGTATGCAGAGTTTTCGGGCATCTCGGTGAACCCCCAAAAATCTGTCATATTCCCATTAGGTAGCTAAAAGGGGATCCCTGCAGAAGGACTACCGGTGCTACAGGTACCATGGGCAACAAGCTCTTTTCGCTATTTGGGCATAGATATATATCACACGGCGCAAGATGAACACAGACAATACGGAAGTAGCCGTCGAGAAAATCAGAAATAGCATGTAGTTCTGGCCAAGATTGCCCTTGGCGATGATGGGGCGGGGGGCTATGCTCAAGATGGTAGTTCTGCCCAGGCTTTTGCATTACTTTAGTAATATCCCATACATAATACCCAAGAAGTTTTTTAGTAAATTGGACAGTATGTGTAGGGAGTTCTTGTGGCACGGTACCCGAAATAGGGTGGCGTTCTGGAAACTGCAGAACTTTTATGAAAAAGGAGGTATTAGGCTGCCCCATTTTGAGGTTTATTATTTGGCGGGACAGTTGCAATATGTGGCTAAGTGGCTTTCCGATGAAGTGACCCCTGAGCACAGGGTGCATGGGCAGGACTGTGCCCCGTTTTATTTGAAAGAAATGATCTGGCTGTCCGAAAATGAAATGAGGGTGCGCCCTGCGATGTTGAAGCTTGGGCGGAAAATTTGGCGTAGGGCTTGTCGCCTAATGGAGGTCCCATACCCGTGCCTCCCGCAGATACCGTTGGTTGCTTTGACAGGAGTGGATGATCAGCTAAGGGCGATTGTTAGGACCTACTGGGAATCGGTGGGGCTGACAACGCTAGGCGATGTTTGGCAGGAGGGATCCATTAAGGAATTTACAGAACTCAACGAAGAGGCGGGGCTACACACGGGGCAATATGTCACATATATTAGATTGGTGCGAATGATTAAGAGCACCTGTCCAGAAACAGTTTTGATAGAAGAACCAGATGCAGTTTTGGAAGCAATGTATGATATGTCTGAAGGGGGTCATGAGATCTCGAGACTGTATGAGATGGTGATGGCTAAGGTGGGTAAAGATTTGACGCATCTGAGACTGGACTGGGAGATGGAAGTGGGGGCCCCGATGGAGGACGGGATGTGGAAGCGTGCCCTGGGTTACCACAAAAAAGTATCTAGAAATGCCAGATTAAAACAAATTCAGCTGTATGTAACGCATAGGGCATACATGACCCCCCTGAGGATATCTAAGTTCCGAAACGCTGGCATACAAGTGTGTCCTAAATGTAACCTGGAAAACGCTGACATGACACATATGTTTTGGTCGTGCCCGATTATTAGGTGCTACTTGAGTGATGTGGCGCAGAAACTGGCCGATAAAGGGGTTACTCTTGTCATAGACACGGCTTGGGCCTGCTTACTGGGCGGGTTCCCTAGGCCACGGAAACTCAAACATATTGAGAAACTAAGAAATCTGGCGTACGTGCTTGCGAAACGTAGGATCGCCATGGGGTGGAAGAAATGCCACAAACCTAAGGTGGATGTATGGTGGAAGGACTTACAGAAATGGGCGGAGGCTGAAACGGTGGCATGGCAAGATGCGAGCAGCCGGGCTGATGAGGGGGAGGTGGGCACCCTATTGGCCTGGAAAACGCTAATAACAGAATTGTTTGGAGTAATATCAAACCCAAAAGACTCCGAAGAGGACGAAACTCGGCCGCATGTGCCAAACACTGAAAGAGATGGACAAATAGGCTCACGGGGGGAGGGAGGGATAATGGGAGCAGTGAGTACGATAACTTGATGTGTAATTGACCCATTATGATTATGCTGCTCGTTTGGTTTTCTTTGTTTTGTTTGTATAAAATCAATAAAAGAAATTAAAAAAAACAAAAAAACCATCAAACGGTAACATAAACAAACTACAACTAATTAACTACCACAGTCTTCGTAGCTCAATGTGTTGTTCATAATTGTAGCGGGGGGGAGAGGGGTCGATAGTCGGCGTACCCAAGGTCACGGGGGATGGGTTTTCAGGTTGTCCATTCTTGGGGGTAAGTCTCTAGCAAGGGTGAGAGCTCAGGGGGGTTTGTGGTCCGAGGCATATTGGATGTCGCGCACCAGGGCCTTCCATGATTCTAGGGTGTCATTGGAGTCATCATCGTTTGAGTGGATTCCATACTGCCAGGCTCTGGTCTCTGCCTCCGACCACTTTTCCAGGTCCTTAAGCCAACGTCCGTGCCTCGGGCCCCCTGGTGATTTCCATGCCATAGCTATGGACCTTTTTGCGAGGGTGCAGGCTAGGTCCATTAGTTTGACCAGGTGTTTGTATTTGCTGAGTCTGGGATGGGCTCCCAGTAAGCATTCCTTTGGGTTCCACTCATATCTCATGAGTCCCGCTTTGGTGCAGGTGCTTTCCACCATGGACCAGAATTTCGCCGTTTTGGTGCAGGTCCAGAACATGTGGATCATGTCCGCTTTATCATTTCCGCACCAGGGGCAGTTCGGCGGTGCTTGTTTTTTTAAAGGTAGCAACTCTTAATGGGGTCATGCAAGTTCTGTATAGCACATTCAATTGAACTTGTTTGAATCTAATGTTCCTCGACACCTCTTTGGGGTATAGTAGTATTCGCTCCCATTCACTGTCAGTTAGTGTGGTCCCTAATTCGGTTTCCCATTTTTGTCTCAGGGACGCACTTTTTGGATTGGGTCTATCATTTAGTTTGGTGTATAAGCGGGAGACCGGCTTCCAACCGTCTGCTAAATCGTACATCTCCTGAAGGAGGGGGTCCGGTGGGGGTTCCTCTGGCCTGACAGGCCACTGTGCCCTGGCTGTCCGCTTGAGGCGATACCATAGGAATTGGGTGTTCAAGATGCCTTCATTAGCTTGTAGCGATTCAAGTTCTCTGAACATGCCGTCTTCAAACAGGTCTCCCCATGTGTAGATTCCCGCTCTCTCCCATTTCCTGGCTGTCGCTAAGTCTGCCTGAGTTTTGCATACATCCGCCAGGATGGGGGTATTGGGATTGTAGGGATGTTTCAGTTGTCGAAGGAAGCCAATTCTGGCCCATATCTGCCTGCCCAGGGTAACAATCATGGGAACTTCAGAAGTTTGTTTCATCGGGTTCCAAAGCATTTCTTTAGGGAATAGCTTGGAGGCCGGATGTCGCAGGAGCCCCACTTCAGCTGACAGGTCATCGGAGAGCCATTTCGTCGCGTGGCTGAGCTGCGCAGCTAGGTAGTACCTTTGCAGATCGGGTAATTGTATCCCTCCTTCTTTGTACCGGAGCGTGAGTGTAGGCAAAGAGAGCTTGTGTCTGGACGACTCCCATATGAAGTCCTTGATTAGAGAGTCTAGTTTTTTGCTGACCACTCTTGCGAGCGGTGTCTCTCGACCTCTCACGACCGACCCCACTCGGGGGCGCGGACGGCTTAGTACCCTGCGACTCAAGAATCGCCAGCATTTTCTTCCCGAAGGAAGCCCATTCCTCCGGCGTCGCACGGCTGGTGGGGTAAGCGACGTGCCGGGCAGAGTCCTCCGAAGAGGACCTGGAAGACGACCGGTGTCGGCGCTTCCGAGAATGCCTCGAAGAGGCTGAGGAGTAGCGAGACCGACTCCTAGAAGGAGACCCATGAGACTTCCGACGGTGACGCAGAGAGTCACCCCTCGAATCATCCGTCGAAAGCACCGCAGACTTCGACTTCCGGGGCTTGGACACCCGACCTACCGATAACTTCTTCTTACGTTCGCGTAAGGCTTTGGACGTGAGCGACTGGCAGTCGATACAGTCATCCGTGTCGTGTGCCTCCCCGAGGCACCAGAGGCAGGCGTCGTGCGAGTCCGTCACCGACATCTTGGACCCCACACTCCCCGCACTTCTTGAAACCCGGACGCGGGGTCGAAGACGAAGTAGAAGACATCTTCACACGAAGGATTTGCACAAAACAAACAGGTTCGAAGAACCGAGAAGAACAGAACTCCAAAGAGTCGAGGTGTTAACCGAGATTCACGAAGCAACACGTTCGCGGAAAAAACGGAACTGAGGCTACGGGCGTCGTGCGTCCTACTTATCACATCGGATGACGTCGGACGAGGTCCTCGACGACGGCGCATCGATGTCATCGACGCAGGACGCAGACAAAAGTTTCCGAAGCAGCACAGCTGTGGTGATTACATGTCATAGATATGGAATACGTCGGAGGATCCAATCCCCTCGAATCTAGTTTTTTGAAGGGAGGTCTGATGTAGAAGCATACGTTTGTGAAATGATATAAGAAACGGGGGAGAACTATCATCTTGACTATTGCCGTGCTGCCCATTATTGCCAGTGGTAGCTTCGACCAAAAGTTCATAGATTTGCGGAGGGCTCTTACTGCTTTTTCTGTGTTGTGTTCGTGCGTGAGCGCAGGGGTATGACACACTTTGATTCCCAGGTACTTAAACTGCTCTGGTTGCCATTGTATCCCGACGTCTGGAAGGTCAGACTTATCCAGACCCCCGAGTCTGGCTAGTGGGAACGCACAGGACTTTAGTTTGCTAAATGTTATCCCAGCGTATCGGTCATAGTTGTCGAGGATGTCCAACGCGACTTGTGCATTGAGCTGAGGGTTATTCAAATACAGGAGGACGTCATCTGCATACATGGATATTATGGCGTGATCACTGCCCAGCCCAATGCCCGCGTCAAAGTGTTGTTTCCTGAAATAAGCAGCCACTGGCTCCAGGCCCAGTATGTATAGCATCGGGGACAACGGGCATCCTTGCCGCGTGCCCCGCTGTATCGGCCAGGCTTCGGACACCGTCCCTCCAGTCTTCACTCTCGCTGTCGGTGTATTATACAATACCTCGACCCACTTTACAAAGCTCTCACCAAAGCCGAATTCCCTTAGCACTTCGATCAGCCACTCCCAGTAGATGGAATCGAAGGCTTTTATAGCATCCAGGGATAGCACTGCTAGGTCCTCGTCTCGATCATAGGTCTCTGCCATGATGTGTTGGAGCCTCCTCAGGTTCGCGGTGGTGTTGCGTCCTGGTACAAAACCATTCTGGTCCTCGTGAATCAGGGTTCCTATCACCCTCGCCAGCCTCTTAGCCAGGATTGTGGTCGGGATCTTGCAGTCATAGTTTAGCATGGCGATTGGGCGGTATGATTCACAGTTGTCGACAGGTTTGTTGGGTTTAAGTATAGAGATGATAACTGTTTCTTTCATGGAGTTGGGTAGTTTTCCGTTTTCGTATGCCTCCATATACACCTTATGGAGTGTTGGGGCAAGGGTCGCTTCATACGCTTTGTAGAATTCTGGTGGAAGCCCGTCACTCCCGGGGGTCTTGCAGGTGGTTAGCGATTTAATCGCCTCTGTCACGTCCTCTGGAGTGATTTCCGCGTCCAGTAGCTCTCTTTGGGCCTCCGTCAGTCTTGGGAGCTCAATCTCAGCCAGTGTGGCCCTTATGTCCTCCACTGGTATTTTGGTGTCGTGGGCATACAATCTGGAGTAGAAGGCCGCAAATGCTGAGTTAATGCCTTGTTGCGTCCTGTGGGTTATCCCCCTTTCATCAGTTATTTCAGTTGGGAGGTGTCTTGGGAACTCACATTTGCATAGCCAGGCCAACATTCTACCAGGTTTATCTGCTTCTTTGTGTGCCCTGGCTATGTAGGTCGTGTAGTCGAATTTAGACAGTCTATTCCAGGCCAAAAGGCACTCCTCCCGGGTGCCCTTCAGTTCTGTTTCAGAATCCGGCATGATGTCGATTTCGGATTCCAGGTGCGTGATCTTGTTCTCCAGTTCCTCCAGTTCCAGCTTCAGGTGCTTACGGATGCCACCTGCACCTGATAACTTCTCCCCGTGTTACAACCTTCATGGCCTCCCATAGTGTGCTCCAGCTTGACACTGAGCCTGTGTTAATGTCTAGGTATTCCTCAAGTTTGGTACCAAGTTCCTCCTTAAATGCGTGGTCTGAGTGCTGCGGGTGACATTCTCCATAGCGGGATTGGCGGTCTGGGTCCTCTAGGAGCCCATTGCATGGTCAGCGGTGAGTGATCGGATATGGTTCTGCCTAGATACAATGTGTCGTCTACTTGTTGAGCCAGCTCACGATCTATGAACAGATAGTCTATTCTCGTGTGGACCTTGTGCGGGGCCGAGTAATAAGAATAGCACCTCTCAGTGCAATGTTGTTCCCTCCAGATGTCTACTAGGTCGAGCTGTTCTATTGCGGTGTTTAGTGCGTTAGATGCAGGGTTATTTGAATGACGGGGGGTCCGATCTGTCCACAGCTCCGTTCCTGATGCAGTTGAAGTTGCCACCCCATATGAAGGCACTCTCTATGCGAAGGATCATTTTAGCACTGAGCATTTCGAGGTGCGAGGGTATTCCGTGTTGCGGAAAGTATGAGTTCACCAGGCAGACTGGCGTGGATTCAATGGTACCCCATATTATTATTAGGTATCTGCCCTCTTTGTCGGCTTCATAGCCCAGTAACTGGAAGGGCACAGTCGGGCTCACCCACGTAAACACTCCTCTGGCGAATTTGGAGTATGGCGCCCCTTTCCCGATCCCTCCCCATCTTTTGGATAATTTGGCCGTGGTTTCTTCCGTGAGGTGAGTTTCTTGAAGCATTGCTACCGACACCTTTTTCCTGCACAGGTAAGAGTGGATCCGATTCCTTCTCAGGTACGTGCCCATGCCCCTCACATTCCATGTCATCACCTTGAGTTGGAGTGCCATTGGGTTTGTGTCTTGGTTTCATCTTTCCGGTCGCCCCCTTTTCACGGGGCGGTCCTTCTCCAGGTGGTGAGGCTCTCCCTCTGGGTTCTGGTGTTTTCTCTTCCTCGGCCCCCAAGGGCCTCCGGTCCCATGTTTCCGCTCCGCTAATATTTCGAGGACTGTGGTGTGAACAAAACAATTAACAAAACTGGAACTGGTGCGCCCAGCAACGACAAGTTCCTGCTGGTGCTCAGGCGCTCTCGTACCGTCAGGACCCATCCGGGTGTTGGGCACGAGGGAGGTCGGTCAGGCAACTGGCCTGTCCTGTACTGTTTGTGGGGGTAGGGCTCTGTGCTTGGCGTGGGCCGAGCGAGGGCCGCATCTTCGTTGCTAACTGTTGGGTGATTTTACTTTCTCTTAGGTCCTTTGCCTTGCGTCCGAGTTGGCTTTATGAGTCATGGCTTCGTCCATGCCTCAGGCGCAGGGGATCCTTCAGTTTTCCGTGGGTTGAGGGTCCTTATCCGCGGCTAGATTGTTGTCTTCCAGCCACATGTTTGCGGCTGCCGGGGATTCCAAGAAGATCGCCCTCCCCTTGTGAATCACTTTCAGTCTGGAGGGGTATAACAGCATGTACTTCAGGTTCAGTTGCCTGAGTCGGGCTTTAATCGGCACAAATGAGTTCCTCTCCCGTTGGACTTTCGGGGTGTAATCGGGGTAGATCGTGATCTTTGAGCTCCCGCGTTCAATGGGGCCCTCCTCTCTGGAGTGCCGGAGGATGGTCTCTCTATCCTGGAAGTTGAGTACTTTAGCGATTATAGGGCGAGGGTGTAAGCCTGGCGGGGGTCTCTTCTGAAGTGATCTGTGCACCCTTTCGATCGAGAATCCTTGCGTTAGCCTTCCAGCGCCCACCTCCTGTTGTATCAGGGATTCTATATAGGCCGTCGGATTCGGGCCCTCACTTCCCTCCGGTAACCCCAGTATTCTGATGTTGGCGCGTCTGGCCCGGCCCTCGGCCTCTTCAGCCCTGGCCTCGAGTGTGAATACCTTCCGTTCCAGGTCCAGTACCTTAGCTTTCAGCTCCGCTGTGTCGTCCGACGTCTCTTTTATGGTTGTTTCGGCGGTGGTTACTCTTTCTGTTAGATTGCGGGCATCCTGGCGCATGAGTTGTAGCTCGGATTTGAACTCCCCGATTCTGGAATCTATAAATGCGCGCAGTGATGCAATTGCCTCCAGCACCTGAGCTTGATTTTCGGGAGAGTCCGCCGGTTTTGCTTGGGGAGGTTCGGGAGTGGAAGTGCATGGCTGTGGAGGAGTTTTCGCTTTAGCAGACACGTACGTGTCCATGGTGCTTGTCTTCGCCTTGTTCCTGGCCGCCATGGTGAGGGGCGTTCGGAGACGTCACTCGGTTGTGTGGGGGGGTAGATGGTGGTGGGCTTCGTTTCCTCAGCAATGCCCCCACCGGCCCAGTGATTTCGGTGTGTGGGCTGGGGGGCTTATGGTTCCGGAGGCGGGGTGGTCCGTTTTACGCGGGGTCAGTGTTCAAGTTCTCGGAGGGATATACAACGGCACATGTTCGATTGGTTTATGCCCTCACCCAGTGCTCTCCTCACCTCCACCTTCTTCTGCTGTTGATGGCGGGGCTCCCCGGACCAGGGGGTCGGCGTAGCCACTCACGGTGCCGTAGTCCAGGGCCCGGGCCCAGTCTCCCCGGACGGGAGCTCCCGGTTGACTCGCCGGTCGGCAGCTGTCACAGCAGAGGTTCGGACTCGGGTGGAGGGGGAGGCTCCTCTTCCTTGTTTCAGTCGTGGCAGCAGTTTATGGATCAGCTTCGCTGTGAAGGCAGCTAGCGTTTTCCTCCGGCATCGGCTTCAAAAGATGGCCGCCATCTTAGGTCCCGCCAACAGAGGGGACCTTTATCGGGAAGAATCCGTGGGTTTGGAGGTCCGAATCCAGGAGAAGACCACAGTATCGTGTCTGGGGTCGGTTCCCCTTCCCTCGGAACCGGTTCTTTCCGTCTCAGGTGCACTTTCAGGCAGGCAAAAGGATAGAGATACGGCGTTTCGGCCGGAGCACGGCGACTCAGCTTCCACTCGCCATGAGCTCCAGGCCACGCCATGAAATACAAACTATAATAAGAAAAGGCTCAGATAATACGGATCAAGGTTCAGGTTTAGGCAACATGAGAACAAATATTCATTATCAAAAACTAAGCAGAAAACCAACAACTGCTGCACAAGTGTAATGAGAAAGGAGCAAAACGGGGAGAATAGACTATTCAAATAGAACATTTAGGGCCCGATTCATGGAAGTGTTTTATAATGGCGCAATCCCATAGGAAACCGTTATGTGAATCAGGCCTCAAGGTCCCACGGAAGTATGCAACTCTTATGTCGCCCTGCAGCCTGGGTCTCAAAATGCAGAATACACCAGGATCTCCAACTTTTGTAGTAGGAGTTCTGAGAGGGGGGGCGGGAATTTGTCAATGTTATGCTTGCAGAAAAATCTAATGCCTGACAAGCTCCCCTCATGGACTTGATGAAATGTTTGGCCATTGGGTATTTAAAATCAGCATTTTTGTATGGCTCTGATGTGCAGTTTAAGTTTCATATGGTCCTCCCTGCATACCATTTGTTGCACACGCATGATAACAGACAACAAGGTCTGTGTCGCACGTGATTTTGGAACTAATATGCACTGCATGCACCAAAATCGGATGTATGCAAGTGGCAAAATTAGTTGCAAACTGACAGGCTTTACATATAGTGAATTTCATCATCAAATAAATGTATTCGACCATAGGCCATCAAAGTACATCCACACACAACATCTTGACATGATTTCCACAATAAATCGTTTCAAAAGAGAGAAACAGAATAAAGAAAAAGGGAATTCAGTTCTAAAATGAATTCCAATATTTTACTCAAAGCCCAATTCGGGATACCACACATTCCGTAGACCCAATCCACATTGGTTCCTAATTGGCCTTTTCCCCACGGGTATATAAGGTTTGCTCCAGACAGATGCTGATTGGGTGGAGTGATTCCAGGTGGGCCAATTCCAGGAGGTCCGGCAAATCCTAGATGAGGGCACAGGCTCATCAGAATCCTGCTCTTTAGGCACCCAACTGCCACCACCAAAGCATCCCAGGATTTCTTTAGAGACACTCGGATTCCAGAATTCTACTTTTACAAAGTCATAGGGGTTAGCGCCCTCAATGGACAATCTGTGGCAGCCCACCATGGCTTCCCTAGACAGAATAAAGCACAATCTCCAATGGTGCAAAAGCAATTGAGGCATTTGTTCAGGAGTGTGTCCCTTTGGTCACGCTTATTTGCAGAAGTTTAGGTACCCCATGAAGAAATAGTGGCGCTTCCTAGCACCCCTTGACCACAGCTCTTAGACATACTCCTTCTGTAACAGTGACTACAAGCTCTATTTCCATTTGCACTGGAACATTGGGTTCCCATTGAGCTTGGCTCTTGGTCCTCCAATAGGACAGTCTTTGAATGAGACCTATAGGTCTTGCTAGGCTGCCTGGTCATATTGTGCTGTAGCTGCTCATCCCCAAGATGCATCGTGTGCAGGGAAACATTAAGCTCACCGGGGGACATGGCCGGAGAAAGGGGGGTGAAAGGTCTCACCAAATCACATTTTTGGAAGACAACCTTTCCTGCCAGAGTCACTGGGCTGGGTGTATCCAGCTTGGGGCGGCATTCCAAAGATAGCTTGTAGGACTTTACAGCTGTAGATGAAGCAATGGGAATCACCCTTTGTGATCCCCCCCCCTCCCCCTGAGTCTCTATCAAGGCTAGTAACAGTCTTAATAGCTGCCAATTCGGGCGGCACTTGGTTACAGTTACATCCCTAGGCTCTGTAAGCCTCCTTGGCAGGTGAGTCGAGGGAGTATTAAATACCTTGGTTACTTGGCTGACTTGGCCCCCCCCCCCAAAAGTAGGGTTAGGCGGAGAAAGGTTCTAGTCCCTGAACACATGGACAGCAGGTTCTCGCTCCAAGTACTACAAGTAAAGCTGGGAGAAGGCTTATGTATAGTTGCATCATGGGTCTCTGTCGATTGAATTCCTGGAGCATAATGCAGGAATACACAATAGGAAGTGGAGCCAGGGGAAAGAAGGGATCCGGGACAGAGTTTGTGTTCACAGGAGAGAGCTTAGATAACATACCTCCCCTTCCAACTCCCCCAGGTTCTGCGAGTTCTGTGAATGGAGCCGTTGGCAGACAAAACTGGTGTAGCGATTACCTCCACTGTTATTGGGGGTCCCCCATCCCAAGGGTAGCTGGGTCAAGTGACTGGCACTGGATGGACACAATGGGGGCCGAAGAGGGAACAAGGGGGACACAACGCTCATTAGTTTGAAATGGGTTCACAGCGGGTTGGGGACAGAGGCACATCCCACGCTAACCAAAGATTTGGCTTTCGCATTGTCGGTGACCATGCTTGCAGGTTTTTCCACAACAATAAATGTACTTTCGTAATTAACATGGTCTTCTCGAATTTTAACTGCAGGACTTGGTTTGAGGCACTCAGTATGCCATCCGCCCACGTCACTGGATAACTCTCCCCCATGACAATAATCTGATGCAGCTTTAAAACCATCCAGGGCATCTTGGTCATACCCCAGGAATTGGTGTTTCATTAATCATGGAATAGGCCTCCCCTTTAGAATGGATCGGATTGTTGATTTTCCCCCCGGTTTTAACCCCAGCAGCAGGGTCAAGATCGATAGTGCAATCCCTGATCTGGTTCATTGGGCTTGCTCCCCCCGCTCCCCCCTCCACCCCAGGTTCCTCCTCATAGCAAGTATCTTGCGCTGCATCTTGGACTCAGGATCATTTTCCATAGCAGACTGGGAGTCGAGCTGTGTGCAGAATAGAAGCGGGGGGGGAGGGGGGAGGAGGGCAATGACTCCAACATCTCCATTGGGAGAGTTCTGGTGTACCAATGTAGTGTACCAATGCATCAGATTCCTGGGCAATCAGTCACCCACTACAACAGCCTCCGACCCAGTCCTAATTTGCTCTCTCCTCCTGCTCACCTCAGTGTAGACCGTCTCTACCACAGTCCTGCTGCTTAGCACAAAGCTGGACCAGAAAGACAGTTACCTCTAATCTCTGCTCAGAGTTCATGAAAATCGCACCACTGGGCCTTGCTCCTGCTACGCTGAACACCTGCGGCGCCAAACACTGCACCCTTCCCCCGCTGCAGGGTATACCCAGCATAAGTGCATTTAAAAAAACCTGTGCCTAGATCTCTCAGCTATTTGGTTCCAATATTGGCCTTCTTGCACCATATGAAGTTTGAAACCAAGGTGCGATTACTGTAAGCTGACTTGCGGAAAGTAATGCTTGGGAAATCTCCTAGAATGGAAAATATATTTGTTTCCCATTTTAGTATATGCCAGTGTTGCAAAATTTGGCGTATTTCTTCAGAATGCATGCCAAATGTCAAAATTAATCTAATCTCATCTGATTCCTCTGGCGTGACTTCTAGGGTAGGTGTAGTCATGAGCGAGGCTTGATATAGGCTCGTTCAATTACTCTCTTATGGTACGCTTGCTGTTTGAAACCAATTGCTGTGATGTTACTTCCATATTCAAACACCTCTATTAGATTGCGTAGAAATATGTCAGATCTAAACTCTCCATTCTGGATACACCATTTAAGGCTCTATGGATGACTGTTTCTGGCATGAAGTATAAACACTTGTGTACAGGCGTGTTATAAGTGGTCATATCATATCATTTGAACTAGTGGGTTTCCTGTAAAGTTCAGCCTTAATCTCGCCTTCTTTTTGTGTTACCAACTGTAAAGAATCCTATGGATCCCTCAATGACACCCTGCCTAAAGTCTTTTCCCAAGTGGCTAGGGGAAAGGCAGATGCTTCCTGATCCGATTACCATGATTTGATCGAAAAGTGAAATGTCAGAGGGAGAAAAAAAAACAAAAGTTATTTGACCGAAAATAACTTTCGGTTTCCACTTCCGCTGACATATCTGACAACCCACTGCTCCCAACTCCCTTACTTACCTCTTGGCAGCAAACCTCCTTGTGTGCCGCAGTCTCCTGCATCAATCTACAACGCTGGTTCTCTTCTCTTACTTGAATGGGAGCCGGCACTGCAGGTCCTCTTTCCCCCCCCCCAACTTTATTCAATAGGGAGCGGGGGACACCCCACAAACCCTGATGGCAGAGTGAACAAGGGTGCAGGGGACCCCCTGCGGCCCTTGTTCACTATAATGACTCCGAATGGGGGATTTATTCAACATTTTTGGCTGTAGTAATCTTCATACAGCTGATTTTCTAATAAATCTCACATTTGTTTTTTTTCCTTCGACCAAATATGATTCCTTCCTATACTAACCCTGGGGGTCAGGGGGGAGGTACTGCGTGAGAATCACCTGGGATGAGACAAGGCCCAGGGTGATTAGGAGATTCTGTGGGATGAGACAGTATTTTTCCTCTGAAACCTTTCTAGGGTACCAAAAGAGGTAGTGGCTTGTCATTATGTCCCTGACCCATATTTGAGATCCAAGGTTATGGACACAAGTATTATAAAATCTGAAAAAGCCTTGCCAATGGAAATTACCCCCCCCCCCCACACACCCCCACCCGCCCCAAAGTTAAACAACCTCCTTACTCTCAAGGGTACAATGGGTAGGAATGTGGAAATGTCTTAAATAAATTAACTTCCTCTGTAATAATGTATTCCAAAGGTTAAGCTTTAAATGACTGAGGGAAGTACAATTACCCTCAAAGTCAATAAAATACCTTAAGAACTAACTTTGTAGTTGGGGACTGCATCTCACATAATCCCATGAGTACTGGGATGAGGAAGAGGGCTGAAGAGGCATGCAGTTGCAGTAGTCAGGCAATTAAGCCTAACAGCCCACACCTGAACATGGGAGGCATAAAATGCCCCCCTCGGGTGCAGGCAATGAGAAGGAGAGGAACGAGCTGTAGCAGACAGAAGAAAAAGACATGAAGCTGGCAAACCAAGCAGAAGTGGGAGAACAAGAAGGACGCCGGAATGTGGAAACAGCAGATTTCATCTGCTTGTTCCGAGAGGGTCCTGTTCCCCCCCAAACTCTGAAGTGCAGAGGCTGCGAAGCGGAAGGCATGCTGGAGAGATGTCTTTCCCCATGGGTGCACAATTTCCATGCAGCTAATGTGTTGGAAACCGAAGCGAGAAGCAGTTGTCAAGCCGTGGGTCTCAGGAGTGAGAGGGTCTCCATAAACGTGTGGCTGGACCGGAGACACCTGCCGGGAGGCACGGTGTGGGTCCCTTAAAAGCCACAGGCAGTAAGTTGTGGCAGAAGTCGTGGAAGCAGAGCGACCTACAGAGTACATGTTTAAGAAGCCGGTGAGTGAAGCATGGCATTCTGATACCTTGCGAGAGCATTGTCGGCAACAGTATCCAGTTCCTTATTCACTTGCGTGTGATTTAAAGCGAGTCAATATTATTCGTTGAAGTCCTGATGCATTAACAATGGAAAACTAGCACTTGCGTATATCAGGAAAGTCCTTTTTCTCGCATGGAAAGTTAATGCTGCTTAAACCGCTTAAAGGAATGGTTCGGTCAAAAAATGTTATTGTCCCTACGGGTCGGCCATGTGGTTTTAAGCCTAAGTCGCTCGATTTTAGAAAAATTTCCTATGGACCGTACCCGAGTTTTCGTCCATTAAATGCACGCAAAAACAGGCATCAGGGTGCTGCCATTTTGTGATAATCCTATCACTTGCCCCATCGCCCTGGCTGACCTGCTTTTGCGGCACTAAATCATATCCCCCACCCCTGAGCCTGTCAACAGCAGACGCATACCGTCCATTTCACAACGCCAAAGCACATCTCGTGTCAACATTCGCTGCGCTTCAGCTAATGACATGTCTCCATGGAAATGGCAGGACGCCCCTTTCCTCAATAAGTATAAACAGACCGTTTCACAACACACAGCAGCAGATTTTCGATTCCATTCCTCTCTGTGTTACTTTGAGTATTCTGTGACTAGTTTCTGTGCTCTGGTCAGCTACCTTCGTTGCTTGTAGGCCGTGTGAACAGATACCAGTACCACCGCTATAAATTATTTTAGTTTGTTTAACACACAATGGCTACAATAATGCCCTACATGTACGAGCCCGAGTATACCGAGGAGGAACTACTGGAAAGGGAAACACGCGAAAACGATGGGTCTTCGGACGGCAGTTGGGAGGACGATTCAACAATTGAAGAGCCTGGACCTAGTCGCATGGACGGTGTTTCCACCTGGTGCACATGCAATCGGTGCGAGCTAATGCCAACCGAGGACGAGAACTGCTGCTGCTGTGAAAACTCAGGAGGCGTGGCCTACATTTCGGAAGGCAAGCCACGACCGCAATGCATCACCGAGCTGCCAGACTTCAGGGCCGCCTGCCTCACACGGTCCGTGTTGAGGATAATGATGGTGCTTATGCACGAACTTCGCGCAACTGGTCGTCCTCGTAATCCGAGTAACTAGTAAGTATACTCTGCTCGTCATGCCACTCCTATTTCATGGTCTCCTACTATTTCCAAAATTACATATACATATCATTGTAACGCATGAAAGTCGTTCAATAGTGTGCAGTGTCTAGATAGCATTTGTCTGAGCAGAATGCTATTAGTTACAAGAATTGTCATTGACAACAAACGTTTATTAAACTTATCTTGGTCATTTAAAAACAGTTTGTTTCATTCCTTTTCACAGGTAGTACAGGCTGGTGGCCTATCGTTCCTTTACATGGTGGCTTCACGGGAGGCTTGGACACCACGTTCGAAGAGTAATACCCGCCTGTGCCGTTCGTGCCATAAGAGAACATTTCCCAAGTGACAGCGTCAGTACAGGGGATTTTCTCTCGCTGGGCTGCAACCTGACCTGTACAATGTGTAAAGTCTTGTATTTTTGTGTCATCAAAATAAGATACAAAATAAAACACCACATATTTTAACAACGGTTGTTTCGATTTTTTTTAAATGAAGGTCAGGTCGCTGTGAAGCAGGGCGGTCACTATCTAAGCTAACATAATATATTCTCAATAATGCATGCACTAAATAACACTTGTTCAAAGTCTTTCAGTCGGTTATGTCTCTATAAAAGTCACCTATATCTATACTATCAATTAACATTGGATTATACAGGCCTTAGGTTAAGGGTCTTGACCACTATAATACACTGTTTGAAGTGTGGGTCTGTGCTCACAAGAATCTCCGGTATGTGGCATTTGTTATTGATAGGCAACGATATACTGCAGTAGGTGTCTAATGTTAGTTGGGGATCTGCTAGGTGGGCATCATGGCGTGGTCAGTGGTCTGGCACATGAAGAGAATACCTTGCAGGGACACAGGGTCAGAATGGCAGTAAGTTTCCACTGGCGAGGGTGCATGGGTAAGGACACGTTTGTGGAGATGAACGAGCTATGTGCTTAGTTCAGGCTGGTTCACATGCAGGACAGTGATCTCAGAGGAAGAGTGATGTGTTACATTTATTAGCTGTTGCAAATACCTCTGGAGTTTTCCAGTCAGAGAGGGAACGAGGGTGGGGGCCATGTGCTCTGCGCAGTGAGGCCTGGTCACCAAGATGGAGTGGAAAGGGGGTCCAAAAATGGATGCCCCGTGTCCTGCTCAGTGGTCCCATCTACGCGAATGTCAACCAAAGTTAACATCACATAAGGGCAAGGGGCGAACCCACTACTGGAGGCACTTGGTCCGAGTTTCTACTGAGAAGTAGAAGATGAGGGGCCTGATGGCCCCTCGCTCCCACACACTTGCCTGCACTTCCGCCGGCCCATCCATCCCACCCCCCTCTATCAAAGGCGGTTCGCACCCCGGGGATGAGCGCTGGCATGGGGGGCTGTCACGGGCGCAAACGGCCAAGGTGCCAAACAGCATGTACACTTCAAAAGGTATCCCACACCCAGGGGCCATCGCTCACATGGCCTCCTCAGACCCCGTGTCTCCAGGCAGGCCTCCCCTGAGGCAGGCCGCACCCCTGCAAACCACATAATACCAATACCACGACATACACACGTCATTCATTCACAAACACACCCCTGTTTCTAATACTTTATAAACCACTTGATGTGTCTCATGAGAACATCTTTGTGCTTTGCAAGTCAACTCCTGAACCTTCTACCCAAGAAGCACTGAGATCTATGTTAATCTGCTCGTCGTCGTGCTCACTGTGACCGCTTCAAGCAAACTCGTCAGTATGCTACCTGTGGCCATCTACCTGTTCTCCTGCAACATACTGCTCGGCCTGCTGAATCCAACTGTTTGTTGGTGAAGGTAAGGCCATGTATCCTAGTCATATACTAGTCATATTTCGGTCATTTTTACATTTCTATCAATTTGCGATTACAGTACCCAATAGTGCTATGGTCATTGGTCTAATTGCCATTGACTTGAGTTTCAATTGTTATGCTATCAATAGATCTATTTATTTTCATCTGTGTCAATTGTCATCGAATTGCATCCTTCAGGGGTCCAGTCTATAATGTAAGCATGTTTCCTTCTCGTGCAAAACAGAACATCCAAGGGACGAGTCACATGTTCAGATAGTCACATAATTTAAAAAATGTATGTAACTTATGCAAATACTAAGCCGCACATGATGAACTGGTATAGTTCCGGCGACCAAAACAAACCTTGCATTGAACATGGTATGGTTCATTTACTTTATGACATTTTTATTCATCAAGGTTATAATAATCTTGATATTTACTTTTCAGAATTTTCAACAATGCCTGCCTGTTCGATTAGCGGTTGCACTTTGAAGACCCATGCTAAATCTGAAGGCACTACAATGCATGTATTCCCTAAAACAGTTGATCGAATAAGAGAATGGGTCAGACATTGCGGATATCCACCGGAAGAGCTTGAAAGTAGAGCCCAGCAAGTCTTTGAGGACAAGAGGGGTGATCGATACCACATCTGCAGCCGGCACTTTTCCTCGAACATGTACGCCACATCTTGGGTAACAAAGAAGAATAAACTGCGAACGACACGTAAATTGCTCGCAAACGCTATTCCAACTCTATTCATCCACATTCCGCCACTGATGAGTCAAGTGTCCGGATTTAGCTTTAGGCCTTGCGGTAGTGTGTAGGTAGCCAAATGGATTAATTGATATTTTAGGTGTTGTGTCCCTTGTAATACTCCCTTGTAATACTTTCGATATTGATATGAGTGTATAGCTTTTTGAATAATGACATTTATCAATAAATTATTTTTCAATTTTATAACCCCCAAAGGAAATCTATTTATGGGCACAGGGAACTGTGCTATATTGCGCATTTTCAATAGCATTATTCTCAAGTATTCTGTCGGTTTACATGGCAATTTTTTAATATTTGCATTTCATTATCAAACAATAATTTACCTTTACAACTGCTTGACTATCCACTGAATCTGAAGCAAGAACATTCTACATCCGTGACGTGCCCGCAGTTATCAACCACTTCTAGCGCGTATCAGGTAATCATACTTGGCTATTCCGCTACAGACTTGTTTTATGCATGTCAAGTAATAGTTTTTATGTATCGTGTGATTATTTTACCAATTGTTTGGTTAGTGCTTTCCAATTGATATACACCTTAGTTGTCGCCCCCTGGTGTTTGTTTTCAGTTATAATTAGTGTTATCCATACTAATGCAAGTACTGTCTTTCAGGGAGATGCTGAAGCGTCCACCACATTGACAACAGCCATAGATGTTCTTCAGCAGCACGAGGTATGGATACTGACCGCTCCATCGACCGTGATCATCAAGACTGGAACACTTTCTACACCATGATATGCCATTGATATGTACCTGTGCGGTCGACCCCAAGTGTGTGTTGTGTTTTCAATAGTGTAATCCTTACTAATGCAAATACTATGTTTCAGGCAGTTGTTGAAGCGTCAACCCACGCAGGGAAGAAATGCAGAAACGAATCGGAGCTACAGCGTGCAGATGTTGAAGGTCGAGTCAAGAAAGTTGCAAAGAAAAGAAACAAAAATAAGGTTAGTTACAAACAGTTCATAACTTTAGAATTTCTTTGTGCTGGGGACTATTTTATGTTTTTTCCAGTCAATTGTACTATACTTTATCTTGTGTTTAAACTGAACATCCCTTTTCCAATCTGTCCTGTAGTTACCCGTGGGTCTACGAACTATACATACACAGACAGTGATGAAGCGAATGAGAGATGTTGCTTGCCAGACCATTTACACTATGGAGGAACTATTAATTCAGACGCCGCGTGTTGAGACTAGAGATGCTCATGTCCAATGACAAGAACATGAAATGAATGTGTCCGGAGAATCCAGTAAAGTTGTAAAGGACCATTGCTACAGTGCGACTGCACCACCACAAGAAGATGATACTAATGTATTGAGGATAGCTCGGAAGTAGTTGCAGATCAATTCACACAATCTACACCCACCAAAAAATTGCCACCAAAAAAGCTGTCGACAATGTTGTGTTCTCCCATCAATGCTGAAGTAACAGATGTTGAAATGACAGAATGAACCAGCAGCAGCATTCACGGACGCGGTGGTCAGTCAAAAGGCCGGAAAAAAAAAATATTCAATGACAAAAATCTCGGGAAAATAAATAAATAAATAAAGAAAATCGAATTTTTTATTTATTTATATGTATTTTTGGGGTCAGGTAAGTAAAAAAAGGGGGTAAAATAAAAATGAAAAAAGGGGGTTGGGGGGATCCCCCCCCATTTCGAAAAAAAAGTATTGAAAAAAAAATTCGATTTCTTTTTTCCCGAGATGTTTTGGTTCGACCTTTTTTTCGATATTTTTTTTCCGGTCTTTTCACTATAAACCCACCGACGCATCAGAACCCGATATCGGCGATATTTCTTTCAATTCTGCAGATATGTACGCAACGATGCAGTCCGAAACAAGTGTGATGCCGGATGACAGACTAATGAAAGAGGGCAAATACATAGTATTCGACAGTTGTTTGATGGATATTATAAGTATGCTGAAATGTGGGCATTCCGTCAGAGAGAAAGTATGTTGGAAGCCATTGATTCATGTGACTCGTCAAAAACAAGGCAGTAACGTCAAAATACATGCCGCCTGTAGATTAAGTCATGCGTTCTCATTGTCTGCACAACCGATGCTGGGGAAGCTGCCAGCAGGCAATCTACTGTGTGCAGCTGCATCACTTTTTAGTGGGTCCAGTTTTAGAAAGTTAGAGTCTTTCTTTCAGTTTGTGGGACTTCATTTCATTTCTAAAACGCAGCACTACAAATACCAACATGATTATCTGTTTCCGGCCATTAGTGATGCTTGGAAAATTGAACAATTGTCTCTAGCAAGTACATTTGAAGGCAAACGATTCAGGCTAGCTGCGATGGACAGTGCGACAGCCCTGGATTTTCTGCCAAGTACTGCACCTACCACTTTCAGGAAATGGATAGTAAGAAAATTGTGAGTTCGGTGGTCGTGCAGGTAACACAATGTACATCCTTGGTGGCCATGGAGAAACTAGGATTTATAAAATCAGTGGAATATCAACAATCGAGGGGAATGCACATCGACCTCATAGCCCCTCATAGCCACGGACAGACACGTTTCAATTGCCTAGACAATGAGAGAGCAGTTCCCACATATTAAACATCAATTTGATGTATGGCATCTTGCTAAAATCAATCAATAAGAAAATCTTGGCTGCAGGGAAAAAAAAAAGTTTTGGAAAGTATTTCACAGTGGTCCCAGTCTATCAGCAACCATCTTTGGTGGAGCTCCAAAACTTGTGAAGAGTCAGTGGAAATACTACTTGAAAAATGGCAGTCACTGATGCACCACTGTACCAACGTTCACCGCTGGTCAGAAAACCTACATTTCTACCAATGTGAACATGGCCCTTTGTCCCCAGAGGAGGCAAGGAAGAAGAAGTGGTTGATTCCATCTTCACCGACACACAAAGCCATTGAGATTGTTTTCGACAAAACTCTATCAAGAGATTTGAGAGGACTGACAGAATTCTGTCACATAGGAGATTTGGAGGTGTTCCACAATATGTGCCTAAAGTACAGGCCAAAGCGCTTGCATTTCAGCATACAGGGCATGAAACATAGGACTCTACTTGCGGTCTTGGCCCATAACGAGAATCTCTGCCGTGAACAATCTAGGACTACGAGTAATGTAAGGATGCCTCGCTACACTAAGGTGTTTTCTAAAAGAAGTAAGCAATGGGTGATCAAACCAGTCTATGAGGAAATGAAGTTCGACTTTGTAAAAAGCCTTATTGTTGCTGTACTCGAGAAGCACAGATATGTAATTTTGAACGTTTCTGTGCAGAGCACTGATGTATTGCCACCAAACATTGCCACTGTGCCATGTCCACCCAAAGCAGAGCTGGTTGTGAAGTACAAATCCCTGTTTAAATAATTGTAATAGGATTGTCTTTTTGTAAATGTTATTGTACAGTGTACATACAAAGTATGCTAACCCTAACCCCTCCCTTCACCACAACCTGGGTGTCATCTTTGACTTCTCTCTCTATTCACCTCATATCGCTGACCTTGTCAATATGTGTATGTATATATTTTTGTTTCTCTAACTAAGTTTCGCAATCTCATTTAAATGCTGCACACTGTTAACCGAGGGGAGGCTTGCGTATTGCAAATAATAAAAACAAATAACAAAAAATATCACTTTCAACTGAACTCCTCGGGTACGTTATACTTTCCCTGACCTTCCCCCAAAAAGTCAATGTCTCCATAGTTTTGAATCTCTACGGCTGCAAGGCTCGCGGCCAACGAGGACAAAACTGGGGGCCTCAGAACGCGCCAAGCGAGCCGTTGCAGATGGGAGAGAAGCCAGTTCGCATTTGCACATTGAGGCCTAGTACATAGATGGATTTGAAAATTTCTCAAAGATGGCTTTACACGGGATGTTTCAAAGTAAGAATGTATGCTCATTTAGAGTGAAGGTCAGCGGCTTTGATTTTCAGCTGGCGGCCTCAAGAGGCCCACAACTTGCACTGGCAGTATAAGGTTCTATTGTTTTTTTACCTTGAGAGACAGGGACCATGCCGAAAGGACTTCATTTGAAGGAGGGGTGCAATAACGTAAGAGACGATAAGGCAGAAAATTCTGAAACTAGGCCGAGTTTCATGTTAGTTCAGTATATGAAAAATCGTCAAGAGCACAGTGGGATTTACGGACTGCATTACGCAGAGACACAATGGAAATTGCAAATATAATATAAGTAACTCTTTAGACGCTTTTATACCGGTATGAAGAATTAATGAATGAATGAATGAAGAGCAAGTAAAACGTTTGTGGGATCGTCTTTGTACCGGGCACATGGGCATGCAGGTCCACATTCCACACGCATGTAGACAAACAGTCGTTTCTCATTGTGTGTTAAACTCGATTTATTTCGTTAGTTTTCGCATTGATTTTAGAGCCGAACATACTCCATTACACTATCCTTGAAAGCAAATAGTTTCAGATCGGCCGTAATAAATAAAATGAATAATAATAAAGATCGGCTGGCGAGACTAATTATAATTTTTATGTTTTCAAAACAGGTATATCCTACCTGCTACTGCCACCAGTTTCAGACCCCGGCAGATTGATTTTTTAACCGCCAGCTGCAGCTTATCGTAAAGAACTGCACCACTTTGACGATCTTATGGGACGATCGCCAAGGGACCATATGCCCTTACGCGGTACTAGCGGCTAGAAGCAACATATCAACCTTTACCTGGCCTAGTGCCTAGTTGATGGAACAGCCTTGCGGTTCACCGTGCGACCAAAGTGCTTCTTTTAACGAAAACCAACACCCTGTGTACCATAAAGTAATAGCGCGTGACTCACGATAAAATGGAACAGGATTTGCGGATAGAGAGAAAAGAAAAAAAATGACATTCTGATTTAATATGCCAATTGCTGAATATTCTATAAACATTTAATGTTAAATAAATGTACTTTACCAAATGTACCGTGTTGCAGTTTGATTTGAAAGTACAGTTTCATATTCCGAATTGTGGCGCGCTGTGTTGCGAGTTGATCTGTGTTGGTTTCCGGGTTCTGTGTGAAGTCGCGTAGAAGACGACTGGGCGCGTTTGCCTACGCAGCACAGTAACGTCACGGAGAGAGGCGGGGAATATGAATGTTTTGATAATGTCAGGCTCAGGGGCAGGGGATATGATTTAGTGCCGCAAAAGCAGGTCAGCCAGGGCGATGCGGCAAGTGATAGGATTATCACAAAATGGCAGGGCCCTGATGCCTGATTTCTTGTGCGTTTAATGGACGAAAACACGGGTTAGGTCCATAGGAGATTTTTCTAAAATCGAGCGACTTAGGCTTAAAAACACATGGCCGACCCATAGGGACAATAAAAAATGTTGACCGAACCATTCCTTTAAACACATTGTTAAACCCTTAACAGACTAACTACCTAAGGAGTGGTTGCGCGTCACTAATTAAAAGAAGACCATTACCGAATACCTAATGCTGATACAGCAATTGTTGAATTCTTTATCTTGTGAAAACTATATCAACGAGTGGTCATGTGTACCTAAATTGTGATTCCCAAAGGGAGACAGAACTCTATTCTTTCCTCCACACTGGAATCCAATTCGACATAAGTCTTTAAAATCTGAAAACTACTTTAAGAAGTGGTCCTGTGTGTCGATTTGTGATTGAATTCAATTCTGTTCTTTACTTTAACTTCTTACATAAGAAAGGTATGCCGCGTTAAAGTGCATCTACTATTGAAGAAGAGACCATGCATTGCCCAAGCCAAGAGCCTCCCCATATTGAAAGTGAAACCAGCATTTCTCAGAATTAAGAAGCAATGCAATGGTTACTGTGAAGTTAATACAGTTCAACTGACCTAAAACACCCATGTGCAAGCACTACCTGAAGCCAAGAGAGTGGCACCAAGGCTTCTAGGTAATTACTTGGGCTGTGAACGTTGGGGGAAGGGAAACTAGCTGCTTGTAAAGACTGTATTGAAATTGATACAACCTGTAGTGCCAAAGACTGTGGAGGCCAGAGAGAAGTGAGTCTTAAAGGCAACCCCAGGCCGTTATCGTGGCAGACAGGCAAGAGAGACAAAGAGGCTGCCCCTTTTGAAGAGTGATATTCAGAGGAAGAGTGCCTTGCCTACTTGAAGTTGTTGAAGTAGTTTAAAGTGCATCTTGTCCAAGCCTACCTAGAAGTACAAATATCTTAAGTTGTAGTAGTAGTCCAAAGTACAGAAGCTGTGGTGGTATATATGGTTGTCAGTGGATGCAATGTTGCAGCAGCCTAAACCAAGCAGAGTTCTATGAGACAAAGGTGACTGCCCACATAGTGAATCAGTAGCACTGAGAAGTCATCCTGACAAATCTACCATTGTGAATTCTAAAACTAACTAATGAAATACTAACTGTTAACCAAGAACTGTACTTCACCGAGAGTGGTGGATACTGCATTTCTTTTGAACTGCGGCAAGTCTTTGTGGTTTGGATTACCATTGGTATTTGTGGAAGTTGAAAGTGGATATTTCACCAAGGAGAAGAGACTTGCTATCAGTGGAACTTTGATTAACAATTCTTACTTTTGACTTTAAAATATCAAGAACTGATTTGAGACATTTTTTTCTTTGGTTGAATATTAAACAGAGTTGACCTTTATCCCGGGGAAGGGAATGCACCCAGGGCCTCAAAGGGTTATTCAGGACTTAAGAATGTTGTTTAAGTTAAGTTGCATTGTCATATTATCTTTGTGTAATTGTTGTTTAGTGTAAGGGCCAGATATCTAGTGTTAAGAGCGTTTTCCTTAGCTTTGGTTAGGCAGCGAATTCCTCATCAGAGTAGGGATAGTGAGGCATTTACTCCATTTATTTTGAGACTAAAATTACAAGTTTTGATAAATCATCAAGCAGTTGTCTGCCTCGCATTACTGACCCCTCACACAACACATCGAGAAAAACAATGAAATCCAGACTGTGGGATTCAGTGAATTGGAGGTTCATTGTATTCTCATTAAAACTACTGACAAAGTTCACCCAGTCAGATTTGCTCCCATTCCAGATGAC
The DNA here is from genome assembly GCF_040938575.1 of Ambystoma mexicanum. Lineage (NCBI taxonomy): Eukaryota > Metazoa > Chordata > Amphibia > Caudata > Ambystomatidae > Ambystoma > Ambystoma mexicanum. The sequence goes on from NC_090936.1 coordinate 177,688,940, forward strand.
AAATAAGTCGTAGATAAAATTGTACTTTCGTTACATTTTATCTGTAAAGTGTACATCCTCTGGAGCACATTATACATTTTTCCCACAACCCCATTGTCAAATTTGCATACAAAGGAATAAAGGTAAACCCAATTGCAATGCCCACAACCAATGTTCCCTCTAATTATTTTCCTCTATGTGCGGAACTGGTGGGCTGTTGTGCACATTTTCAATGGGCGAACTGACTAATGAGGTAAGTAACTTTGCGAGCATGCGTAGTTAGTGAGCTACTGTCTCAGGATAGAGTTTGGAAAGGAAATTCTGCTTTGCATCCACTGCAATTCTTTCGAAATCTGTGTAAACGTGGCACCTTACAACAATTTTTTCTAAACACAGATTGGCCTTTATCATATCAAATATTTGTTAGCCTATCAACTAGTCCAAGACGATCTGTCTCAGTACCTAGAAAAAGTACTCCTGTGCAGAGAAAACTGTTTTAGGCCACTGGATAAAAACTCATCCGTATTACAAAAAACATATTGCTTAATTGATGTAGCTGTCAAACAGAATATAATATTTGCAGATGGGATAATGGCAAGTGAAAGGAATGTGTCAGAAAACGTGCCAAAAGGAGTTCATGTGCCACTTAAAGTAATTCAAGGGCCAGGACGACAAGCATAGTTTGTGTAAGTATGTGTAATGTGTAATAATGATAATCGCATCAGAATAACTGCACCTCAGAATATGATGGCCAGCATTCCTGGGCCTCTGCTTACTATCCACATTGTGTTGTCCTGTGAGATGTGACCAACACTTAATCAAAGCAAGCCTTACACAGCTAAGAGACATACACCATCCATTTTTAGTCCCTAAAAACAGGACAATGTGCCCAATAAAAATGGGAAACAATGAAAACATGGGAGCCTACCCCCTGCTTCAGCCCACAAGGCTGTACTGATATATTTTCTAGTTACCAGCAGAACAGTCACTTAGTAAACAACTCTAATAAGATTGCTGCCCGATCTCAAGAGGAGTTTCAAGAGGAACGAACATATTTTAATTAGCTTAACATATCCTTATTGGCAAAGCCAATTACTTTTTTACTTCCTGAAAAAGTCCCATCAGAACCCTGCTTGCCTGCTGACATAGGAAGTGAAATGACAGGGCTCATAATACATCCTATAGCATTGCCCTCCCTTCCTCACCACAGCCTAGACAAAATTCAACAAGAGTCTTATTGAGGTTTCTAAGGGAGCCCTGTTGAAGAAAAATCGCATGAATTTGCCTTTTAAGTTAATAGCAGCAATGCTCATCGGTACAACAGATTGAGTGCCTTCTTCTGCAACCAGGGAAACCTCTTCTGTAATTCATTGTTATCACTTAAATAAGTTGCAGGGGGATGCTTTTGTCAATAAACGGAAGAACAAGTGATTGTATAGAAAAGCCCTCAGCAGCGGAGCATAGATAGAAACAGAAGGTGCAGTTTCCTTTTCTTTAGCAAAACAAACATATTTCCTCCTCTGTACTGCCGAAACGTGTGACTTGGTTTTTTTAATTTGCTTATTTGTTCACCAAGAAGTGTTCTCCTGTGCCCTTCCAACAGTACTCCTGCATCCACGGCTTCTGTGCTAGCCTCCAATACTAGTTGAAAGAGCACTGTAAAAAGTGAGGGATTGTAACAGTAAACACTCACTGGGATATTTGCATACCAGCAATACTTTGCAAGCAAAACATATTTAACGTCTCATTATGATATTATATGCATTTAAAAAAAAGGTCATCAATCTGCATGTACACAATTATTTTGCAGTGCATACAAGATTTCTTGCAACATACCCCACCCCTACAACCTTATTATATTATACACATGCTAAATTAAGCTGTTTCTGTATAGCAGCGAGTTACCATATACATTGTTAAGGTCTATGCCCAATGGAACTCTGAACACTTGGAAAGGATGCGGATTGTGTGAAAAGCATTGTGCAATCTGAATAGCCATCGCCCTGATATTATGGAGGAGTAATCCCAGGCAGAGTCCATACCCATTATCTTTTGCAGGCCAAGAAAATGATATTGCAATGTTGTTCTCCACTTATAGGGCAATGTTAGCATTGCTACAGCAGGAGATGCTGAGGATGACCTGTGTCTATTCAAAATCATAAGATGTCAAATTAATATTTGAGTTTCATAATGTGTCAACTTGCAAGGGGACTGATGCAAAGCACTTGCGTGACATATATACAAAGAAGAGGAAGCATCGGATGAGACTACACATCCAAGTAGTCTGCTTACTGAAAGTCAGTATTCAATTTGTGGCTGATTGTTGGTTTACATAGTGTGAGTGACGCTTTTGTTAAGGCACCATGAGCAACAGACATTCTGGCATTTGAACGTTATTATTATTATTACAACAAATATAAAACAAGTGGATGTAGGTACAAGTATGGTAACCTTTCATAGAGCCAAGAGAGGAAGAGTCATGGTTGATCTGTAAATGTGTTCTGGGGCAGACGTTAGAGACATAAGGTAAAAGCGTGGTAAAGTCAAGTCCTGGGTGGGGTGGGAACATTATTTGGTTAATGTGTCCAGGCATATCTTGGTTATATTCTGCTGTTCATGGAGACACTTTTTCAAATTCGTTTTACCCTCTTGTGGGTGTATTCTGTTGTTGGGGTTTGCAAATGAGCTATAACAGGATATTAAGACTAGTTTGTTATTTTAAGAGAAAGCAAATGTCAGGTAATTGCTGTGGCTTGTACCTTATCAAATCATTTTGAATAGGTGAGAATTAACTGTGTGCGCTGCTAAAAAACCTTCTGAGCGGCACCCAGAAGCAAGCTGGGCAAGCGCACATGCGCACAGTTTAGGGGCAACATTGCCCCCAACGGTTTAAAATATGTATAATTGAACAGAAATACATTGTTAGAGAGGCAAAAGTTGATAATATCTCAAGTAGTTGAGAGATCTGGTCTTGAGGAAATATCTGCAAACCTCTTTCCCAGGTTCATGTTTATGGATGTCTAAAGCGATACCACATCCATGCTGGCCAGCAAATAACCCTCCTCCCACAGGATGTTATTGATTTATTTTGTAGGAAATACTTTGTATCTCACAGATTTGACGTCAAGGTGGATACAAAGGGCAACAAAACTTCATCCACATCTTGACATATTCTCCAGGAGGGCCCCCACCAGTAGGACAATAGGTCTCCAGGGCAGTTTATTAAGACTTTTGAATCTACCGGAGAAAATAAATAGGCATGATCGGAAATACAGGACAGAGAAACCTTCATTCCTCCTCGTGTAGTATACCTATTGTCCTCCACTTTTTGAGCAAAGTGCATCATTCCTTCTCCTTTATTTCTGTGAGATTTGTGGCAAGCCTAGAATAACATGTTCGATCTTTCTATTGACTTTGTGTGTATATATAATCTCGGGTATTCATGATCACTGTGTTGGAACCTTTATCTGAAGGCTTTATGTCCCACTCTGTGATTTGTTGCAATTCCAACAGGGCTTCCTGATCCTTCTTTGACATATTTCCCGGTGGTTGGGCAGGTTTAGAGTTTCTGATCATCTTCAAATCTCCATCTATGAGGTCCTGAATGGATTCTATATAACCACCTGGTTTGGATAGCGGGTTGAACCTGGATTTACATTAACTTGCTCTTCCTTGGCCATTCCACATTGATGCTTAAATTGCTTAAATTAATTGATTCAAATGCATCATCAATGCATAGACCTTGGTCCATATATACCAAATCTGTGAGAGGTTCAAGATCGCAAATTAGGATATTGTTCTCCCTCCCTTCAGCACATGTTGAATTTATTTTTTGGGGTTGGCACTAAAGAATTTGAGTCTAACCTTCTACATGTATTGGGAAAATCAATTAGAGTGTGAGCGTAATCATAATGAAAAGTTAGGCAGTAATTTAAGCCTAGACTTAAAATCTTCAGTTGCCCCTGGGTCAGTACATGTTCAGAAAGGTTAACTACCTTCATGTTGTTCTGAGCCTTAATGCTCTTGTTGTCCGATTACCATAGTTGGTTGATCTCTCTTGTGTGTTGCTCGTCCCATCCACGCCTTGTTTTTTCATCCTCTAGCGCCTTAGCCTCTGCCTCTGGCTTTTTTGTTTACCCTTCCGTCCTGATACAATAGATTTCTTCTAATAAAATTAAGTCTCACTGTGGGTTCTTCACCCTCACTATGTTTTGCACCAGATTCAGACATTGTTGCAATATCACTTAAAGATGATGGTTGCTGTTCATCCCTGGATATTTGGAGTCATTACCTACATTAGGGAGTCAAACCTGAAAGCAAACTTATATACTCAATCATTTGTATCCCTCAGGAATGTATGCTGCTTTATCAGTTTGATGTCCTCTTCAAATACTTTAATATTAGTGTCAATATTTTTACTTAGCTTTCTCCCTGCTTCACTTTCCGGTAAGTCTTTCATTTTGTCTTCCATTTCACTGATCTTTTGGAGTATTTTGCCCTGGTCAATCCAAGCACATTTGATCAAAATATTAACAAACATTAGTGAAAGACAGACTTTGTTTCATCACCCCACTATCGTAGCATTGCAGGGTCCTGTTCCTCAAATTATGGCGTAATTAATGTTTAGACCTCTGAGGATCCTACCAACGTCCACATAATTTTGCAATATATTTATTTATAGAACATTGATTGGAAAATTCCTTTATTTTGGACTGTTGTACTTTGCTGTTTCGGTTGCTACCGTTTCACATTAATGCGCCTCAAGAGCATAGACTTCTCTCGGCCCACGTTACCACAAACTGCGAAGTAGGCATTTCTCTGAACTGTGCCTGTTTCAACTTTATGATTGGGATTACTCTGCTTTTGTAGAAGTTGGATGGCCAAGTAGGCATTTTAGCCAGTAAACGTCTTTGTACTTCTGCTGGAAAGAAGCCATTTTGTCACAGAAGGACATCATTAACTCTAGAATTGACATGATTACACATTATGAGGAAATAAATGGCTTATGCTTAAGCACGCAGCCAACAGGGGTCACTTTAACTCATGAAAAGACTATGCTGACAATTCTCCACATTAGGTGGTAAGACTACCCTCTCCATTTTATTTTTTAAGTCTTAAAACATTAATATTCGGCAGAGATTTGTGATTGTAAAGTAGTGTTTTGGTCCATTCCGCAGGGATGAAAGTTCAAATGCACACGAAGAAAGATATTTTTAACAAATAAATCAGAGGCTTAGCTTTTGGCATGAATATTGAAGTCCATGGAAATTATCAAGGACTTTTATTAGTATAAAATTGGACCATCCATTATAAAGTAAATCAAGGTTGAAGAGTTGCCAGGAAATGTGTTATCATTTGAAGTTTTCCACCCTTGATTACCACATCAGTACAGTTACAGAGACCATTCTATATACCGAGTTTGTTACAGATTTGGTCTCATTTTGGAAAACTAATATTTTGAAGGAGAAGAGAAACTAGCAGGTGTATATTGGCCAGAGTAGAGGAGTGGGTACAGGACATCAAGATTCTGAAACCTTTGTAGGCACGTTTAAAGACAAGGTTATGTGCTGGACCACAGTTTTATTTTAAACATCTTAATTGAGAAATATTGTAGGATTAGGGGGGGGTAGAATTTACACTGCATTTCCTGACCTTGGAAACGGTACTTGATTCCATCGAAGAAAATATCTTATGGGGTAAACCTCATGAAATAGGCATGCCAGGTGGCCTAAAGTTAGTACAAGTGAGCTACATGGGGACACGGAGGCCTCCGCAAGTTATTCTAGGTTGGGTACCACAATGCCACTATTTTCAACCAATGAGGGGGTTAAGCAGGGTTACCCCCTTATTGTTTATTTTATGTATGTCTGATTTCGATCCTTCTGGGGCCACAAGATATAGGCATCCACCAATCTTGAACAAAATGCGCTATAGTGCATGCCAATATGCAGATGACAGTCATTATTGACCTATCTCCGAAGGGGCTTGAATGAGGGCTTCAATATGACAATTTAGAGAAAAACAGTCTGAAATGACAAAGCCAAGACTAAAAAGCAAGGCAAACCTTTGAGTTGGTCCTTGAACGGGGTACCAATTAAAATGGTTGCTTCTTGTCTGTACCTCAGACTTCTCTTTTGTAGAAAGGAGATCTTGGGCTAGACACAAAGCAGCTAGTGGAAACAGCTTCACTTAGAATCAAGTTTCTATCACTTGTATGAAGGACACAGATTGGAGAAGTGCCTAAAAGTGTTTATGGCTACAGTTTAATCTACAATCCTCTAAAAGCAGTGAAGACTGGGGATATCAGAATTGCAAACAGTTGGGGACGGTGCAGAATATATTTGTAAGCAATATAAAGGGGCTCCCACTTGGAAGCCCAGGAAGCTCCCAGAGGACAGAGCTCGGGCTGTTGAGCATGCATGTTATCTAACCCAAATCTCGAAAACACTTTTGGGCTTTCCAGTTGACCATGACATTCAGCAGGTGGTCCTAGAAATGAAACCTTCTCCATGCAGTGAAAAATATAAGTAGTAAAACACAGCCAGTACATTCTGGCTGGGGCATGGTGGGGCCTTTTCAAAAACTGGCTCATTGATTAATCTTAAATCAGGCATTAAGGAGATGATGGGCAACAAGGCCAGGGAGCTAGATAAGCAAAATATATACCAGCTGCCCTCTTTGTCCACATATGCCAAGCTTCGGGATTTTCCTTTGTTGGCTGGGAACTTTCACCAAATTAGATCCCTTCTGGTCATAGGATTGCGTTGGATACGTTTAAATGTACTACCAATTAACAATCGTTTGAACTGGATAGTAGATTCATCCAAATGCACTTGTTGGCATGCACATACTGCCGACTTGAGGCATGCTTTGCTGCTCTGACCATGTTATTTAGAAGTGTTAATGTTTTTGCTTCTACCTTTCTTTAAACATAAGTTAATAACATGTAAAGAAGCAAAGCGCTTTGTAATTAATCACAATGATTTAGAATGTATTTACAATATTGCAGAGTATGGTACCGCAGCACTGAAACTCCAAGCTCACTACCGATAGCAGAGTAGGACTTCTATGTCCGTTTTAGTCCGGTTTTATCATCATTATACTTGCTTTATAAGGTGGGTTGTGTTGGATTAAGAAACCGTAGTTTTAACATTTTTATATGCTTTTTATTGGGAGCTGATGGATAGGATTTTAACCTACGCGTATGCGGGGTGTTTTTCATAAGGGTTTTGAGATAGCATAGGTGTTTGATTATATATTGTATACTGTGCATTTTCTTATGTTTTAAGCGAAGCAATCTGAATAAAGTTTATTACTACTAAATTAGCAGATAATAAAACCCCCTGGAAACAAGTAGCACCATATATAACATGGTGGTTAATGTAATTAAAAATATGGAGACCGCAAGTGGGCACGGACCAAGATGGCTGCGTTATGATGTCCTCTGGTGCCAGCCTTCCTCCGCCTTTTTGCTTTGGCATTGGTGAACCCCGGATAGTGGTGAGAATGTTGTCCCTGACATCCGCATGACACTGAGGGACTGACGCGGAATCCGGAGACCGCTACTCGCAGCCTGACACACAGCCGTCTCGAAGCCTCGGCCGGCTGTGATGGAGGCCACTCAGCAAGCTCTAGAGAGGAGCTGCAGGAGACACGGGGGTCTGTGGACCCCGCTGGAGGCCTCCACTGCCTGAAACATGGCGGGGGACCTGCTTACCCCTCCAACCCCCCAGCCCCAGTCAAAGCAGAGGCTGCAGTGAAGACAATGGAGGTGGGGCAGAAGGGACCCTGCCCTGAACCCTGGAAGAGGAGAGAGCCAGAGGGTGTAACGAGGTGTGGGGCTCGGAGCTGGAGCCATGTGTGCTGCTGGACAGGGATGCAGATGGAGAACCTGTGAGGAGAGGGGGAGTAGATGTCCTCCCAGCTGTGTGCAGGAGGGGGACAGCCGACTGTGCTGTTGGTAGTGAGACCACATGTACCCCTCAGTGACCCGGTGAAGGACCTGGAGACGATGGCTGGCTGGGCCACGGTAGCAGGAAGGATTGCCTGCTTGCTTTTGGGCAGCGCCAGCCTATCTGATAGACCCATGAGTGTCTGTTGAGCGGGTGGACCCGTCCTGTGGGGGTTGGTGAGCTGCCAAGGACAGTGGTGGTGGTCTGGAATCCAGAAGTGTGTGGCCAAAAGGGTGGGACGCAGCTAGGGTGAAGAGAAACGTTCAGGCCCTATAGAGATTCTGGAGACAAGAGAGCCACTCGCCCAGTATGGAGGAACCCGCTCCCAGGAAAGGAGGGGAGGTCAAAAGTGAGCAAAGTGTGACATTTGGAGCATTCTGCTCGAAATGAAGGCCCTCCGGTCGGATATTCTGGCCTCTGTGGCACAACTGAGAGCAGACCTACTGGAGATTAAGATGGATGCAAGGTTGGTTGATCTGGAATCTAGAGAGACAGACCTGGAGTTGAAACTGGATGACCTGGATAAAAGGTAATGCTGCAGCAACCTCAGTCTCGTTGGTCTGAAGGAGACTGAGGTGGTAACGTGGACAGGTGTGGAAAGAAAGTGGTGGACATTGTGAACCTATTCTCAAAGGGCAAAGGCAAGAAGGAGCTAGCTTTCGAAACAGCGCACTGAGGCGGTGGTGCCGCTAAGGGGCCGAGAACAGTGGTAGTGAAAATGAGGGCCAGCAACCTAGAAAAGGTGGACTATGAGGGTTCCAAGGTCAGGATCTACCAGGACCTGGCGGGACTGGCGCTGACCAAACTTCACAACCTGGCTCACCGCGAAAGGAGTGAGATATAGATGGGGCTTTCCCTTTGCCCTCATTTTTGAATTTCATGGAGAGGACTATCAAATAACTATTGCAGAAGAGGCAGACCGGGCCCTTCAGGTGGCCACAGCTATGGAGACCGTGGGGTGCCCTACAGTGGGAGGGGACTCACCTGGTACCAAGGAAGAAGATATTGGGAGCCTGTAAGTTTCATAAGATGAATAGGCCTCCTCCTGTGCACTGAAGAGGTCTGTGACTGGTGGATGAACACTGGTAGGCTTGGAAGTTGCTCTGTACATGCCCCGGGTCTACGTGAGAGGGGATAAGGGGTTATAGTTGTTACCGTTTCACTGTGGGGTGAATCGGTCGTACTGATTTGGGGAAGATGGAGGGATGGGTAGAGGGGGATTCTTTGGCAGCCCGTACTTAAGCTGGCGTCTCTATCTTTAGTTAATGTTTTTGGGAAACCATGTGTGGAAGCTATGTCGTGGGGTTGGGGTGGGGGGGAATGCCTCGGCAGGATTGGGAATGGTCTCTGAAAATGGGGTGGTATCATGGGAGTGAAGGGGATTGTGGGCTTGGAGCGGAATCTATTTGCATGAGATGACAGATGGTGGATGAGGTAAGGCAACAGGGTCGCTCCAGGTGGCTACGATTAATGTTAAGGGTTTGAATTTCCCAACAAAGAGGCCATTAGTGGGCTAGGAGTTTGAGCAGAATAACCAGGATGTCTTTTTCCTGCAAGAAACTAGACTGCAGAGGGGGATGAAGAGGTCCTCAATTGGTTATTCTCAAGGATCCTCCCAGGGAAAGATGTGGGACTGGTGGTCTGGGCCTATGGCCCTCAGAAAAAGGGTGGTGTGGGTATACTAGTGAGAGGTCGCTCCGACTCGGAAGCCCTGAGGTGTGAGGCGATGTTACTGCTGGTGCTAAGACAGTTGGGCAGGCTGAGGATTGCACACCCTTGTGTATAGCCGGAATCAGGGCCAGTATGCCTTTGCTGACTTGGCTTTGCCAGAGATATAAGGGTCGGCAGAGGGCCTGTTGCTGAAAGGAAGGGACTTCAATTTGGTGGCAGATAACTCCCATCACAGGAGCATCTTGGGGCCCGAGCGAATGGAGGGGCAGGTCTCCATGGCCGCTGCATTCAGGGACTATGGGATAAATATTCCTTTGTGATGTGTGGAGGTTCAAGCATCGGGGGAAAGAGCCTACTCTTTATTCTATACCGCATGACGCTTACTGCAGGCTGAACTATATCCTTATGGAAGCTGGCCAGGAATATGGGGTGCTGAGCAATGATGGGAGGGAAGTGGACTGGTTGGACAATAAGATGGCAGTGCTGGACATGGACATAGGAGAGGTGGACTATAGAGATAAATCGAGATGCAAAGATGGTTTTGTTGAGATACTTTTTTTCAAGGGAGCTAAAACATGAGATCAACCTCTGGTTTAAGGGAAATGACACAGGGGATTAAGTGCAGCATAGTGTGGGAGGCAGCTTAAGCAACCATGAGAGGCTTGCTGATAAAGTAAGGTTCCAGAAGGAAGAGAGGCTTGCTGGAGCGGAGGCTGAGTGGTAAGCAGGAGAGCCTTGAGGAGAGGAGGGAACGGGGGGTGTCAGTTGGAGAGGATAAAGAGGCCTGGTGAAAGCTCTGCAGGACAAAAGGAGTAAATTGGCGGTGCAGGAGGTTTTTAGCAAGTTTCGGTTCTTGAAGCAAAAATATTAAAAGAAGGGGGATAAGGCAGGGTTGCTGCTGGCAAGGTAATTACAGGTCAGAGTATGGAGGCGAGGGTGCGTGTGCTTAGAAACAGGGAGCTAGTGGAGTGCTTCAACATTACTATCAGAGGTTATATAGTCAAGACAGTACTGCCACACAGGAGAAAAAGTGAGGCTTATCCCAGAGGGACGAACTCCAGAGGCTTGACCAAGAGGTGTTGGAGGAGATGGATGGCTTGGACACAGGGGTGGAACTACTGACGGCCATCAAGGGGTTGCAATCGGGAAAAGCACTGGGAGAGGATGGGTTGCCTTTTAGAAATATGATGCGGGGTCCCTGGCATTACATCATGCCAAATTATTCAATGCTATCTTTGATGAGGGGAATACGACGCAGTCGTTACGACGTGCGCCAATAACAGTGATACATAAGGAGTCAAGGAACCCTGAAAAATTTGGAAAGTATATGCCAATATCGTTATTGTATGAATGGACACGCAAATATTTTTCAGGAAGATTCTGGCCACAAGACGGAACTCAACGCTCCAGAGTTTGATCGATGTGGATCAGGTGGGATTTGTAGTAGGGAGGCAGGGAGTAGATACGCTGTGGAAGACATTAAATCTTATGGTCAAGTCAGAAGGTGGACACGATCTTGTTGGCCATTGAAGCAGAAAAGTTGTTCGATTTAGTGATATGGTGGTTCTTTTTTGTGGTATTAAATCAGGTGCGTTTGCATCTGAGATTCAGGAGAGCAATTGTGTCACAGTACGACACTGCGGTAATTGTGAATGGGAGGAAATCAGTGTGGTTTGCATTAGAGCGTGGTAGCAGACAGAGATGGGAGATATCCCCTGTTTTATTCATGCTGGACCTTAAACCGCTTGCAAGAGGGATAACTATGAACCCGGAAATAAAAGTAATGCAGTCAGGAGATCAGGATTTGAATTGGGGATGTTTGCAGACAACATGCTGTTGCACCTGGTGGTGAAGAAATATAGAAAAAGAAAAAAAAAAAAAAAGAAGAACGACGAAACATGGCCGTTTGGCAGATTTCAAATTAAACAATGGAAAACAAAATAATCAATCCTTTTTCTGTAAGCATGGACTGGGGATCTGGATCATCTCGCTTTAAAATTAGCTGAACCAAATTAAGGTACTTGGGGGTGCACATAAGGCAGCTAGAAGACCTATTATCCCATATCCCTTTGCTGCACAAAATATATGGGGGTTTAACAAGCATGGTCAAACTGGACTGTGTCCTGGATAGGCAGAGTACACATTATAAAGATGAATGTCTTGCCCAGGATCTTTTTTTTTTATTTATTCCAAACACTACTGATAGCGGTGCCCCCTGGCACTTTTTGGGGAACTCAAGTTCCTTGCATTCTTGTGGCAGGGGAAGAAGCAGAGGATTCAGCGCTGCGTGCTTATCCGCTCGAAGGAGGAGGGTGGGGTTGGTCTCCCCGACATGGAAAGCTATTACAGGACAGCACAGCTACAGGCATTTATAGCAGACTTGAGGGTTGACAAAGAGAAGCATTGGGTCTACCTAGAGAACTATATGTGCACTGTACAACCATTAAAAACAATTCATCCATTCATAAGAACATACCATCCTATTAAAACCAATCCCAAAATGTAGTTCAGAGGTTGTTTCCCTACAACATTATACAAAGCATGATAGCTCCCTGGTTCCACTCTCTATAATTGAATCAGACCTAGATGGCATAAAAATCTCAAAGCTGCAATTATGATTGAAATAGACAGAACCGACCACGATCCGTTGCCAAAAGATATCTTCATCATATAATCTAAAGTCAGAGATATTTAAAAAAATAATTGCTGATTTCCCCTCAAATGCGAGCACTGACAGTATGCGCTTCAATGATTCTACGGACCAAGACATATTGTAAAATCTGCTTATTGCACCGACAGATCAGTCACATTTGTCCCCCCACTGTCTAAAAATTACATTTTCATTGCTCATAAACAACCATCATAAGACCACAAAGAGCCATTTGGCTGGGATAAAAATCTTTCTAAACAGCAAAAGGATCTCCACATCAGTCTCACTTTAAAAGAGATGAGGACGAGTTTGAATCTTATGGCTACTCTGGTACACAATTAGGCGGACTTGGGACACCCCTCCACAAGCGAGCTTCAATGGCCTCCAATGAAACCAAAGTATGGTTTCTAAGACATAAATGATTTTTGGAATAGCCTTTCTATTGTAATATTTTATCACAGACGTCATGGAAAAATCAGACAATTTCCAACTGGGACATTCCACATCTTTGGTTTCATTACCTCTTTCTTAGCATCTAGATAAGCAAGTAAAGCAGATGTATTGGGGCTTGAAAAGATTGGGATTCTCGAACAAATTAAGTGAGCCAACATTTCCAAAGGGGGTCTTATACAGGTACCATTTAAATGTAGTTGGTCTTTTTGAGTTAGAAACTGTCAACATTTTCGTCTTACTTTAATTGATAATGATGTTTTCTTCTGCATAATCTTTTAGGCCCTCCAACGACCTCTGCAAGCCAATCTCAGTGTAGTCCAGGACATCATCCGCATAAACCAGCCACTTCAAATGCAAATAACCCAATTTCAGCAAGACCGAGCTTTACGTCTCCAAGTTATTACCGATATCGGAAATGAACATCTCGTTAGAGTGCACTCCATCTTGGTTTTATCTCACGCTCAAACAAGTGTAAGATTTGATAAATCAAATACTAATAAATGCAACATTGATTAAAGACTGAGATTAAAAACATGTAATATTGACTAAAGGCATAAAATACTTCTCATAAAATTTGGAGTTAGTCTAAGTATTTTATGATACTGTGGTGAGTGCATTCAATATGAATTCCAATAAACATTCAAAGGTTGCTGTTCACACGCATGATGGCAGGTGGAGGAACAAAAGTGAAAAATAGAGCGTTAAACCCAGCTTTATGGTGGGGGGTTTTGTACATGCCTGGTCATGGCCCACCTTCCTGGGCCACCTAGGTGAAGGCACTGGTTTACACAATTAGCACTCCAAGCCACATGGGTGTTGATTTTATTAAAAATATTAAAAAAATGTAAATGGGGAATCTGCTTTGCACACAGATTTCCCATAATAAAAAAACTTAGTAAAAAGGGGGTAGTCCCTTTTCTATTTCGTTGACTAGGAGGGAGGGGGCCGGGGTGGGTGGGGATCCAGGGTACTGACAAAGGAAAATGTCAGATCCAAGGAAGGGACGCAGGTGTCAGGTTTTTTTTTTGTTTGTTTTTTTAAATGTGTTCATTTTAAACCAGAACAGGAAAGTAATACAGTTATACATCAATTCGACATTTCAATCAAGTTATTCTTCCCCTCCCCGCCCCCCCCACGTGAATGTCAGTTCAGATCGAGGTTTGAAACATTTGGGGTCTCCCCTCCCACTTTATCCATTTTCTCCCTCCTCAAAAGTCTTTCCCACGTTTAGGATCCTTCTGGCCTGTTGGGGTTTGTAAGTGAGGGCCGGAAATTTTAGGTCATAGTCAAGAAATGGGCCCCAAATGTTCTGGAAGCGGTGAAGAAGCCCTGCCTTTGCTGCTGTTACTTTTTCTGCAATAAGAATGTCCCATAGTTTGACCCACCACAGGGGTAGGAGGGGGCCTTCCTTGGATTTCCAGGAGCGGGCGATTGCTATTCTTCCTGCTGAGAGGCATTGGGATAACAATTTAGCTTTGGCTCCTGACCTTGGGTAAATTCCAGGAACCGGGGCGCCCAGCAAGATAGGTTCTGGATCCAGTGGAAGAGCCGTTTGAGTAATTCCCTCAATGGCAGCTAAGCATTGCTTCCAGAATTGTTGGGCTTTTGGGCAAGTCCACCACATATGAAGAAAGGACCCTGGGTGTCCGCATTGTCTCCAGCATGCCGGGTCAAGAGTCTGGTTCATGTGGTGGAGCCTCAGTGGGGCATAGTATCAAGGTGGCAGGATTTTGTAGGCACACTCCCAGTTAGCAACGCAGGCCGATGATGAGTGGGCCCGAGTCCATATATCCACCCAGATCTGATCCTCTATAGGGTGGCCTAGGTCTGCCTCCCATAGTGCCATGCATCTCCTTGGAAACATTTGTATAGAGTGGAGATCCTACCTCGAGTCGGGGGATCCACAAGGGTCAGCTCCAGTGCTGTGGGAGGGTGGGTTGCTGCCTGGCGGGTTTGCGGGTGGGAGCACCAATGACGGAGCTGGATGCAAGAGAACCTGTCAATCTCCTGAAGCTGGAAGTCTTCCTTGCATTGTTCGAAAGTGCAAGTTTCCCCCCCCCCCCCCACAAACAATTGTCCCAGAGATTCCAGGCCCCCCTGAGATCCAGTTTTTAAGGTTCTCGGGGTTTGTTCCAGGTGACAAAGTTGGGTTATGAAATACAGGTGACGAGGGGCTCAGTCCCCTGGGAATCCCCTTTTTAATTAGGGCTCTATCCCAATTGTCTACGGTGTGCTTCGTCGCTAGCAATAGTCTCTCCCCTGTCCACCGCATTGGGCGTGGAATGTGTGGAAGAAAGTGTAGCGGAAGGGATAGGCGGGATTGTTCAAGCTCCACCCATCTGGGGCACCCAGAGGATACCCCCCAAACCTGAGTGCATGCCAATTGTGCGGCCATATGGTATCCCTGCAGGTCAGGTACTCCCAGGCCGCCAAGTCTTGCATTGCCTAGCATTGTCTTTCGGGGGATCCTGGGTTTTTTCCCTCTCCATATCAATCGCAGCATCTTCCCCTGGAGGTCCTAGAGGGCCAGCTGTGGGATAGCAATTGGGAGTGATGAGCAGGCATATAGAAATCTGGGGAGGAGATTCATTTTGCAGGCAGCGATGCGGCCCATTAGTGAGATCTCCTGGGATTGCCATCGCTGTAGGTCGTCTTCCAGTTCTTTAAAGAGAGGAGGGAAGTTTGTACAATGGACTTCTTGGGGTTCGCCGGGATCTGGACCCCCCCAGGTAAGGGATCGCCTTGGCCTTCCACTGTATGGGGCACAGCAGGATCAACGCTTCCGTCTCAGTCGGGGTTAGGCCTGTTCCCAGGGCCGTGGACTTGCTAAAGTTGATAGATAACTACGGGAAAGTCACTGGCTTCTCTATCTCAGCAAGAGCGTGTTTTAGTGAGGAACCGGGCTCTGTGATGGTAAGCAAGATGTCATCTGCATATAGGGCAAGTTTATGTTGTGAGGGGCTAGCATAAAGCCCCTTCATGAGCTTGTTTGGTCTGATTCTTTGGGCGAAGGGTTCCATAATCAGGGCAAATAGAAGCAGGATAGAGGGCATCCCTGCCTGGTCCCGCTGGTCAAAGGGATTGGGGCGGAGAAGGCACCATTGATCTTCAGAAGAGTTTTTGGTGATTTGTAATTTGCAAGTACCATGGCTCGGAACTCCAGGGCGAGTTTCATAAAGGTCCAGTACACCTTGTCAAATGCTTTGGTAGCGTCGAGGGCCGGAAGTGCTAGGCCCCGAGAATCTCGGGTGGCCAGGTCTACCAGGTTCAGTGTTCTGCGAATGTTTGCGCCTGTGGTTCCATTTCTGATGAATCCGGTCTTGTCCGGGTGGATTATGTCGGGCAGGATATGGGAAAGGCGTGTCACAAGGATCTTGGAGTAGGTGTTAGCATCAATGTTTAGCAGGGAAATTGGTCTATAAGATGCCAGGTTTTTTGGATTCCCCCCCCCCAGGTTTGGGTAGAACAACGGTAATGGATTCTTGCATGGAGGGGGTTATCGTGCCCATTTCCCTAAAGGAGTTAAAGAGATTCGCCAATGGCGTCAATAGTTGGTGTCTGAAAATCTTGTAGAATTTGGTGGAGTATCCGTCAGGTCCGGGGGCTCGGGTCTTAAGAGATTTTATGGCCTCCTCCACCTCGTCACTAGAGATAGGCGCATCCAGGATGTCTCGGGCTGAGTCCTTCAGCTGGGGGAGGGCGGCCTTCTGGAGGTATTCTGTTTGCTCCTCCAGGCTTCGCGGTGGAGCAGACATTGTCAAGCGATTTGTTGCCAGTTGTAGTTTCTCCGGTTCGGAGTATAGTATTTTGCCTTGCGGGTCTCGTAGTCCAATAATCGTGCTACTCCTTTTTTTGTTTGGCAAGTTTAGCCACTAGTACTTTGTTCGCTTTATTTTTCTTTACATAATAAAAATGTTTTGCTTTAGTTAAGCGGTGTGTTCAGCGTAGTGGGCTTCGATTTTTTTCTTTGCCGTTAGAATAGCTCATTGTGTTTTGGGGGACCAGCCCTTTTTTTTATGGGCGTCTTCTGCCTTTCAGAGTACTTCTTCGAGGTATAGGCGAGTTTGCCGCCTGTTCCTATGGTATGCCACTCCCTGGGCTATTAGGTCTGCCCCGATGACCGCCTTCATAGCATCCCATGTGTTCGCTATGGAAGTGTCTTCGTTAGGGTTCTCTTTGAAGAAGGTCTTGATTGAAGTTGCTTCAGCATCTCTTTAAGTATCGGGTCATACAGTGACAATCTTCATTGGGCGGTGGGGGCTGGGTCATGAATGCGAATCTCCAGGGTTACCGGGGAATGGTCGGATAGAATCCTCGATCCAATGGATTCCTCATTGGTATAGGCAAGCACCTGTGGAGAAGTCAGGAGGAGGTTGATTCTTGAGAACGTTCTGTGGACATAAGAGTAGAAGGAATAATCTGTCTCTGAGGGGTGCAACACTCGCCACGAGTCCACAACCTCTAGGGTCCTAAATAGTCGTAGAAGGCCGAGGGCCAGACTGATGTGTCCAGAGGAGGATGGGTGCGATCTGTCCTTTGTGGGATCTGGGACTCCATTAAAATCACCTCCCATTATGATTTGACCCTTTACAAAAGGAAGCCAATGTGGTGCTTAGGGCTTCATGGAATGCAACTTCCCCCGTATTGGGGGCGTATATTGAAGTGAAGGTATATAGCTGGTCCCTCAGGAGGCATTTCACTGCCAGAAATAGCCCCTCGGGGCAGAGTTTTGTTACCAAGATGTGGTAAGAGAACCGCTGTGCCCCCTTTCTTGGTACCGCCTGAGGAAAGAAATTGCTTCGGGAATTGTTGCGAGCGCAGGTGCCCGAAGTCCACTGGTAGTAGGTGTGTTTCTTGAAGCAGGGCCACCGCTGTGTCTTCGTCTTGGGAGTTTCTGTAAGATTGATTTACGTTTTGGGAGGCTGGGGGCAGTTTAACCCCCTGACATTAAGGGAGACTAATTTCAGAGTGCGATGTTCCTGGGCTAGACTCGAGGTTGCTGTTGGGTTCAGGCAGGGGGGGGGGGAGGGTTAGATATGAATCAGCCATAGATTGAGAAAGGTTGAGGCTGCTTACCATCCTGCTCTTGGGATTTTTGCCCATGCCTCCAACAGGGGTGCTGGGTATTAACTAACAGGGGGGCCAGATTTGTGGGTCTGGCACCACCCCAGGCCAACTGGGCCAAGTGACCATAGTCAGCCAACATGGCTGGACTATGATCAAACTGTGTATGGTATTCCAAAAACTTGTAGATGGGTTGTACCTCGGAAGTGGGCAGGAGCCGTGGGGGCGGGTGGGCTGCCACGAGCATGGTGACGGTTCTTGTGCTTCTTTGTAGGCAGCGTATTGTTGAGAGGTCCGGGTCCTAAAGGGGAAACAGAGCTGCATCGAATAGGCTTGCAGCGAGGCAGAGGCTGTAGGGTCTCATTTGAATTATCAGCCTTCTATCTTCTTGCCCATGTGCCCACTTCTGGTGCTAAGTTATCTCGTTCTCCTGTTTCTTGGAACTCTCGTCCATAGAGTCTGCTTCTCTTTTGGGGGGGCGTAGGATCTTTGCCTGTGGACGTTTCGGGAACCCCAGAGGAGGAGGTCCCAGGCGAAGTTGGATGCATAATTTGTTCGGCGTCTTCGTGATGGCTGATTCACCTTAACGTGCCTTTATAGGTGAATTGCAACGCTGTTGGAAAGAGCCATTTATAGCGGACCTGCTGGCTTTGAAGAAAGAGGGTCGGAGGATCTTCTTTTTTGTAGCGTGAGCAGGGAGAAGTCCTGATATATTTGGAAGGGCGAGCCCTGGAAAGACAGCTTGTCCCGAGTGCGGCTCATTGATGAAATGGCCTCCTTCGTAGTGAAAAAGTGTACCCTAGTGATAACATCGGGGGGGGTCCGATTCCACCCCCCGGCGTGGGTGCAACCTGTGGGTGCGATCCAACAAGAGCTGGGACTTGTCCAGGTGTGGGCGCAAGGACTGAAAGAGGTTCCCCACGTATTCCGTTAGGTTTTGAACTGGAATCGAGGCCGGGATGCCCCAAATCCGTAGGTCATTACGTCGGGCTCGATTTTCCAAGTCTTCTTGTTTGAATTCCAGAATTTCACATCTGTCCTGTAAGGCTCTAATTGAATGTTGAATTTCACCCATGGCCGTAGTGTGATCCTGAGTCTGGTCCTCGACTTCCCCTAATCTTTGCTCCGATTCTGTCAACCTCTGATCCGTGTGCTCTAGTTTTGTAGAAAGTTCAGTCATGCAGGACCTAAATTCGGATTTGATATCAGCCATAAAGGCGAGTAGGTCACTTCTGGTTGCTAGGGTCCCCTTGTCATCCGTGGTCATCTGTGGCGCTGAGCCAGGGGGGAGGGGCGGTGGGGCGTGGGGTCCTGCCTCTTCCCCCTATCCGCCGATAACATGGTGGCTATGTCCGTATTTTTATTGGACTTGGTTTGCTTGGCCATAGTGTCTTTGCACATGTAGTGGGAGGTGTGGAAACTCCTTAAATGGGACAGGATGGATGAGTGGGAGTCTGTGAAACTTGAGACGGCCACCCGCAATGCACCACAGCCTGGGGGGGGCAGCAGAGCGGCTAGCAAGGGGGGGGGGAGCTCTCACCCCTACGAGTCGCCAGCGAGGCCAGATAGTCCACCCGGGGTGAAAGTGGAGTCAAAGAGTGGGCCGGGGCGACCCAGGAGTCGCTTAGGTGAGGAAGGGGAAGGGAGAGCCCGCATCCAGTCCAGGCCGCAGGGAGACCTGGGCCAGAGTGAGGCTGCTAGGCTTATCTGATTGTGTGCAGTGGTTATGGTCAGCCTGGTACAAGGTTTTCAGCCGTAGCTGAGGGGGGTCCCGATGAAATCAGGAACACTGCTGCACGTTGTGCTGGGCTTCAGGGCCTCCCAGCCACGGTCCCTGTTGTGATCCCTAGGGTATCTGTTGCACGTAGCTGCGGGGGGGGGGCTGGTAGGGCTCACCCTTGTTGCCTCCCATTCGTTGCGGGTTAGACGCACCCGCGGTCCGAGCCGGGCGGGGGTATGGGTGGGTGAAGATCCCCATCTGAGTGTCCAGGGAAGGCAAAAGGGACCCAGTAGGTGGGATCAGGGTCCAGAAGCCAGCGAGGCCCTTGATGGTAGGGCAGGTCCCGCAGGCCCCCCCCCCCCCAACCTCCAACAATTCAGGCCAGCCAGGCCACAGTGCTGCTTGTGCCTTCAATTGTAGCAATTTCTTCTGTTTCCGGGAGAAAACAATTCAGGCGGGCCCAATGGGGAGCTGGCGTAATTCTTTTAGAAGGGCTGCAGGAGGGGCTCACCTACCGATGGCTGTTTGTTGCAGCTGGGGTGTGTTCGTGTATCTTCATCCCCTTCAATTGTGGTCGGGGGTCTCCACAGAGCCTCCAGGCCCGAGGCTGTCTGCCAGTCGTGGTGGCATGGGGCGGTGAGCGCAGCTGCAGATCTCCTCGCAGGGGGGCCGTGGTCCCGCCTCCCGCTCGAATCATCCAGCGGGGTGGCTGCGGGGGCCCCGCAGGCCCGCCCGGGTTCCACTATCTCCGTAAGTGCCCCAATGGAGGAGGCACGGGCGCAGGTGGCGAGGGAAGGTTCCAGGGGGAGGGCCCATGCCAAGATGTTGCAGGCAACCCAGCAGGGTTTACAGGCACCTCTATCTCCTCATCTCCCCGGCGCCGGCCAGCGGATCATGCGCCCCCGTCCGCCATCTTTGATATCGCGGCAGGGAGGCCGTAGAATAGTTCGGTCTCAACTCCTTCTCCTCTGAAGTTACGGTCCCATAAACTGCATCCGTTAGTGCCCCATGCTCTCATACAACGCCGTCAGCCATGAAAACGTTGAATCGGTCATTGGAATCGCCACAGGGTGTGAAAGCACCGGGCGCCCCACGGAGGCCATCAAGAGAGCGACCGTATCATCGGCGCTCCAGGCCACGCCCCCCAGGTGCCAGGTTTTAGTGATTTGTTTTTATTTTGCATTTGTAAAGCGCGCACAAACCTGAGGGTAGCTGGGCGCTGGTTGCATGAAGAGCAATGGCACAAGAGAAAGGAACATGGCTGGTAACATTAAGTCATAGTAGGTCAGTTGAAGAATATGGCCAGGATGGAACGCAAATGTATTCAGATTGCGTTCCTGGCCACTTTGGCTGCTGCCTCTCCCATTGGTGTTAAAGATGAAGGAAAACACAAAGGGAAGTCTGCACTGGGAAGGGGTGGGTATGCCACAAGGTCAGTAATCCTTTATAAGAACTTAAATAGGCATTAAACCAGCAATCTGTCTCTTGCTAACGTATACAACTAGCACCATCAAACACCAGAAACTGGGGCATCACAAAGTGTGGAAAACGCTACCAGATAGTAAATAGCCCTATTAGTTTGCAAGCGGATCAATGGGAGGATGGGCACGTTACTGGTGAGCCTCAAAAGGAGAGTCTCCTCTTAATGTTTTGCTGCGATGCTCTCAAGTCCCTCTCCTTCTGATAGGCTAGGCATGGGATGAGGGGAGAGTCTAAAATAACCCACCTTGTTAAAGAGGTGTCAATGTCATGGCCCCATTTGAAGGCCAAGCAAGTGTCAAAAATGTGGCATCCCTCTTGTTTTCAGGTAACAAGGTTTTGTGCTGCAAGGATCTATCAAAATAGCTATGGGTCATTTCAGAAATATGCACTCTCTAAATTAAGGTACTGCCATAAATCTGGTTGGAAATTCGTTTTGTGGGCCAGCGGCAAGAGCAAATCCAAGCCAAGGGTGTACGCTCATTTAGCAGCAGTTGCCTTCTATACTAAACTGGATGGTGGAGTGGATCCTACTAGGAACTTTCCCATTAGAGCAGTGCTGACCGTTTGGGCCAGGATGGAACCCAGATAAAGGATGGCAGGGCCACAACCGAATACAACACATTGAAGGTGCTTTTGGGCAGCCTACTGTCATTCCATAGGTCCCGTTTGAAGCTGGGTGGTTTGCATAGCTTTCTCCACTACCTTTTTTGGCGCTTTAAGGGTCCGAGAGCTCTGTACTAACTATAAGGGGGACCACAGCATTAGGGCACTCAATGGTCCAAGCGAGGAAAGAAAAGGCTCTGCAATTAGCCCCACTAGTTGACAACCAGTACAGACCAGTGATGAAACTGGATAATGTATGTAGATTAGACCAGAGGATGCGGCCTAATCTTCATACACTTGGATGGTCAACCCCCTCACTCTTCCCATTCCAGAAGGTGCTAACATCGGCCTCATCAGCAGTGGGCTTGGAGGCAAAGGAATGTGCACCACACGTCTTCAGAGTAGAGGCTGCTACGACAGCCTTGGCATGGTGGGCTACCACAGCAGGACATACACAAGATTGGGTGATAGAAATGTAATCCCTACAATTTTTAAATTTGCCCAGACATGATCTGCTAACCTGCGTTACGATGAGCATGGGTGGTTCAGCACACGGTTACCGTTCTATCTATATAGCCTAATAACATTTCTTTTTAAGTGAACTCCAATTGATTCTCTAAATACTAGATTTCTTTGTGGTAATAATCATTGTTAGCAAAAAATATTGCAGTCTACTGTGGTTGAATTAAACTGATTTTTTGTTGAAACTGAGAATGTCCTTTTTATTTCTCTTCACAAAACATATGAATATGGGCGATTGGACAGTCTAACATTGTTAGAGCAGCACACCAAACGCATCGGGGTTGCCGAGGACAATGGCCCTCATATGATATGAAAGTTTTAGAATGCGCTTTATACCCAGAGGCTTCTAAGCGCGGACCCGGGGATCGAACCTGTATTGCTCCGTGTCGTCTTGCTTCCAAGACGAGCACGTTGCCCCGGAGCTATCCTCCGAAGACTCATAGGTTTGACGGTCCAGAAAACAGTGGCAGTAACAACAGTTATTGACACATTTTCCGGACCCGCAAACTACAAGTCTGCCAGTAGGGGCAGTGAACTACCGGCAGGCCTGACCTAGTTTAAGTCCCTACCAGCAGATTTATCATTGAAGCACCGGCAAAGTTACTAATGGTGCCGGTGCGTCAGTGTTCCCATTCCCATGGGAACTGGAACTTACTGTTCCTCCACCGCCCGTAATATCCCAGTAAGAACAGGTTATCAGGCAGCAGAAACAGTGAGGCAAGTCTGCCGGTAACCCGCCGGTGCTACCGGCAGACTCATAATGAGGGCCTATGTTTCAATTTCAAAGTGACTGATTACATTGTCCAGAACACCGGGCTCACTATTTGATGTAGTTGAAAAAATGCTGTCATGGGATCCCGTCACCCAATTCATTTAGGGGGAAATGAGCTACAGAACTGGATAGAGGCCCCCTACTGCATATGAGTCAGCAGTGTGGAGCAGTGACTCTTCTGTTTCCACTGTGCTAAGAGGTGGAGCTAATCAGATAAGACCCAAGGTCCTCCGCGGAGCAGACGCAAAGTCGGAACAGAGTCTTAGGGCCCGAGTCTTAGGAGTCTTGGGAGCTCTGGGGAGCTGAGGCTGTGCTGTGCAGTGTCTGAGACCTCAGTAGGCGGCTCTAACGCCGAAATAAACATGCAGAGCCAAGTCGATCTGCGGGCAGCATCGGTACCAGCCGCAATCACGACTCAGACGAAAACAAAAACAGCCTGTGACGCGTCGACAATTGCAACTGCAACGTGATATGGAAGAGCTGGGATCTGGACTGCAAGTAAGTGTAAGCGACATAGGTACACCAAAAAACAAGTTACCAAAAAAAACTGTGACAAACACGGCACCATGATTCAATCTGTGACAGATGTAACTGACTTATTTACACCCTCTCCCGAACATACACCCCAAGCTTTAGAACATTGTGATCAGCGGGATGTAAACAAATGTCTACTTAATGCTACACATGAGGAAGTTGTGGTCCAAGACCGCCATTTTCCGTCCACCGATAGCCTCGCCATAATAGGGCAAACAAACTCACGTGGGGGCGTGCCTAGTCCCTTGCCTGCCGGACCTCACGCGGGGGGGCCTGTGCCGGGGCTGGTCCCGATGGAGTGCTGGCTGCCGGTGGGGAGGGCGCGTGGGGCCCTCTTGGCCAGCCCCTTGTGCGCTTGAACCCAG
This sequence comes from Ambystoma mexicanum, assembly GCF_040938575.1. Lineage (NCBI taxonomy): Eukaryota > Metazoa > Chordata > Amphibia > Caudata > Ambystomatidae > Ambystoma > Ambystoma mexicanum. The sequence continues at coordinate 177,712,707 of NC_090936.1, forward strand.
TGATGTCGCCACCTCTGACAGGCAATCTAGCAACCTCCATGAATTAAAAGGAAACATAGGGAAAGGGAACTCAATCGAGCTGAGCAGAGGTCCGGGGGACGTTTCACCTGGATAAAAATAAGCGATTGAGCTCTGTATTTTATGATTCTTTTGACACAGTCCCTTTAAATACCTTGCAATCCAATGTCTCATATCACTCTGCCTTGCCTCTGGTGGAGGCGTTGAAAATCACATCATCAGAACAAATCTCACGTCAGAATGGACTAGTTGGATGTGTAAACACTGAACGAAGGACATCTTTAGCTGTTGTGAACAAACTGCTTTTGGAACTTACTCAGTTACATTCTGATATCTATACAAATAATCTAACTAAAAACAAAGTGATGAACTTATATCAGGTAAAGATTGGGTGCCTGGTAATATCAACACGTCACTTACATGTGCACCATCTGGGAACAAATGCTCAAGCAGGGCCTTAAAATGGAGGAGAATTGAGGTGAGTTCCTCGCCTCCTCTAAACTGCTCACAGTTGAGAAACAAATCAATTGGATAACATCCAAGGTTGAAGCAATCCTACGTGCAAACAGCTGCCAGTTAATAAGCCCAATACCTTACTTCACTCCTCAGGTGTCAACAGCGTAAGGAACGCTGAAACTACATCAAATGAGTCCTTTCCTGACTCTTTTTTAGCAGAATGAAACTTTCCAAAAGTAAGGCGGACCTATTCTGGCGTTCATTCACAAAACATGGTTGGAAAAGAAAGACCTAGAAACAGTGGGCAGGTCGGTCTTGAAGGAGGTGCAACCGATCCTAATGTCAGCAATCACAATCACATTGGCACCATTCTTGAAGATGTAAGAACACCTGAATGAAAACTTAAAAGATCGAATTACTTGGAATACCCTAATGGCAAAATGACAATAGTTCTTTTGTATCAATAATTCTGGAGACACCTAAAAGCATGGAGTGTTCCTTGAAATCGTTGGCAGAATAAAAACGCAAAACAGTGAAGACAAAAAACTCCTCGCCGAAGTTGCACGTGAAGCAATAGGTCTCCTAAAACGAAAGCAAGCTTCACCCACTGCACAACATGTTCCTTCGCAGTTGGGATTTTGTAGCCATCATCTCAACAAAAACGGCCAAGCACCCTTAGTGGGACATGAAGGCAGCGATCTGTGTAACAGTGAGATGCTTCTATCTTCATCAGAAGTGGATTTTACGCCTGCACAATTAACGGATAAACAGCCTGTGCTAGAGGCAAATCTGGCCCTGATGCAGGGACCCTTAGCATCGTCCTCTCAGAATGGTCCAGACACCAACGGGTGTGCTTTGCAAATAGATTGCTTTGCAACTGATAACTCGGCCAAGCAGCCTACCTTAAAGAATGGAGAGTGGGCCGGAAATGAACACCCAGCCAAGCCTTCCACCGCAAAGAATGAAGAGGGGATTGTTGGGTCACGACATACACAGATGGAATGTATTGACTTGACCAAAGGAGCCAAGGACGCAATTTTTCCTATTTTTAGCTCTGGAAACCAGACGACAAAAGAAAACGGCGAGATTGTCCCAAATTAAGAAAACTAAAAATGAAACAAAAAAGAACTGTAGCAATAACAACTCAAGAAAGTTCCTTTGAAATATTAAACTGGTGAATGTAACCGTCAATACCGGATGTGCTGACCCAGCTGAAAAAAAAACAAGGAAAAGATTGAAGTGCCTAAACAAACAACAAATTCCTCATTTGAAGGACAGACAGACGAAGAAATGCTTAATGAAATAATGAACATGTTCTTATACGAAGAGACAGATGATATGGTTGGGATAGAGGCACCAGCACAGGCTGTTAATGGTATCTGTACGGCCCCTGTAACCGTTCCAGCAAGTTGCAACAACTCAGAGGCAATGGGACAGATGCCGAAAGCAAACGGCAGGCAACTAGTGATGGTTAAACTTCACGCTTGAAGATTGTTGGGGTGTACTGAACAGTCACCATGAAAGTCCCGACCTGTCCTCTCTAAAACCGCAACCAGTAAATGCAACCAGGCCTGTGATCGCCACTCTGGTAATGCTGGAGGAAAAATAGGGACGTTGCATAGACATAAAGGCACCTGGTATTAATGAATGTGTCAATCTACGTTCTACAAAATACAACGTGAAGGACTCTTGTTCTTCAGAGATTGGATTTGTAAACCCCTGGTGTGTTTTTCATACCAACGATCAGACATCAGTAGAGGAGGCAGAAACGGGAACGAATGGGCCCTTAACTCAATCAAAACACTAAGGATCGTTCAACATCGCAGCCCCCAAGCAACTGGCCAAATATCATATGGTACTGGAACGGATCCTTGGAACAAAAGAACTAATCTTGAACAGAGGTAATGTTCTGCGTCTATTTCATCATGTGCCCACCCTGAGGTCGATTGAGTTTAGTGACATTAAAACTGTTGAATTCATCAAAGGCCAGCAGAAGGACAGAGTAAAAGGGCATATTGACTCAAAATTAATCTGCAATATGCTATTAGACGCAGTCCTTTTGCTACTATCATTGGGTTTTGACATCAGCGAAGTGAAAATGGACGAACCCCAAATAAAGTCTGTTCCCAAAAGACACCCGGGGAACGTACATACAGGCTTGTTTAAACATATACCACTGGAGAAGTACGAAACCCCAGTACCGGTAAATGAGGATGAGAAAATGAAAACTGCAGTCGGAAAATTAAAGGCATCACTCCCTAGGACAGATGCACACACGGGCTCTCGTGTCACAATAACTGTGCAAGGCAATGAAGAACTAACCCAAGCAAATGGGCATCCTGGGAGTGAACCAAGAGATTGGAACTGGTTGGCTGCAGCCTTGGCGGGAGGTAATTCCAGTTAATGCCGGGAACACTTACAAAAGGTCAAGATTAAATCTTGGCACCTGGAATACCAGAGGATCTGCTCACTTGTTTACTACCGCCTGGACCTGGATCAATGAATTGGATGTACTCTGCCTCCAAGAAACTTGTTAGATGTTTGCCCCTTGGGAGATCACTTTAAAGTGGCAATTAACCTGGCCATAAAAAAAAAAGAACAAGGGAAGACCGATGGCAGGTCTCCTGACCTTGGTAAGGAAAGAAACTGGATTTTGCATAATTGAATCTTGGAATAAGTCCACATATATTCAAATAACCAAATGAGTGTGGCAGGGAGACAGTAAATGCGACCTAAACCAAATCTATCTAATAAACGTTTACTGGCAACATCAGGCGACAGATCCATGGATATTTATAGATAATGTAACTCAGATCATTGACGAACTAAACAAGAATCTCGATATAACCAACATCATCTTATGTGGTGACTTAAACATCAATTGTGTCGACCATGCAGATTGTATGGCTGGAAAACAAAAAAAAGAAAATAAAGACTGCAGGGAGCAAGTATCTGTTAGATGGTGCGAAGAGATGGAATCCAGAGAACTGCCCTTGATGAATGGGAACATCACGGGGGATATACCCCCACAACCCACTTGGAAAAGAGATCATCAACGTTCAGTCTTAGACTACTTTTTTATGTACTCCAACCTGGTTAAACGTGCCCTGAAGATGCAAATTATGGACACACCTCAGAGCGACCACAACCTCGTCATGCTAAAATTAGCGGATGTGGGAAATACGCAAGCTACAAGCCGGGGACATGAAATCATGGTCGATCCCAGTAGGATCCGTCTAAGTTTAAGAGAACCGGAAGTAAACACCCTGGTCGGCATGTATAGGACCCAAGCTAACAATGTGGAGTATTTGCATTCGCTAAAACAATTTACAGAGTGCAAACAAGGTCTGCAAAATCTTGCTTTCAAATCGAAACATGTGTTTGATGTTGCACTTGCACACAAGAAAAGAACACTTCAACAATAACTTAGACAATGTGCACACTTAGAGATGAATGAACTAGCTACACAAGTAAGAGCCGCTAAACAAAAATATAAGAATTGGCCGATAGCTCACAGATCTCAGTTGGAACAGCAAGATGCCGAGGCCATGCTAAAGAGACTTAACAAAAGATGCTTGTGCGTTTTGGAGGGTTATAAAAGATGAATCCTGCCCAGATTCTACAGTGAAGGTCAACATGGTAACCGCAACTGCCTGGGAACAGCATTATACCAAGCTCTATCCAAAGAAAGGCAACTTGTTGAACCATTTAAGTTAACAACTGATGAAGAAATTTGATGAAAATGAAATCTTAAATATCAATCAAGCCATCTCCTCTAGAGCAACTGGCCCGGACGGTCTGACAAACTACACCCTCAGAAAATATCCAAAAAAATGGGCAGAATTATGTGAATTGATATTCGCAAGAATTGTTAAAGAACAAGCATCTCCAATCTCATGGAAGTCCGCAATCATCGTGCCAATTTTTAAAAGGGGCAATAGGTCGAATCCTAAAGACTACAGACCAATTGCACTTTTGGATGTTTTGGGAAAGGTTTATGCCACATTGTTACAACAGAAACTTCTGGAGTGGAACTAATCTACCCAACGGTTTGAGGTGCGACAAACCGGATTTGTGAAAGGGGTAGGCTGCAGACTTGGTCTACTCATCCTGAACATCATGAAGATGGAAGCCATAAGGGCTGGAAAACGTGTCTATCTCACATTTATCGATCTCTCGCATGCATTTAACAGCATTAACCGCAAGATATTATGGGAGAAGATGCGGAAGTGGAACTGCCTGGGTAGCCTGCTATCAGCAATTAAAGAGCTACACACGAACACCAACATAAAAATCAGACTGGACCGGAGAGGCACTCTGTCTAACCCAATTAAAACTTACTGTGGGTTGAAACAAGGCTGTCCTCTGGCAGCCATTGTATTCAATCTCTTCATATCTGACATAGGGGACGACTTCAACAATATCGCCTCATTCAATCCGAAAATAGGCGACAAAGAAATAAGTTGGATCCTATATGCCGACGATTTAATTCTGTTGGACTCTACTCCCATAGGGTTACAGCAGAAGTTAAACTTAATCGAACAGTATGGAGTCAAGAATGGGCTAAGCATCAATAGCAAGAAATCGGAAATCATGTCTCTGCAAGACCTGTCTAAATATAAATTCTCTGCAAAGAAATTCAAATGGTATCTTTGCAAGGAACTGGTGAAGAATGTCCTAAATACCAGATACTTGGGAATGACAATTAGCTCTAGCAGTAATGATATGATCTGGGTCACAACCATCAAAGCTAAATGCTGTCAACTAGCTGTGCAGGCAGCAGTCCTACCGAAAAAATATGGAAAATTCTCACTGCTACCAGCTTTATGGTTCTATAAACAAAAACGCAGTGCCAGCCTTGCTGCACGGTGCGGATTGTGCTTTGGGGTGCCCGGACACAATCTGGAATACACTGCAAAACATCTTTTGGTTGAAGAGGCTGTGGTTACCAAAAGGAATCCCAACTGTGTGTATAAGGCAATTTGACATCTATCATTTCTAGAGTCTCTTGAAACATGTTGGCACTTTATCGTAAAATAACCGTGAAGCCGACACTACCACAATTTGAGATACTACAGCACTTAGGTGGTACAGATAAGCGTAACATGCTGGCACAATGATAAAGCACTATGATCTAAATATGGAAACGCTCCACTTGAGTCCAAATGAAGCCAAGAAAAAACTATGGCAACAAGACTGATACGAAACCAGGGAGTTGAGATGCAAACAAAAACAGATGCTTCTGGCTCCACCGGAATTAAAGAAACTTAATGAGATCCAGAAGTACCTGGTAAAATTTCCTGCCAAACATCGGAGAGTATTGTTCTTGAAATGTCGCTTGAATGCCTTTAAAACCAGAGAAGTACTAGCATACTGGGACAAGAGTATGATCAATGATAACAAATGTCGCTTATGTAATACACAAGAGGAATCCCTAAAACATTTGACATTATTCTGCACTGCACTGTGGGAAAAAAGAACGAAACAGCTAGGTTAAATACTAGCTGAACATCAAACACTGAGTGCAGACGAGTTGTGGGCTCTGTGATTTGAAGACTCAAAAAGAAGACTAACAATTGCATAAACGCTCTTCTTGGAAGACACAATTAGGAGATTTAACAAAAAATCACTTGTTATTTAGAAACTTCAAAATTGTGTTGTAAGAATGCATGAACAATGAAAATTGAATAGCGCTGTAGATACTGCGTTTTTTTATGTAAATAACTGAAATATTTTAAAGGTTTGTACAAACCATATAAAATTTAAAGAAAATAAAATACAAAAATAAAGGTCATTAAAAAAAATAAAATACACCTCAGAAGTATTCCATCCGAGTAAACTGTGAACCAGAACAAAACTTCCTGGAAGTGAAACCTTTCTCCCAGAAATAATTGAATTGTCAGTGTGAGTAATTAAGCAATGTGCCCTGAGCGGCGGGGGCATTACCGACTCATGTAATGCCCCGGGGCCCATAGTTATAGGCCTGTTACTGTTATAGGCATGAGTCGGTAATGCAACCGCCGTGAGGGGCATATTGCTATTAGTACCTCAGCCCGCAATATCTGCGTGACCGGGACACTAAAAGCATTTTTTCTGTCCCGAAACACTGCAGCGTTTCGGGGAAAAAAAAAAAAAAAATCTAAAAAGAAACGACCAAGAAATGGCCGCTCGGAAAGGTAAAACTGAGTCCATTTTCCCTCTCCATGGCGGCCATCGAGAGCAGACACACTGGGAACAGAATTGTTCCCAGCGAGTCTGCTCCCGAAAAAAAAGGAGCAGAATAAGATGGCCCCGCTCCGAGTCTCCACACGGCTGGAGGCTGCCATCGTCCCCCCACCGGGGACGAAGGAGCAAGAAAGTAAGTGGCGTGGGGAGGGCAGGGAGGAGGGAGGAAAGGGGGGGGGGGAGAAAAAAAAAGCCTTACCCGAGTCCCCGGCTGGGGGCGAAGGTAGCCTCTCAGCCGTGGGGAGGCTCGGAGCGGGGATGGCTTCGCTTTGAGCCTCCTCATTGGCTGAGGAGCTGCCACGCCCCCCGCTGAGGACAAGGCGGCTGGAATCCTGGCCGAGAATCGAAGGATTCTCGGCCGGGTAACGACCCAGCGAGAGCCAATCAGCATGCCTGTTGCATTCTGCTTGACTCTCGCCGGGTACTAATAAGAGTTATTAGATTGAAAGGAAGAAGGCTGATTCTGTATGTATTGCCTGTAAGTAAACTGAATGAATTAAAACATGCAGCCTTCTAAGGTCCCATCACCAGTGTGTCTTGCCTCTTATATTCCACGATGAGTGGGGGCTAGTTGTTTTTGGTTTATCACTGCTATGTAAACATCCTTGTTCGTCTACAAGGGGAACTATAGAGGGAAGGACACATTAGTGGTGATCTGCACAGGAGAGACCCCACTTAGTGTTAACTGCTATTCTCTCAAGTGCCTTCCCTTCATATAGGACAAGCATCGTCATGGGAATAGGGGATGTTCTAATGAAATCCTCCTTTAGCAAGAGGAGAAGGTGGGGGCAAAGTCACTCTGCCTCTTTTGCAAACCGATGCTTTGAAACTCTTGCCTACTCCCCAATTGACAGCATTTCAAATGTGCATACATTGTGTACCAAACAGGTTTTCCTGTGGAGTTACAGGGTGATCGCAAACAGGTGCACTCTCATAATCTGAGGCTGAGTGCTGGCTGGTCTCAGGAAGATGTGACTGCACTACATGCCTCGAGAGGGGTATCCAAAAGCACTGATTGAAAAATGGGACAGGCCAGGTCCTTAAAAAAAAAACAAAAAAAATAACGATGCCCCACAAGTAATCAATCCAGAAACTAGCTGTGACCGGGTGTAAAAACTGCCCGCAAGTGGAACGTTTCACCCTGAAGTAATTGGAATGGTCAGTGCAGATAATTAGCTTTTTAGATCTGAAGTGACAAGGCTGATTTTTTATGGATTGCCTATAAACTAACTGAAATTAATAAAAAAACGATTGTTTTCTAATCTCCCATCAGCCCTGTATCTTGCATCTTTTGTTCCATGGTGGGTGGGGAGGGGGGGGTCAAGTCTTGGGTTGTCACTGCTATGTGCAATTGCAGATAGATGAGGAAGAATGGATTCTATTTGATAAAAATATGGACAAAAGAAAGCTGGATTTAACACAGAATCCATTTTAGTACGCTTTAACCATTGTACAGCAATGTATCTTCATACTATATTATCAGGTTAAGACACAGTAATGGTTTATAAGGCAAAGGGATGCAAACTAATAAACCAACATGTTAGGCAGGAACCTGTGCAGTTCCCTTAGGGACCACTGCAAAAGATTTAAGACTACAGGTGTTTGGCAGTAAACCCACTTGGTAGCAGTCTGTACCACACAGATTCACTTGGTAGCTGTGGCTAAGCAGTCAGACTTCCCTCAAGAAGAGTTAGGCAGTATATAGAGTATGCACAATAGGTACAGAGATACAGTAGCACAAGCAAACAGTGACCAGAGCTTTGGTGTAAAAGTATATAATTATTTAAAGACACTTGTAAATTACACTAGCAACAAAGAGGTAAGTAAATTCAGCACACAGTCACTATTATATATATACACAGCCCTAATTACTTATTAGACAAGTCTTAATGAGAAACACCACTTATTTTCAGACAGAGGTGAGCGCTTAACATAAGATGGCACTCTAATAAGTTATAAAAAAGGGAGGGAAAAAGGCAGAGTTATGGAAGCACACAAATTTCAATACTTTTAGATGAACCACAGTAAGGCAGGATAGGCAGAGTTCTACTGGAGAGCAAGGAAGTCAATTCCAAGGCCCACTCTTGGAGAGAGCAAGCAGAAGGGGTCCAGGTTCACACAGTGGGGTTATGCCCAAAGAGTCTTGTAGATAGTTCGCACACAAAGGGTGAAATTAAAGTCAGGTAAAGTTAGCTAGGTTGTCCCAGGCCAGCTCAAGTTAGAAAGTTGAGGCTTTACTGTCACCCCGAACGATCTGTCGCAAGGGAAGACTGGCGGGACACGGTACCTTAAGTGTGAAGGAAGCTCCAGCGGGGGCAGTTGTTCCTGGCAGCGGGTGCAAGTCGGTGTTTCGTCCAGAGGAAGAGGAGGTCTCGCCGTGGAGGAAAGATGAAGGTCGCTGCACTACTAGGGAAGAAACCAGCCGTGGAGTTCTTTGTTAAAAGGTACTACCCTTCTATTCGCGGTAGTGGTAAGCTGTGGTATTCCGGTTGCCGGGGTGCTTGGCACGGGCAAGGCGGCCACGAGATGATCCAGGAAGGTGAAAAGCAGGCAAAACTGGTTATTCCCACCAGTCAAAGGAAGAAGACTCTCCGGACTGGAGATCTCCTCCGTCGTCGGGAAAAGTGGTGAGACGGTTCAGCAGGGCTCCACCGGTGGTGTCGTCGTTTCTCCCTCCTCAGATTCTTAGGTCCTGTGGCGACTTCTGAAGTTCCTGTCCCCAAAGCCCTGCTTTTATGCAGCAAACCCCCATTCATTCAGCCTAGCTGTCAATCAAACATGCTAAGTGGTGAGCCGGACGGCTCATCACTTGGGCCAATCACACAAGAGTGCAACTTGAGTTGCCAAGGCAACTCAGTCCAGGGTGCCTAAACCCCCTCCCAAACCCCTGTGGTACCCAGACAGAGTGGCACCACTTTTGGAGGCTTCTGTGGAGAAGCCCGCCAAAAAGTGGAACAAAAGGGATCGACTTGGGTTAGAGTCACAGAAGAGAACACAAACGCCATTTTAGAATCGAGTTCTGGCAAAAAATATCAACCGGTGAATGAATATTAAATAAATAAAACGGCGGTATGTTCGAGGCTATAGGAATTAAACAATTAAAGTTGGTAGCCTCGGACAATGGGAAAATCCCATAGAGATATTTGCGGTCGAATATAAAAAGTAGTATCCACTGCCACCAGCCAAAACTAGATCAGGGGGGACGGAGACGTGCCCCCTCGAACAACAGACCCCGGAGAAATCGAATTGCCCCGACCAGTACGTTCACAATATGATGGTTTGTACTGGTTTCTGTTCATAATTTGGGACTAGTAAAGCCAATGGTGACTTTACATGCCCTGGGAGACAGTAGTCAATCCCAGGGTATGGAGTCTATGTTTGGGGGTCGCTACGACACCCCTGGGTTACAGCACAGAGGTTGCTGTGTAACCCACATCAAAAACACATGAGACCCTATGGAGTAAAAGACCCATAGCCCATAAAACACATGGAAAGACAAAGGAACACCTCAAATCATGTCCAAGAGTGGGAGTAAAAGAGTCTCACTCTTAGCAGGAGAAAAAGTAAACCCCAGAAATCCAGCAAAGCTGCTGGGGGACTCACTAGGTTTGGGAAATTAGCCTTTACAGAGAATTCTCCCTAACATAACAGGATAAGAAAGAGCAGTGCAAATATCACATTTTAATTAGGGTGGGCCCGGGGGGTGGAACGCAAATCATTTCCCCCACCGGGGTTGTTTTGCGCACTGCACAGGCCAGCGAGCCGATACTTAAGGGGCAGGGAAAGTTCGAGGGCAGGCGACAGTTTAGGAGGAGCATTTGTCCAGGTCGCCTGCTCCTGAGCTTTCCCTGCGTGAGGCCTAACAGGCTGGGTGCCCTTTCGGTTGGAGCCAGCTAGCTTAGCGTGGGCGGTGAGGTAGGATTAGGGAGTTTGATAACTGGGTAAGTAGTGCAGTGGGTGGGTATTTTTAATATATTTTAAGATATAAAAGCCAGATAGCCGGGGGAACTGTAAATAAAGTGCCCTCCACTTTACCTTGCTGGGTTTTTCTCGGCTCGGGCTTCTCTGCTGGGGTGTGTTGCAGCTGGTGGTCGGCACCGGCACGGTAAGGGGACAGTGTCAGAAGTCAGCGTTCGGTGGGGCAGTTGAATTTGCACCGCATGCCTTCATTAGTGAAGCAGCAGGAGTTATTGGGTGGGTGGGAGCGGGGACCCGGTGGGCAGGCATAGGTCCTGTGGCTTAAGCAGGAGCTCCCGTCGTAGTTGTGAGGGCCCAGGCTCCGCGTTGTGTCCAGTGACCGCGTTACACCACCAAGGGACAGTGTCCCAGTATTAAAAGGGACAGTCTGTTGGTTCTATATTAATGTTCAGAGAAGAGTGCGCCCCGATCTGTGCACGCGGGGCTGCAACAGGAAACCTTTCTTCTTTAGGTGTAGGTTGCCCACTGCAGGCAGCACTGCGGGCCGAGGTTGCCCCTCCGGGGGGGGGGGGCAGTAAAGGCCATTGTTGGCAGCACATCGTGCTGGTGGGTTGGTGGGCTGTAACTAAAAAAAAAATTAAAACAAAAATTGATAAAATAAATTAAAAGATAAGTATAATAGGTTGCAGCGTTTACATTTTAAAAAAAAATAAATTAAAGAATACTAGACTAAGGGGTGGTTAGTTATATCTGGCCTATAAGTAGGCACAGTCCCCTTGGCTGGGGTTCAATAAGCTTTACTTCCCCTTGTCGGGCAGCGCACTAGGGAGTGCCTCAGGGGTGATCTGTCAATTTTGGTTTAGCTGGGCGGTGCATAGGTCTGAAACAGTGCTTCTGCAGCAGGATGGTGGGACAAGGGGCAAAGAAAAAAGCTATTAGTAGGGCAACTAAGGCCCAGTTTGAGGGGGCTGTGGGAGAAGTTACGGGGGAGAAGGACGACGTTGGGGGGGGGGGGGGGGAGGACACAGCGTAGAGCTGCGACGGATGGGGCTCTTGCTGCAGTGGTGGCGTGCAGCCTGGCCGCAGGGAGAGGGGAGGTATGGGATAATGGGGTGAGGAGAAGAGGGAGATCCCCATGAGAGCAGCCAAGGGGTCAGGAGGGATGGGAGAGGGGTCAGGGAGGGGTGTGAGGGATGAAGACCCGGTGGAGGACGGGGGGATGGGAGATTGCAAAAGGGTGCAGGGCAGACATGGGGGTGGGGGGGGGGGGAGACAGAGGTTCGGGGAACAGAGGGGCACTGGTACATAGGGGAAACAGGGGAAAATATTTGCAGAAGAGGGAAGGAGGGAGGAGGAAAGAGCAGTCCCCTTCGAGTGGTGAGGAGAGTGAGAGGTGCGGAACGGCCTCCCCGGCTAGGAGGATTTCAGCTGGAGGGCACAGTTCGGCCCCCACTATTGCAGACGTAGAATCGGGAGAGGGTTTAAGAACGGCCCTTCCGGAAGGATCACGAGGACAGACTAGAGGGCGCAGCACGGCCCCTGGCACAGAGGACCAAATGGTGGAGGAGAGGACCCATCGCTCGAGGGAAGAGGACCAGGAAGGGGTTTCTACGGCCCCGCCGAGAAGACGCCGGTGGAGTGACGGGGCGGACGCCCCAGGCTCACACGAGGAGGAACTGCCTGGCCCGAGCATGTGCTTGCAACAGCCGTGGTATTACATTGGGGATGACTAAGGGTAGAAGCCCTTGGTTGGATCCACGGACCCCTGCCATAATTCGCTTTACTGCATTGGGCATAAAAAGGGCTTAATCCGACTCAGATCTGAGCCCCCTCTGCACAGGAGTGCAGCCAGCACCATTACAGACCACAAGGCATTTTGCCTCTTCAAAATGGCCGCCCGCCATCTTGCATCCGAGTCCTATGTGCAAAAACATCAGGACAAATATCTGCACCCGATTGGCCTTCATGCAGTATTTTTCCACCAATCAAGAGCTGGCAGGCTCAAGCCGGCCCACTTTCGAAGGCACACTTTACAAGGCTGTGCACACTGTCTGGAGGCTACAGAGCCCAGAGCCACGATTCCTGTCCCAACCGCTTCCCTGCACCTTGCTCATGCTACAAAGTTCCTTCTGGCCTCCACGCCGGGCATGTATCCCTCTGCAGCTACATATACGTAAGAATGCTATTGCGCGGTGGTTTAAAATCTGTCCCTTTTTTCGCACACATGGTGCACTTGCATGTTGACGTTTAAAGATGCCCATTCTTGTCCGACTTTCACTCACGCCTAGCCTAATGTGCAATATTGCAATATGCTGCTCCAGCCTTGTGTTAGCGCCAGCAATATACTGGTCGTCTCAACTGTACACCTAGTATAACCCTGCCTTGAAGCCAAACGTTACCTAGCTGGGCGCAAACCTGCTTGCTCCACTGTTACCTTGACTAGTCATGTCTAGTGACTTACATTCTGTATGCCTGTCACCCGTAAATCTGCTACATGCTTGCACTGATGCCAATATGCTGCTATGATGTACCTAGCCCTTGGTGGCTCTATTTTGGATTATCAAATCTAGCCTATGCTCATCTCCCCTATTGCTGATTTACCTGTGTTTTAATGCACCTATCCCTAGACTGCCCCATGCTGGACGTATGCATTTAGCCTATGCCGTTCTTCCCAATTGCTGATTTACCTGCGCTTTGATACACCTGGCCGTAGGCGGCCCTACGCTGGACTTTTGCATGTAGCCTACGCTCATCTCCCTGCTGCCACAGCCCTAGGTGGCTTACCCTGCTGTGCACTCAGACGTATGCTGCTACCTGTGTTTGCTGTATCAGCCCTAGGTGGCATTACCCTGCATTGCCTTAAATAGCATATGACATTCTGCTACTAACATCACACCCTGATTCCGCTATGCTGCTGCACCTCTATACTATCTGCCATCTCACTGCACTATGGGCCCCATTTACTCCCCTGACTAGACAAGTGTTAAGTGCTTTATTACTGCCTTATTCCACACACAAGACTAACCTGGACTACACTTCTACCATGCCACTAGATCTGAATTTGGCCACTGAGCCATTAGCCTATGACTCCACCGCACCCATCTCACCTTTTACACAGATACACGGCTCTACCCAAAAGCCCAACTTCCTGCATGACACTAATCCCTACCTCAACTCTCCTGCCTTATGGCTTCAACATTTTTCTACTAAACCCACACCTAACCAACCATGCCCGCTACATCTGAGAAATATCAGATTAAGAACCAGATTCCTTCACGTACCCAAACGCCAACCTATCACCCACATTAACTACACTAACACCAGGCAAACCCATCCTGCCCAGGTACAACCAGACAACCTTAAGACACCGCCTAAAAATGAGGTGAGGGGTGCTCTTATCAATGCTAGATCCCTCACCGCCCATGCCCTTGACATCGCTGATCTCATCACCACACAAAACCTCGACTTTATAGCCATTACGGAAACGTGGCTTCACGCAGCTTCAGGCCCCTTATTGGCACTTGCCATTCCTAATGGATACTCCATTATTAGAAATGACCGCAACTCTAACCTCTCCAAAGGAGGCGGAGTCGCATTCATCCACAAAGATGACATCAACATAAGATTGATCCCCAACACACAATTCAGTTCTGCTGAGTCCATTTCAGTCAAACTTTCTCTCTTTCACAACAGTACAGCCACTATGCACCTCATTTACAGACCCCCGGGTCCACTTGCTACCTTCTCTAATGACATCCCAACCATCCTGGCAGACAACACCAAGCCTAAGTCCAAGTTTTACTACTTGGTGACCTTAACCTTAGATTTTTAGATCCCAATGACTCACATGCTGGCGAGATCGCCAGTAATATCTCAAATTTAGGACTCTCTCATTGCATTCTTGAACCTACCCACTCAAAAGGGAGGATGCTCGATTGGATTGCCGACTTAAATTGTAACACGCATATCATCTCTAACGACCCCTGTGCTTGGTCTGACCACCACATCATTTTTGACATACCAGCTACAGATCCCCACACCAAACCCAATATTGCGCCATCCATCCTTACTAGAAACAAAGGATATTACCAAGGCCAAACTTCTCCCCCTGATCTTGCCCATACTTAATAATCATGCTCTCTCACCTGATGACCCAACGGTCCTGGTGAACATCTTCAACCAAACCCTGCTCAAAGCTATCAACACCATAGCACCTCTTAAAACTGAGAAACCCAAACAGGGTGCACACCTCAATTCCTGGTTCACGCCATATCTTAGAACCCTTCGCAAAGTAAAGCGGAGCGCTGAAGCACTCTGGAAAAGCCTACCCTGCGAGACTAACAAAGACAACCTCATTCTAGCAACCCTTAATTACAAGGAAGCAATTCTACAAGCCAAAAAAGAGACATACAACCAACGTATCTCACAGGCCGAATCTAACACGAAGGAGTTATTCAAAATTCTTACAGA
Source organism: Ambystoma mexicanum (assembly GCF_040938575.1). NCBI lineage: Eukaryota > Metazoa > Chordata > Amphibia > Caudata > Ambystomatidae > Ambystoma > Ambystoma mexicanum. The sequence goes on from NC_090936.1 coordinate 177,727,794, forward strand.
ATTAGAAGCCCCATCCTCCACCGCAGACAATTGCAATAAGGACAACATCTAGTGTGAGAACATTCAAAAAGCTCTACTTACTAAAATATCTACACTACAGGCTAAAATTAATATCAAGCAAAACTGCCCACAAACTTCTTCTCATAGCAAACCGTTGTCCAATAAACCCAGAAACCCCCTTTTTACGCACGCTCCTTTCAGCTTTGCCCCTCTCACCATTAACGAGGTGGAAAGTATCATTAGTAAATTGAAACCATCCAACTGTCAAGGCGACTCCTGTCCCGCCCCCATCAAGGAATCTGCCCATGAACTTGCTCCTTTCATCACTGCCTTTATTAACTCCTCATTCCATTCAGGCATTGTTCCCAATAACCTTAAGTACGCTTGGGTCATCCCACTGCTGAAAATACCAACGCTGGACCCGAGTATCCCCACTAACTATAGGCTGATCACCACTGTCCCTTTCTTATTGAAAATTCTGAACAGGGCAGAGTATTTACAGATTCAAAATTACCTAGATAACAACAACTTGCTTGTCACAAGACAATCTGGTTTCCGTCCCAAACATGGGAGGGGAAACAGCCCTACTAGATCTGAAAACCCAAATTGAGGACCTAAAAAGATAACGGCAAACTGGCCCTACTACTACTCCTCGATCTATAGGCAGCTTTTGATCTCGTCAACCATCAAATCCTCTGTCGCCACCTGAAATCTGCTGTCCACTTCTATGCAAAAGCTACCAAATGGATCAGCTCCTTCCTGGACAACAGGCAGATGAGGGTATTCTCACCTACCGCTTCTGCAGAACCTATTCCGGTGTCTTGTGGGGTACCTCAGGGCTCTTGCACCTCACCAACGCTTTATAACATCTTCACTAAACCACTGTTTGACGTTCTTGATTATCTGGAGGTCACCTACACCAACTACGCTGATGACACCCAGATACTCATCCCAATCACAGGCGACTACCTAGTGGACACAAAAGCCTTGAATGACATCTATCAAGTCATCCAAGCCTGGATGGCCCAGCATGAGCTCTGTCTTAATGACGATAAGACAGAGCTCCTCATCCTGGGCTCTCAACGACGACTAAACAGACTCGACCCGGCCTTCAAAAGTTTCAACATCGATGGTAACACTATTAAAGTCTCTTCCGACACCAAAACATTAGGAATTTACCTCGATTCCACCCCATCACTTAACAGACAAACTAACGCAGTTGTCTCGGCATCCACCTACACAAGCTTATTACAGCATGTCACCCCTTCCTCAACACACAGAACTGTACTATCCTGGCCAGGACATTGGTTATGTCCAAACTAGAATAGTGTAATGCCCTATATCTTGGGACTGAACAAACTACAGGTTACGCAAAATAATGCAATTAGAGCTGCCCTTAACATCTCTAGATCCTCGCACATCTCCGAGACAAGGAAAAGCTTACACTGGTTATCAGTAACACAAAGAATTGCTCTTAAATCTCTTACCCCCACACATAAATGTGTGAACAATCAGGCCCCCATCTATCTCTCCTCTCGCTTCTCTCACTACACGCCCGCCCGACTACTTAGATCGGCTCAAGCACACTGTCTGACCATCCCCAGATACAAACTGCAGAAAGCTGGGGGAATCAGCTTCCCTGTCCTTGCCTCCAAACTATGGAACTCGATTCCTCTACCTATTAGATCTGACCACTCTCCTACCCTCTTCAAACATAGAACCAAATTATGGCTAGCTAACAATGTTGCCTAAATGACCAAACTCATTTCAGGACTCTCTTTCGGCTCTCAACTGCCTTCGCCTGTATGTATTCCTGCTAACTGTAGATATTGTGCACAGCACATTGTAGACTATGTATAGCTCTACCGCGACTGTAGATATTCCTGCACATTATATTTTATACTATGTATAACCTTAATGTATGTATATGTTGCACTAACTTTCCATTTTTGATTGTAACTAGTACTCTATTACACTACCTTTGTCAAGATATGTGCCCGGTTGCCCTTGGGCCTGGCTGCGCTATATAAATAAAAATACAAATACAAAATACAAGCAGTATGTGGGACAGCGGGAGGACAAGGGTTACAGTGGTGTAAGGAGGAGGGAAAGGGGCAGAAGGGGTATAAGGTGGTAAAGAAAGCCAAAAGCAGCGGGCTGGGGTGCAAGGGGACAGGGTGGAGACTGGTTGGGTGAGACTGTTGACATGTTTTGTCCCCGCAGCAGGAGCCCGGTGAGGAAGGAGACGAGGAGCGTTGGAGTGGAGGACAGGCTGCGGGTGGGCAATGGCAGGGCAGAAAGAGGTGAGCGGGAAGGGGAATGGTCAGTGGATTGGCGTGGGGGTGACACGAGGTGGTGGGCAGGAGGGGAAGGGGTGGAGTTCCAGGTGACTAGGGGCAGGAAGGGTTCACAGGCTGCGCGGACCGTGGAGATGGAGAGGAGGTCTCCTTGGTTGATGTGCTAACAGACAAAGTGGACGAGCATGTGGCACCTGAAGTGGTGCAGGCCCCAGAGGAGGGGCCGGGGAAGGTACCAAGAAGGATAAAAGGTTGCCATATATGGGCATTACGAAGCCATTGGGCGCACATTTGATGGGGGCAACAAAGGACAAGATATGGGCAGCAGAATCTGTGGATGTTTTTAAGCTTTTGCATAGGGAAGTAAGGGCTAAGGAGTGGTATAAGGTAGAGAAGTAGTTGGACTCGCGTCCAAAAGGTGCCAATGAAGATTGAGAATTGAACGTCGGCTTTCATTATTTACGCGAGTGTTTACTGTGAAAAATTCCTGGAGAGGTGTGTAGCACTGTGGAAATATATGGATGTTACACAGAAGGCATTTACAAGTTTTGGGGGTTTCGCGTGGGTATGTTATAATGAGGAATTCAGGGCGAGGATAGCATAGGATAGCCAGGCGGTGTGGGGAGAAATCGAAATGGATCTGTGGCTACAGTGGATGCGCCGACGAGGCCAGCTCCAACATTACACACAGCAAGCAGCTTACCAGTGCCTTACTGGCCCTTACTTGGTTGCCCCGCCCATGAGGGGTTGGGGGAGGAGGCAGAGGTCAGCCCTCAGCGGCATGTTGGGCGTTCAATAAGGAAGGCTGCACGAGGATGATGTGCACATTTAAACATCAGTGCAGCAGATGCGCAGGTCGGCATTTTATCACGCATTGTTTTCAGGCAGGGGACAGAGGAAAAGGGCGAGAAGCGGGGCAAGGAGGTGGGGGGGCCATATGCCAGTTAAAGTTGGGGTTTTCTGGAGGTGGGCTTAAGTTTATCGGAAAGGTTGGGGGGGTGCAAAGGTTGGGGAGCGGTGCGGGGGCGATCTCAAGGGAGTAGGCGGTGGGTGAGAAGGCAGACGTTAAGGTAGGGTGGTGGGAGGGCCGCGGGGTGATGTAACTGAAAAACTGATAGGGGGTGGTGGTCATCATAGGGAGGGTGTGGAAGATGGTGGTGGGGCCCTCACACTTGGTGCGTGATGAGGTGAACAGGCTTTGGGGGACTTAAGAGGGTTATAGCGGCACAGAGTGAATACGGGGAGACTCAAAGAGGTTAAGCGGATATCGCAATTTCGAGCGTACAGTAGTAACCCCGGTTCGCATGATGGGCAGGAGACAGGGCACGCGCTAGGGCAGGAATTTGGTACACACATCACTGGAGGGACTTGGCAGGTGAGGTCAAGGGAGTTGCAAGTCCAGCTTGGTCTAGTTGCACTATTGGCTGGGAGGGAAAAAGAAATCTTTTTTTTTTTTAAAAGGACAAATAAATAAAATAAATAAATAATAGAGAAAAGGGATTATATCAGGGTTGGTGCTCGAGGAGGAGCAGAAGGAGAGAAGAATTAGGTGGAACGGACTGCATGGACGGGGGTGCGCGTTTGGCCCTTGGTGCAGTAGGGGGAAATGATAAGAGGTGACTGCATGGATGGGGGTGTACAAGGGTCCCTGGTGCAGTGGGGGTGGGGGGAGTGATGAGAGGTGACTGCATGGACATAGGTGCACGAGGGCCCCTGATGCAGTTGGGAAACATGGTGTAATGGACGCAAGGTGCTGGAGGAGCAATTTATGTGCATTGGACTGCATGGACGGGGCACAGGCTTGGCCCCTGGTGCAGAAGCGTAGAGGAGAAATGAGGAGTTGGGCCTGCATGGACGGGGCTGCACGTGGGCCCCTGGTGCAGTGTGGGTAACATGGTGCAATAGTCCTAAGGTGATGGAGGGTGGGGGGCAAGTGTGAACAGGAGGGTAATAGGATAGCGGAGGAAGGAGGTCTAAGTGGAAGGTCCGGGGGGTGTTTCCGTAGTGGGTATAAGGAGTTGGTCAGGTGAGGATGGGTTGTCTTGGGGGAGACAGATGGGGGGGGGAAAAAAAGAAGGGCGGTTTTTAAGAGAAGTTTGGGTCGGCAGTGCTGGCAGCACATGTATTAGGGGGTCAGGAGGAGGGTTTGGAGGAAGTGGGGGAGTGAGCAGAGGGGGGGAATGTTGCCTGAAGGAGGTTGGCGGGAGGTAATTGGAAGGTAGTTGAGGGGGTCTAGCCGAGAAGGGGAGAACAGGAGGGGGGACACTGTGATAAGGGAAGTTCAGGGGATATAAGTAGAGATTACCTGGAATTAGGGCAGAGTGGGAACGAGGGGGGGTGGTTTGGCAATGGCGAAGAGAGACTCTTACTATTTTCTTTTGCAGATGGGGGCATGAAGGAGAGGTGAGGTGCCGTCGACGTGGAATTGTGGCCAGCGAATGGTTATTGAGCAGGGAATGTGGGGTGAGAGACTGGATTGTTTGACGCAACTGAGGACGCAGTCATAACTGTTTTATTGAGATAACGGGCTTAGAGAGGTCTATTTGCTGCCCATTTTGGCGTGTGGGAGGGAGTGTCATGGGGTTTCGGTGACATTTATAGTGCACGCAGGGGGCATGGTTTAGTAAATTAATGAGAAGTAGCTTTGCTACAAGAAATAATAGGGGACCTAGCTGGTTTCCAGGAGTGGGGCTCAAGGTAAGGTGGTTGAACAAAGTTGTCGCCGAGGAGGGCTGCAGGGGGACGAATTTGAAGGGGCAGTGGGTAGGTCTAGGAATAAGATTAACGGGTAGTTGGGGATGTTGATAGGGTGGGTTGGCATAAGTGCTGGTGCTCAGGGACACAGATGTGTGAGGATTTTTGTTTCAAGAGGAGGGAGTGCATCTATCGGTTTCTGGGAATAATTAGTGAATTAGTGGGCAATATGGGCGGTACAGGACATAATACAAATTTGAAGTAGAGGTAAATTTAGGATAAGTGGGGCAGAAAGAACACCTCGGGGGAGGGTTTTCTGCTGCCGGGGGCATGGCCCCTTTGGATGAGGGAGGAGGGAAGCATAATGGGGGAATAGCGTGGGAAAGTATGGGGGTGGTGCTGTTTGCACGAACGGGCTACCCCGGGGGTGCAAAGAGGGAGAACAGGTATTGAAGATTGAGGGGCATGGCCCCGGGGGGAAGATGGGAGAAAGCAGGAAGGAAGTCTGGAGAAGACGGTAGGGAGCAAGGGATAGACAGCGAGGAATTTAAACTGACTTATTTATTTAATTGTTGGGGGAATTGAAATGTTTTATTATTAATTTGTTTGGCAAGTTGTTGAAAACAGATTTGTTAGTCTGTAAGGCCAGGGGCCAGGTTAGCATTGATTTGTGAGCTTTGGCCTGTCACATTAAAGCAACCTTTTCCACTACAAGCGAGTCTGGGTGTTTGTGCAATGACACTGGGCAACAAAACCACATACAATTTCAGAGCAAACTATTAAAGGTGCAGTCTCGTAAATCGCTGTTCAATTAACTATTACACCTTTTCCTAGGACACCATCTACACATATATATGTGACTTACCCAGTAGGACCATGGTATTAATGAAGTCAGCTAGTGAAGGATCCCTCTATAGACGTTCCCAAAAACTAATGGAACCTGATAAATGGACATTCTGGAATTCCCATTGTTGGTGCAGGGGTGTCGGTACGGGCAACAGGAACTTTCGTTTGTTTTCTGGATATTCCCTTTAGCTGAATTGTGATGTCAGTGACCGATATCCTAAATGGCTTATTTTAGCAAGAATTATTCTACCTTACTTTTCATTCACAGGAGTGAATGCTTGCATTAGGAGTGATGACCACGGCCCAGATAGTAGTTCAGCATTCAAGGTACACAGCAATATAAAGAAAGGAAAGACCTGCTCAAATTTGCAACAAAGAGGAGACCTCGTTTGCATGCGGAAATCATCTCGGTGTTTCCCCCCCAATTAGCATGTTTAAACAGGACACAGAATTCCGAGCATGAACCGAGCCAAGCTTTAAACTTTTCAAACCATTCCACCAACTATGGTCAAGCGACCTATATTTAAAAAGCATTTAGAATAACATGAGAGTTCCTTCTATTGAACGTGAGCTTTCCCAGTGAAAGCCGACATGTTTTAAAATGCCCACCGTCTGACAGAGGCAATGGCTGTAATATATTTGGTCTCTTCCCCCTTGTTGTGCCGAGAAAGGCTATGCTAATAAAGGGCACAGCTGTAGGCGCTTTATGGCTTGCTGGACTAAGAGGGGAATGACAGCAAAAAAAAAGAAAAAAATAAATCAGATTGACTGTGCGTCAACAAATGCAGCTGGGAAAGAAAAATAAGCCGATCAACGGCCTGTGCAGCTTTAAAAAGTGCAAGATAAATGATGTGCTCTTTCATAATAAAAAAAAAACAAAAACAAAAAAATGGGAGTGGAATTCAATAAAGAGGGTCTGAAAAGAATTACTTAAGGGACCAAAACGACTTCCTATGCTTACAAATGAATAACGCTGACATGGATGTAGATAACAGCCAAGTTAACAAAAGCCCAGCCCAAAAAGAATTTGAAAAACTTCTTCAAAGTATCAAAATAACAGTATGCATCCATCAACTGTGGGACACCTTTAGAAAGTTTAATGAAAATCCAATTAACACGTTTTCAGTCAAGTAAGTGGCAAATGCAGATTGTACGTGGTTGCACAAATGCATGGCCACAATGATAAACGCAACAGATCAAAACACTGCATAACGTTTAGTGCACTGTAATGGAACATCTGACATGTACATATTTTTTGATTTTAGCACGTAAGTGCCACCTTTTGGCGGAAACCGAGCTACACACAGAAGAGAAAAGGGAAGTGGTGTTCAGAAGCACGCTATTTGGTGGCCATGGAAACTGGCAATGCTATTGGCATGTATTGGTTGCACCCGTTTGTGTCACTGTCTTGCCGCTCTCTATGCTTTCTTCTGCATACATGTCTCAGCGCAGGTACAAGTAAACAAAAGACAATGGCTGACGCCCAAAGTCCCTGTCCCAACACTAGTCACAGTAGTCGTCCTGGCCAAAGCCTTTGTCCCAGTGATGGTCTGTGTGATATGATATATTTTATTTTATTTATATCACGCTCGTACACAGGTGTTTCAGAGCGTGACCAGGCAAAGGGAGGGGAACAGGGGAGAAAACAAAAACAAAGATCTTACTAGGCCCAGTGACATTGAGAGCGTGCAAGTGCATGGGGAAGGGAAAAGGGGGAAGTGCATGGGAGGGGGGAGAAATTGGAAAGTGCAGAGCACAGGAGAGAACAAGATAAATAATAAGTAAGTAGATAAATAAAAAAGATTATATTAAAAAAACGGTAGTGCAGCCTGTGAGTGGCAAAGTGCAAGGTTAGTCAGATAAGGTGCATCAGATAAATGTAGAAGAGTGGGGGGCGAGGGGGGAGTATGGGTACAGATACAGACCCCAGTGCAAGGAGGTGGCAGGGTGAGCAGGTACATGGTTCCGATGGACAGAGGGTGGCCAGGTGCAAAGGCGCCGAGAGAGAAAGCAGATCAGCAAGGGAGAAGAGGGGCAAAGGCAGAGGGAAAGAGGAAGGTCTTGAGGAGCTTCCGGAACCGTAGATTGTTCTCCTCAAGTTCCAAGGTGGCATGGAGGCAGTTCCAAAGAGGCCCCAGCCGAGGACAGAGATCTACCCCAGCTTGTTTCTTTGAAAAACGACTGACCCTGAGGGAGTTAGAGGTAGAGGAGCGAAAGGCTCAAGAGGGGAGGTATTTACAGAGGGATAATTGAAGGTATTTTGGACCCAGGCCCCAGAAAGCCTTGTGGACAATGCAAAGGTTTTAAAATGTAATCCTTGCATCCATTGGGAGCCAATGAAGGGATTTCAGAGCTGGAGAAATACGACCCCAGGGCTTGAGGCCAAGGAAAAGTCTCGCAGTCCTGTTCTGGATTAGTTGTAAAGGGCGGAGAGTGGATGCAGGAAGTTTTAGAAAGAGTCTGTTACAGTAGCCCAACCTAGAGAGAATTAGTGATTGGGAAACGGTGAGCTTCTGAGGGAAGGACAGGAAAGGAAGAGTACATCTAAGGAGGTGCAGTAAGACGTTTGACATTTTAGAGACGTCAGAGATGTGTGCGGAGAAGGAAAGTGTGGAGTCAAAGATGACCCCGAGGTTCTTAGCTTCGCAGGTAGGGGCAGGAGGAGGGCCAAGGGAGGCCGGCCAGAGAGTGAGGGGAAATGATGGAGAGGCTGTACCAATGAGGAGGATCTCAGTCTTGTTGGGATTTAAACAAAGATCATTGGCGGCACACCAATTTTGAATGGCGATTAGACAGTCAGATGAGGGAAGGAGAGGAGGTGGCTGAAGGAAGCCTTAAAATGAGTTGGGTGTCGTCAGCATAGCACTGAAGATTTGAGCAGAAAATGGAAATGCAGTAGGCAAGAGTTGCCAGGTATTGGTTGAAAAGCCAGGGAGAGAGAGAGGTTAGACCCCTGGGGAACACCACAGGTAGAGAGGGAGATAGAAGATAGGAAGGACCCAAGTTGTACCTGGGAGGGTCGATCAGAGAGAAGAGGTCAGCCAGGCCAGAGCCTGATCGGTGATACCCAGGTTGTCACAGACGATTGAGCAGGGTGGTATAGTTGACCGTGTCGAAAGCAGAGGAGAGATCAAGTAGGATGTGCACAGAGGGAATGTTAGAGTCAAGGTTGGAGAGCAGGTCTTCACGGATGTTCAGGAGAGCAGTTTCCATTCTTCTGGCAGCTCTGAAGCCGTATTGGTGATCATGGAGAGAGCCAACAGAGTCAGAATGAAGGTTAAGCTGAGAAATGGCAAGCTTTTCCAGGAGCTTACCCAAAAAGGGAGTAATGGAAATTGGGCGATAGTTAGCCGGACAAGAAGGATAGCTGTAGGTTTCTTGAGGAGGATGCACAAGGGAGTGCTTCAGAGGGAAGGCGAAAGATCCAGAGGAAAAGGAGAGGTTGCAGAAATCGGCAAGGGCCGAAACGAGGTATTGATGTGGTCCTTAATTGTTTTAGAGGAACCTTTGTGATGAGGAACCATCTTTTGATGAGGCTTTCATAGATCAGACTTTTCTAGCGACCTCATCAGGGGAGAAAAGAGGAAAGATGGAGAAAGAGTGGGGTAGCTGAGGGTGGGTCAACAAGGAGAGGGGAGAGGAGGAGAGTGTGGACAAGATATCCTGGGTTTTAGAGATAAAGTGTGAGGCCAGGTCATTGCAAAGAGCCTGGGAGGCGAGAGGAGGGGTGGATAATGCAGAAGGGTTGGCCAGCTCCTTGCAGATTTTAAAGAGTTCGGCCGAGTTGTTAGATCCCGCAGAGACACAGGTTTGAATATGGACTGGCTTCTTGGTGCGTACAGAAAGTCGGTATTGCCTTTGGAGCAGGCAGCAAGCCAGTTTGTCTGAGGATGAGCAAGAGGCCCTCCATTTCCTCTTGGCGACCCTACACTTACATTTAAGTGTAGCTAGGTCAGAGTCATACCAAGAATTGCACTTGACTTTTGGCTTCAAACGGATCCTCAGGACAGGGGCAAGAGCATCAAGAGTAGCAGAGATAGAGGAGTACAGCAGAGACAGGGCTGTATCATGGTGTGAGTTAGCCTGGAGTGAAGGAGGGGCGGAGGATATGGGAGCGAAAGCCTCGAATGTCACACTCTTCATGGGCCGGATGTCCAAGAAGGTGGGCGGCAGTCTTGGGGTAGGCTTGGCTTGAGGGGAGGAGATGGGAGGTTGAAAGGAGAAGGTTCAGTGATCACTCCAGAAGAGAGGAGTGGTGAGGGGAGTAGATCGGGGGAGGCCAGAACAGATCAAGACATCAAGTGTGTAGGCAGCAGAGTGAGTCGGGCCGGAGGGGAGGCTAGAGAGGGAGAGTGAATCGCAGAGGTCGTGAAAGAGTGCAGATGAGGAACAGGGAGAATCAAGATGGATGTTGAGGTCACCAATGAGGAGGAGTTGAGAGGTAGAGGCCAGGAGGGCGGAGGAGAGGTCTACCCACTCAGAGAGAAAAGAGGTGACTTGACCAGGGGGCCGGTAGAGAGTAGCAACAGTAAGGGAGTGGCTAGGAGAGAGACAGGGCCTACAGACAAGGCATTCGAAAGAGGAGTAAGTCTGAGTGGGGATGATAGAGGCAGGAATCTACTCAGGGAAGATCAGGGCTACACCCCCTCCGGGCCGGGTGGATCTGGGGGTGGAGAGGATCTTGTAGCCATCAGGGAAGGGAGTGTCAAAGCTCGTGACAGAGCTGGCCGTGAAACATGTCTCGGTAAGACCAAGGACATTGAGGTCAAGTTCTTCAAGGAGGTGGCAGATGTCGGAGGAGTGTTTGACAGCGGAGCGAGAATTGAGGGTGGTAAGATGAAGAAGGTTGCCAGCCTTAAAGACCTTCCGGGGAGGGGTACGAATCAGAGGTACGCCCTGCGGAGGTGTGAAGGGAGTATTAGATGGGGCAGAGGAGGAAGGAGAAAAGGGCAAGGTAGCCAAGGGAGGGGAGTAGGGGACAGTTGGAGATGAGAGGACGTTGATGAGGCGAGGGAACCGCCTATCAAAGAGACAGAGATTGGCCTGAGGGCCTTGCACCATGACAGTTCCATTTAGGTAGACATTAATGATGACTGGAGGAGTCAAAGGAATCCATACGGACTTCCCAGCGGGTGCCACCATTAATGGGATAGGAGGATACAGGACAGAGTACAGAGATCATATGAGGGGTTCAAAGATCTGGCGAAGGAACGACAGAGGATGTCGGTGAGGGTTTGTCTGGCAGAAGCGCTGGAATAGTTATCAGAAATGGGGAGACCTGGGTTGGAGGCCAAGATATCCTTTTTCAATTTCTTCTTACCAGACTTGGTGAGAAGGGAGGGATAGTTGACAGTAAAGCAGTTTGAATAGATAGGAGAAACAGATAGCGCCATGGGCAGGTAGAGAGAGGGGGCAGTGGGAGAAATATGTAGGTGCAACGGTAAGGAACAGTCATTGGGCTAGCAGGTTATAGTTGAGGGACAAAGAGAAATGAAATGCACATCCAAATTTCTTACAGAAACGCACTCAAATTTTATTTTCTGAAACACACCAAATTTGATTTTCTAAAACACACCCAAATTTGATTTTCTAAAACACACCCAAATTTGATTTTCTAAAACACACCCAAATTTGATTTTCTAAAACACACCCAAACTTGATTTTCAATGGCAAATGCTAAGGCACCATAGGTTAGCAAAGTGATGTAAGAGTGAGGTGAGTGTTGGAGCGAGAACCTTAAAGATCATATCATGGAGAACGGTTGAAACAGGTAGAGGGAGAGTGAAGGTTCAGGAAGGGAAGAGAAAGGGTAAAAGGAGGAGAGAGCTAAACCCAAGGAGAGGAAAATAAGAGACTTGGTAGTCCAGTTACATGGCTTAGTGAGCTGGCAGCCCCAGGAAAGGATCCGGAGGGTCGGGCTGTTGTAGTAGCGTCATGTAGCGTCCCGGTAAGCAAACAGGGCCTTTGTTGTGGGCCTTAGTTGCTGTTGCCGGCTCCCGCCTCCCGGTGACTCTGATTGGGTTAAATGGAAGTATTGTACCCAATCACAAGGGCCTGGGCTGCAGGCAAACAGAGAAACCACAAGTTGGCACAGTGGGGGCAGCCATCATTGAGCTATGCAGAATCCATGCACCTCGGAAGAAAAAAAATGATTCCCCAAAGTCCCTGTGCACTATCAATTGCACTACCGACAGTTGAAGAAGTCCAACGAACTCGGCGGTAGACAGTACAAGCACTGGAAAATAATAATGCAGTCAAACGGGCCGTGTTTCCGCCTGGAGCGAAAATGCAAAAGTGCTTGATTTTAAACGCACATTATGGGAAAGTGCAGCCAGGGTTGGAAATCCTTGAAACCCCTTGAAAGGCCTACCTTCAGTGTACAGCTGGAAGGCAGTGTCCAGCACAGCAGCGTCGATGGAAATAGACCGTCACAGTTAGACTCACAGTCATAGTCTCAGTCACAATCGGTCCAAGTCAATTTCTATCCGTCATAGCCTCTCAGTCATAATCACTGTCACATTCTCAGCCTGTCTCAGTCTCAGTTTTCTTTGTCCATCAAGGTCTTGCTCTTTGTCTCGCTCGTTCTATCGCCCGCCACAAATCACTTGTCTTCATCTATCATTTCCGTATGTCCATCTCTTGCTCTCTCTTTCTCTCCTTTTCACCCAGGAGCATGGTGACAGCATTAGTGGAAATGGCATAAAGGAAAGTAAAGAAAAATTAAAGACTTCATGGAGAGTTGTAAAGTTGGCGGAACACTGAATTCATAAGATGTGATTTAATCTATGTGCAATCTATGCGGTTATGGTGAAATAACCACCCCTAAACTTACATATTCAACTGCAAGTAGTTTTTCCAATTTACATAACTCGGGCCTGTCAAAGTTCAGTGGTCTCCACAAAGACTCAGGACAAAATTGCAGGTTCAACAAAAGGATTTCAACACAATTAAAACTTACACCGAGTGTCAGAATAGCAGGTCCTGTGTTAAAGTCAGTCTTTACCAAAACCAACGGAAATGTCTGAAGTCTCTCCCCAGCATCATTCACAGCCCTTTAGTGACTACTGAGGGGAAAACCAGGACAAGTTGGCCTGTTTTTCAATGGTTGACACAACTAAGTCTCATCTTCGAACTCCACCTCAAACCTAAACCTGACTGCATCAGATGGCTCATAGCTTCTACCAGAATAGAGGTAATTCACATGTTTTTCAGGCTATTCTTAGAGATTTTGGCCACCCCCTGGCCCAAGATTCTGGCTTTTATACCATGCAAACCACTCATGTTCCTCATACGCACACCTGTGTTGTTCATAAGAGTCCCATTGTGTTCCCCTCTGCCACTTTCTCGGTTCACTAACTCTGCGTCTGTCTTCAAGGCACCCCCATATTCTCTTATTTACTTCCACCTCACACATCCTTTAGACTTGGGCAGTGTACCCATTTCTATTCTTGCTGCAATCCCCTTGTCACTTCTCTGCTCCCATCTTCAATTTCACTCCCTTAATACACTACACCACCTTTGCTTTTCTTAGAATAAAGATGTAACTGAAGTAACAAGAGAAACATGTAATCAAAAATGAAGAAATCATATATGCAAAGAAGATAAAGTAACCTGCTGACTAATAAACGTATATATAGGCAAAAATGCAAGGTAGATGAGTTGCATAGAATCTTGCTGCATAAGAAAACATAGCGTGGTTTAGGCGGCTATGATGCAAAGATGGACACCGGACTCGTATTGAAACCAATCAAGCTACAACAGAGGCAGACCAGGGCTGCAGAGTCAGGAGATGCTGGAAAACAGCTTTGTGTGAGGAATAAAGAGGAGTCTATTGGCCTGGGATCAAGGATGCTTCTTCCAAGGAATAATTGCAAGTCACAAGAGGTGTCAAAAGGATAAGCCATGTATGTAAGACATTTCTCTTAGATTAAGTAAAAAGGAAAACACCTGCCAGAGCCAAGTATTGGACAATCAAAGATGCAAAAAGCCTATGCAAGGTGCAGCGAGCAAGTCTATAGAGGCTGAGAGGAGTAATGACACCCAGCACAATTGAATTAAATATCAGCAAATAGAAGATCAAAATGAACACATTTGTGGTCTCCTCACATGTGATTCAGAAGTCGAAAACAAGGGCTAGTCATTACACTCTAGGTGAAGATAATGGTGTATCTACACTCCCTTAAAAATCCCAGAATAGAGTACAGGCTACCAGGTCAACTACAAAGGAGAAGCCTTGGCTTAGGGCCGGACCAAAGAACGATGATGTACTAATTAGTAAAGTGGGAAGTAGTCCGACGTTACTCTCTGCAACTGGGTTCCATTTTGCTTACATGCTGCAAACGAGCTGAAAGTCCAAGGCTGGGAAACCATGCCAAACAATCAGAGGGTCTATGTAGCAACACACTATACAATGTTGCATATACCAATCGATTGCCATTTATTCAGCTATAATCTGTACTATACGTCTTTAGAGTTGGTTCAAGGCGTGCCCACCAGATAAGGGGCATCCAGTATTATTGTTAATACTTAGATGATATATAGGTATATATGTTCCCTTAACCAATCCCTCCCTTCAATAGGTTTTACTGTTTGCCACGTAGGATGACAGATGATGCATATCGAGGTATAAAACCTTTACATAATCAAATTTGGGGGGGGAGTTTGTGGACCACAGCTTGTTGTTTGCCAGATTGCCTACTTTATTTCATGCTAATAATAAAGTAGTACTTTGCCATATTCTTGGAGTCTGTCTGGTTATTTGGGTCTGAGATCATTATTGTTAATTCTATCTAGCACACAAGATGTTTCAAGGTGCTTAAGCACATTTACAGTAAGCTCCCTTATCAACAAATCACCTCCAATCGGTCTTTCGCTGACAAGGGTATGCAGTCACAAAGTCACTCTGTAAATCTTGGTGCACTGCACCTTAAACAGTCCAAGAACCCCACGACATGACATTTTGACACACCGTAGATGGTGTATTCTGTATTGGAAATGTCACCACGGTCTCCTCCCAGTTTGCTTCACCTGGGAAGCAACCTCTAAATCCCATTTACTATCTCAACCAAAGAACCAGCAATTGCTAAATTGGCCAAAATCCACAAACGCTAATCAGACTATGCAAAGGGATCCAACTGGACATTCTGAAAAACTCCAAGCCTCCAAACCCCAGCGCATAACTGAAAACCAACCTAGAATGCCAGATGACCAACTCAACAAAATTCATTACTGGAAAACCAACACCCTCGGGAGAGAACGCCATAAAAGCAATTCAAACGGTCACAAGAGAAACAAGATGCCAAATAGTTCACTACCAAACTCATCAAAAAGCAAAAAGATTTGAGAAAATGTGGAGATGAAACCACCCTCCTACAGTCAAATTGGCCTACCATTCACATCTTTAGTTCTACAACTTGGAAACATGAAACCCAAAAAGGCCAATTACAAACATCAAATAAAATCAGCATAATGCTGTTAGAAGGAAGTCAAGAATTTGGAAACCTGCCCGTTTGCAACACAGCGTCAATAACATTGCAGGAAGTCTGATTCCATTGCAATACTTTGTTTATAAAAACCTTCAAATCCAGAAGGACAATCTCCACCACTCCTAACCAGAGAAACACCACAGACAAAACCATACAATCCTACAATAGGTCTTTCATCTCTTCTCCACCGAGAACTTCAGTAGGGTCACACCAATAATAAAGAAGGCTCACTGAATATCTGTGCCTTCCTAACATCTACAAAGCAATAACACCCCATGTGTCCTCATCCTACTTGATCTCTCTTCTGCCTTTGACACGGTTAACCATGCCATCCTGCTCAACTGTCTCTGTGATAACCTGGGTATCACCGGTCAGGCCCTGGCGTGGCCAACTTCTCTCCGATCGCCAGGTGCAACTCGGGTCCTTCATCTCCTCCATCTATATCTCCACCTGTGGTGTTCCCCAGGGATCTAACCTCTCTCCCTGGCTATTCATCCTATACCTGGCACTTCTTGCCCACAGCATTGCTGCGCTCTGTCCCAACTTCCAGTGCTATGCGGACGACACTAAGCAAATTTTCAGGCTACCTTCAGCCACCTCTTCTCCCTCTCTCATCTCCGACTGCCTTTCCGCCATCCAGGAGTGGTGTGCCATATCATTATATGCCATATCCTACCATAAATGCCATATCATATCATAAGCACCGCCAACTATTACCTGCCTTCGTAGCTCTGCACAATGTCTTCACCGAACAATGGATCATCTCACGTGCCTTCAAAACTGCCTTTCATGAAACGTCTTAAAAAGACCTGGGTTGATCCAAAATGACTGAGTAAACTACTGACCAATTGTCAATACACCTTATATTGCCAACCTCCTCAAAATACGTATTTAGCAACATCTACAGGACTGTAGGAATTTTAGCACTGGGGTCGGTTCCATGTGTTAATTCCGCCGCAAAAACATCACGATGCAAAAATATCGCCATATTTTTGCAGCGAAATTCACACATGGACCCTGCGGGGGATACCCCTGCATCATTTTTTTAATGTGCGGGGACACCCCTGCAACCCCCACTCCCACATATCTCCCCCAAAAATATTGCCTATGGCGAACCAAACGGCCATATCTACGGCGATATTTTTGTTGGGGATATTATGTAGTGATACCCTGGGTTGGGGAGCCAGAGCACAGGCTGAATCCCACCATCCAAGCCCACGTTCTAAGCAACTCGAAGGCTGTTCTCCCACCCAGTCATCTTCGCCCCGCCCTCCGGTCAACATTCTCTCTCTTCAGCACCCCCGAAACCACTTACCAGATTCCTTCCGCCGCCGCCGCTCTGCATGCCCACTGGCTACTATGGAAATGGAAGAGGCTCTGCATGGAGCCTCACCTGCCATCTCCACAGCAACCATCTTAATGAATGGGACGCTGCACTCAAACAAAATTATTTGCTTTTAACAACCCGGGTTTCCGGATTGAAAACCCGGGGAATTAAAAGCAGCGAGAACCTAACTGGAAGGGCCAGATTGGGAGGCAGTGGCACCAGGGCCCATCGTTAACTTGGCCCTGGGCTGTTCCCACCCGATCCGGCCGTTTGGCTCAGGTCTTACTGCTTAGAAATTGGCTCCTCCACAAGTTACAACACGGATTGAGGCCAACACGGATTGAGGCAAATAAGGGGGAACAGAATCCACACTGTGCTCAATTTGGGACATCCTAAAACACAACACAGGCACCCATTTGCCCAGTGCACTCTGTAGGAACAGATTTTGAAAGGTTTGTTTATAAGTTTGGCTAGGGCAACAGGAGTGAGTCAATGCCCCTTGATGCACAGTTTCACCCCTCAATTCTGGTTAAGAAAAATGGTGCATTCAAAACTCAATCTATTTTAAAGAATAAAATTCCAATTGAAACCAAGGCGGTCTCCGGGTATGCACCACATTGCAAAAGAAGAAATGCACCACCTTTGCTGGTCTTCATTGCAATAATATCATGAAGGGCAGTTTTGTGAGACATCCCGGCTCAAATCAAGCATAGAGATTTCGCAACATGTGACTATGTCTGTTATCTACGGTCTTAGTTGCTCTTGTGGGATCTTTTACATAGGACAAACATCAAGAAAAGTTAAAGATCGATGTAATTAACACAAGAGCAATATAGAACAAGAAATGTACGTTCTCCAGTTGCAAGACACTTCACAGAAAAAAGACACTCAGTAGCACAATTGAGATTTATGGTATTGGAAGTGGTACAAAATTCCACCAGGGGTAGTGATCAGAATAAGAAATTAAACCAGCATGAGCTTTATTGGATCGACAAGCTGGACAGTTTGAGCCCAAATGGAATGAATGAGGACTTTTATTTGGGTGCTTTTTTATAATTCCCCTGATTCTCATAATCCTCATGTTTTGGAAACAGAGCAGTACGATTATGATATTTTGCTACTGGTAGCATCTATATGGGACAAATCAGTAGCCTCTAATTTGCCTGCGCTTAGAAACCTCTGGGTATTAAGCGGGTTATAAATACACAACTAAGACATATTCCTGTAACAACGTGTGAACGCTTTAAAAAAATGTAAATTAAAAAATAATAATCCTCATGTTTTGGAAACATCAGTATGACTACAGTATGACAATATGGAAAAATCAATAGACTGTAAGCATGTGCACACCTTTGGTCATCCACCTGGAATAATCTCTGTATCTTTCAAGACACCCACTTATAGATATCTGATATACTCTTCACTGTTCTCTGAACCCATTCTTTGTTTAGACTCCCCTAACTCGTAACTGTGCCATTTACAGTGTTTTTGCATATTTACACACATGGTTCACAGATCACTAAGACTTCATTGTTTATTTCGATAACAGGCAGTCCTGCCTATATCCCAGTATTCAATTTAATCGGGATGAAGTCCTGTGCTTCTCCCTTCTTCTATCAGCAGCACACACTAGTTACCGGCACATGACATCAGCGCGTCGGCATGCCACCATGATGCCATATTGTGTATATATCGGCCATCTTGTAGGGCTTGTTCCTACAGGATCACGGAGCCACAGCTATAGAAGAATTGCAGGTAGATCTTGATGCCCACCATAAAATCTGCCGATGATCCACCTGGTATTCTGTTACCTAGCGATATATTCCACTTTCTCTATTCAGAGTATTACTCAGTTGACTAAAAGGACTCTGGGCACCCCCCCCCGACCTATTTCCCCAGCACACAACAGGATACACATTCCAAAGGTAAGCACACGGAATGAAACATTATATATACTACCAATTGAACGGGAACAGCCTAACCCAGGTTCCCTATCCGATTAGCCTCATCTATACAGAACTGGGCCCACTGCCACATCTTTACCCTCCATCCTATGGGAGGTTCCCTTCACTACAATAATTTCTGCAATACTTGAGGATATACCTCAAATGACTATCTAGTTCATTCATGCATAAGA
The DNA here is from genome assembly GCF_040938575.1 of Ambystoma mexicanum. Classification (NCBI taxonomy): domain Eukaryota; kingdom Metazoa; phylum Chordata; class Amphibia; order Caudata; family Ambystomatidae; genus Ambystoma; species Ambystoma mexicanum. Next base: position 177,746,580 of record NC_090936.1, read on the forward strand.
GACTACCAGTGATTTGATTGAACACTATCCGACATAGGGTAAACGCAGAACCAGGTTCCGCAGATGGTCACTAGCAGCCCACAGATTTCCCTAGAGTAAGGTAAGAGGTCCGTTAGACTTTCTAGAGATGCATAGTATATAACATTAACAAGGCCGATAACAAACCCCTGTAACCACCCGTTGACGCTACAGGTTCTGAGCTGCTTACCTAAGAAGCACGTGGGATACCGTCCAGAAATAGCCGATCCTGATTTACACCGGGTGAATAATCAATGGTGATATGATATTTTATTTGTATCGCGCTCGTACACAAGTGTGGTGAACCATGATAGACCTAGCAGGTGATTAACATAGCATATATGTTCAACAAAATGTTCTTTATTTTAACGGAATATCTCCATGCTCCCTCTGAAATTGTAGATCACTGTGAAGATTGATGAAGGAATAACAGTGGGAACGTATGCTCCCGAGGGACAGACAGTTGTCCCGAAATGCGTAAAGCTAAAAATTCTTTATGAAAATGCATGTATTGTATTAAACAAGGAATTGTTTTTGCTTATATAATTTGTGCAAATATGTATAAACCTGATTATGATCATCTTCAATAACAAACATTTGTATAAAATTATATGAATTAACTTTTCTTTACCCTTGTTGAGACAAATCTCTTCTTCTAATTACCGTTTGTTACTTATTTTGATTGATCTAATGTGCAAATTGGTTAATTAAAACCTTATACACTACAAAACATTACAATTATTACAACATTTTTCTTCAACACTATACATCAATCGAATCACCATCAAATAATTAGATGTTAAAACATGTCAAATCACCATCTCATGGTTACATATTAAAAACCTATGTAATGCCACCTCTTCATCATTACCATATACCATTAATATAATGAATATCAATATTACAATTATCAAAGACAGGCTTAAAATTGGCTCAGTTAAAACATTTATCCTTACTGCATAAATTCATACATATACCCCCAGTGACATACTTAGTGGCTTATCCACAACTCTCTTCCAAATATAAAATGCTGCTGCGGTATACACCAAGGTGTCTGCCATATACATTTGTCACCAGAACTGGTCAGTTACAGTCCCGTTTAAATCGCATACGAGGTACTTATATCCTTTGTAATAATACTTTTGTAAATGTTGACACTCGGTTAACAGATGTCTAGCGGTTTCCACCTCCCTGCGGCAATGCCTGAACAATCTTTCCTCTTTAGGTGTACCGAACCATGCACCAATATAGTCGTGGCAGGGTAGTATATTAAACCGCAACAGAAAAAGGAATCTCACAAATTCCCTGTTTCTAACATTCAATAAATAGTTCCGGGGGATTGATGGTTGTAGCCCTTGTATTGAGAACAACATAGATCGTTGCTTTTTGTGTAAGCTAGACAAATTGTTACTAACGTCCAAAATAAGGGCTTTCTTTTAAGTTCTTGGTACATGGGCCAAATTCCCCCTTCCTCCATAGGGAGCCTCACATTTATAATGTTAAGGAACAATAAAGTTGTGGTCTTCAGGCCCTGAATGAAGGTATTCCCCCATTACTTTCTTATTTGTGTGTTCCCCTATTATACTCATCAGACTCTCTTCTTTACTATTCGGCACCGCTCTGGGCAAGCAAAATGTCGTTTTCCACAACTTTCCCTCTATTTTTCCAAGGCCCCCCATATTTCTGTCCCCCACCGATTCTAAAGTGTATAAGGCCCCAGGGATGATACAGCTTTTATATATTTCTAGAAGACCTTCAACCGAGTATCCCCCTTTCCTACTCATGTATCCTCGCAGAAAGTTCCATTTTTTTAGACACTTTCGATTTTACCATATCAATGTAGAATTCGCGAGGAGGTTTATTCATAATGGGCATGCCTAAATATGGATAAATATCAACCACCTCAATCACCTTACAGTCAATTTTCCATGTGAATGAGGTTTTATGTCGCCTCCTTTTTGATCCCCCAAACACCATAATCTTAGTTTTACCGACATGGATACTTAGATTATTTTCTGTAGAGTATAACTGTACCGCGTTCAACATCTGTTGCAATCCCACTGGTGTTCTATCTGGTAATACAGTGTCGTCCACGTACATCAGCCAGCTAATAAACTTCTTTCCAATTTTTGGGGGAAAATTGTTTACATTAACAAACCTTTCCCACATGTCGGCAGAGTAAAGATTATAAAGCACTGGGGAAGTAACATCCTTGTTTTAAACCCATGTTGGTTTTAATGGGCATAGAATATTTGGCCTCTTTGTCCAGGCAAATTACCACTGTAGTTTCCCTGTACATCTCTTAAGAAATTTAATATAACCGGACATATCTTCCACTTGGCTATATTATCCCACAATGTATTCCGATCTACGCTATCAAAAGCCTTAGTATAATCAATGAAACACACACATAAATTGGTTCCTTTCCTATCCATAGTGTTAGATATAATTTAACGTAACCAGGTTATCAAGGGTACTATTTTCTTGCCTGAAACCAGTTTGTTGCATCGATAGTAACCGATTCTCTTTGCTCCACTTATTGATGGTTCTTAATAAAAGTGAGCAAAAGATTTTACAGCTACTATCTGCCATTGCCAAAATACGATAGTTGTCTGGGGACATTCTGTCCCCTTTTTTATGTATAGGGACAAAAATGGCTTTTCGCCAGCTATCCAGAGTTTTCCCAATTTTCCAGATGGATGTGAAAAGATGAAGCAATAGCCAAGCCCATTTATCAGGATTGCGTTTGGTGACTATATTGGCAATCCCGTCATACCCGGGTGCTCGTGAAGATTTAATTTTCTTTATAATTTGTAGTATAGCTTGTTTATTTGAGTCATGGGTCCTACAAAGAACATGTATAACACACCAGTTTGCGTTGTTAATATTCTGCTTATGTGCTTTTAACCAATTTTTATATTTGGTCTCTCTCGGTCTCTCTCTCTCGGTCGGTCTCTCTCTCTCGGTCGGTCTCTCTCGGTCGGTCTCTCTCGGTCGGTCTCTCTCTCTCTCGGTCTCCCTGTCTCTCTCTCCCTGTCTCTCTCTCCCTGTCTCTCTCTCTCTCTCTCATATCAAGGGGCATTATGTTAAACATACTGTCGAATTTCTCAAGATTCTGCTCCATCCATGTCCACCTAGAGCACTTTGTAAATACAAGATAGATCCCTCCTGCCATTTCAGATGTGGGTTACAGGTTAGTTTTCATTTAAGTGCATTATGATCACTCAAAGAGGTTTCTGTATGCTCGAATTGGGCTATATATTTCAGCAACCCTTTACTCGCAAACATAGTCTAATCAGTAGCTTACCTTTCCATTAGACCAGGTAGTTTCTCTTGGCTTGCTTTCATCCAGCTCTAGGTATACCATTCCATAATTTTGAAATAGTTTTATCCAGGAAATACCAACCACCTGTTTTGGGGACCTATATTGCTTTCCACCCATTACCTTCCCAGCTGGTATCAGACTCAAATTCACCCTCCAATGCCTCCCATTTATCCATTTCTACTTTGGCTAAATCACAATAGGCGTGGAAGTCACTGACAATGATCACCTCTGCTTTTGGAGTTTCCTGCATCCAGCCTTCGATTGTGTTGACAATCGAAATTATTGCTGGTATAGTGCCCCCCCGCCGTGAGTAAAGATTGATAAGTAATCATTCTAATTACTGTTTGTTACACAAACACATCGGGTGTGCAGGCAACGTGAGTGTTCCACAGCCTGTGGACACACAGTTTCTTCTTTATTGTACTTCAGAACTGGCGTAATACCCAGATCCTCCGGCGTTTTCAGGCTTTTAGCTAGTTTACATGATGAACTTCTCATTTGTCCTGGAGTGAACTAGCAAGTGATGAATGCTTCTCAACTGTTTCCCAGCCAAATGAGTAAAAGGCCTTTACACTATTGGCTCCCCCTTACATCTTCTATAACTAGCATATTTACACAATTTGAGGCTCTCTTTCCGATCTTGCTCCAAACAATATTCAAGCAGTGCATGCCTTTCTGCACATGGCGTCATTTCATAGATGTTGGTATTCTATTTTGAATTGGTATAAACCTACCTTTTGGCTCAGTAGTAAATGCACCATTAAGGTTTACACCATTATTTCGGACATCGTCAAGGGCCGTGGTAAATGGGGATGAAAGCGTGTTTTATCATTATTGATTATGCAATGCCAAATGGTAGAGAGATCTAAAAACATTTTATTGGGCCCTGAGCAGGCTATGTAAGCTGGAATTCTCATGCCTGAGCTGCGAATGATAAAAATGAAGTCAGCAGAAGCCCACACATTAACAGCCACATGATCAACACTGTGCATTTTTTAGTATGGCATAACAAAATGTCAATGTTTGTGATAGTAACCAAAGGACGTGTTGGGCGCTGGAGAACTTCGACCAATCATTACAACAACCATTTCTTTTGTTTTTCATACAGGACATTATGCATGGACTATATGGGAATAAAATTAAAACCGCCATGCAAATGCTTAACCTAATGAACTAGAGTTGGACATACACAAGTGACCAGTCTGCATGTTACTTGGGAATGCGTGACTGGACATAGCAGGCACTTCGTTTTTGCCAGTCTCACTTTCACAAAACTATCACAAGAATACAGACATTTTATTCCCCGTATTTAGGTCCTCTTAACTGTCTGTAGTTTGTAGATTAATTTTGTTTTACACTGATGAGTAGTGTTTCCAGTTTCGTCCTCTCTAGATTCGTAATGTTTTTAATCCCAGATACTTGTTTGCAGCCAATGTCCGAAAGCTTTTTATCAAATGTGTACCTTAGGCCTTTATTCCTTATTGTTTATTGCTTGGATATGTTCAAGGATTCTATGTTTGAATGCCATGATGGCATGCCATCATATGTTTAGTCACAAAGACGGAAAATGATCTACACGTAGAATGTGTTTCTATAATTTATGAAGGTTTGTATCTTTATTGTGTAATATAGGACCCAGTGCTATGGACCATGCATACAGAAGAAAAAGTTACTTTCTTACCTGGTAATGTTCTTTCGATGGGATGGTCCGACGACGTATTCCATATCTATGACAGGTAATGTCCACAGCTGTGCTGCTTCGGAAAATCTTTGGCGTCTACGTCCTGCGTCGATGCAACGTCTCCGAGGACCTCCTCCGACGGCCGACATCACCCGATGTGATAAGTAGGACGCACAACGCCCATAGCCTCAGTTATAATTTTTTCCTAGAACGTGTGCCACCAGTTTTCTGCCAGTCAGACACACAAGGCCTTGCGGAACGCAAGCTGCAATCGCAAAAGAAATTCTGCAGCGGGGAAGGCAGGGAGGGAGCGATATGGAATACGTCGTCGGACCATCCCATCGAAAGAAATTTACCAGATAAGAAAGTAACTTGTTCTTCGAGGGGATTGGGTCCTCCGACGTATTCCATATCTATGACAGACTCCCAAAGCAGTACCAAGCAAGGAGGTGGGAAATAATTTAGAATACAAATTTAGAATGCCCAATCAAATTGCGGAATAGAGAACTGCCTTGCCCAAGGCCAGATCTTGCCCTCTGATGGAATCGAGGGAGTAGTGACGTACAAAAGTATGTACTGAAGCCCAGGTGGCTGCATCACAGATGTGACGAATAGGAACTCCCCTCTGCAGGGCAGTAGACGCAGCCACTCCCCTGGTAGAATGGGCCCGCAAGCCAGCCGGAGGATCCTTACCCGCCAAGCAGTAACACTCGGAGATAGCTTAAATAATCCAACGAGACAAAGTCTGTTTCGTCACAGCTTGTCCCAAACGCTTTCCAGCGTAACCAATGAAAAGTTGATCGTCCACTCTGACCCGGGACATGCGCGAAATATAAAAGCTCAACGCTCTCCTAGGACCAAGCCTATGGAGCCTCTCCTCTTCCTTACCAGGATGTGGAGGAGGATAGAACGCCGGAAGAACAACCTTCTGGCTCAAATGAAATTCCGAAACCACCTTCGGAAGAAAAGAAGGACGAACTCTAAGGACAACCCTGTCCTTATGAAACACAGTGAAGGGTGGCTTAACTGAAAGTGCCTGTAACTCACTCACTCTGCGAGCGGAAGTAACCGCAACCAAAAACACAGTTTTCAGAGTTAACAGCCTCAAAGGGCAAGAATGTAAAGGCTCAAACGGAGCACCCATAAGAAACTTGAGAACACGGTTCAAATCCCAACCTGGCACCAAGAAAGGTGACGGAGGGAACACATTAGTGAGTCCTTTCAAAAACTGCGAAATTAAAGTAATCTTAAAATAGGAACACTCTTCAGACGAGCGCTTAAATATGGACAGCGCCGCCAGGTAACCTTTAATGGTCCCCACTTGCAAGCCCCTGTGGGCCAAAGAAAGCAAAAAAGACAGAACCATGGGAATGTCACATTCAAAAGGATCCACATTCTGAACTCTGCACCAGTCGCAGAACTTTCTCCAACGGCAACGGTACAGAGACTTTGTTGCCAGCTGCCTGGCCGAGAGCAACACCTCCATCACGTCTTCAGGGAGGTCCCAATCCTTATACCTCAACCTTTCAGAAGCCAAGCGTGAAGATTGAGGGATCTGACCTCTGGATAGAGCAGATCGTCTCGGTAGGGAAGACGACGTGGAGGGCAGATGGACAAGTCTAGAAGGTCCGGGTACCACGTCCTCCGGGCCCACGCCGGAGCAATGAGGATCTTGCGGGATGACGGGGACTGGAGGAAACGCGTACAGCAGTGGAAATGACCACTCCACCACAAACGCGTCTCCTAAGGCTCCTTTTGGAGGAAATTCCCGCAAGCAAAACCTTTCGCACTTCCGGTTGACACTGGAGGCGAAGAGATCCACTTGAGGAGTCCCCCAAAGGGCGAAGATCTCCAGGAGAATCTCCTGAGCCAGCTCCCACTCGTGAGAGATCGTGCTCTGCCTGCTCAGAGCTTCCGCCGTCTCGTTGTCGTCTCCGGCCAGATGAACCGCCGAGATCGAAACTTCCTGCTGGATGGCCCAGACTTCGAGCATCATCGCCTCCCTGCACAGTGACCCTGCCCCCCCCCCCCCCCCCATTTTTGTTGAGGTAGTGCATGGCCACCGTGTTGTCCGTTAGAATCAGGACACTCTTTCCGCGCACAGTAGGCAGAAAAGCATTCAAGGCTAGCCTGACGGCCCTCAGCTCCAACAGATGGATATGGAGTCTGGACTCCGACGTAGACCAACGACGCGGACTGTCAACTCGTTGGCATGAGTTCCCCATCCCGTGAGGGATGCGTCCGTCACGATCGTCACCTCCGGCCAGGGCAGCCAAAATGGGGCTTCCTTCACCAGATTGCCCTCGACGGCCCACCACAGAAGGTCCCGGGCTACCGAGGACGGCACCTGAACAGGGTCCGACAGCCTGCCGGAGGACTGAGACCACTGGAGCTTGAGTGCCCACTGCAAAGATGTCATCCGCAGACGAGCCTCTGGCACCAGAAGAATGCAGGATGCCATGAGGCCGAGCAGTCTCAAGAACTCGGACACTGGGAGATCCTGGGCAAATTGAAACTTGTTCACCATCTGCTGAATGTGAAGAGCCCTCACCTGAGGAGGAAAACATTGCCCCAGGGACTTGTCGACCACTGCTCCGATGTACTGGAGCCGCTGCGTTGGTGTCAAATGGGACTTCTTTAAATTGAGGGAGAAGCCCAGCCTGTGAAGGGAGTGGCAGGTGACGGACAGATGATCCAGGACTTGCTCAGGAGAGCTCCCCCTGATCAACCAATCGTCCAGGTAGGGGTAGACGTGAATCCCCCCTTACCTGAGATGCGCTGCCACCACCACCATGAGCTAAGTGAAAACCCTCGGGCGGAGGTCAATCCGAACGGCAGGACCCGAAACTGAAAGTGCGAGTCGCCAACCGCGAACCTCAGGTACTTCTTGCGCTTGGGATGGATCGGCACATGGAAGTAAGCATCCTTGAGGTCGAGAGACACCAACCAGTCCTGAGGTTGAAGGGCCTGGAGGACTTGAGAAAGAGTCACCATCTTGAACTTCCTGAGGAGTTTGTTCAAACCGCACAAGTCCATGATGGGTCTCAATCCCCTGTCTTTCTTCGAAATCAAAAAATAAAGGGGAATACCATCCCTTGTTCCTCTCCACTACAGGCACCAGTTCTATGGCGCCTTTCTCCAGCAGGGCTTGAATTTCCTGCGCAACGAGTGGATCCAGACTCTTCAAAGAGGTTTCCTGGTGGATTGTCGTGAGGCCTCTGCCGAAAAGGAAGACAGTAGCCGTGGGTTATGATCTCCAGAACCCACACATCCGAAGTAATGGCTTGCCACTCTACAAGATGCTGCGCCAGCCTTCCGCCAATCGGCGAACCATGGGACCTGGCCTCATGACTGAGTGGTAGCGGCTGCGGCGTTGACTGAGGGCAAAGAGGCAACTGCCCGAGCGGCCTTGGCACCTCGAGTACCTTTGTTTCCACCTCTGGCACTCTTACGATGGCCTCTTTGACTGCTAGCTCCCCTCGCTTTACTGAAGGACGAGTAATAGCGAAAGGAACCTCCCCTCCATTGCAGTCCCCTACGACGAAAAGACGGAGATTGGCGAACTGCAGCGCCCAACGACTTCGCTGCAGCTTTGGAGGTCTGCAACCTCTCAAGGCTCTCGTCAGCCTTGCTGCCAAAAAGGTGTTCACCGTCAAAGGGCATGTTGAGGAGCAGGGACTGCACATCAGGAGCGAACCCAGACTTCCGCAACCACGCAAACCTGCGCATTACGGTGCTCGCCGCCATGGACCGGCTGACACAATCCGCCAAGTCCACACACGACTGAACGGCCTCACACATGGCATCCTTGCCATCCTGAACCATAGCAAGGAAACCGTTCGTCACCTTCGGGAATATGTTCAGCCGCTAATGCAACACAGTTCCACAGAGTGTATGTGAAACAAGACAATGCACATATGGAGTTGGCCGCCTGAAGCGCCATACCCCCCGAAGAAAACACTTTCTTCGCCCAGCCGTCAAAACGTTTGTCGTCCCTATCCGGAGGGATGGTAGGATACGACGCCTGCTTTGCCGGGGCCGTAGCCTCCTGCACCACCAAACTCTCCGGTGTGGGGTGCGTAGACAAGTAGCAGGGGTCGCTACTGGCTGGACGGTATTTTCGCGACAAAGACTTGCCCACTGCCGGAAGACTCTCCGGAGCAGTCCAAGCCGCTGCCACCCTTCTCTGCAAAGCCATATGAAAAGGCAAAACCGGGTCAGTGGGGGGACCGAGATCAAGGATGTCCGTGAGATCATCCTGAACGAACTCCCCTGGGGAAGCCGACCAACCCAAGTACTCGGTGACCCGAGACATAAGGCGCCGATATGAAGAATCGGCATGAGTCCCAGGCTCCGGCCTACAAAACTCCACCTCCGGGGAGGTGTCCAGTCCACTGGCATCATGCAGCGACTGCCCCAGGTCATCAAACTTGACTATGGCCCGAGATAAGTTCATCCGGAACCAAGCCGCCATCAGAGCCTTCATCACCTTCTGAAATGTACTCCAGGCGGGGAGAGGAAGACCTCTGGCATGGGGCCCCTCCGACACCACCGCCTCGAACGGCGTCGAGGGCGCCGAACAAGTCGGTGCCGGCGTCGACAGAAAAGGCGTCGACGTCGAGCGAACCGGCGTCGATGTCAGCTGCAGCGGCTCCATCATCAGCGGCGTCGACACAGGCCTCAAAGCCGGAGCTCCGAGCGTGTCTCTCGACAACCTAGGCGCCGAAGACCCCCTCGGAGGTGGAGGGGGAGCCTCGAGAGAAATCATCAACGACCTCGGCGCCACAGGGGTCGACGTCTTCTTCGAAGACGGCACAGGATCACGCGGTCTCGAGCGCGTCGAGGACCTGGAACGGGCATGGCGAGAACGGCTACCCTTGTCCGAGCGGGACCTCTCCCGCGAGCCGTGCCGACCACCCAAGCCCGAAGGCGTATGAGCGGTGTCTCGATCGGTGCCGACCGACCCCACTCGGAGGCACGGACGGACCGGTGCCCTGCCATTCAAGAATCGCTAGCATCTGCTTCCCGAAGGAAGCCCATTCCTCCGGTGTCGCTTGCATGGAGGGATAAGCGACCCGCCGAAGTCCTCGGAAGAGGACGGGGAAGGCGACCTATGCCGGCGCTTCCGGGAATGCCTCGAAGAGGCGGAGGAGTGGCGAGACCGACTCCTGGAAGGAGACCCACTGGACTTCCGACGATGACACGGAGAGTCGCCCCTCGAGTCACCCGTCGAAAGCCCCGCAGACCTAGACTTCCGGGGCTTAGACACCCGGCCTACTGACAGCTTCTTGCGTTCCCGCAAGGCCTTTGCCGTGAGCGACTGGCAGTCGACACAGTCGTCCGTATCGTGGGCCTCCCCGAGGCACCAGAGGCAGGCGTTGTGCGAGTCCATGACCGACATCTTGGACCCACAGTCCCCGCATTTCTTGAAGCCCGGACGCGGGGTTGAAGACGAAGAAGACATCGCCACGAACAGGTCTTCACAACAAACCGAACAGGTTCAACGAACCGAGAATTGAAAACAGCAAACTCCAACGAGTCGAGGCGTACCGAGATTCACGAAGCAAACACGTTTGCGGAAAAAACTGAACTGAGGCTATGGGCGTCGTGCGTCCTACTTATCACATCGGGTGACGTCGGCTGTCGGAGGAGGTCCTCGGGGACGGCGCATCGACGTCATCGACGCAGGACGCAGACGCCAAAGATTTTCTGAAGCAGCACAGCTGTGTACATTACCGGTCATAGATATGGAATACGTCGGAGGAGCCAACCCCCTCGAAAACCACAATATAAGGATTAAAGAGAGAAAAAGAATTCAATGTACTCTCTCTTTCTTCTCTTAATAAACTATATTAATGTCCATATAAAAAATATATTTGTATCATTAAAAACACAGGTAAGCAAGAAATGCTTCATATGATCAATTCATACTAAAACACTAAAACATTACACAATACAAATAGCACATTTGGAACATATAATTGATTAACACAGACAAAATAGCGCCTTACTGTATTTCTTATGTAGCACTAAGTCTGTTAAATAACCTTGATAAAGGTGCTGAAGTGCTAATTCTACTCAAGCATATTTAGCCTTAAAACTCAGGCTAGTTTTGATCCAACATGTTTTGTTCCTTTCAAAGACTTGTTGCATGTTATAGAAACGACTTCGGGGAATTCTGTTTGCGTTCTCTGGTCTCTTATCAAAACTCTTTTGGGTTGAGTACAGTGGTGAGTATCGCAATTCCTTATATCTCAATGGTATCATGGAAAATATATGAACAGCTCTATTAGATGCTGCCATGTGGAAAAGCATGTTAAATTATACGCTTTCTTCGGCCTACTTACTTACTGAGATTTTCTCTCTTGAATTATGTAGCTTCCGTTGCTGAAGGAAGCTCATTATGAAGCCTCTTATTGGTCCCTTTTCAATTATGGATAATGTAACTCCCTGAAAAGTCATCATATTGCCTATTCAGTCTCTCTAGAGTACTTATTGGTAATATTAGTATATTTGCATATTTGGTGCATATCGCTAGTTCGGAGTGAACCCGCGATTATGATGCTTTACTTGGTGACCATTTTAGAGTGGTGGCATACTGTCGAGGCAACTAGGTTACTTGCTGAAAGTGCAACTGGTTATTATAATACTAATGCAATATGGAATTATCTACATGGATTACTCGATTAATTCCTTATAGTGCATCTATGGGATCATTTCATACGTTCATGTAGAACTCTAATGTACATTACCTTCTTAAACCAATCATGCACCAGGAGTCGTTTTAATCTTCTTAACTATGTATAATCGCTCACATGCTAATCTGAGCTATAAATGATTACTCTATTAGCGCATTGTTCCTTGTCCATGGTAGCCGTTGTTGAAACTCTTTCCACTTTAATGAGGCCATCTTGATACTATGTATCTATCGCTAAACAGACTCATGTAATTCCTCCATTTAAATAATCCATGCGATTGTGTTGGTTACTCGTGCGCCTAAATTTATGCGAACCTTACTGCTAATGTTCTGTCAGTTACTTTTAGGTTATTCGTTAACATTTAGGGTATTCTAGACCTCTTTGCCTTGGTTCCTTCATCATATTGTTATGTGTACATATTGTGCCAATCAAAGTTTTCGTTCAAACCTGTTAAGTGGCTCTTTGTCGAATGTTCAACATAGTGACTTCCACACTGGACTCAGTATACCTAGATTTCGGAGTATGTGAGGTCATAGTATGTGGAGACCTAAACATCAAATGTCCAACGGCTAGTTCGATCACCACAGGTCCCGCTCAGAGTATTCCGTGCAAACAAGGCTTAGCTTGGCATAAGCTGATGATGGCCAGACAACTTTTTAACACTGCATCCGTACTTCCTGATTCTACCATTTTACCATCATGGAAACGAGGTGTGGCCCACTCAACAATAGACTACATCTTTGCTTCTGAATTTCTGCTAGCTCGGCTGACAGATTCCAGTATTCGCCAGACCAACCAAAGTGACCACAATTTGCTGGCTATTAAATGGGCCTCTACAAAACCAGCATCAGCCCATTATTCTGGAAGAATCGAACCGGAAGCAAAAGGCAACCCGGTAAGGGTTACACAGGCAAATATTCGAGTAATCACTTCTTCATATGGAAGCATGCAGGAGGCTGCGAAGGTTGACTATTGACCACTTTTGGAACCCTATAGAGCCATGATAAAAAGCTCAAAGGGGATAAACGCAAACCAAACACACCACGCACACAATTTCGATGCCCTCTTGGTGGCACAGCGAAACATCCTTCGTAGAGCGAAAAGGATGGCTTCGAGAAACAACACGCCCTCCAACAGGGCGCACGTACAGGAGACAACAAGAGCCTATAAAAGCTGGCTACGGGACCATCGTCTAATACTACATCAACATGACTCTGAAAATATGTTAGAACAAATCCAAAAATCCAATTCTAGAGACTTTTGGAGTTTGGTTAATCCACGAGCTAAAGAGACATCTACAGTGATGCTGAATAGCATCTCGGAAGCATCATGGACTGGGTTCTATTCAACACTCTTCAGATCTCCAGATTCTACTGAGGGCCCTTTATCACCCCCGACGACAGCACCGTGGGTTGATCTCTCTGGTAGAGCTGAAATCTTGGACACAATATCCAAATTAAAGAAATCAAGGGCACCAGGGCCAGATGGCCTGTCAAATGAGAATTTGACATCTGCCCCAGAAGAATGGACAAATCTGTTGAGTCTAATTTTCTACAAATGTACAACCTTTTGTACAATCCCGCCTACTTGGACCTCAGCGGTCATCATCCCCATATTTAAAAAAGGATGGATGACCCCAGGAACTTTCGCCCAGTGGCCCTCCTCGATGTTATAGGGAAGGTCTATGGTTCCCTTTTGCCGGATCACTTCAATCAGTGGGCAAAAAGTGCACCCTGTAATGACCCTCTTCAATCTGGGTTTAAAAAGGGAGTAGGAACTAGCATAAACATCTTCATCCTCAGTCTTTTAAAAGCAAAAGCCCCTGAAACCAATCGGAACCTATACCTGGCATTTATAGACCTTTCCCAGGCCTTTGACTTGGTCAACCATAGGAAACTCTGGGAGAAACTTACCAGATGGGACTGTCCACAGGAGATTTTGAATCCTATCAAGGCTCTACATGCGTCCATATCAATGCAGGTACGATTGAACACCAGTGGCCTGCTTTCATCATCTAGAACAACTGGCAGAGGGGTTAAACAAGGTTGCCCTATTAGCTCCAGCCCTCTTCCTTTCATATTTTGGGGACTATAAAGAAATCTCAATCAGGTCACGAGCATTCCCCCCAAGAAATGGGTAAAGAGAAGATCCCAAGACTCTTGTATACGGACAATCTCATTCAACTGGATCAGACCCCAATTGGCTTACAACGCAAGCTATCTGCACTGACCACATATACAGCTGCTAATGACCCAAGCAAAAAACAAAGATCATGGTGTTTGAAAAACAAAATCACTAAAAGAAAAAGAAGAACTTGTGGTTCCCGACTGGAAATAAAATTGAACAAGTGACAGAATTCAAATACCTTGGAGTCCTCATTGACTCAACAGCTAAAGACTCAGCGATGCAACACCATCTCTTGGAAAAAATGAAAACTCTAGCTTCACAAGCAAAAATATTGGATAAAAAATACAGACGCTTTTCATTGATGCTCCTACTTAAATTCTACAGGGGCAAAGTTATCCCAGCTATTACCTATGGAGCCGATGCTATGCCATCTTTACCCAATTCTCTATGGGCTAGATTGGAGAGTCTCTTCTGGTGCTCAGTTCTGAATTTACCATCTTCTACTCCGATCGCCCTGATAAGACGTGAACTCTCCCTTTCCTCTTTAGAGTCAATAGTTAAAAGGGCGTCAGTTATGCTGTACCGGAAGATCAAAGATCCTTCTTCCTCAGCAATTTTTTTGATGGTACAGGCGGAGATGAACTCAAGCAAATCCATGCTACTTTCCAAATGGGAGCTAATGTGCCTACAGCAACTTGTAACCTGCGGCAGCTCCATGGAAGAACTTTTGGGCAATCCAACAAAAACTAAATTACGAATCAAGGAAATGGATTGGATAAGTACGTTGGATAAAGCATCTGAGTACAAGCCAACTAGCCACCTACCTCCAACATGCAGAAAATTGAATGCAATTCAACCTTTTCTGATAAAACATCCAAGCAGAAAAACTCGGAACACTCTTCTGCGTGCAAGGTTAAACTTACCAACGAACGAAATCCTGCACACAAGGGGCCTTTCTCCATCTAATATCTGCTGCTTTTGTAACGACACGGAACAAAGCGAAACACTACGGCACCTCTTATTACTGTGTCCAGGAACAGACAAATTCAGATCACCATACATACTGCATCACCTAAAGAATGCCTACCTGAGGGAAGAAGAACTTTGGTGGGAGCGCTTAATAGGAGGCTTGAGACCATCTTGGACTATAGCAGCCACAAACATTTTGGACCCCATCTTTGCATACGCAGCTCTGCAGACTTGCCAGAGTCGGCCGACACAAACAGATGGTGGGGAGTGATCTCACTTTGTGGCTTTGCCTTCGGTTTCACCCTCACCATTTTCACCTTTACCTCCATCTTCATCTTCACCTTCGCTTTTACTTTTGAAACCTCATATTCTTTTCTTTTTCTTTAGTCACGACTTCTCGTTTGGATTGAACAAATATGCTGAGAAATTTCTGTTCATCTTCTTGTAAAAATCACATCGGTGATTATACTCGTAAAAAAAAAAAAAAGAAAATGAGGCACATTTCTTCCTTTGATACCCTCTTTGTCAAGATTCTTGTTGTTACTTAAAGTGATTTTTCTGAGCATGGATCATTTCAGTTCCTCACAGTTCTGTTCCGCCATCAGAAAATATCCAACCATAGGGGCATTCAGTATTCTATTCCCAATACGACTTTTATATTTGCATATACAAATTTTGATTTTTCGTTCCATTTTCCCTATGTAGATGTTTGTCAAACCTCTGTTGCAAAGGTATATTTAAACCAACTTCTACCTCTACTGTTCTTGCAGTTTGAGCGCAGCATATGCATCCTCCACAGGCGCCGCGTCCCACTGGTTTGCTCATCCCTCATTAGAACTGTTTGTTCATATACATCATTCCGCGTTGCTTGCTCCTTTTAAAAGCACATTAGGTGACTGAACTGGATGAGTGCCTTTAGAAAGGATGTGCCAACTTTTGTTATTTGTTATTGGTTTGACCAAATCAACACTCAAAGGACTTCGAGTCAAAAGGACCCACAGGCACCTTTTGTTTTTGTTCTATTTTTAAGATTTGCAGATGACTCTGCCAATGGGCTGCATTTACAGAGACCTGTTCACTAGTTTAAGGAAGGTGCAGGCTTCTTTTAAGGTTGATTCTCAGGGCTGGGGATCGGGAGCGTACGAAGAATAAGTATTGAACCTCTTCACTGTGTTTCAGCTCTGCTCTGGTTATATTTTCCTGGTCCAGTTTGTCAGCCAGTCTGCTTTCCGATTTCATTGGGGAAAGGTGGTCATCGATACAAAATCGCTCTGGAGGTTTTGCGGGGGCATCATTCTGGGGGTTTGGGTGTGTACTGTTGCACTGGAGTGATTTTGGTAGTGATATGAAGGTAAATACACAGTACACTCAAAAGTAGCACAAAAGGAAACTCTGTGCAGGGTCTTTGCAAGCTGTTGCTTGTTCAATGTTTCTTTCTGAGTAGCTTTTATCTAGTGGGTACATGTATACATCTCCCTAGCTTCCCTTTCCACGGTTTACAATATTTCTCCTCCCTCTACCAATGCATGAGGTATTTGCCCTGGGACTTTCCTTTCCTTCACAAAATATGTAGACATAACTGCATAGGAGAAAGTTTCAACTTTTCCCATGTCATTACACTGGATTATGTCCTGTCTGGTTAGATCTGTGTTGCACACTCTGTTTCTGCCCTGTGCTGTCAGTCTGTATTTGGTGAACCTTTGACTGTTACTTGATTTATTATTATAATTATTATTGGTTATTTATAACACGCGTACTACCCAAGAGTTTTCTAAGCGCAAACGCAGGATTCAAACCTGTGTTGCTCTGTGCCGTATTGCTTCCAAGACAAGAGTGTTGCAATTGAGCTATACTAAGGATTCCGGAAGTCTGAAGTTGCATGCAAGTGTTCGCTAGCATTATAGGTTTTTTTTTTGCATTTCCCAAGCAGTGCCCGACTGAAAACTTAATGGTGGAGTTTAGTGCCCACTTCAGGTTCTAGAGAGGTACCTCTGAATAGATGGGATGTAATGCTGACAACTGGTGCTGATAAGGGGTACCAACATTCTGAGAAAGGAGTCCAGAGAACAGATGATGGTAATGGATACTTTTAGTGAAAGGTGGCTGAGTCATCACTTGTGGCACTAGAATACGCCAATGAGCTGCTTGACACTGGGCGGCAGAGGGAATCTGTCTCGTGCGGCTATGCACCCATGGCTTGGGAAGTCTCTATGCTCCTGCACTGTTTACAGAAGCGAATGTGTTTCTGAAAATTCTTGGTTTAAAGGAATGGTTCGCCCAAAAAAATTTATTTCAAAAATAGATAGGCAACATTAAAAAAAAAACGATTGGCGTTTTTCTTTTCCGAAGTCCCTATGTAAAATTTTGAGCAATTCAAGCTCAAAGATAGCACATGGGGGCATCCATTTTGTGAAATGGATACCCGCCGCTGTGCTCGCTTTGGCGGCACTAATGAAGGAAAAGCCAGCCAGCTGTAGTAAACAAAAGCTACCACTGGGTGGCTTTTCCTTCATTGGTGCTGTACGCGGAGGACGGGGACCGGAGACTACAGGCAGAAAAGCTGCAGCTCTAGTCTCCGGTCCGCGTCCTCCGAGTCCCGGCACCAATTAAGGAAAAGCCACCCAGTGGTAGCTTTTGTTTACTACAGCTGGCTGGCTTTTCCTTCATTAGTGCCGCAAAAGCCAGCACATGCGGGCAGCCATTTCACAAAATGGATGGGCCCATGTGCTTGATTTTTCAATTTTTGAGCTTGAATTGCTCAAAATTTTACATAGGGGCTTCGGAAAAAAAAAACCCAATCGTTTTTTTTAATGTTGCCTATCTATTTTTTAAATAAAAATGTTTGGCCGAACCATTCCTTTAATTCTGAGCCCCAGGACAGTAGATCCTGCAAGGTATTCAACAATAGTCTTATTGGCATATTAAAAAAGGCTAGTGCAGTGGTCTTCAAACTGTGGGAGGGGGTCAAAGTAAAAGGTCAAAGTAAAACCGGATAACAGTGAGTGTTTTTAATGGAAAATATAAGCATGCAATAGAAAAAAAGCATTTTCTTTTTTAACAATGCACCTAATAGGGGGGCGTGGCCAACTGGCGACCGATGAAGACGTGAGCCCGTAGAGCTCCCGAAGCCGCCAGCTACATCCTGCAATATCCTGCGAATTTGGGCTAATCCAGCCCCAAAAAAGGTTCCTACAGGGTGGCGGAACCCTAGTAGGAACGATATCTGCAACTGGAGCTGATTCCGAAGCGCCAATCCCGAGATATCGGCATTTAGAAGGAGAAGCAATCGGCGCCAAACGGAAATCAAAATGGCCGACAGAGACACAATCTAGACCCACAGGCGCTGCCTCTCGTGGAAATCGAAAGAAACTCGTCTGAAATTGGGAGGGGCCCATCCAGCAGATTCGACGCCAACCATCGCTGGGGGACTCAGCCGCCCAAGCTATCAGTGCTGACCCCCCCCACTCCCCGCGGTCCTTGCTGGGACGCCCATCTATCGGAATGACCCCCGGCTTCGCCGAGGCCTGCAACAACAACGGACTTTGCGGGACCAGCACGACAGACCAAGCAGAGCGGGCGCTCCGATCCTTCGACAGCAGCAACGGCCGCTGCGGTGCCGAACGAAGCCTGGTGAGCGGTATACGGCGGAGCCGGTAAGGAGGAAGGGGAGGAGGGGAGACGCGATCCTGAGACACCGAAACTTAGCAAACGGCACCCCGGGCTTACCGTCCGCCAGCCCGCCTACGCTTCCCCGACCTCTGCCAAGAATAACGGGGGGAAACACAAGAGCAGCACCCCCCCACACACCGGACATGGGCAAAGATAGGCTTAGAAGAACTGGAACCCAGAACACAATGGAACAATACACAACGCCTGCCCCGACATCTTCCACGGCACAGAATAGAACCGATGAATCACCAGACCCTGAGGCCGACATATCCCTTAGGGACGTGATGAATGCTATCTCCAATTCTCGATCTGCCATGGAAGTCAAAATGGATAGCATCTGTACGGAGGTCTCTCTGCTGCGCCATGACCTGCAGAAATTATCATCTCGTACAGGGGAGGCGGAGGCGCGCATATCAGTGGCAGAAGACAATGTGAGAGGCATGGGCCAGCAAATGAATGCAGCACTAGGTCGCATTAAACTACTGGAGGAGAGGGTGGAAGAGGGAGAGGGCCGATCGAGAAGAAATAATATCCGCATCCTCGGCCTGCCAGAGAAAGAAGAAGGACCCAGCATGGAGCTGTTCCTCGAACAATGGCTCGCCGATTTATTCGCTCCTAAATCTCTCTCAAACTTCTTCTCAATTGAACGGGCACACCGGATACCAACTGGCAGACCAACTCCCGGAGCACCGCCACGAGCGATAATAGCCAAGATCCTAAATTACAGAGATCGCGACGCGATACTCCACATGGCAAGGACGAACGGAGCCATGACCTATAACGGCTCCAGGATAGCCTTCTTCCCCGACTTCACCAAAGAGGTACAAAGAGCAAGGCAATCCTTTGACACTCTCAAAAAGAGATTACAAGGGCTGAATGTGAAATATGGTCTGCTATTCCCAGCCCAGCTAAAAATCTTTCATAAGGGCACTACTGTGCATTTCACTGATCCAAGAGAGGCATGGAGCTGGGCAGAACGCAACCTAGAAGGTGAATGGGGCCCATGGAGAAGACAGGAAAACCGTAGAAATAGACCCCGACCAAACAGGCCACCAAATGAGCCGCCACAGCAACCGATGGAAGAAATAGCACAGAATGCCGACGCCTAAACACAACCGACAAACATACAGAGGCACGAGCAGGAAAGAACACTACTCAGAACGGCTGGCGGCTGCGTTAAGACACATCACGCAAGCCACCCCCCCGATTGCAATCGGTATAGAACAGACCCTGCAATCACCCGCCGTGGTACCACCAACCCACGGCGGCCTAAGCAAGTTACGGACTCTTCACTACGGCACCTCCACCGCCACAGTGACAAGAGATACCCCAAGTTCAACGGTTTGATTAAGTTTGGTTGTGTGGGCGACAGATGCTTCAGTTGGGGAAGGAGTATAGGGAGGGGGGTAAGTTGGGATTTGTTCACGTTCTATGCTGGCAACAAGGAAAGCACGGCTTAGACAAGCACGCTGAAATGGGAAGACAACAGGGCAGTCCAAACACCGATAGAGCAGGACTCCTCTCGTCTAAACTGCTACCAATGGCACAGACATACGAACAAGATAAGAAATGAGTGCGAAAGGGACAGACACCAAAAAACTTAACATCATGACATGGAATGTCAATGGCCTGGGAAGCAGTATCAAGAGAAGACTAGTAACACAATACCTGAATCGAAACAACCCGGACCTAATACTGCTTACTGAGACACATTTGGCCGGCACAAGATGCCAATTTTTCAAAAGAACCAAATACCGTACAGCAATACATGCAGGTTTCTCAATGGGCTCGAGAGGTGTGCTTATATTAATACACAAAAGAATCCCTATAGAGATATCCAACATAACCCAGGACACCGGAGGGAGATTTGTCCACATAAATGGAACGCTATGGAATCAAACCATTGCCATACTGGCGGTCTATGCTCCCCCGGCGCTCACAAATACCTTACTCGACGACATCACACCGATCATAGCCAACAACACCGCGGATATACTAGTTGTAGGTGGAGACTTCAATGATGTAATGGACATTAATCTAGATCGTACACATATCAGGGGGAGAAATCCGATGATACCGACGAAATTAGCCATCTTTGCCACAGCATTGGGACTGAAGGATGCATGGAGGGATCTGCACCAGATGGAGAAACAATACTCTTTCCATTCAGGCGCGCATGCATCGTTGTCTAGACTAGTCTACTTCTTCCTCCCTGGTGTAGACATACATAAAGTAACGGAGGCAACACTCCAGCCCAGGGGGATCTCGGACCACTCACCGCTGAAGATCCTACTCGAAACAGAACGACCCAGGCCTCCACTGACTTGGCGCCTGAACTCGTATTATTTAGGGTTCAAAGAGTTAGTAGAAAAGATGCAGGAAGCCACTGTCTCATATTTCGAAACAAACCAGGACTCGATAGAGGACCTAGGAACCATATGGGAGGCGTACAAAGCAACCCTGAGAGGGGTAGTACTGAGCTGGACTGCTGCACACAAAAAAGCGCACAGGAAGGAGGTTGAAGACGCTGAAACAGAGGTCAGAAACGCTGAAGTGCGATATATAAACACAGGCGCATCAGATGACAACAGAGCCCTACAAGCGACACAAAAGAAGCTGCATGATGTCACACTTACCTGTGCGAAACAGGCACACAGGACAATGCGTACCAGGCTATACGAGACTGGAGACAAGGCCGGCAAAATGCTGGCGTGGCTGGAAAAAAGAGAGGAGGGTCAACACCAGATAAGATGTATCACTACCAGGAATGCAGAACAGACCTATACCGACTCAAGCATTGCTGAAACCTTTGCAGAGTACTATGAGGCATTGTACGCTCCCCCGACGACTGCACTGGATCCCAGCATCCTGGACACACTCACCATTCCACACCTAAGCGATACGCAAAGAGTGAGTTTGGAAACAGAGATTACAGAGGAAGAACTGTCGACAGCCCTATCCCAACTCCAAAATGGGAAAACCCCAGGGCCTAACGGCTTCCCAGTGGAAGCTTGGAAAAAGATCGGCAATGAGCACATAGTACCACAGATGCATAAAATGTTCCTATATGCCAAAGGTAAAGGAATTCTGCCCCCGGATCTGAGAAAGGCCACTATAGTGGTGATACATAAGGAAGGCAAACCAGCAAACATATGCAGCTCCTACAGGCCGATCTCACTTATAAACATAGAAGCTAAGATACTGGCCAAGACACTGGCTAACAGGCTCCAGACAGTCATACACACCCTTATCCATCCAGACCAATGTGGCTTTATGCCACGGAGATCCACACGAATGAATATCCACAGGCTACATGCCGCCATTGAGAAGTCTCCATCGCTGCGGGATGCACTAGCACTCCTCGCGATTGATTTCGAAAAAGCCTTCGATTCAGTCCACTGGGAGGCCTTGTGGAGCATTATGGGTAAAATGGGGTTGGGTGAGCAATTCATAGGCTGGGTCAAGCTGCTCTACAACACACCGACAGCTGAGATAAGGGTAAACGGGTGGACATCACGTAGTATTAACCTGGGTAAAGGGACCAGGCAGGGCTGTCCCCTTTCGGCAATGCCATTTGCACTGGCAATCGAGCCCCTGGCAATAATGCTGAGAGAATCACAGTTGTGGAAGGGGTTCCGGTGGGCCCGAGATTGGGAGGATAGGGTTTCCCTCTATGCCGACGATTTACTGATCTACATGAGTGATCCACTGGTATCATACCCCATCGTCACCCAAATACTAAATAGATACGGAGCATTTAGTGGTCTACGGGTAAACTATAACAAATCCATCCTTTTTCCGATCCAAGGAACTGATACGACAGCTCTACACAATTGCCCATATAGAGTAGAAACCGAGCATTTCAGATATCTTGGGGTACAGGTTGCGACGGACCTCACGCAATATGTTCCCCAAAATCTCCATCCAATCAGAGATAGATTTGCGAATGATGTGAAACACTGGATGACCCTACCCCTCACCCTGCTAGGAAGGGCGGCAATGTTTAAAATGCTCACTCTGCCACGATTCGTGTACATCCTCCAAAACGCCCCACTGTATGTACCCAAGATAGAATTCCTAAAAATAGATGAGACTCTCAGAAAGCTCCTCTGGGGTGGAGGGCATCCACGGATCGCGCTCAAAACCCTACAACGTTCCGCATGGGAAGGAGGTATAGGACTGCCCCACCTACAAACATATTATTGGGCAGCCCAGATGCCGGTGATAAATGATATCCTGCATAACAACCCTGAACTACCACATATTAAAGCGGATAGCCAGATGAGTGCCGGGCTCACCCCATTAGAGACCCTCTACAATAGTAGGGTACGCATGATCCCCAACACGATTAGAGCACATAGAACGCAAATATGGCTAGATGCACACAAGCACCTGGGATGGGATGGGAAACTCACGCTGGCACAGCCCCTATGGCGTAACAAACGTCTGCCGGAGCTAAGTAAAATCCCAAAATGGGCGACCTGGGAATCAGCTGGGATAACAAGGCTAGCAGACATAATACAAGATGGAGCAATAATACCATTCCAGACCCTGCAGGACAAATTCAACCTACCCCCCACAGAACACTTCCATTACAGACAAATACATCACGCACTTATCACATGTGAGATCGACCCACCGAACATTCCAGATTGCACACCAATTGAGAGAAACATCGTGGTAGATCGTATCGATAATAAAATAACCTCCACAATGTACAATGCAATAGCCTCTTTCGCCACAACGGAACTTACAGATCTGAAAGCAAAATGGGAAAGAGATGTGGGACCAATACAACCGGAAGAATGGATCAAAGCACTCATGTATCCGAGGGAAATTGCCATCTCGGCTAGAATCAGATTGATCCAACTCAAAATTCTACACAGGGTATACTATCCGAGAGAAGCTTTACATCAATGGGGGAGAGCAACTGATCCCAACTGTCTAAGGTGCCAACAGGCGAGGGGGACCTTTTTTCACATCTTGTGGGAATGCCCACGAATCCAAATTTTCTGGCAGAAATGTTGTGACAGGTTATCGGCAGTCATCGGCCGACGAATACCCATGGACCCCAAATTGCTATTACTAGGGATGGATGACGACCTAGACATCTCCCGATATGAGAAACTCATGCTGGCAACAACCACGGGACTCATAAAGAGGAATCTGGCCCAATTGTGGGGCTCACCCTTATCCCCTCAATGTGACCAATGGATAACAGACGTGGATATCTGTGTGCAAATGGAAATGAGAATATACACTACCAGAGGGTGCCCAGGGAAAGCACGCAAGATCTGGCAAAAATGGGAAGACACGTAGGGCTCTGCGAACTCATGAATAGACTTGACAGGGAAAGCACGCAAGATCTGGCAAAAATGGGAAGACACGTAGGGATCTGCGAACCCATGAATAGACTTGATAAACGTTTGGAGTCCTGCGAAGACTCATCTGCACAATGTATAATTTGGACGCCTAGTAACCCATTTCATGAAGGACCTAAAACTCTGAAACTTGCAATGTGCATGAAGAGCTATGCTTAGTGATTGCCTGTATGCCCGAGCGATGACTTGTTATTAACTTGTATGTATATGTTTACGTTTATAAAATAAATAAAATATGTTATTAAAAAAAACAATGCACCTAATAAGTTCCCGAGTTCGGTTTCTAAGCGCGGATCCGGGATTCGAACCTCTGGTGCTCTGCGTGGTTTCGCTTCCAAGACCAGCATGTTGACCCTGTGCTATCCTCCATTCACATTTATGATTTGTGGGAGGCCTGGGAGCAATATTTTTACTCAAGGGGAGGCCCAGCATAAAATGTTTGAAGACCACTGGGCTAGTGGTTTTATGATGGAATGGAGCGTACAGAGTGTTCCTTTTTTTGTAGTGGTTCCATTGCTAGTTTAAAACTAGCAGGTACGTGTGCTAGTGCAAGCTACTGAGAAAAACAGTTGGAGGCCATTGGCGCTTCTACTAAAAATATTGTACGCACCGAGTAAAACCAACATTAGCAGATCAATCCCTTTACCAGTATACAGGGTTACTTACAGTAGTAGATGGCGACTAGTGAGCAGGATTATGACCAAGGATGTCGAGGCGGGGAAAGTATACATCGAAAGATGAAGAATTACAGACAATATCCTATATAAACATTAGTCCAAATTATTTATAACACGATGTACACGATTTAAAAAATACTTGTAGGTTGTCTCCTAGTTTACCGTGTGGTTTGTCAATGTTCTATTTAAATCCAGTGGAATAATCGCACCAGACTTCAAATAAAACAAAGGTGCTCTAAATTTCAAATGTACCTTACAAATTTAAATACAGGTTTTAACTTGGCTTGACCACTGCCAGATGTGAAATAAGGCTAGTGAAAAACAGTGAACAAAATGGGAACTAAGGCGGTCTAAGTGGCCAAAACAATTCTTTTGTTGTAAAATGGCTGCGTGACAACGTGGCATGCGCTGGACAATACACTGTGCCCCTCCCCACCTCCCTCCTTCAGTGAACGTTGCAAATCACTGAAAGGAAAGGGGCTCTTATTATATCAACAATAACCTTCTAATACAAGCATCCGCAGGCACAAGAGACCGGGCTTGCAAACAGACCAATTCTTCAGACTCAAATAAAAAACTCGGTGGTTAGTGAAAACCCCACATACATCCGGGCTCTCCATCCCCTTCCTTCTCTGGGGTTTCTGCCCTCTCCAACAAAAGGTGAAATCCGATCCCAAGTAATTAGAGGCAAATGAAAGGCTCGCGGACAATCACCGGGCGCGGACTAACAAAAAGCCAACAATGGAGCAAGGAAGGAGACAGGAGAAGACGCATTCCCGGAATGCTAAGCAGCAACACACGTCACGCTTTTCTGGGCGGTGAAAAGGGCTTGAACTTTCTCTTCAGCCATTAAAATCACGTATTGGCCTGGATAAGAGTTGCACGGTTCTCATGGAAACTGGGCCATTACAAAATACAAATATATCCAGGGAACCCATTTAAAAGTGGTACGTTTTGTATCATGGTATTGCAGAGCTGTTGTAGGCATACAATGGTCATTAGGCTAGGCCAGCCAGCTGAATGCCACGCACAATGCCATGTTTTTAATGTTTAGCTCAAGTTGAAAAAGCTGGTTGCAAGTGCTCTGAGGGGGGCGGGGCAGATGTGGCGAGAGGGGCAAAAAAAAAGTAAATGTATCCTTGACAATGGGGTTAACTGGTTGTGTGGCTGCATGGCTTCCCATCCAGCGTCATGTCTTCATGGCAACCAAGGTGTGGCACCGCAAGCGGGGTGTGGTTCCGGTATCCTGGGGCATTAGCCTGCAGGGAAGTTTGAGCCTTCTAAAAGTCCCACAAGGCCAGAACTCGGCCTCTTGACTTCCTGGTCACAGAGGACAACCCCACAAGGAGGCAAGTTCCCACCCGGACTCATGTCTCAGTAGTGTCAGGTTTTGTGCAATTTATTGTGTTTTTCTGCTTGCCTAGGTTTTTGTAGTGTGGGTGGCCACCATCCTCTGATCTACTTCAGCCTCAATTTTTTGACCTGTCATGGTCCTTCCAGTGTTCGAAATTGAGGGGAGCTGGGAGCAGCGCCGGCTCAAGGTGCGCTCAGCAAATAAAGGGTGCCTTGCCTCCAATTTACATGACACTGAGCTGGAGACTGCAGCTCAGTGTAATGTATAGGTCTGGCCCAGCGTCTATTAAAGAATCACGCCTTGCTGGGCACAGTCCTTAAACACACATTAGAGCAGTGGTCTTCAAACTTTTTTGGCTGGGGCCCCCTGAGCAAAGTTTGGGCAGGCAAGGTCCCCCCAAAAGTGTCATATGGACAGTATGTAGAAATCGCTATGAACTTTTGCGTGCCATCACCGCACCCTACTCCCAGTACAGACCATGGGCTCTCCCCACCCTACTCCCACCACTATCCCAGTGCTGCCGGCCATCCTGCTCCCACCACAGTCCCATAACACAAGCATACACACATCCATCCACATTTAAATAAAAAATAAATCGCCACGTACCTTCTGCAGGAGCCTGCGCGTGGTTGCTAAAATGCCCCGTTCCAGGTTGCTCTGCCCATATGTGCGAGGAGGCGCAGGAGCACCCCCTCGCACATACATACATGCAGTGCCCCAGCCAGCATTTCCAATGAGCTATACAAGGCTGGCGAAGCAAAACACCACCAGCGTTGCATGGCTCAGTGATCATGTGCAGCTGGGGAAATTAACTGTCAATGGCAAACAGTGTTTCCCTTTGACAGTTCAGCCAGCCCAGGAGCACTCCCTCAGCTGGAAAAAGCAGCTGAGGGAGTGCTCAGTGTTTCACTGGGCTGGCTCCTTGGCTCCTCCATAATGGGTGAGGTGGCCAGTGGGTGGACGCCCCCTCACCCATTATGGAGGAGCCGGCAGGCTTGGACTGGCCTATAGGGCGATGACCGTAGCAAAAATGCAAAATGCTAGTGTAGGCCACTCAAAATGGGCCCCCTTTTTTGGCCAATGTGGGCCAGTTTGAGGAGTTACTTCACTATGCAGCTAGTAGTTTTGACCATTGTTGCTGAATAAATATTCTTTAAATATCACCATTTGTTTACATTTGAACAAAAAACAACCCCTTGGGTACTATTCAAACAGTCTGTGACTAAAGGACTGAATATCCATTTGCAACTGCTGTCCATTTTTTCATTGGTGCCTAAGACCGTTTTATGGTCCAGTCCGACCATGTGAGCTGCCCTTCCCATTTCCTCCAATCTTAAAAAAATATATATATATATATATTTTTTTCTTAACATTTCATGCTGGGCTCTGGCGTCCCCCCTGGGATGCGGCCACGCCCCCCTGGGGGGCGCGCCTCACAGTTTGAAGACCTCTGCATTAGAGGAACAGCAGAGGGCTCTGTTCCGTTTGGCTGATACTATGAAGAACAAGTATCATCCGAACAGCAGAACTGAACCGCGTGCAGTTCTGCATTTGTGGTGGGTTGGCGTGATTAGCGACGGACCCAGAACTCCTTGCCGAGGGGTTCCTGATGCATTGAAAAGCACTAGTAATGACGGAGGTGGGCGCTTTAAGTCGAAGGGGAGTCTGAAAGTTAGCCACGCAGGGGACGACAGGTAGCATGCTGCACCGAGCGTGCACTGCTCGTTTTATAATCACCCCGGGCATGCAGCATGATTATAACCAAGAAGCCTGTGCTTCGTCGCATGCCCTCCCCCCACTGTGTGTGTGTGACAGGTCACGCATGGGGTTAGTTTTTAGATTTTAAATGCATGCGATTCCTAGCAATACTGATTTCCCACACTACTAGCCCGAAATCTGTGCTGTCAGAATGTTGGGGAGGGTGGGCGTCGGGGGGGCACTGAAAAATCCCCCACAGGGAGCTGGCAGACCTGGGGGTCGCACTGGCTGGGAGCTATTTAGCGCCTGTTTGCAGACTAGAAGAGTCTTTTTAGCTTGACAGCAACAGCTTCCAGGAGCTACTTTTGGCTCACCAGGCCAACCGATGCTGAACAAACACAACTTTGTGAATACAACTGTGCGCATTTGGGACAATCTAAAAAAACAAATATTAGGACACATCTATACACCATTTAAAGCAGAAGGGTTCATAAATACAGGGGGAAATATGTTTGCATCTTATGTGGAAGTTAACATTTGCGGAAAGCCATGTACTAGCTCCTCGTTACCCAGTGGGAGCTCCTGGTCACTGGTTAATAGTGGATACCCAGGAGCTGATTCAGCTCCTGCTTATCCAATCTCAATTTCGAGCCCTGCCTTATCAGTATTTTCTATTCACTTTGCTTTTTTGCTTTGCTTCCAATTGCAATCTGTTGATTAGTGGTGGCCATTCAAAGCAAATTTAGGGCGCTAACCTACTGTCGCTGATCAGGTAGGGGTTGGGTGGAGACTGTGCCTGGGCATCTTATTCATTACCACACCTTGCACTGCTTTACAGAGTCATTGGGACTGTATTGATTGAAGAACCAGGTTTTATTTCAAACAGAAATTACTCACAATGTAGGCAATAAAAGAGTGCAGGTAGTCCTACAGCAATGTGCCTTCACATAAGATAATTGCTTGAATGAGTATATCAAGTGGTGAAGTGTTTAGATAGGGAACACATACCAGGGGCAGGAACTAGAGGACATCATTTAACATGGACAGCAGAAGACCAGTATTTACACAGTTACATATTACATAGCGTGGTCCTGAGGGCGACTACAGGAGATGGGGCTGGGCGGTTTGGGAGGTCCTTTAATCGTTAACAGGTGGAATTGGAGCAGCGTTTTGAAGTGTTCCACTAAATATTGGATAACAATAGAGCCAAAGCAGGAGACGGCACTTGGGTGGCGGGGGACCGATAGGTTGGAAAGCAACGAGGAGGAAAGAGTTCAAAGGGTAGAGTATTGTGAAATGAAGTCAGCGAGGTTGTGGGGGCAAGACGATGGACGGATGGATTTATAGACCAAGGAGAAGGAAGAAAAGGAGGAATTAAGAGCCAGCCAGTGGAGTGACAGTAGGTAGAAGTGGAGGCAGATCTGGGAAGATAGGAAAAAGGTGTTAATTGCAAAGTTGAGGACTTTGTTGAGGGGAGCATTTATTTATTTTTACATTTATTAAGCGTGCTAAACCTGTAGGCATGAAGGCACTGGTTGCAACATTGTGGGATAATGGCTGAAGAATGCTTATATAAAAAGGTACATACATTACATAAAGGTTTTCATACGGTTTCAAGCGGCTAGGAAGAGATTACAGACTTACCCTTAAATGGAAGGATGCTTACATAAAGGTACACAGGGTAGGTACAGATTACATGTAAGCTTATATACGGTATCAAGCAGATGGGTAGAGATTGCAGAGTTAATATTACATCACGAACATGAATATGGTGCATGAAGGTACATATAGCTTGTAGATGAGAGCGAAAGGTGTCCCAATTTTTGCCAAAGTAGGCCAGTGAGTACCGTGACAAAGTTTGAGTCTGAGTTCGAGCAGCTGAGGGAAGCTCAGTGAGGCAGGTTGGAGGCAAAGAGTAAAGTTTTGAATTTATTTCACAAAACCCAGTAAGATTGTTCCGATCTTAAAGGCAGGGGTAAGGTGTTCCAGTTTTTGGCAGCGATGACCGGGAAGCTCGTCCCACTAGATCTAGTATGCCTGAATTTCGAGATAGTGAGCAGGTGGCCATGAGAGGATCTGGTGGCTCTGACGATTTGAGCTTTATGGAATTTTGTGAAAGGTACCTAGAAGCCATCTTTGATATGGGTGATGGCTAGCGATTTGAAGGTAATACGCTCCCGTATGGGTAGCCAATGAGCAATTATTCTGGCTTCTGAGATGTGTTCGTGCTTAGGAATGTTGAGGGCAGGTCCGAGTATGTTTTTTTGGATAACATGAAGTTTATTGATGTTACGAGTGGAGCATTCTACAAATAGGGCATTGCAGTAGTCTAATCTTGATCCTATGAGACCTCTGGTGATGTTGACAACTTTCAGATGAAAAGAAGGGTTTGCAGGCATTAAGAAGTTTAGAGGTGTGGGCATCTGAAGAGGCAATTGCATGGACCTGTCCGGAAAGAGACAGTGTAGCGTCCAGGTAAACACCCAACGTTTTGACAGTATTGGACACTTGGATGGTGATGCCATCAATAAAGATCTGTACTCTGGGTCGAGTTTGCTCAAGGTGGTGTGAGAGCCAATTATTACAAGTTCTGTTTTTTCATCACTGAGACAGAAGGTTAGCAGCCATCCACACCTGGATAGTGTGGTAACGGAGATTATGGTGTGCGAGTCTATGGCATAGTTTCCAAAAAGGGGGAGAAGAATCTGCGTATAATCCGCATAGTTAGTGTAAGACATTGCTTTGTCATCAAGCAGATAGAAAAGGAGTTTAGTGACTATGTTATAAAGTTTAGGAGAGACACACAAGTCTTGTGGTGCTCCGCAAATGACTGGAGTCAGGGGGCTGCAACATTGGGGCGGACACTCTCATGGTTCCCTCTGATAGGAAGGACAAGATCCAGTCCAGGCAATGGCATCAGGTGAGACATGGGCTGCTGAGGCTAGGTGCCTGCATAGGATGTGGTGGTCCACCAAACCAAAGGCTGCTGACAAGTCCAGAATCAAGAGGAGGGCTGGATGGCCGGTGTCTTTAATGTCAGCCAACTGGTTTTTGTAAGTCAAGCAATGCAGCTTCCGTTCCATAGCCTGAACGGAAGCCAGATTGTCGAAGGCCCAGCAGGTCGTATGATTCAAGATGGTGTTGAATTTGCAGGTAGGCAGCGTGGTCGAGGTATTTTTAGCAGGACGGGGACAGTAGTGATAGGGCTATTAGGGTCAAAGGTCGTTTTTTTTGCTGAGGTAGGACCATGCGTCTTTGCGGTTAGTAGAGACTGAGCAAGCGGCAAATGATGCATTGATGGAGGTGGCAAAGAAGGGTGCTAAAGGTTCAGCACTGTCTTTGATGATTGCAGCTGGGCAGATGTCACCTTGGCATCGAAAGGGTGTGAGGCCTTTGATGATCTGCGTGTTTCTGACTCCTCTTTGCCTGCCGATTCTGCATTGATTTTGTCCGCACGTTACCTGAACTCTGCCTGCTTTCAGACTGCCTGGATTACGGACGCCCGTTACCTTGCCTCAGAATAACCTGCAACGCTTCTCGCTCGCTCTCCGGACTGGGTTCTTTCTTCTCCGAGTCCTACCCAAGTACAGAGACAAGTACAGAGACATCCAGAAGGAGACACACAGGACGCTGCTGCTGATTCCACCTATGCACCTCTGTGCGAGTACCTCCAATAACCTTCTCATCCAAAGAAGTCCTCTTGATTCCTTTTTCTCTCTATGTACGCAAGCAGAACGCACTGCTGCTAGAAGTACATGCATCATCCGATTCTAGTACGGCCCTCGTTCCATTAGGTGGAGTACCTTTACCAACATTCCCTCCTTTGTTCCTATTAGCATTTGGACTACCTTGAACTGACTGTCACCCCAAAATACAGAAGCTTACCAAGTTTGTGTATCTTTGAGGGTATTTAACTTAGCACCATAGTAAAATGGGTTCTGGTGGCAGTAGCAGTACGCAGGCACACATGCAGTACCCAGTGGTAGGGTGATGTGAGTCAGTGTGGGGGCGGGTGCGTGATGCCTGCTATGCATTAATCAACCACTACCTCTGAGCACATCACACATGCACATGGTCTAGGCCATCAACCACAATCTGCACTGTACACAGAATAAATCCCACTCTCACACTAAAAATGCATGTCCAGTAATGTGTACTATGCAACACCAAGTGCAATGAATGAAATGCAATAACATGTGGACCAACACCCCCCCTCCCCGACTATCCCTCCCCGACTAAAGAGACAGGTTATGGGCTGAAGGCAGACTAAAGACGTGCATGTTCAAATCTCTTTAGAACTTCATGAAGTCAGGTGCCAGGTGAAAAAAAGCTAAATCTTAACTTTGGCTGAGATTTGTGCATGCAGAGGCCTACCACCAATACCCTTTTACTTGTGTGTTGGGTTGAAATGCTTCAACAGTCTGGAAAGATAACCTATGATGCACCACTTTAACACTATGTACATGTCACAGTACTTGGAATTCAGATCCTTTCTTTAGTAGAATTGTAAGGAGGAGTTTGAAATAGGATCATGGTATTTCCAACCACTAAGGAGGCTGGCAGCATACTTTTATTCTCTATGCAGTTTGATTGCCTATTTTTACAAGGGCCCCAGGATAGACTGTGCTGCCTCATCTGGGCAGGATATTTATGCCACCGGGATTAGCATGAGCTGTTGAGGGAAAGCAGCAAGTGGAGGAACCTACTTCGTGGTGCATGTCATAGACACCCAGGTTTCAGATCTTCAGTTTGGTGTTGGGAGACCTGCATGTGTTCATGGCCAATGCATTTAATTGGTTGACGATACAAAGGCCGGTTACAAAGAATCGTACCACATAAGATTCATCCAGGTCTGAATTTAAAATAGGCAGTCTACCACTTATTGACACCCAGTCCAAATTTGCAGGTCGGTGTCGATTTGAATGCTGTACAAAAAGGTGGTAATCTAGATTGCACGACTACAGGACTCTAGTCAACAGAGCCACAGAAGGACTGGACACAAGGCAAACTGCCATGGGTTGATGCAACAAATTAATAAAGAAGGTCTTGATCTGATTTGAGAATGTCATCAAAGATGGACTCATTGCAAAGTGGTGTCTTTGACACCAATTTCTTTTTTTTAGGTGAATACGAATTGCTTTGCCAATCATGAAAGACTGCAGAGAGAATAAGGAGAATCAAGGTTCCTTCTAATTCTTGGTCCCAAGAGTACAGCAGTATTGTTCAATTGTTTAATGTATTGGTTTCCATACCATAATGTTGATGGGTGGAAGCCATGTTGAAAGCGACAGAGGAGCCAGATACTTTCAGTGATTACTGCACATTCTGCACCGCCCTGGTAAAAAAAGGGCTCAACCATACATAGGGGGGCAGAGATGGCTCGGTTTTCAATTGACACTGTTGACTTTCTCAATCAGGGGAGCCATGTGTGCTTCAGTTACTTCTGAACCATACCTTCTATATGGGAAGCATTACGTTGTGCGATAAAGGACAGTAGGCCAAGTGAATCGTGCTGGCGTCACATGTGCTGTTTGGTACTCCAGGTGACTGCATGGATTTGAGAAAGTTACTTACACCTTAGACAAGAATTAACTCTGTGTGTTAAGGGACACAATCACTTATCTTCTCACATTGTGGGGAGGCGGGTGATTCAACTAAGTTGGCATGGAGTAACCAGTTGCGAAGGGTAGGGTCTCGAGGTTCTTGAACATGCCATGGACAAACGGTTGTTGGGGAAATCAGCACAAATGCTAAGGTCTCCAAAAGGTAATTAATGGTTGTAGACAGTTTGTATGTGCGGAAGAAGACCAAGAGGTTTTGCAGAGAAGACAGTGGGCCTCATTACGAATTTGGTGCTAAGAAAAACTTAGTTTCTGTGATGCCGGTCCCACTGTTTCCGGCAACCTGTGGTTCTGGAAATAACGGAACATTTACGGGTTGTCGGGCGCAAGCATTCCGGCATGCCGGAAACGGTGGCACCAGCATCATGGAAACACTGTGCAAAGTGCCCAAAACTGCCAACACAGTTGCCCTTGGTGCCGGTGCGCCCGGATCCGGCATCGCGATGCCGGACTCAGTGGCATTGGAAGCAGCGGCACCACAAATACCGTGACTGGAAGCAAAGTGATCGCCGGAACAGGAAACAGGCCGGCAGACATTATACAAACACAATCCATTGCAATCTGCAACTCCCAGGTGGCATCCACCCTTCCTGACACCAAAAACACTTCAAGGACCATGACATCTCGCATCTGAGACCCGACAGCGCAAGCTGCGCTTCTCTGAGGCAGAGTTGCACATGCTTGCGGGCATCATTGTCCTGCATGCAGGGGACTTGTTCTCCAATGACAAGTGCCGCCAAACGCAGCTGCTCAAAAACAACAATATGGGAAGAAGTGGCACAGAAGGTGTCAGCAGGGTGGACAACACCCCCGCACAGTCGGAGATTGCCACAAGTGCTGGTACGACCTCCGCCTGAGGGTCCGGAACCTCCTCTTAGGACACTGGAGACAGAGCATGGGCACAGGTGGTGGTCCCTCCTTGCCAACACGTCTAATGCTCTGGGAGAAGTGCAGCAGTGTGCTGCACATGGAGTCAATTGAAGGGGTTGGCACTGCGGAGGC
This sequence comes from Ambystoma mexicanum, assembly GCF_040938575.1. Taxonomy (NCBI): domain Eukaryota; kingdom Metazoa; phylum Chordata; class Amphibia; order Caudata; family Ambystomatidae; genus Ambystoma; species Ambystoma mexicanum. The sequence continues at coordinate 177,780,800 of NC_090936.1, forward strand.
CGGAGTCGGGACACCCGAAGAGGCTGGCGAGTACAAGAAACCCCAATGTAATGATCAGCAGCCATGGCCATCCTGCTCCCACCACTGCATAAATGCATCACAGAAATGGGAATTGCACCGTCCATATCCCATCCCCCACAAAGCACCCTGCAAGCACCCCTGCCCATCCTGAACCAACACCCAGGTCGCAGTGGTGGACATAAAACCTGTCCCTCTACCAATGACCCATGCCAGAAATGCATGTTGAACACTGTACCAGCACCTTGTGCTGCCAAGTGCACAAGCATCACGCCTCTCCATTGCATCCCGGCGATGTGGCAATGGCAGTTAATCCTCACTGTCACTCTCCTCCTCCACCTCTGCCGGGTGCACGTCCACATCCGGGGGAAGTGGTATGCTGCGCCTGATGCACATATTGTGCAACATGGCACAGCCCAGGACCATCTTGCCCGTCTTCACAAGGCTGTACATGGGTGCACCCATGATCTGCTGAGGCAGCGGAACATTGCCTTTAACAACCCATATTGTGCACTGTGTCTTGATGTGAGCATGGTTGTAGTTTTACACTTTACTAATAAAGTGTGTGGGAGGTAACCCATAACTAATTGGAAAATGGTCAAAGGAATTGGGACAAGAGATGGCAGAAGAAAAATGGGAAGAATACTGCGACAATATACCTTTGTGTTTCTCTTAATCTAGGAGATCAAGCAAGACAGGTCAAGCTTTTAAACATGGTATTCTCAACTCCAGTTAGAATATCTGAAAGATGACCGGCTGATTCTGCCTTATTTTGAGGATGTAAGCACAGGAATGGCATATTAGAGCATTAGATGTGGGAATGCAACCGTGTCAGGTACTTGTTACAGGAAGTATGAACAATATTTTGTGGTTGGACTCTTTTGAAACATTCATTCTAGGAGGGAACACACAGTTGGATGACTTGTTTCCCCAGAAATGCTTGCATTTTAGAGCGGCAATGACAGCAAAAAAGCAGATTTTTAAAAGTTGGAAAGATGTTAGATGATCCCTGACGACAAAGGCAGAGTGGATACAAGAATTGCACAGGATGTCAACACTAGTAGAGTGTGTTGTGGAAATGAAGGAAAAACAAACTATTTGAAGAGTCTGGATTCATTTAATTGAGAACGAGCTATGAACAATGTTGGTAGCTGAAGGAGGATTTAGGGGTGAAGAAGTCAAGCATGTATTCTGTATTGAAATTATCTGTATATATTGGGCATAGTTTGATATTGTAATTTAAATGTTCTGAATAAATGAGTAAGGCAATGCCCTATTCAATCGTGTGCAGCTTGAGGAATAACAAATACAATTTGTGTAAAGTGACGCATTGAAATAATCACTTAAACACAATGGAAACAATCCGTGCAATGACAGGAACTGAAATAATTATGAGAAATGCCATAAAATTGAAAGATCCAGTGTTTGCATAATGTATTGCTGCAATAATCAATGTTGGGAGAATAGAGGAAAAGGCAATGTTGCAAAATACCCCAACAGGGGGTACAAGAAAGAAACCCAATACCCCAGAAAGGGGAGAGTGAAAAGACTGAGGGGGCGATAGATTGGACTGAATTATTCCTAATCAATTCCGTGCAAAGTAAGTCTCTGCACTCTGTGGTAAGTCAGACACAGGACACTGACAAGAGGGCATGTTTGAATAAGATGGTTTATTAAACAAATTAAAGAAGAAACCCAATCTAGACCCCATTTCCCCAGTGAATTGCCTACACTAGAAAACAAACTGGTTGTCATCAGGACATCTCACCAAAAAACAAACTGTCAAAACTAGAAAGCAAGCAAGACTAAGCGTCAGCTTAGCATAAGGGTTACGTCCCCTTGGGTAAATTCGTGGTGGCTGGTGTTCTGGCCCCCATCCACAGTGTTCTCACAGTCTCTTCCAGCTTTGTAGACTGGTCACAAATAAAATAATCTGCAAAAGAATTCTCTCTGGGTTAGTTCATACAATGTTCCCATCATGCAGTCCGAATAGTTCAAATGTATCCCTTCTTTTGGGATCTATGTCTCCTGACCTGGGTTGGTCAGTATCCACAACAAAACAAAGTTCGCTCTGTATCGTTTGTGTTCTTCACTATTGTATCCTCCAGGTAGGCTGTGAGCCTGCTCCACCCACTTCGTTTATATATTTTCTCACCTCATAGAGCGTCCAATCTCTCAGCCCCACTGTCTTTTCATCCCCCCCCTTCTGGAGTATAGGGCTTCCTTATTTTACCCCCTGGTTGGGTATTCCGAGTCTCAGACCCAGGTGCTCTACTGGCGTGTTTAGCTCTGTGTGGTATGTGTCCTTCACCCCTTTGTGGGGTCATCACAGTCTCAGCCCCAGGTGGCCCCGTTATGTGCGTTTCCTTCACTCCTTCATATAGACTTTAGTTCCCCCTGCACAGGCTGGGGTTCTGTGGCTGATTCTCCCATCTGCTGGCTTCCTGCTGGGTTTAAGTTCCTGCCCGGAAGGGAGATGAAGATTCCATTGGTCATCATTCTCACCAAGAGGCAGTTACTAGTACAGATCAGAAACCCAGCCATCCACAAGGGGCCCTGCACATTATCAGCATGTTCAATTGCTATATAACCAACAAACATTGGGTCTGGGAATGGGAGGGAGGTGGGATTGAACCTGGACATGGGCATTCCTTGTCCGCGAAAGATGGAGGTTTGGGGGTCCCCCAGTGTGATCCTCCTTATCCTGAGCCCTAGGGAGGATATCACCTAGCAGGCTTGACTCCCTATTGCCAAAAGGGGTCTCTCCCCTTTGGGGAGAAGGGACGAATTCCCTGGATTCGTCACACCCCCACTGGCTCACAATCTTCAAAATGTTCACTAGCGATCAAGTTCATGTGTCTACATAAAAATGCACGTGTGTTAGTCGTCTTCGATGTACATCCCAAAGGCCCAATTTGCATATGACAATTATTTGTCACTGAAATACAGACTTTAAAAAGGATTGGCACAGTGACCACATGGCCTACTAAGCTGTGGCAGACCACAGCAATTGGCCTAGTTAATGTGTAGCACTTCACTCTTACACTCCCTGTTCATTGGAGTTTCTACTGACCCTGTATTTACAAAAAGGACTTTGATGAAGTATATTGGAATTTCTGTGAGAAATGCATGTTATTGGTCTTCTAAATAAAAAATTCAATAAAGTTGGCAACTAAAGAAAAGAAAACAAACCACAAGGCAATGTTTATTGCATGACTCATGATTGACCAGAAAAGAAAAAAAAAAAAAAAAGTCATGAGGAAAAATCTTGGGGAAAAAAAGACAAATTAAATAGAGACAAATTTCATGTGATAAAACAATTTTAATACCGAGAATATTTGACAAAATTTCCAAAAACTGCCTTCAGAGATGAATGCGGCTGTGCACAATAACTTCCAATATTTATCAATATGGCGTTGTACGTTACTGTACCACGGATATTGTGGCATTTTTAGCAGCATAATGCTACAAAGTAGTGACACAATGTAGAACTGAATGGAAATTCAAGATGTTCTTCTCAGCTCATGGGTACAGTTGAGAACGAATTCAGAAGGAATGTATGAAGAGCCTTATTTATTAAGCTTTTACATTAATACCGGATGGTGGTGACCGCTTTTGATTAAAGCAGTGTTGTTAATGATTAATGGTAAAAAGTCTGGTTCAAAAAGAGAATTCTGTATTCCCCTAAGGTGACATTTTTTCAGTGAGTTCTGAGGCTCCTCCTTATATAAAATAAATACAGTAAGCACTCTTATGCAAAATGGGTTGAAAATGCCTTTTATTAGATATTGGATAGCAGATTGATGAATGAATTAATTGAATTTAAATTCTATATAAGTACTTATTGTTAAGTTATTGCTGAAAAAAACGGTCTTTGATATTGTGTATTATGAAATGAGGTGGAGGAATACTGTTGACACTTTTGTATGATATATTCACTATTAAAATTGTTTATTGAAGTGTTATGAATGTATTCAATGTTCACCACAGGAGAGACTTGTGGTAATTCAACACGATTATCAAATGTAGTGTTGATGTAGTGTTGATGATCCAGTCTTGCGCCAGACTCACTAAACATCAAAGCACACAAAGCCTGGGTCAAAGTTGTAGTGTGCAGATTGGGAGCCACAACAAGAAGCCAAGATATAAACAGAATTGTATTCTTTATCAAAATATAAAAACTCATGAACAACCTGAATTGTCAAATAACATTTCCTATTGATAGTTCATCATCAGATCATCAATAAATAATCCACCTTGTGCTATATTGCTATATCAATCTCTCTCACTTTGTGTGTGCCTTCGACATAAACCCAAAACCAAATCATATATATAAAACAAATCAACACTCTTTGCCGCGAGTCCAAAAGGTTAAACAACCATATCTATGGAATGAACGTTGTTCCTATCTGCATACCCCATTGTATGCATACATGCCCAACATAACAAGTCATGTTTCTGTTCTTGCTGTCTAGAATAATGAACATTCATCAAGGGCTAATTAACATTTGAATTGTGAAATGACAGGGCTGGAAGAACATTCAGTTGTCTGTGTAGAATATGAAGTATTATGGATAACCCAATCTGCAAAACATACCAAAAAATATACAATTAATGTTGAATTAAAGTTATGTTACATTATGATATCCATGCTCAATGTTAATTAAAAGCTCGTTATTGCGGGTGGGACACTAACCCAATTGATGAGCCACAAATGCAATTGTCAAAACTGCACCTGAAAAAAAAAAAAATAAATAAAACTGCTCGAGTCCGATATCGCACAGCCATGCAGACCATAGAACCTCATATAAAAAGGAAAAGTTATTACTTGGAGAACATAACTAACCCCCACTAGGCACAACCAAAAGTAGTGTCTGAGTTGGAACTTCTTTGCAGTAGGACCTTGTCCCTAAGAGACTGAAACAGTAAGCCAGGAGCCCAATTAGCCCAAATGGCCATCTGTATATAAATGAAGATAGCCTCACGTTTGCAAGCCATACATTCCTCTTTTTTGCAAATGGAGAAGTGTCTTCAAAAATGCATCTCAATTGCAGCGACCAATTCTCCTCAAATGCACACGTGAAACAATGGTAAACGGTCTCTCGATTGGAAGATGTAAAAGTGCAATTTTAAATATTGCGTCTGTAACCACGCACAAAAAGGAGAGTCCACTTGGATCAACTAGGCAATAGAGGCTGAATCAACATGCGCAGCACTGAGGCTTTAGCTATATGGTTTGTTTTAGGTTTTGATATTTGGATTAGCAGAAAGTTCACAGGAGGGAGAGGTGTTGCCCGTGCCTCTAGTATTAGCATGAAATGGTTGGACCCTGTAAAGCTTGCGCTGATAATATGGAAGAGGACGTTTTTCTAGTATTTCTCTAGAGCTATACTACAGACCCTATGGAGCAGGGTTTAGAGGTCTAATTACAAGACATTTCAAGTATATTAAAATTGTGCCTTCATTCCATTAGGATTTAATAGGAAGACACAGGCCGCAGGAAGTTCAATTCCATGTGTTGCCCTCCAGACAAAACACACAGAAGAAGTTATCTAAGCCCCTGATGAATGCCCATACATTTTGTTGTTAGGACTGAAACTTGTGCAAGTCGGCTTATATGGTTCAATAGAATGGTCCATAAAGTTACACATTGAAGTGATTGTAAACCATCTGTCATTGAGATATTGTGATCATCTCAATTCTTGACGCTTTGTGTATACATTTGTGTATTTTTGTGGAGTGTATGTCTTTTTACATTGTGTTTTATATTGTCTTTAACATGAATTTTTGTGTTTAATGTGTGATATGTTTAATAAAATTCTAAATATATATTTTTAAATATGAGTACTAAGTGTAGATTCATAGTTGTGATTATAAGCTGAAGCGCTTTAGTATCCTTACATTTTGTATATACCATCATGAGTACCCACAAAGTAGGAGGGTTGCGAATCGCCCCCCCCCCCCTAAGTGGGATTAGCCGATGTGAGACCAGTCCAAAATACGTACAAGGGAAAAGTAAAATGTACCTGGCTGTTCTTTTGCAGGATCCTGGTATTTCTTGCTTCAAAGTTCAAAAAAAGGGAGAAAAAAAAAAGGGTGAAAACAACGTCAAAACACAAAGTACCCGAGTATTACAAGTAAGAGTTTCTTACTCGTCAGTCTCCCTAATTTCAGGAGAAGTGACTTTTTCCCCTTCACGGGGACTGGATAATGCTATGGGGGACAATGCACATCCCCTGGTCTTTCCTCAGCTTTGCTAATGCTAGTTATTTGTGTGCGCTTTGCCAATTCAAGTGTTTTCACTCTGACAGACTTTGTTTATTCTTCTGTCAAACGCAGTTACTGTGATTTCCCAGCACTTCTGGGACGAGGAAGGATAGATGCCCACCAAGCAGGAGTACTCTATATATGCCTGTTAATTTCTCAGTTTCGTCTTGCTGGTAGATTGGGTAAAATCTATAGTTTTTACGCCGTACTTCAAAGACCACGATGACCAAACAGGTTACTGACTACAAGGGTGAAAGGGGGAGGGGGTAGCCCAGGTATTTCTCTTCTTCAGTCCATTGCACAGGCTTGGTCTGTTCACCCACTACATAAAGTTCTAATGTTTCTCTTCACACTAGGATAATTAAGGGTGTCCGTATTGCTAAAGAACGAATGCACCCTTTCACAATGTAGCTTCCCCACCACTTTTTCCCCTGTGCCGTACCTTTCATATACTGCTATCTTGTCCAGTGCATGTCTTAGCCGTTTGTGTAGTTTGCAGCTGGTCTCGAGAGACGCTCTCTGCCCCCTTTAATACAGTGTTGTAGACCCCACTCGCTGAAACTGTTAGAGCATTTCTTGTCACAGCGGCTGTGAGCATTCTCTGCTCGCCACTTCTTAATATTAGAGACTGTCTGCTCCTCATCCCGAACGCTTCCGGCATTCATTTGCTGATCTTGCTACTCGTCGCGAAGTTGCCATCCACTATCCTCGCAACTGCTGCTCACTTTCTCTAACCAATGTTCTCCTTCCCAGCAGTGCGAAGCCGGGTTCACCTGTGTCCCTCTTTCCCATTGCCGCCTCTGTCTGATGCTCGCCGTCGAGTGTGGGATTCTCCCGTAGGATATCCCCTTCTGAAACGCAGCTTGGGTCTCTCTACTGGGGTTTCACTTACTTTCCTGACCACGGGTCACTCGACAAGCGGTCTGGTTGTGGGTTAACGTTTCCTCTGCTCCTGCTCTCCCATTCGCTGCCTCAGCTTCTCCAGCTCCAATTACTGCTTGCAAACCTGGTTTGGTTTTCACTACTACGACCGTCTGATCCCCTGCTACTGCAACCAACGTATGGTTCTTTACTTCTTTTTATTCCTGGTACATCTTTAAAAACAGGACAACAACTAGAATGTTGTTTGTAGTTCTCCTGTCTTCCTTCTTCACCCCCTGGGGCCTCCTCGTCTTGGTATGACATATGCTGGGTATTGACGTCATGTTATCCAAGACCAGAGGTTGACGTGATATGTGAGTTTTGAAAGTGCTCTGAGAAGAGGAAAAAATATTTTTTCTGGTGTTAGGCATAGACAAAACAGGCCCATAACCCCTGCCTTTGTCACAACACGCAACACCACTGCCCCCACCCAACCCCATTAGCACTTCCCACCCCTCTTGTTGCAGGACTCAGAAACAAGGAGCCACCTAAAAATGGCAGAAGCTGGGTTTTACAATACCAGGATGCATTACATTACATGCTACGCATCAGTGCAGCCATTAATATTATGGTATTTATTGAGCACGAACCTAGCTTCGAGAAGTAAACAACAAAACTGATACACAACAGGGCGCTTTACAGAGGTAACAACAGAACAGATATACAGCGGGGGGTAGAATACAGTGGGGCACAGAGGATATGTACAGGGTGGCTGAGAGTGGCGGATGGCATTTAGCGAGTCAGGTGGCGCTGGGGGCAGCGTGATGGAGTAGGTGTTGAGTAGGAGAGACTGCTCGAAGAGGTGGGTCTCGAGTTCTTTTCTGAATTGTAGGAGCGTGGGTGCGAGTCTTTTGCTGATGGGGAAGAGGCTCCATAGTCTTGCGGCGTAGGCAGAGAAGGCTTGTTTTCTGGTCCTTTCCTTTTTGCAACGGCAGATTTTAAGTCTGCAGGTGTCCTGGCTTCTAATGGTGTGCTGTCCGCCAGAGATGCTGAGTTTCTTTGTGAAGTAGCTGGGTGACTGCCTTATAGATGATGCAGCAGCAAGACTTAAAGGTGATTCATGGGAGCCATTCAAGGTCAATGATGGCTGTGGTGATGTGGTTGTATCTGCATAGACCCTTGATGTGTGTTCCGTAGGAATACTACTGCAGGTGGTTGGGGGATGGGGGTTTGCTTGTTGTGCCATGAGAGGCGTGAGGCCAGTTGGAAATACTGGAGTAGATATCTGGGTGAAAGGAGCAAGGGTTTGGCCCCTGCCTCATGCCCGACAACCGCAAGTTGCCCGACTGCCTTTGGCTGGTAGGCAAAAGGTCCAGCAGGCCCCACTGGACACAGCTCCTGGGCAAGTTAGAGTGAGATTTGCAACAGGTCTCAGCCTGAGGACTTAACTAACATGGAAGGTGAAATGAGAGTGCTGGGCGGGGGTGAGGAGGCCGTAGGGGGTGCCTTCATAAGGCAGTCAGCTCTTTCCTGGAACCTTGGTTGATGTTCATCAGTGGAGTTCCCAGTCAGCCTCCTCCCCTCATTTGGCATTCCTTCTTGCACATGGTGTACAATGCATCATCCAGGCTTTTGCATGCATCTCTAGCTGGGCCGCAGTAACGTCTTCCGTTAACAGAGGCAGCAAGGTGACCTTACATCCCACTGTGCTGAAGAGGCAGCCGAACAGAAGGGAGACAAGGTGGGCCCGACAGCATTTTGCTGGGGGCAATGGTGCCAAACGATACATTTTAAAGCCCTTCAAGCCCGGCCTAGGCCATCAATGGGACGGGTTAAAACAACAACAAAACAATAATTCACAGTGGCTGAGCTTCCCCACAAGCACCTGGGAAGAATGGTTCAGTCAAATTATGGTCTTAACAAGCCAAATTAACTTTAATAAGAGAAAGTACAGGGAGTGTGAATGAGCATTCTGCCCTGGGTGAGTGAAACCATTCTGAAACTGCATTCACAGGACAACGTTAATACTTTAACCTATTGATTTACTGGAAAGGCCACACACTCAAAATGGCCGCTGTGAGTTGCTTCATCACTGGTAGCAACAGGTGTCCCAGATAATGTAGTAGCAAATTTGATGTTAACCATATTTATTTCAATTTTTAAAATTTCAAAAAGGCCCATTAATACATTTTACAAAACGTGGCAATATGTCAACGTTCACTCACTACCTTGGTCGAAAGCTGCAGTGTCACACCCCTAGTTCCAGTTCAACACCAGTGATGGAGCACCCATGTTCCTAGGGGGTCTGTTGTGATGGTGTTTGCTCCTTTGCTTTTGTGATGTCAGTGTCTTTGATGCAACCAAGACCAAATGTCCAAGGACGAGTTCACCAGGGGCCACGGTCATGTGACGTCTCTTGGTGTGAGGCCCTTGAGTAAAAGATGTCGCTTCTGCTATCCCTGGCATTTTGATGAATGGACGTCCGTGGTGTTGCACATAAATCCTGAATAGTGACACTATGGAAAACTTTTATTCACCAACAGGTTACACACTTTTAGAAAAACCATGTACGTTTTTATTATTACAGAGGATATTAATACATGCATTGCACACCGTTGATTGTAAGCAAAAAGGACTATAACAAATAAAGGATATACAACAGAGAAACAAAATGAGAAATCAGTCACACAAGTTTAGTTAACTCCCATCCAACACAACTGCAAGTCTATAAATACACACATGTACACACTCTTGCAATACCAACCACAATGAACACAGTAGTACCTTGAATACCAGTGGTAGCCGGCCCTGGAAATTGCGTCCTCTTACACTCCGTGCATATTGTGTTTGACCAGAATGAAGTACAGCAGTCAAATTATCAGATTCTTACTGTGGAAGCCCCCCGCGCCCCTCCCCTCGTTGCTTTCATTATTGCAATACGTAGACCGGAAGCCAGGGGCTGTGAACATTGTAAGACATGGCCAGGGACCACCATGACGCTTCTCCCACGAGGGCCCCACTTACAATAAATCCCCTCCGGGTTTAGTCAAAGGGGATAAGGTCATTGGGGGTCAATTCACAAAAGTAAACCCTGCTCCCCAAAGCTGCACATTTAGAATGTGTGCTGGGGTCTGCCTTAACAAGTGGCTCGCTGAATTTGGAAACATTTCATGAATGAGGGCAGCAATCAGGAAAACGTGGTCTTGTTTTCTTATGTAATGTGCCATGCCCCCTTAAGCATAACGTCTATAGTGTGTGTCACAGTTTTAATCTTTGCTTGAGTGAGTAATCACATCATGGAAGCTCGTAAAATAAAATCACTTAGCCCAATTAAAGTATCAACTTGTTGTTTTCTTAAGCATCACCACTATGCTATAGAATATATATCTACATATATAAACACGCACATACATCTCTAGACGCAATAAACACCGTGATGCCGTCAGAATCTCCAGAACTGAAATGTTCTCTGCAATTCTACACCTGCAGTAATGCCCCATTAAGTAATCTAATCTTCATTACTCCTGGCCCTACTCTTACTCGTCACTGTACTTACCGCCGCGTCTGCACTCCAGGAACCCTTTATGCATTTTCCTTGGAGGTATAATACCTCCCACCTGCCCACAATCCAGCATTTACTAATTTCCGAAACTGGATCATGGGACCTACCTCGCCCAGGGATGCCTAGGAGGGTCGTCAGCACTGTGACGAAGAGTACAACTGGGAGTAATGAAGATTACCTGTAAGTAATCAGGGCATTACCTCCACGTCCCTCATCCTCGTCCCAGTAATTACCTCTGAGGCATGGCAAAGCATAGCAACAGGGAGAGGTCCCAATGAGACACAGAGCCCAAACTGCTGCTGCATCCCAACACCAACTCACATTCCCATGAAGCAAAGTGACCCACGCCAACATACAGCAAACTAACCCCAAAGGACCCAACCCTTGGGCCATCCACGGCATTCCACAAAGTCCAACCAAAATGCCCTTAACAGCCCAAGTGGCAGCCCAACAGAAACCCTGCCGAGTCACCCACACAACTGCCACTGGAAGTGCACACAAAAAGAAGATGACGCAAGACAACCCCAGCTAATCCAGGCCTGGGGCTGAGGCAACACGGGACAAAGGCAAAAAGGGAGCATCCCAAATAAGAACCAGAAAAGTCATTCACCCGGAGGACACCGCCAGCCGAGTCACAAACCCTTGCAGGAAAACAGACCACAAAGGAGAGGGGACGCAGCTGACATCACACAAGAAACATCCACTGCGCCACACATAGGGACCCAAGGAGAACGAGCACCCAGGAAGGAGGACAGCAAACCATCACTGAAAAATCACCCTTTGGACAAAACTTGCCCCAAACATGAGACCTGCTGGTAGAGGGCAAGCCCACCCTGGGAACTTGCACGTTCCCAGACACTGAAGACCCGGAAGAGAAGGATCCCCCTTACCCTTCCAAGGACAAAGGGGAACCTCAAGAAGTCAGTCGCCCCGCTCCACCACAACCGCCCCACCAGCCAGCGGAAGAGGAAAGTGGAGGGAATGCCCACAGCAGACTCTGAGGCTATTCTAGAGTCAGGGCACCTCCCACTCCCCTACCCCCAGGCACCCACTGCCCAGCACCCGGAACAACCAGTCTGGACCATTGCCGAGAAAGGGTGGGGGGGGGGATCCAACACATGGGACACAAGCCACCAACCAATGGCCAAAAAGAGCCAAGTAGGAGAAACCCTCCCCAGTGGGAGGGGGAACCACGTTCTGAGGAGAACCACCTCGACCTCTCCACCCTGCAGACACAGACCACATCCAGAGCGAACAGAAGACCCACCATCCAGGCTCTCACACACAACTAGCCAAGGCATGCAGGGTCAGACCCGAACCCCCCAGACGGTACACAAAAGCCAAGGCAGCCGCATGTTCGTCCTGATCAAGATGGCTCTGCCTGCGTCAGACCAGGAGAAGGGCGGAACAAGTCCAATTGGCAGAAAAGTCAGACCAAGCGAAAAAGAACAGAAGGGTCCGCCCCGACACCACAGTTCCTGCACAGTCACTAACACCAGAGTGTCCTCCTACCCCCCCCACAAGAGTCCACTGGCATCCATAGCACAGATGGACCGTACAGGGCTCTCCAACCCAAACGTCTACCAAGGGCCCCACAGAACAACCACCACTGTAACACCTGGTGGAAGTCCAGGGCCCCCGGGATCCGTGCCTTGAGGCCAGACTGCAGCAGCCAGGAGACACGAGACCAGGGGCCTCCAGTGGAGACGAACCCAGGGAACAAGGAAAGGTAAAGATGCTGAGTGCCCTGCCACTGGAAACAGTCTCAAGAGACCCACACCCCATGATAATAATGGCCAGGAAACTGCAAGCCACAGCACCTCCGCTCAAGAGAAGACCTTCCCCAGCCCAGAACAGAATTGGGCCCCATGAAGATGGGTCACGAGAAGGAGATAACTGGGAACACGCCATTTTACCAGGATTGGGGGACTCCAGTAGAGCCTGACAAGCAGAAAACATTGGTTCCGAAACTCCACCCCCGAGATGCATCATGATGCGCTAATCATCCAGAAAAGGACATAGACCGTAGCCCAACAAGGGAAGAGGAGTCACTGTCTGTAACAGCCCAGGAGGTGCCTGCAACCCAAAGGGAGAATCAGGAACTGAAAACAACTATCCTCCACCGCAATACAGAGAGTCACTGAGAGGAGTGCATGGCCCCAACAATCTCTCAGCTGAACGAGAGGGAGAATCACCAGTAGCACTCACACCCCAGGAAAAAACCTACCACTAATGTGGCAGGGCTTCCAAATCGGAGACAAGACCATGACCTGACTGCACAGGAGTGGCCAATCGAAAACCCAATCCGGAGAGTCCGCAGAAGGTAGGCATCAAACCGCACTCGACCCACAGGCCTCCTCAGTGGGGAGTTTGGGGGGAGAATTAAGAGCCGAGACTACCACCTCAAAACCCGCCGTGAAGTGCAGGGTGTCAGCGAGTGATCAGCAGGCTTTGTAGCACACAGACAGGAGCAAAGCCCCTGCGACCTTTGGAGGACCTTGATCTGAACACCCAGTTGGAGGTCAGGGACTTGGGACCACATCAACACGGACAAGGAGGAAGCATGTCGATGCCAATCCGCAATCCCTGTGCACCCCAAAACTGCATACCCCCGGCAAAAGGAACAACTTCAAAACCCAAAGTCACAGCAGTTCCTCGCACACCTTCAGCCAAAGCAGGAACACAAGCGACTCTGGCCACCAGACCTTTCGCAGTGAATGTCCCACCACAGGCACAGCCGTGGAAGACGCATACACTGCAGTCCAGAGAAACATGTGTGCCCCAAAACGGATCATCCTCATAGCAGAGGCAGCCTTGCAGCCCACTGGACCCCAGACTGCCGTGCTTGCAGCTGACAAACAGGCCGACCAGGAAGCCACCAATCCCGACAGCATGCGGACTGAAGATCCTTATGCCGCAAAAGATACAGGGAAGCCAGAAAGGCAACATGAGCCGGATCTGGGTTCCATGTGTTAAAATCGTGGCAAAAATGGCAGCGGACGCAAAATATCACGGCAAACAGGCTGTGGTTTTGCCCCCGCAATTCATGTAAAGGATGCAGGGGACACCCCTGCAACCCCCAGACCCATTATAACATTTAAGGGGAGCAGGGGACACCCCCGCTCCCCTTAAATGGTATAATGGGGTACACCTTTACTGGGTCAAACCACTGCATTTTTGCCGCGATTTTTTGTACAGGCGACATTTTTGCAGCGCTTTTATCACTGCATACCCCGGATCTGTGCCAAGATGAACAAGTAACGATAGGTCTGGGATGAGAGGCAGCCACACCTCAAGAGTATGGGGTCAATGCCAGACACCAGGATCAAAGAAAACACAAGCCATCCCAAGACCAAGAAAGCACAGACGTCACACCCACAAGCCCAGGCACTCCCATACCAGCAACAGAGACCTATGAAGAGGAGGAAGGGACCGACCCGGCCAATTGCGAATTACTGGAGGAAGCACTGAGCCCCCCACCTCCCCTCCCCGAACCCTCAATCCGCACAGGCTATTCCTAGGCCCGCAGTCCACACTGGACGAGACCCCAACAACATGCACAGGCATCACCACCTCCTCACGCCTGCACAAAGCAGGAAGAAGCTGAAACAACGTCAAACCAGCAGATCGGCGAGGACACGGCAACCAAACCAAATGTGCAGCACCCCCCTAAGCAGCAGCAGCCGAGATAACACGGAAGAAGCAAGCCTAATCACTTGCGCAGCCCCACGGGCAGGGAACCACAGCTGGTGCTCACAGACACGTGCAATCGTGCCAATCAGACCCGCAACCAGGAAAAAAAGGCACCAAGGGCAGCAGACATGGTACTCCAGTAACCAGTCACTGCCCGCTTTGCCCGAGAAGGGATCCACACCAGAGGAGTCCTCCCCCTCTCCGCCCTGAGCCACTTACATCAGGGGCATGATGATCCGGGGCTATCCAGGCCACAACCTCAACCTGTTCCCCTCACCCCACAGTGGGACATAGCGGGGCAAGCCCGGCAGGGAATGCAGTAGCATGCTCTACCTGGAACAAATTTGCCACCCCACTGGAGGAGCCGTCCAGGGGGTCTGCAAATCAAGGATTCCTGGCCGCAGGACAGGACATTTTTTAACTGCTGGATTATGGGTAAGTGGGAGGGATTATATCTCCAAGGAAAATACATATTTTTTTTTTAAAGGGTCCCTGTAGTGGAGTCGGGGCCTCATAGGTAAGTACTGGCACAAAGAAGAGGGGCCTGGAGGGAATTCAATTCCTATAAGCCTCTTCCACACACTAACACGTCCTGTATATGGGATAGCTTTAGACCAGCGCACAAGGTGAAAGAAAGCATCCAACGATAAAGAGGGTGTCATTTTGTGTTATTAAAAAAGGACATGGCCTTCCCCAGCACTCCCGTAAAAAACTAAACTGGCTTCATGTTAAGTGTAGCCTACAAAAGGAGCGATGCCTACACCACTTCCTAATAACAAGCCAGACACTGGTGTAGAAGTCACGCACATTAGATTGACAGAGGTACAAGTAACATTCACAAGAGAAGCCCTCAATGAGTTTCAAAACAGTTCCCCGCATAAAAAGTAGATCATGAAGGAGCACTGCTTTACTAATGGTTAAGTAAAAGACTATTTGTTTATCTACAGCTGTTCAGTTTGCAACCATAACCAA
This sequence comes from Ambystoma mexicanum, assembly GCF_040938575.1. Taxonomy (NCBI): domain Eukaryota; kingdom Metazoa; phylum Chordata; class Amphibia; order Caudata; family Ambystomatidae; genus Ambystoma; species Ambystoma mexicanum. The sequence goes on from NC_090936.1 coordinate 177,796,173, forward strand.
ATGATAACATAGAAATCAGAAAAACAAGGTTTGCATTAATAAACCTAACCAAATATTTTTTTTAATAGTTCTCCCCAACGTTGACATTCTAGATTTTCTTACTTCCATCTGCGAAGTTGCATAGCAGTTGTTCACGGCAGGGCACGAGTACGTCTTAGTCAGCCAGGCAGAGAGCGAAACTCCGAGAGGTGAACCCAACATGGTCACTAGGATGCGGGGGAACCATGGTGAAGGGCTAGCAACAGCCAGGACACGCGGAATGAGCAGTCGCCATCCGCCTGGTGGGCCTTTATCGCGCAACATTGTACCAGCACCCCGAAAACGCCAACGGCGATTGTGGAGCCGATGTAGACAAATTGACTCAAATTAGTGTGGCCTGGGCCTTACACAACGCTTAATCTTTCAGGACAAAGAAACACAGCAACAGCCTGCAACACATCAAGCAGTCAAGAAGCGGACAGCGCCGTATTCAAAACTAATTTCAACACACAGACATATTTGGCGTAAATAGTAATTTTTCAGAAGGTTTATCAGGGGTGGGGGGGGCGGATCAATTATTAAAAACAAATATAAGCTATGGCATGGGTGCGTGCTCCCCCTTAAGCCTGGGACCATTATTTAATGGCAACCAAATCCCCCCCACAGAACTACAAAAGATTAAAGGGATTTGGAGGTTTCCTTCGCAGCTTTCAGTCAAACTGGCTCAAATCCCGCGGACAATTCCACAGCGGCCTGCGACACCCAAAGACCACCAAGAGAGCCTCCTATTCTATTTACAGTAATCTAATTACACTCGGGCCTTTAATGCCGACTGAGGCCACGGTTGGCGAGATCCCGAGGATCGCAGTCGCACTTAAATCGCTTTGACAAAAAAAAAAAAAAGGGCTCATTAACAAACCTTGATATTTACACCATGCAGCAGTTTAAGAGTGTCGCGCGCATGCAGTTTCGTTTTCATGTGGCTGCCGGGCATTTGATTTAAGTTAACGCAGGCAAGTCCTGGAGTGCGTATGCAAGGGATCAGCATATCAAACAGAATTCTGATCAATGAAAACAATTAACGCATTTGAAAATTGTAGGCACAGCGGGAGTACGGTGCTCCCTGCTAAATCGGCGGAGATACTCTAAGAACCAAGTTCTTCAATGAAAACCCATCTGACTACTTCCGCCGCCCTCATACACGCCTCTATATACCCGGCAGACTGGAGTGATGGAGTGCACTATTCCCAGCAGTAACCTATGGGTGCCAATTCCTTCTGCCCTCCTCAAAATCGTTAAGCACACACAGCCAGTACACCACAGTCAAAATCCAAATGATCACAAGAGACAATCCACAGTGAAGGAAGTGTGTCACTGCTGCCACCTTGTGGTGAAAAAGAAAATGACAAGTCAAATTTATGCTCGTCCTAGATTTCGACAGTGATGTGCGTGACCTCCACGCTATAGTTACCGTAGATTCATAGACCATAGTGCGTAATCGTCAACCAACCACTACTTGTGATCGTGTTCGTTTGTTTGTAATGCGTGAGCATACCCTAGGGTAACAGGGCGCAGCAGTTACATGGATATGCAAAGCTTAGTTAGGACAATAAGAAAAAGTACATACACACAGGACATAGCAGGATTATATACCTATATACAAATAAACACATGTAGGTATAATAAAAACAGATGGCAGGAGTATGAGTCTTAAAACCTAGATGTGTTTGCATTTTTTAAGCAAGAAACAACCTTAGCGCGGAAGTTTTGATAAGGCAGATCCATTCTAGCAGTTGCTGGTAGGGAATTCCACAGTTTAGCTGCTTTCACTGGGAAGCTGGTGCCCCCTATGGTTGAACGTTTGAAATTGGGGATAGAAAGGCAGTCTTTGTAGAATGTTCTAGTGGGTCTCAAGGACGTCTGTCTATGAAATCGGTCGATCAAATATGTTGGAGCAGCGTTATTCAGGGATTTGAGAGTAAGAGATGCGGTTTTTAGGATAATTTGGTCTTTGATGGAAAGCCAATTTTTCTGTTGGCTGTGTACTGTGATATGGTCTCCTCTGGAGATGCCCAAAGTCGCTCTAAGTGCGTTGTTCTGAAGAGTTTATAGTTTGCTGGTGGTGGCTTTAGAAGACCCGATGTAAAGAGCATTGCAGTAGTCCAGACGGGACAATATGAGGGCTCTAGCCAGGGTCAAGCAGCTAGTGTCAGACAGAAAGGGTTTGGCTGCACGGATCAGTTTGCACTTGTAAGCCGTGGAGGAAGCAAGGGAATTCACCCGTCTGTTGAAAGAGAAGTTGGAGTCCAAATAAAAACCTAGCGTTTTAACCTCTTGTCCCACATTGATACTGTTGCCATCAAGTGTGAAGGAAGAGTAGACAGTGCCTAATTTCTTTAAGCTGGAGGTGGTGCCCAGGATGATAAATTCAGTTTTATCATTTAGGCATAGTCCACGAGTGGCCATCCATGCCTGGATGATGATGTACACTCTATTCACCAAGGCCAAATAGTTTCCATAATCCCCAGAAAGCGGAAGGAGGATCTGGGTATCATCTGCATAGTTAATGTAGGTGATACCGAGATGATCCAGATCATCGAAAAGGGGCTTAGTAAATATATTGTACAGTGTGGGCGATACACAGGAGCCCTGTGGCACATCGCAGGTGATAGGTATAGGGTCTGCTGCAGCTGTGGGAGAAAAGACCCTCATGGTCCTGTCGTTAAGGAATGATCTAATCCATGTGATGGCTTCAGCGGAAAAGTGGGCTGATGAGTTGAGGTGGGTGCACAGGACAAAGTGGTCGACCAGGTCGAATGCTGCAGAAAGGTCTAGGAGGAGGAGTAGGACGGCTTGACCATTGTCTGAGCATATCGATCTGTGTTTTAAGGTCAATGATAGCAGTCTCAGTCCCATGTTGAGGGCGGAAGCCTGATTGTCTAGCTCCTAGTAGGTGATGTTCTTCCAAGTATTTTTGTATTTGCACGTAGGCGACCTTATCCAAGATTTTTAGAAGGAATGGTACGGTCGTTATGGGTTTGTAGGTGTGGCTGGGTCACGTGCGTTTTTTTTAAATTTATTTTTTTAGTAATGGGAGTACCCAGGATTGTTTTAGATTGGGAGGGATAGAGCCGGTGGAGAAGGAGGCGTTAATTAACTTCGTGATGAAAGGGAAAATGTCAAGGGCACCATCCTTAATGATCTGTGCAGGGCACAAATCTCCCTGACAGTTGGAAGGTTTAAGTGACAGAATTATTTTTTTCTACTTCAAGTGTGGTAACTTTAGAGAAGTTAAAGCAGGTAGTTTTCATTAAAGTAAGCTTAGCGGACGGTTAGGAAGGGAGGGGGTCCTTTAAGGAGGCTTTTTTACAAGAGATTTTATTTTGTAATGTGGCGATCTTGTTGGCTAAGGCATTTTGGATTTCTTAGCACCAATTGTTATCTTTTGTACAGGTGTCAAGAGGTGCTATAGGGGTTTCTACTTCCTTGAGGATGGAGAATAATTCCTTGATGTTTGATTTGGCATGGGATATACGGGAGTCGAAGGATGTTCGTTTTGAAAGACAAATTTCTTTTTTGTACAGGGCAGCGAGTTTAGTAAATTTGAGTTTATTAGCTGCTGATGGGAGTTTTTTCCAAGTGGCCTCGCAGTTTCTTTTTTGCTGCCTTAAATTTTTGAGGAAGGGTGTATACCATTTGTTCAAGTGCATTTTAGGCTTACTTGGTCTGAGTTTGAGGGGGACAATTAGGTCCAGCGAGGTGGACATGATTTTATTGGATTCTTCGACCAAAGTCTCAGGATCCAAGTTGTCAGGGAGCGAGTTGAGTGTGGGGAGTAGGTTCGGGATCAGTCTCTCCACAGTAATACTTTTTTTTTATTTCTCGTGAGTTTGGGTGGAGCCCTGCTAATCGGCAGGAGCGGGGGTCGGGGAGTAGAGAGCGTGAACGATACCAGATGGTGGTCAGTCCAGGCTAAGGGTGAGATGTGGGTAATGTTAGCTTGACAGTTGTAGTCAGCCACCCAGTCGAGTATTCTGCCTTTGGCATGTGTGGGTTCCATGCTTCTTTGGATAATCCCAATTCTGAGAGGGTATTGAGCGTAGTACTGGCAGACTGGTCTTCCGGGTCGTTTAAACCCATATTGAAGTCCCCAAGGGTGAGTATTTGGGTGGAACTTTAAAGGTTACTGGATAGGATGATGTTAATGTCCTCATCAAATGTGCTTATTGGGCCTGGGGGGCGATAGATCAGGTGGATGTTGAGGGTTTGGGCATTAGTGAGTGGAACTTTAACTGAGGGAAGTTCGCATGAGAGGACGTTGATAGGGGTTGCTAGTCTCATAGTGAGACTACATTTGTGAATGATATAAACACCCCCTCCTCTGGAATTGGGTCTGTCTTGTCTCAAGATGGAATAATTATCTGGGACTGCAAGCATGAGCATAGGGCCTGCTGCCGGATGTAGCCATGTCTCCGTGATAGCAAGGAGGTCAAGTAACACGCCATTTTGAGCGGTGTTATTTATTGCATGAGGGGACAGTATTGTATGAAAGTGGCAGGGCAAGTATGTTCGAAATAAATCAGAATTTGTATCTCCGCTTTTGGTTACAAGGCATCAGGATTCCACAGCTAGTCTGAACATTTAGTGGATCAAGCAATCAGATTTGGACCAATAATTTTGGCTGGAACATCGTTGTCATTAGTTTATTCATAAATCACACATTTCTTTCATAATAACAAAATTTGATAAATAAAATAATAAATATCCTGTAAACTTCTACAATGGTATAAAATAGTTCAGCGACAGAATTCTAAAATAAATATTCATCATAACGGATTAATATAATTGCAAATTAACCATGCACATGAAACTAGCAACGGCTCTCGTAATATGACCAATAGCTCATTTAAAAAAAGGTCAAGGCAGCTATCATATTTAAGAACGTACAGTTTGCCTGGTCTTGACGTATGAACGGCTACTCTATCGTGTCAGGGCAAAAAATGCATGTGTCCGTGCAGTGAGTTCCATTTAGAATTGAGTGAGGCTAGAGAAAAGATGCTAAATCAGCAATCTTTTCTTTGCGCTGGGCATCCAGTCCCAACAATTCATACAACACCATTCCTCTTATAGTGACAAGTAATCAAAGTTAATGTACCACTCATCTTCTCAGAGATGGCCGATGACGCATTGAACCTCTCTTGTAAGAGGGAACGGGGATTCTGTTGGATACCGGCATGCGTGTCTGTCCCAAAGTTCAAGTAAATCAAACTATCAGCATACTCTGATTTTCAGCCATTTCCATTTAGGCGTTTCCGTAGTTCCAGCTCCCATAACACTTCCTTGTGAACATTCAAATCGTGATCTGTAAGCTTTATAAATTACTGATGGAGGACAAGGTCACCGTAAACCAATATTGTTGGTTCGCTTTCAGGGAGTATCAGCATGGTTTTCAAAAATTATTTTTCCCCACAATACAATACGGTCGTTGTCGTGTGACCTCCCATAGTTCTGCCCGTACAAAATTGCATTGCGGGCCTGTGCGTCGTAAACCTCGATGGGAGGTATACCTGCCCCCCCACCCCCCACTGTATTCAGATGCAACACTCAGAATGTGGCACCTGCTGTTTGTGCAAGAACGCACTTTCTGTGGGTGACTTGTTCCATCCAAGACCCTTTTGTCATCAAACTTTCTCTTGAGTCAGGAAACTACCAGTACCCAACTGCCAGTGTGACAATGGAAGCCTCATTCAATGCAACTGGACTTCAACACTTACAAGCAGACTCCCCTCCAAGCTCAGAGCCCCAACCAGCTTGTACAATGCCACTTGCCATCCCACTGGGGATGCTGCAAGACACAGGTGGAGCAGCTACCCCAAAGCTACAGTCAAACTTCAATGGCAGTCGAGAGCGGTGCCAGGGGAGTCACAGCCAGGTCCCACACAACCTCTACAGCATGCACAAAGTAAACACGGGGTATTCTGGACATTAGGAGGCAGACACCATCTACAATGCAGGGATGCCACAATATCATGGTCACCAGCGGATACGACACAATCACCAAACTGGCATACGGATCACAGGAAGGGAGTCTATATCAAGCTTTGGTGGGGGAGCTTTGCTGTTCTCCCTACACCGGAGGGTGTGCAAGTAGACAAATGTTGGAAGGATGTTCCTCTTTAGTATTCAGGAGCCATAAGTACAAAGGAAAATGTACTTTACTCTTAATTGTATGTAGCAGTTCAGGAGGTAAATAGGAACGGAAGGATATGCACCAGAACATTCAATCACCAGCTAAACAATTTCCAGCCCATGTTCCTGTGGCGGCTGGTACATTTTTTAATTGGAGGGGCATAAACATTTACCACAAATATGCAAGAGCAACCAAGCATATCAAGGTAGCTGGAAATAACCAAGGAGGGTTCGGCGGTTCCTCCAGCCCCCTTACATATTTTTGACTAAGGGGTTATAAAGGGTGAATGTTAGGCAGAATCCTGTGCAGTTCCCTTAGGGAGCACTACAGAAGATTAAGACTACAGGTGAGAGCAATAAATCCCCTTTGGTATCAGTCTGTACCACAAAGATTTAGTTGGTAGCTGTGGCTGAGCAGTCAGATTTATCTCAAGAGGGAGATGAGCAGTATTCAGGGTTTACACAATAGGCGTTCAGTACTATGGAACAAGGAAGCACTGACCAAAGCTTTGTATTAAAAAGTAGATATATATTTATTTTATACACTTCTAATAAAACACATTTATCACAGTCATCAAGCAAGTTAAATAAGTCAAAGGAAAAATATACACACTCCCTAGTTAAATTGTAGACCAAGTGAGCCAGAGTGAAAACTGAGCAAAACGGCACAGTGAAAACCACACACAAGGGATACTCTATCAATTTCTCACAAGGGAGGGAAAGCACAATTTATATAGAAATAGCTTCTTACACACCCTAGCAACACTTCCCATAAGTTTGTGAACCAGATTAAGCAAGACAGTGCATCAGTATAGGCAATAATGAAATGAAAACTGAGCAAAATCGCATTTCACAAGGTTTAGAAAGGGGAAGAGAAGGGTAGTTATAAGAAGTAGGTGCACCAACACAGTTCTAGTTGAGAATCAATCTAAAGAAGGCAGTTCTAACAAATGTAGCCAGAGTCAGTAGGCCTGTGCCAGAGTCAGTGGTACAGGGCAAGGAGCAAAATTTTCTTGTAGCTGCAGTCAAGTCTTTGGTTAACGATGTTGAAAAGGTGGATGTAGAAGTTGAAAGACAATGTTAAGAGAGAGAGGGGCGGCCAACCCAACAGGTAGGTAAAGGATTTAAAACACCTTTAGTGCTACCGCGAAGAAAGGGCGGCCTGGCGGAACAATGTACCTTTAAAATGAAGAGGTGGCTCCTGCGGTGGCGGTTGTTCCTGGTAGTTCCTGCAGTTCGGGTGCTCCAGCAGAGGAAGAGAGGCTCACGTTGTTGAGGAAGGTTCGAGTTAGTGCACTACCCAGGGATGAAACCAGCCGCGGTGCTGCCCGACGAATAAAAGGTATGCTCCTTTAAATCGCGGTCTGGGTGGACTGGTGCCTGGCTATCTGGCCTCTGAGTACAGGGTACGGGAGATTCGACCAAGGCAGGTCCAGGAAGGCGATTGGCAAACTGGTTGGCCCCACCAGCTCAAGGGAAGAAGGCTCTTGCAGGTGAAGATCTTCTCTCGTCGTGTGGAGAAAAGTGGTGAGACGCTGCCGCAGGGCTTCACCGGTGGTTCAGTCATTGCAGATGTCTTTGGCTTCTCTCCTCTTCGGTTTCTTAGTTCCAGTGGGGAAGTCTTGCTCTTCCAGTCCCCAGGACCCTGCTTTTATGCAAAAAGATCCCCATTCATACAGCCTTGCTGTCACTCACACAGTGGAGTGGTCATCTTGGCGGGAGACCCTCCAGCCTATCAGGATAGAGTACGACATGGGTTGCTGGGGCAACCCTGTCCAGGGGTCCTACCCCCTCTCCCACACAATGGACCAACCCCAGACTCAGTGGCACCGAAAGGAGGGCTTCTCGGCAGAAGCCCGCCAAAAGGACGAACAAAGGATTCCCGACCTGAGTTAGGAGTTTAGAGAGAGACACGAGAAAGAAGCTATATTAAAGTTCTGGAAACCGAGGAAGAGGACCCGGAGGAGGTACAGGGATACCAGAGGACCCAGGACAGGGAGACACAAGTGACCGAATAATAGACAATATGAGCACCAACAATGATGCAGCCCATATAAGTAGCTGCAGGCTTCGGACAGCTCCAGGATAACAAACCCATAGCAGAATCCGTGGGATTGCCAAAATGCCAGTTCAGTTTGTATGTTATGTATGTTTACATTGTTTTCCATTAACAATTAAGAAATTTAAAAAAAAAAGTTCTGGCAAACAAAACTACCGGAGTCAAGTTAATATTAAAATGCTCCGGCAGTATGTTAGAGGCTGTCAGAAAAAGTGGTAGCCTCGAACAATGGGAAAATCCTATAGGAAAATATTTGCGGTTGAATATTTATGGTAGTAACCACTGCCACCAGCCAGAAACTTTTGAGAGAGGGACTGTACGGTACCCTCTCGAAAATGTAGGGGAAAAACTATTAACCCTCTCCAGTACCTCCATAGCAAGATGGTTTGTACTGGTTTAGTTCATAAAAATTGACTAGTAAAGTCAATTGGGACTTTACATGCCCTGGGAGACAGTCAGCCCCAGGGTATGGAGTCTATGTTTGGGGGTCGTTACGACACCCCGTGTCACTGCACGGAGGGTGCTGTGTAACACATGTGAATAAAGATGGTTCCTATGGGGTTGAGAAAATCCCATAGACATTAAACACAACAAAAGCCTAGAAAACACATAACAAAAATGCCTAGAGTGGGAAAAAGAGTCTTACTCTAGCAGGAAAAAAGAAACAACCATTCAAATCCAGCAAAGCTGCTGGGGGACTCTATAGGTAAGGGAAATTAGCCATAGAATGAGAATTCTCCCTAACAGTGAATTATACAGCACACTTACCTTGAACAAATTGGGTAAAAAGCCAGAAAATGTTCAATTGGTTTTGTAGGTTAACTCAAATTCTAAAATGCAATAGGTGCTGGTCACAAACAGTGCACATGCACATTTCCCAACGCATTTTCATGCCACCTTTGCCCAAATATAGACCAGAATCAAAACATGTTCTTGTTGGCTGTGCCTATACATCCCCATGATGGCTGCACCAATATATGATCATTCCTATTAAAAAACATATTCCTGTTGGTTTTGCTTGAAAAATGCCTTGCCACAATAAGAAAGCATATCTAAACTGGCTGCAGAACACTTACGTTTGCTTTAACCTTGATGGGCAGTAAAAAAAAAAAAAAGCCACCATAAGAAATGGGTAGACTTGCTGCTCCATTATACCAGTCTATTCATAAAATAAATCATCCTTTCTTTCATCCACAATTATTCCTATGAATCTATGCTAGATGCCCAGTAAAACAAATACCGTTGTTGCCCCGCACCCCTCAGCCCACCTTGCCCTCCGCAGAAATCTCCCAGCCCAGCACAAACACACATGCGCACACACACACACAATATTCACTCACTCATTCAGATACCTTTTATAATGCATAACAAATTATAATCTTACCTGCACTCAGCCTGGGTTCCAACTCTGCTCCGCTGCCTCCACAAGGCCCTCCTGCACAGTATGTGTGAGGAATTCGACCATCCGCACGGCAGGTGTGCACTCGCCTGGGCTTTTAATTTTTTTTTTTAAAGATATTGAATGATGGGAGATCAACCTCGGAAAATGTGTGGTGCTAAACAGCGCACATTTTCCCTATGCTCACTGAACAACAAACATAGATCTGTGTACTCTGGCGGGACACAGCCTACAGGTGCAGTCCACCCTGTCACATTTAGTTGGAATGTGACAGCCAGGAGTCCATGAAAGCATCAAGAGGAAGAGGGCCTTCCTCACCTTCCTCCTGCCATGGCCAGCCTAATTAAATATCAAAGGATCGTGGAGCCCGAGTTGACAGAGCGGTCCCGTCGCCAAGAGGAAGCACGAGTGAAGCCGAACCGCAACAAGCGGCCCGTGAATGGTGGCCGAGGACTTTAAATCCCGCCTTCTGCTACGTGTGCAGCCTCCTTTGCCCCACCCACCGGACCAGCCTGCGGGCCTCCACTATCCATAAAAAACTCCGGGCACACGCACCGGAAGTGCATGGAAGTGCTGTGGCTGTTTGGCTGGGAGCTCTGGTGTTGATCATTTGTGTAGAACTTTGTGGACAGTAATGGTTCGTTTGTTTTCACCCTGCAAGGTCCCGTCGCCAAGAGGAAGCACGAGTGAAGCCGAACCACGACAAGCAGCCCATGAATAGTGGCCGAGGACTTTAAAGTAAATACTTAGTTGAATTCTTCCTGCAGTGCTTCCAGCGTATAGGGTTTACACTTATCAAATCCTGCTGCTCTTTTTTTTCCACAGTCCCGCCTTCTGCTACGTGCAAGGCATAAAATAAGCAGTTTCGCATAGCAATTTGCTATGCAATTCTGTGGGTTTGCTAATCAAATGGACACTTGTGTAGCAAAGTTAGCTATTTAAGTTGCCCTCTTCAATGAAAGTATAGCTTGCCCTGCATTCCTCTCTTGCCCTTAATACTCTCCTCACCCTCTTTTTTCTGTTCACTTCAACTGCTAATGGTGAGAAAGTGCAGCACTAATCATCTCCTCCACTCTTAAGTACCAAAGGCATGTGTGGGAGTGCTAGGCAAGACTATAATTTTCTTTTTCAAATAATTGCAAACCAGAGGTAATCGGGATGATACTTTTATTTGGTGTTCTATATCCTGTCTGGCAAAGACCAATATGTGTCAACTTTATATTTTTTTTAATACAGTCATGCAATTCCATTCCTAAAGTGTAAATTGTTACATAATGCATAATTACAGTATTGATACTATAAAACACTGCATCATCTCAATGTTTTACAGTTTAGGTTGCGTAAGATGCATCAAATTGATGAGTTAACACTTTTGAAAATGTACATGATCAAATGCTTTTGATGGAAAACCTAGTTCTGTAACCTGCAGGTTGCGTTCATCTTGCAACTGGTGCTCAACCCATGAGCGAACCCATACTCATTGGCATTATACTGTTACTCCATACACTGTAACCTGAAAATGAGATGACCACAAACTACAATAGTCCATCTAGTCTGCCCAGGTCTCTGCCTGCTTCACAATCCACTCTGCTTAGTCTCTTTCCCTCCTTTTACATAATGAATACACCAAGCTAACTAGATGCTTACGCAAATTGGTGATCAATAGTTCCATCCAGTCTGTAAATCTACAGATCTACTGTAATACCAAACACTGTAGTTCGCCTCTAAAGCTTGTTTTGGGTTAGAATTATGGATGTATTATATATTACCACCTGCAGGAGACAGCTGGCCATACAGTTTGTCTGAGCCTTTTTATCTTATCTATGTGTGTTGGTAAGATAGCTCAGCGGGTTGAGCGCTCGCTGCTGCGATCTGAGTGTGATCTGCAGGTCCCAGGTTCGAATCCCGGCAAGACCAACTCAGCCTTTCATCCTTCCGTGGTCGATAAATGAGTACCAATTTCGGTTGGGTGATATTGTATGTAAATGTGCTCTGTAAAGCACTTTGGATTAAGGCGCAATATAAATAACACATCATATCAATTTGTGTCCATTCATGCAGCTAACAGTTTACATTTTACAGGCACTCATCTATGGCTTTCAAAGTCTTTTTACCCACTCGCATAGCCGAGGTAGATGTTATGAAGGGCAAGTAGCATTTAAAAGAGGTTTTAAACTTGTATTTAACATTTACTTTGTTTGCTCTACATGTCAAATATTTCACTCTGGATGGCTGGCCTCTTGGTGGCAGCAGTGTGCAAAATAAAGTGGGTTGGTAGTGACATGCACCATTTTACAGAAATGGCATTTTTAATTTGTTGTCCTCCTATGCTATGGGTCAAGTGCATTTCTCTTAGGTTGAATAGGTAAACTAAGTTACCTGACCTGCATGTCTAGCTGAAGTTTAAAGAATCTGTAAGGCCTGACTCCTCTCACTAATGTCTTATTTCAGCGACACGCAAAACTGCTGGATTGTTTTCCATTTCATGTCATGGGTACAAATAACTGCTGGTGACATTAATAATATTGGTACAAAATAGCTAATCAAATGGGTCTATTTGCTAATCAAAAATATTTTCATTAGCAAACTCTGCTAATCAATTTTTGAAAACTAATTTATGCCTTGATGTGTGCAGCCTCCTTTGCCCTGCCCACCGGACCAGCCCGCGGGCCTCCACTATCCATAAAAATCTGGGCACGCGCAACGGAAGTGCATGAAAGTGCTGTGGCCGTTTGGCTGTTCCGGTGTCTCGGGGCAGTAGGCTGCCAATCTTTTCTAGACAGGTAGTTTTAACCGTAACTGCCACACTAACATTGGAAACAGTGTGTGAACTCAGTGTATTTATTGACGTCTAAATAATATTCGATCATTATGACGGACCGTCAGGGTGAATTCGGTTTGGCGGTATGAGGAGGAATAAAATTCCATCTCTTAGGAAATAGCCAGGGGCTGACTTCTTTGCTGCGGTTAGCACGCAGTGGGCTAGTTAGGCACAGGCTGCGGCTCTCCCCCTTCCCCTACTGGGTGTGGAGAAGGAGGAGCTCTTGCAGTGTGCACAGGACTGCTCGGCAGCACCGAGGAGTTATGAATAGTTCAGGGACTCTTCGCAACCTCTATTTGTGGAGGATTTGCCAATAGAGAATGTAAATATCAACCCCAACTGTCTTTTGCCATCACATGACCCTATATCTTCAGGTGACTATAGTAAAGATTAATCTTTTATTGACACTCCAATGTTTTTCCTGCCTGTGAATTCTATTCCGGTTAAAACTTTAGGGGTGTGTGGTGAAGAAAAAAATGGGCATGGGCGGCGAGCTCACAACGATGCTCGTCATCTTTAACAGATCAATCGTTGCTGAACTGCGCAAGCAAACCAAAGACCTAACAAAATTAGCTGAGGATTCCGTTTTGTTACCATCTAGGCTGGTCAATGCCCTAATGTCCTCAACACAGTGGGGTACTCTGGGTGAGCAGTCATACAAGGTGGACAAGTGGGATATGAATGGAGTTGGAAAAGATATTTGGGCAACAGCATTACCAAGGGAAGGGATTACAATTCCAGACTCATTGGTTGAAAATGTCAGTCGTGAGGTGGTCATGAATGATGTAATTGTACTGCCTGAGGGCCTGGATGGTACACATGAAGGGACGTGGATGCCATCAATACCTGAACAGATGATAAAAAACAAAAACAAATCTGCTAAAAAACAAAAAAGAAAATTGGAGTTACATAAAAAAAAAAAAATCAGAGATTATGGGTTTAAACATACAATGGAGGAGGAAAAGAGGGAGGTATTGGCATCATCTGAACCCCCTATATCATCTACTGGTTCCCCTGAATGTACCCAGGTTGTTAGTTCTGAGAGTAAAGGTTTGCAGCCTAAATTGTACTCTATTGACCAAGCTACGCAGAGTGAATACTTGGAAGGTGAGGATCAGCTGTTTGACATAATGAAAAAAAAAATCCACTGTTAACAGTGTTAAACAACTAAAGTCTCTTGAGAATGGGTTGCATGCCGTTTGAGTTCTTTACAAATCCAGCAAATGACCTGAGTAAGGAGTCCCAGATGGATGCTCTGAGTGGTAAAGGGAATATGGAGGGGACGGGAACGGGGGTTGTTTAGATTAACCTTGTGCCAGCCGCATCCAGGTCCCGAGGGCAGTCCTCAACAGTTAAAGGTTTGGGCCAAAAGGATGGTGTTAAACCAAATACCAATCCCTTCACGAATAACACTCTAGTTACTGCCCCAAACCCGAACCCTCAAACGAAAGGGGTAAAAACAACTGAAAATTGACCAAAATGAGTCAGTTAACAAACTGATTGTAGAAAGCGGTATAAATGAAGAAATACTGATGCAGGCTGCTCAGAAGGTTTTAGCCTTAAATCAAGGCCTAAAAGAGCCTACGGTGACTATGAGTAATGAACCAAATGAAATGGAAGAGATACATTTCTGTGAAACCACTGATGTTGAAGTAAACTTGAATAAAACTGAACCATTAGATATCTTCATGAGGGGGCGGGCAGGGGGGAGTTGAGAAGGAGGAAACTTGGTTTGAATACTGTGCGAATAATTTAAGAAAATCTGTGTTTACCGAAACTCCTGATCTCATTTCATGCGCAATGTTTAATGAGGGTGGGCGGCGGCCCTTCAATAGGCCATTTATTCTCTCACTTTTTGCATCCATACCTGAACTAAGTCTTATCGCCTCACCAGATATATTGCCGATTGATTTCATCCATAAATTTCATCCATAAATTTAGATATGACTTTGTAAGATTGGTTATACCGTCTATCTGTTGGATTATCCCTTCTAATGAAAGAAGCGGAATCTCTCCAAGGCAGAGGATTTGATTTGTTTACATTCATCCCCCCAATCCCTGCTGTGGGAACACAGAGAAAGGGGCCCAAGATTGGGAACGGTGTGTCCTATGAGGGAAAAAGCTGGTTCTAATTATACCAAGCGAGAAGAGAAGCCTGATAGTCAGGATTGGAGGTGGTTGGCCCTTTCGTTGAGAGAAACGATCAACACATTGAAACAGCTGGGGAAACCCCTCTAGCAGGTGGGCTCTACTGGAGATTTAGTAAATTGGAACTCACAAGGGTGTTATTTACTGAATAATGTTAGCCCGACTGATAAACTTTCCACCTTCGACTTATTACAGGAGACCTGGGCTCGAGATAAGTTGGGCTGGGATGGTTTTGCGGTGGACGTAATATGTGCAACAGGTGGTGTTAAGGGACGCCCAAAGGGTGGGTTGGTGCTGGCTCACAAAGAATCTGTGCATATTAAAAAAACGGGGGGCTGGAGTGGTATGCAATCAATTTTGGTTGTCACTTTCATGATTGGGGGCAGTGGGGGCAGCTATCCACTTCTTATTGCTAATGTTGATTAGATTCCGCTTGAGCATACAGATGCTCAACTGGAGAGTGAGTTGATTATTTTAGGGGAAAAGATGGGGAAAAGATTGATTTGTGGCTATTTGACAACTTAGGAGGCCAAATCATGATAGCCGGGGACCTAAATGCCTACTGTTTGGTGGGCAGGGTGGTTGGGGACGTCCTATACTTAAATAGGAGCTCCTATGTTTCGAGGGGTGGGAACCCGAAATTAAGAGGTATTCTCTGGTTACATTTTGGGGATTTATGGGGCTTGGAATTGGCCCACAATTATCACTATACGTGGAAGGCAAGGGGTTTTTCTTCAATAATCTATTATATTTTTATGTCTGCTGAACTGAATTATAAGGAACAAGTTACTTACCTGTAACTGTTGTTCTCCAGCATGGGTCTGGCATGGATTCACATGCTCATGAATATTCCCCGTCGTCAGGCTGGGAATCCTCGGTAAAGAAAAAACCAGTATCAGTTTCGTTTCTGATCTGTCTTTCGTAGTAATAACCAATCACTGGTCTCTGCGTCATACTGACCACAGCCAATGACTGCCCTCTACCTAAGCACCGCCTCTGGCAGCCATCTTCAGATTTGGAAGCACGTGAAGTGGCAGTATGACCAAGTGAAGAGCCGCAGAGGGGTAGGCGGGAGGGTTCGCATGTGAATCCATGCCAGACCCATGCTGGAGAACAACAGTTACAGGTAAGTAACTTGTTCCTTCTCCAGCATGGGGTCTGGCATGGATTCACATGCTCATGAATAAAGAATACATAGCAGTACACACATGCACAACCACGGGAGGTGGCAAAGGCTCAACATTAAGCAGTACATCAAACTCAACATTAAGCATCTTACCTCCTCACCAGGCTCACCTCAGGCGAACAGGTTGCGCAGCACTGCTTGGCCGACCCTGGACTCCTCCCTGGAATCCCGATCGACGCAGTAGAATTTCGTGAAGGTGTGCGTCGACCTCCACGTAGCAGCCCTGCATATGTCCAGCAGGGGCACACCAGAAAGGAACGCCGTGGTAGCTGCGATCGCTCTGGTGGAATGGGCTCTCGGACGGCCAGGCAGCGGTCGGTTTGCCAACCGATGACAGTACATGATACAGCCGGAGAGCCATCTGGAAATGGAAGCCTTCGAGAGAGCCTTCCCCTGATTGACAAAGAGTTGTGACGTCTTCCGAAAACACTTCGTGCGGTCCACGTAGAACTTCAGCGCTCTAGCCACATCCAGCAAGTGCAAAGTCCTCTCAGCCGGCGACGAAGGCGACGGGAAGAACACCGGCAACACCAAGGGTTTGTTGAGATGGAAGTCAGACGGTACCTTGGGCATGAAGGAGGGGTGCGTCCTGAGCACTACCCTCGTGCCGTGAAAAGTCAAGTACGGGGCCTTGCAAGAAAGGGCCTGGATCCCTCCCACCCGTCATGCGGAGGTGATGGCCACAAGAAACGCTGTTTTCCACGACAGAAATTTCAACGGGGCCGAGTGCAGAGGCTCGAACGGAGGTCCCATGAGCTTGGTCAGCACCACGTTGAGCTCCCACGCCGGGGCCGGAGCCTTCACCGGCGGGAACGATCTGAACAGTCCCTTCATGAACTCTTTCACCAGACGATGAGACCACAAGGACGTCCGGCCCGTGGTCCTGGTGTATCGGGAGATCGCAGCAAGATGAATCTTGATGGACGCGTGTGCCAGTCCAGCTTTGGCCAGCGTCAGCAGGTACGGCAGTACCTGGGGAGCCGTAATCCGTAGGGGGTTAATCTTCTGTGCGTGGCACCAGACAGAGAACCTCTTCCATTTGTGTCCGTAGCATTTAAGAGTCGAGGACGCCCTGGCCTTTGCAAGAACCTCTCTGCAGTCGGCCGGTATGTCGTATCCTCCAAACTCTAGCGCTGCAGGAGCCAGGCCTGCAAGTTCAGCGATTTCGGGTCGTGGTGGAGGATGGCGCCTCCTTCCCTGGAGAGTAGATCCGCGTCCACCGGCAGCTTGATTGGCGGGGACGCTGACAAGTCCAGAAGGTCCGGGAACCATATCTGCCTCGGCCACGCAGGTGCGACGAGGATCATCCTGCACCGTGACCTCTTGAGCTGGTTGACGAGCCGGATTAGCAGTGGCAAAGGAGGGAACGCGTAGAGGAACAGGCCCTCCCAGGGGAACGAGAAAGCATCGCCCATGCTCCTCGCCTGGGGAAACCTGCTGGCGAACCTCCGGCACTTGGAGTTCGTCGCCGTCGCGAACAGGTCGATCTGGGGTGTGCCCCACCGTCGGAAGAGGCGATCCACTAGATCCTGCCGTAGTTCCCACTCGTGGCACGAGCGCAGCTCCCTGCTGAGTGAGTCGGCGATGGTGTTTTTTATCCCTGCCAGATGAAACGGCACCAGAAACATCCTTTGGGCGACGGCCCAATGCCACAGGTCCTGCGCCTCCTTGGACAGTGCTGGGGACCTGGTTCCGCCCTGTTTCCTGATGTAAAACATGGTGGTGGTGTTGTCGGTGAAGATCCTCACCACCTTGCCCTTGAGGGACGGAAGGAAGGACCTGAGGGCCCAAAACACTGCACGGAGCTCCAGGACGTTGATATGGAGGGACTTCTCCGTCGGGAGCCAAAGGCCTCTCGCGTGCAGATTTTCGGTGTGCGCTCCCCACCCTTCCAGGGAGGCATCCGTGGTCACTGTCTCCTGGTGGTCTGGGGTCTGGAAGTCCATGCCCGCCGTCAGATGCGCGCGGTTGCCCCACCACCGGACCGCTCGGCGGAAACTCTCGTCGAGTGTGATCCTCTCCTCGAAGCCGCCCGTCGTTTGGATCCAGCACGCGTCCAGGAACTCCTGCAACGGGCGCATCCGGAGCCTGCACATGGGAATGAGGTAGATGCAAGAAGACATCATTCCGAGGAGGGACTTGATGGACCTCACCTTGGCCGCGTCGGAAACCAACATCCGCTGTACCTTGCCCAGGATGGACCTGGTCCTTTCCTCCGACGGGGAGGCCAGAAGGGACACTGTGTCGAGCTTCGCTCCCAGAAACAGTGCGTTTTGCGCGGGTACCAGGTGGGACTTGGCGTAGTTCACGGAGAATCCCAGGTCCGTGAGAAGTTGGACGGTCCTTGCCGTGTGCTCCACGGCGAGCTCCCTCGTCTTGGCTCGGATGAGCCAGTCGTCCAGGTAGGGGTAGACGTGGATCCCCTCGCAGCGCAGCTGCGCCGCCACCGGTGCAAGGCACTTGGTGAATACCCTGGGTGCCGAACGTAGTCCGAAGGGGAGGGCTTTGAACTGGTAGTGACGCCCTTGGACCACAAACCTGAGGAATTTTCGGTGCCCCTTTAGGATGGGAATATGGAAGTAGGCATCCTCCAAATCCAACGACGACAGGAAGTCTCCTTCCTCCAGCTGACCCAGGACGTGCTGGAGGGTGACCATCCGGAACTTCTGCGCCTTGATGAACTTGTTCAGACGTCGCAGGTCTAGGATGGGGCGCCATCCTCCCGTCTTCTTCTTCACGAGGAAGTATCTCGAGTAAACTCCGGAGCCCCGAAGCCTCTTTGGGACGAGTTCGATGGCGCCCTTCCTGAGCATCGCCTTTACCTCCAGGAGAAGCTGAGGGACGTGAAGCTCTTTCCTGGCCACGGGGGGGGACGCGCGGGCACCTTCTTTGAAACTTGAGTGCGTGGCCCCGGGCTAGGGCGTCCAGCACCCAACGGTCGGTGGAGATGGACTCCCACATGCTGACGAAGCTCGCCAGCCGGCCTCCCACCGGGGTGCTTCGGTGGGGGCCCGACCCCACGGCCGGTTCAATCCTGTTTCGACGAGGCTTTGCCGCCTTGACCTCCTTGGCGACGACGGCGGGGTCCGCCAGACTTGCCTCGTCCTCTGTAGGCCTCCTGAGACGACGAGCGGGCCGCTTGATGGTAGGTGGAGAAACCGCCGCCGGAACCTTTGGAGGCGCCCTTGCCTCCGCTGCTCCGAAAGGGCGTCCGTCGTTGCTGCAGAACCCCAAGGGCCCGGGCCGTCTCAGTGTCCGCTTTAATGGCCTGAAGGGAATCGTCCACTGTTTTCCCAAACAGGTTGTTCCCATCGAACGGCATGTCCAGGACTCTGGTCTGTACGTCTTGACGGAAGTCCGTAGCCTTGAGCCATCCACGCCGCCTAAGGCACACGCCGTTGCCCAACTGGCGAAACCCAGTGTCGGCTATGTCCGTCGCAATAGTGATGGCGTGGTCCGACGCCACCTCACCTTCCTGTAGGATCTCCAGGGCATCCGCCCTCTTGTCGTCCGGTAGGAAGTCCAGCAGGGGAGCCAGTTTGTACCATAGCTCCCTGTCGTAGCGGGCCACGATAGCCAAGGCGTTGGCCGCTTTAATCGTCGTCGCTGCAGACGAGATGACCCTGCGTCCCATAGCGTCCAATTTCTTTCCCTCGCCGTCCGGTGGGGAAGTCGATGTGGAGGCCGCACCCCCCCCCCGCTTTCTTCCTGGCCGCCGCGGAGACGACGGAGTCCGGGGTAGGCTGCGCCTGGAGGCACAGGGGGGCCGCGTCCGGGACCCGGTACTTCTTCTCGTACCGGTCTCTTCTAGCTGGCGTCGTGGAAGGGTTCTTGAGGAGGGCGAGGCCCTCATCCCAAATGTCGTCCAGTAGAGGCACCGCGAGGACCGTCTTCCTCTTGGCCTCGCGCCGTTGATAAAGTAATCCTTCCTTTTTCTTCTCCTCAGGGCAGAGTTGGAAAAGCTCGGATGCCCTGGCGATCATGGAGTGGAACGATCCAATCTCGTCGGGCGGAGAAGCCCTGGTGGGAGGTGACGACGGTAGATCCTCGTCGTATACCTCGTCGTCCGTACCCGTCGCTGCCGTGTCAGTCCCTGTATCATCCCCTCGGGTGGACGGGGAGGAGGGCTGGACGGGGCGCGACGGCTGAAAAGGAGGTGGAGGGTGAATCCTTCTTTTCTTGGGCGGGGGAACACCAGAAGGTCCCGGTTCAGGATCCCCCGACGGGAGAGGTTCCTCCGTCGGCAACGGTAGTCTCGTCCTTATCTCTGAGCAGAAGGACTGTATAGCCAACAAAATGGCCGCCGAGTTGTCTTGCGGTGCTGGCAGAGGGGAATCCGACGGGCGATCAGGGGCCCCGTCGGCACCCTCGACGATGTCGTCGTCACCTGCGTCGGGATCCATCCCGACGGGCCGGTCTTCTTCCACGCCAAGGCCGTGGCTTAAGACCTCGATCAGCTCTTCCTCCGAGGTTGAGGCCGAATCTACGACGCCCTGCCCCCCCTTTTTCTTCCCCGCCGGGGATTTCACGGGGGTCCTATCGATGGGCACAAAAGAGGACTCCCTCCGAGGTGGCAGGGAGACTCTGAGCCCTGAGGTCGCCACCACTGGTGTAGCCTCCACAGGCTGAGCCAGGGCCGCCGCGACAGTATCGATAGAGGGCTTGGCCGGATGGATTAAGGCCTTCACCACCTTAGGTGCGCTCACCGCCTTATCCTTGAGGGGGGGGGGGGGGAACACTGCCTCGCTCCCCCTCCGATGGGGCCTTCGAGCTCGACCGGGGCCTCTCCAGGAGCTTCGCCGGGTGCTCGCCCTTCCTCTTACCCGACCCAGAGCGTTGGGTCGTGGCTGATGGTGCGCCCTGCCTGATGCCCGTAGAGCCCGACCGTTCGCCGCTCCCGGTGCCAGCGGACTCGCGGTGCTTGGCCTTGTGTTGGACCCCCGTCGCCGGGGCGTCCTCAAAGGTCTTAGAAGACCGCTCGGATTTCTTCCTCTTCTTCTCGCCTGACGGGCTCTTCCCTTCCAGCCAGTTGGCGAGACGTTGATGGCGGTCCTTCATGGTCCGCTCCGACATATTGCCGCAAAACGCACAGTCCTTCTCCACGTGCGTCTTGTCCTCATGTAAGCAGTAGAGACAAAAGGAGTGTTCGTCCTCCTTAAAGACGTTCTGCAGCTGGCATCCAGGGCAGATCCTGAACAGCTTTCCGGGCGTCGAGCTTCCCTTCTCCTGGGCCATGTCCGGGCCTGAGAAGCTTCTGGAGTCCTCCAAAAGCGTAGCTCGACGAAATCTTCACCCTTGAGGGGCGCAGACGAATCCGACACGGGTCCCCGTTGATCGGATGGAGAGTCGGTGGAGCTTGAGGCTCTTTTGACCGAAAAAACGAAGTTTTTGAGAAAAAACGTGAAAAAATAGCACTAACGCTCGAGAGCAATAGCACGAGGATCCCAACGCATGAACGTGCAGTAAAAATCTGAAGATGGCTGCCAGAGGCGGTGCTTAGGTAGAGGGCAGTCATTGGCTGTGGTCAGTATGACGCAGAGACCAGTGATTGGTTATTACTACGAAAGACAGATCAGAAACGAAACTGATACTGGTTTTTTCTTTACCGAGGATTCCCAGCCTGACGGGAAATATTCATGAGCATGTGAATCCATGCCAGACCCCATGCTGGAGAATACATATAATTTTGATGTTCAAGCAGTACAAGTCAGTGATCACTGCATGCTAGCTATTGAAATAGCGTGCAAGACACAACAACAAGTACCCAGTTCGTGCAAGACACAACAACAAGTACCCAGTTATTATAAAGAAGGTATTCGGATCAATCATACAGGGAATCAAATTAAATGGTCCTTTTCCAAGGCCCAGAGATTCACGTCGACGACGATAAAGGAATACGATGGGTCTCCCTTGAGCCAACGGATAAAAAGGTATTCTGTAAAGAACTTGGAGAGGTCACGGGTAGTTAGGAGTAACCCTGCGAAAATTAAAAGACACTGTGCAGATATTGAGGTCCACGA
Source organism: Ambystoma mexicanum (assembly GCF_040938575.1). NCBI lineage: Eukaryota > Metazoa > Chordata > Amphibia > Caudata > Ambystomatidae > Ambystoma > Ambystoma mexicanum. The sequence continues at coordinate 177,817,974 of NC_090936.1, forward strand.
ATGTAAAACTTTAATGCAGAAGGAGTTACAAAGGCTCTGTAGATTGGTTAAGTTTGATGTAGATTTTTTGAAAGAGAAAAAAAAAATAAAAAAATCAAACAGCACTACACAAATTGGCTGATTAACCATAGAAGTAGAAGAGCGCAATTAGAAGGGGAATTGATGCAGAATTCATTAAGGGACAATAATTCGGCACATTTTTGGAACCTTATTAATAATACCGAACGTTGCAGAAATCTTTGGCCCTGAATCCTATTACAGAGGAGGCTCTGGAAGGTCACTTCGAGTATATACAAAAAGGGTATAGGGTCGCACATTCTATCCTTGGACCTACATAAACCATTGTCTGTTGCTAACTCTGTTGAAATAGTTAGTGGATTCATTAGAAAATCAAAAAACTCGGGGGCTCCAGGACCTAACAATCTCTCAAACAAAATTCTGAAACTTAATCCATTATACTGGGCTAGAATTCTAACTATGTTATTCAGTGATGTGCTGTTGACTAAGTATTCCTCGCTCTTGGAGGGTCTCTATTGTATTAACAATTTTAAAAAAAGGCTCCTGTATGTGCCCAACAAGCTATAGGCCGATTTCTATTATTGACCCCAATTCTAAAATGTTTGCATCAATGGTTTTAGCAGACATTCAAGAGTGGATTTTGAATAATCATATTCTTTATATTAAACAAATTGGTTTTAAAAAGCCAAACAATGAGAAGGGGAGCGAGGTCAACGTTTATTGCGTCAATGGACCAGAGTATGGCCTTTGACTTAGTAGACAGTTACATTATGGCAAAAAATGAGTGCATTGGGGATGCCAAAAATGGAGAAAGAAGAAGCAAAAAAAATGAGAAAGCGGGCACCACTTGGAAAAATCCGTTTGGATTCAAGAATACAAATGTAGAAAAAAGTAAAAAATGATAACGATCTGACCTTTTAGAAAAGTATACAGGAGCTGGCTGGGATGAGTCTGGAGACACCCCGACTCGAAAAACATGTGAAGCAGGAGACTAGGTAAAAACACCCAGCCACACAGCCGCTCTCTGTTGCACCCAACCCCTAGTGAGGAAGAGTTTATTAGTGACGCTCCTTGAGATTTGTTCAATAAAAATGATTGTTGTAAAACAAGACTCATTTCTTTAGAAAATTTGCTCATCTAATTTTGAATACCTATTTGCATATTGAACATATACAGTTTTGGAGAACTCTATAATTACACAACCCATCTTGGGTGCAACGGAGAGCGGCTGTGTGACTGGGTTTTTTACCTAGTCTCCTGCTTCACATCTCCTGGACATTGTGATCAATTTATATACAGATACTAGACTTACAGTACGCTTAAACTTCGAGGGGTTGCTTTCATCGGAGATGCCTACATATAATGGTTTACGCCAAGGATGCATGCTAGCACCAACGATTTTTAATCTATATGTAAGTGGTGCTGAAAATGCTCTGACCAACAAAGATTTGATATCGTCCAAATTGGGCAACGTCCGAGTTTCCTGGCAAGCTTATGAAGACGATTTCCTGTTATTGGATAACACTAAGATGGGCTTACAACATCTTATTAAAGAATTTGAAAAGTTTCTCTCTCAGCTACAATTAAAAATGAACCCAACAAAAACTATTATTATTTGCATGGGTAAACCTTGTAAGAGTGAGAACGCTTACACATGGTACTGTGATGGTAAACATATCAAAATACAATCAGCGTTCAATTTCTTTGTTATTGTTTTTCTGGTACAGGTTTGCTTTCCTTATTTAAAACCCAGTTGAATGCGAAGATTGAAGTTGTTTTGAGACAAATGCGTCTTATTGAAAAGAAATTTGGCAAGTTTACAATGAAAACCATGAGGGTATTTTACACTATGAAATTGATTCAGAGGCTATTATCTGGTATGGAATTTTTTGCCTCAGATGTTATGGATTATCTAAAGCTGCTTGAAGGTAGACTATGGAGGGGTATTTAATTTTTTCTACCCAAATGTATCCCTATCGAAGTTATTAGATATGAATTTGGGATCCAATCTTTGAATTCACTTGTGATTGGTAAAAGACTCCTTTTATGGAGGAAATGTATTATGCCAAGGGAAAATGATCTATAGGTTTCTGCTGGAAATGTAACATCCTGTATGTTTATGAAGGAATTGCATACTGATGGTGAAAATTTGCTTATGAATCTGGGCATTGCATGTTGCACTTTAATCAACAAACCCAATAAGATCAAATTAAATATTAAGGAAAATGATTGGCTAGACACTCTAAATGTAGTGTGCAACTCAAAGCTGTATAATCAGACCTATTCTTCATGGAAAGGTTTTCCTGAAATGGGAGGGTATTTGTTGAAGTATCCTTCTATGAGGACTCGGAACAAATTCATGTGTTGTAGAATGAATGTGATGTGGACAAATCAAATTAGGAATATAAGAATGAACTGAGGAAGGTTGGCAATGGTGTCGATTTTGTAGAAAAGAGGGGGCGGAGGAAACACTTTATTGCTTATTTATCCCACGCTTATGAGTCAACGTATTGTGTACTTTGCTCAATTTGTGAATTCAACTGCTTGTGTTAACAGAGAATGGCTCTGGCATAGAATGATGCACGAAAACCCAGTAACTTTGACATTACGTGTTACCGCTTTTCTGAAAAACATTTGTGATCTTTCTTAGAGTGATGGTCAGTGCTTGGTGTGATATATTGAAATTGTATTATATGTGATATTTGTACCTTTTTTATGAATGAAATTGTTGATACTTGTATATTTTTAATGTGAACATTTTTTGCTGGATTTTTATGTCAAAATTTTGTGTATTTACTATGTATCTTTTGTATTATATTGTAAAGGTTTACTACAAACCAAAACAATTAAATAAATATCAAAGGCTCCATGGATCCTCCCTGCCCATTCTCAGTCTGCTTGTGGAAGCACATACTGATAGTTATTGAAGCAGGCCTGCAAGAGGAAATCCAACAACTTTTTGATATGCATTTGCGTCAACCTGAAGTCAGCTCCAACCGCTTAGTATGAAGGACAGTGAATGTCAGAGGGAAGTAGTATGAATTGATGGAGAGAAGTCTGTTCTCGTCATAACTTCAAGGGAGACCTGCACTTTGATCAGGAGCCAAAGAGACCTCAAGTAACCTTACAGACCCTTTGATCCACAAGAGACAGGAAGATGGATGGGAGTTGGTAGTACATGTTTTCACCCCTTTAACTTTCCTGTTGCAAAGCACTATGGTTATGACCTCACGCATAACAGAAGATTGTTGGTGGGGACCAAGGATTGGTTAATTACGGTAGGCTTAGCCTGCACCAATCACTGGGGCCCATTTGGCTTTAAAAGAGGACTGAGCCCCTCTCTTAGCAGATCATCAAGACTTCGCAAGGAGTAACAAGGATCATTTTGGACCCTGGCCGAAGGCACCCTCCGACTTACCACTTCCGCCAGTGAAGGAAGCCCAGGATTTCTAAGAGGGAAGCAAGATCCCTCCCCTAAACATCTCAAAGGGATATACTGAATCCAGAGGACCCTCTAGCAGCTCCATCCGGTACCCAGCTCGCACACATCATGTCCTGCTAGGCTGTGCAAGTGCCAGAGAGTCTCTGAACCGAAAGGAGGATAAGGCCATTGTCTGCAACACTCTCCTCAGCTTTGGGCCGTCCACCTTAAAGGACAAGCCCAGCGAAGCAGCTAGGAGGAGTGCACCGACAAACATCAACCAGCGTCCACTTTTAAAGGACATTTTTGAGGCAGTGGAGCCCCTTAAGCTGCAACCGACTGCACTGCTGACTGTTGTCATGCAGCAGTCACTCACGCAGCCCGAGATGCCTCGACCGGTGCTTCAGACTCGCCAACCAGCACTGAGTCAAGGATACCGATGCCTGAGCTGCCGTCTAGGCCAGCCTGCAACTGTCCGTCCAGTCTCGCTCGCTGAACTACCTGCCGCCAGATACCCGCAGCCGTCTCCTGTCTGGAACTCTGTCGTGGAAGCTGCAAAGCGCACTGGAACTGAATCGAAGCTGTTGAGCACCAAGAACCTCTACAAGCAAAAAGTACATTATGGTTCTGTCCACCTGGTCCTTCTCTGAAAGCCCCTATTGACATTTTATGACCCATTGCCCTTTGTGCTGAAATATCCTTGAACATTGTGATTAATTACTTCACTGACTGCCCTCCTGTCAGTATCCAGAGTGCATCCCTGTTTCTTCTTGAAAATGCCTGTCCTCTGTATTGCTTTACAGGGTGGGTTGTATTTTGTAGTGTGATAGAACTGCCTGGTGCGATAATAATAAAGTAGATGTGTATACAACCTTGACTGGATAGTCCCTTTTATCATTGGGTAATAATTGTAATTTCACCTTGTTGCAACTCACCAACGATCCACAACCTTGCGGAGATAAGCCTGCCGTTCCGCCCATGTTACCAAAATTGGACAAGGAGATTTATAATTGACTTGCGTTTTCAATCTGTTCAGATCCCTTCTGGTGTACTAGAGATGTGGGGCTGACTGATGGTTTAGAAACAGATATTCATCCCTGTAGCACTGGTGCCCCAGAAGTTGATTCGTAACAGTACAAACAGCAAAAAGGAGCGCTTCAAGGTTCCTGCAAATGCACGCAAGTGCTGGAGCATGTCATTGACGGCACACCTATTCCTTTGGATGTGTGGTGAGGTGCAGGAGTGCCCTCCTGCATACTCCATCATGTAGTAACCCAGCCTGCATCCTCCCCATTGGCCATGCAAGGTTGAGGAAGCAAAAGTGTGCACTCAAGGTTTTGCCTTGGCCTCAGCGCCGTGAGGCCTTCCCAAAAGTGATGAAACGAATAGCAGCAGCCACAAGGGGTAGGGGTTGTCGGATTATCGTGCATCTAGACGACATTCTGATTTCAGCGCAAGACAGCACAGCGCTCCAAGAGCAGGTGCGTTTGATATGCGCCCCAATTACTTCCCTGGGGTTTCTAATCAACCTAGACAAGTCAGAGCTAAAGCCCAGGCAGAGATTAGAGTTCTTAGGATTTATGATAGACACCAACAGAGCATGCCTCGAGCTGCCCTCTCTGAAGATGAGAGCCATCAAGAAGAAGCTCAGAGCTGTGATCACGAAGTATCTCGCTTCGCAGTCCTGCCAGAGTTATGGGTCTCCAAGCAGCATCGATTCAGGCGATTTTTCCAGGGCCTTTGCATTTCAGAGCCCTGCAGAGGCTGAAGATAAGGCATCTTCGAGGGGGTGTAGGTTATCACCAGACAGTCCCGTTGTACAAGGAAGCAAAGGCGGAATGGACTTGGTGGTTGCAGATCATGGAAGCGTGGAACGGCCGAGCTATCTTCGGTGATGTCCCGAACTAGTCAGAGTCAGACGCCTGCATAGCCTGTTTGGGCGCCAGATGCAGCGAGTCAGGTTCCAAAGAAATGTTAGAGTTGCTGGCAGGCTCCTTCGCAGTACGAACATTCGCCAGGGACAGAGTGAACTGCTGCATTCTGCTGAAGATTGACAACATCTTGGCAGTCCAGTACATAAACAGGCTAGTGAGTACAGGGTCCAAAATATTGGCCGAGTTTGCGACAGCAGAGTACTTACCAGGGGAGCCAAATGTGGTTGAGGACTGGAACTCACATTACCTGGTAGATTGAAGTGACTGGCAGTTGCAACCAGCAGTATTTACGGGGCTGCAGGAGAAGTGGGGCCCGTTCGACATCTATCTCTTTGTGTCCAGATTGAACGCACAGATTCTCAGGTTTTTCAGCTGGAGATTGGTTCCGGGAACGGACACCTTTCGCCACAGTTGGTCAGGGGTGGCTCATTATGCCTTTACCCCATTCATCATGCTGACAAGGGCACTGGCGAATGTTCGGAGTTAACAGACAGAGGTGGTACTAATAGTGCCATTATGAAAGTCTCTGCCGTGGTTTCCAGTAGCAATGGAACTTTCTTTGGATTTTCCAAGGATGATTCTTCGCAGGTCGGACCTGCTGCGCAACCCAGCTGGTCAGACACGCCCGTTAGTGGACATGGGACGCCTGCAACTACTAGCATGCAGGGTTTCAGGCAGAGATGGCAATTGCCAGGAATTTTGCAGCTCGCTGCTGAGTTTATCAGAGACTCGTGGGCCCCGTCCACGCTTAAGAGCTACAGCGCTGCATAGGACAAATGGGAATGCTGGTGCAACCAACAAGGTTTTCATCCTGTTTCTGCACCTGTAGTGCAAGTTCTCAACTTCCTAGCAGGCCTGTCCCAGGACGGACATGCGTTCAGGACCCTTAGGGTCTACAGGTCAGCCATTTCAGCCGGCCATGAAAAAGGAGGATGAATTTCCAGTAGGGTAATACCCAGCAGTTGTGCGACTTTGCATCCGGCGAAATTGAGAGTACCTCCAGCGCCCAGATAGGATGTGCTCTGGAACGTGGAGGAAGTGTTTGATTATTTCTAAGCTGGCCAGACAATAGTCAGTTGCCAGTATCTAGGTTGTCTGGGAAGTTGGCTATGGTGCATTGCCTAGCAGCCTGCAGAAGAGGGTCAGATGTGAAGGCGTTTGAGCTTGACAGGAAGATTTTCTATCCGGATGGAGTGGCGTTTAATATAGCTAAACGCATGAAGACTGCCTCTAAAGTAACATCTTATCCTTACTTCCCTGATAATCTCAAACTCTGCGTAGGACAATGCATCAAAGACTATGAGAAGACAGTAGCTGCCGGCAGGAGTGACCCAGTTGCTAATAGCGCGTAGGAGGCCTTATCACGCAGTGGCTTCAGCAACAATTGCTAGGTGGGTCAGAGGGTTTATAGTCATAGCATCGAATGCCTTACCATCTAAAAAAAGCATTGAATAAAAAAGCAACAAATGTATAAATGTATTTTTTTTCTTTTTTAATGGGGGACCCCCCCAACCCCACTTTGTTAACCTTTAAAAACCCAATACAATTAAAATAAATACTTTAACTTGGAAAAAAAAACTGCATTAGATGTTTTTTTTCAACACTTTTATTTTTAGACGTTAAGGCATTTGATGCTTTGGCATTCAATGCTATGACTAGATACCGGGTCAGAGATATTGCTCAATTAGCACATTCAGCTAGGCACACAATGGCATCTAGACCGTTTGCGGCAGACATGATATTATGAAGTCAGCTGACTGGTCCACGGATGCTACTTATAAAACGTTTTACTTTAAGCCTGTGTCAGAGATGGCCGCGACAGTGATTACTAGCTTTGAACAAGCAAAATACTTGCCTCCGTGCTTGAAATAGAATAAAGATAACACCTGCTATTGTGCAGGGAGTCTCGATTCTATTAAAGACACGGAGGAGAGCATTATCTCCCCCATTGGTAAGCTGGTGGGCTTTATTTGTGCAAATAATATGATGTCCTATATTAAAAAAAAAAGTACATTTAAATGTAGTGGGCGAACAGCCCCCTTCCAGCACTCCCAGGTCCCCTCTGCCCCAGTTGCCCTCCAGCACTGCCCCCCCTGGCAACCCTTGCACTCTGGGGAGGTTTCTGTATCCCTACAGCCCCCTTCCAGCACTTGGCACTGGTTGTCTGCACTTACCCATGCAACTGCCACCAGCCGGCCGCACTTCTTATTTATTGTTCATATTTATCGTTTCTATTACTGTTTATCCTAGGTACTGCACTTCCCCTCCCCCTTCGCACTGCTCCCCTTTCCCACCCCGCCCTGCACTTGCGCAATCTCAATGTCACCTAGCCTAGTAAGATCGTTGTCCCAGTCTTCCCTCGGTTCCCCTCCCTTGCCTCGTCACGCCTTGAAACACTTGTGTATAGGCACGTTATAAATGCCATATCATATCCTTGCGTAATGGCATCGTTTTCTTCTTGCCACATTGGGGATGACCAGAAGAATTGAGTCTTCATGTGCAGCCGGGTGTCTGGAGTTGACCTGGATCGACTTAGGGATGGACGTCATGGACATTCCGGCGTTTCAGGTGCCGTTCTTCCAATACAGTTTAGAGTTGCCGTACGGGTGGATTGACTATTTTCCTAGGAGTAGAGCAGGTAGTTTGTGATCAAAAGAAAGAGGAAGGGACCCAAGCAGGCAACGGGTCATAGGAGAAGCTTATCCAGAATTGGTGGACTTTGCTCGTCAGACTACAACGATCAAAGGACTTTGGAGAATTTGTACTACCCAAGTGTTTCGTTTGGTCAAAAAAAGTAATTTAAAAAGCTTTTTTTAAAAGATTTTTTATAAAGAAAGTTACATTGAAAGGTTGCTGATGAGCGGAATTAAATAAAGTTAAACATAATGCTCGCCTACGTGTCTTTAACAGAATCAAGACTCCCTGCGCAATAGCAGGGGTAATCTTTATTCTTGAGAATTCTATATAAGTGCAAACCTACAATAAAAATCAGTGGAAAACACAGTAAATTCGGCTTTGCAAATGCAGAGAGTGAAATAACCCTTTTTGGTTGTAGGTGGGCGTTACAGAAAAATCGTACCTTCAAAATGTAAGCTGAACTTATTGCCTTTGGCAATCCTCGCTTCACTTGACGTTGCTACAACAATTGTGCTGGTTGCACCTTTCCCGCAGGCTCTAAACGAAATCGACTTCAAAATAAAGAAGCACGTTCTTAATGCAACACTGCCCCCTAATGGAATGCACAAACATTTCACCCACATAGTTTATACAACGAGGTCTCTCTCTATCAAGAGGAACCATTTTCTCTGTAATTATGGGGTGGAAACAAGGCTTATTTCTTACATTCTTACTTCATGCGCAAATTCATGCAGCAAAAAAACAAAGTAACACCGCACATGCCAGATTTTTAATGGTCCTAGAATGACAAAGGTAAGGACAATATTATATCGGACAGAGGCATAATATTGCATGTATGATATATGATGGATTATTTACAACGTGCTTAGCACCCAGAGGATTCTAAGCGCGGACCCGGGGAACAAACCTGTGGTGCTCTGTGTAGTTTTGGTTCCAAGGCGAGTAGGTTGCCCCTGAGCTATCCTCCTGAGTGTGAACTGGTATATTATTTTATTTTAATTGTATTTATTGTTCATTTGTAATGCGCCTATACACAAGTGTTTGGAGGCACAGCAAGGCAGGAGGGGTCGGGGGAGGTGGGAACAGGAAGGAGGAGAGTAACAATCCTAGTAGGCCATGCGTCATTCAGATTGGGCAAGTGCGGTGAGAAGTGCAAGGAGGAAGGGAGGTGGGGGAAGGGCAGGGGTTGGGTAGCCACAACTAAGTGCAAAGTAAACGGGCTGGAGGGCTATAAGGGTGCAGGCCTAACTGCTAAGGGAATGAGTGGGGGGCCTATGAGGGCAAGTGCAAGGTAAGGTGGGGTGGGGGGAGAACACGGGAATAAGTGCAGAGGTAGAGAGGGCAGCAGAGGGCCTGGTGCCCTGTAGGACTCTGAAGGAATCAGGCCACCAGTCTCAAGCAGAGAAGACATTAGCAGGGGAGGAAGATAAGAGGAAGGTTTTAAGGAGCCTCTGGAATTTAGGGGGTCTGGCTCAAGTCTGTGAGGGAAAGGGAGGCCATTCCAAAGGGAGGCAGCTGCGGAAGCGAGATCTACCCCTGCTCTCTGCTTGGAAAGCGTCGGACTGGCAGAGAGTTAGAGCTAGACGAGCAAAGGGTTCTAGTGGGGAGGTATTTAAGGAGAGACAGTTGGATGTAGCAGGGTCCCAGGTCCCAGAAGCCTTGTGGATTAGGCAGAGGGTCTTTAATTTGATTCTCGCAGCAACCAGGAACCAGAGGAGGGATTTGAGGGCTGGAGCGCTGCAGTCCCTGGGCTTGAGGCCAAGAATAAGTCTCACAGTGCTATTCTGGATTAGTTGAAGGGGGCAAAGGGACGAGTTTGGAAGATAGAGGAAGAGGGTGGTGCAGCAGTCCAACTTGGAGAGAACCAGAGCACTGGAGACATTGAGTTTCTGGGGGAAGTTAAAGAAGGGGAGAATGCCTCTGAGGAGGCGGAGATGAAAATGGGCCTTCTTTGCCAGGTCCAGGATGTGAGGAGAGAAGGAGGAGTTGTAGATGACGCAAAGGTAGCTTCACACTAGGGTGAGAGGATGGAGCCCAAGGAGGGTGGCCATTGTGGGGGATGGAAAAGGAAGCAGGGGTCCCAATGAGAAGTATCTGTCTTACTGGCGTAAAGGCAGAGATGGTTAGTAGTGCACCATGCCTGAATAGCAGAGAGGCAGTCAGTGATGAGTGTGGAAGAAGGCGGAGGAAGAGAAAGGTAGCTTGAAGGAAAGCCATGGGTCATTAGCATAACTCAAAGTTAGGAGAGAAGGAGGAGATCAGATGGGCTGGGGTGGCAAGGTAGATATTGAAGAGCCAGGGATAGAGGATGGAGCCATGAGGGACACCACAGGTGGAGAGCGAGATGGTAGGCAGGAAATAGTCCAATTGACCCTGAGCAGAGGAAAGAAGACAGCCAATCCAAAGCCTGGTCCGTGATGCCGTGGGTATCTTGGAGCCGATTTATCAAGGTGCTATGATTGACTGTATCAAAGGCAGAGGAAAGGTAAAGGGTGAGAATGGAAGGGGAGCTGGAATCGGGATTAGAGAGCAGGTCTTCACAGGTTTTCAGGAGAGCAGTTTGTGCCTCTAGCTGCTCTGAGGCCAGACTGGTGATCGTAGAGACAACCAACAGATTCAGTGTGGTGGATAAGCTGGGAGATGGCCAGCTTCTCCAGGAGTTTGCGCAGAAAGAGGGTAGTGGAGATGGGGCGGTAGATTGCCAGACAGGAGGGGTCGGCAGAAGGCTTTTTGAAGAGAGGATGCACAAGGGAGTGCTTGAAGAGAGAAGGGAAAAGATCCAGTGGCAAAGGAGTGATTGCATAAATCAGCTATGGCTGGAGCAAGGGGAAACAATGTTGTCCTTGTTAGTTCTGGAGGAGCAGGGTAGCACCTGCTTCGATGAGCCTTTCAAGAGCAGACTTGTCTAGAAACCTCAATAGGTGTTACGGGAGAAAAGGAGGAGAGTATGAGGAGAGGAGAGTGTGGGGCAAGGAGAGGCAAGGGGGGGAGGGAGAAGGATGAGGGGACGAGTTTTAGAAATGAAGTGAGAGGCAAAAGAGGTGCAGAGGGTCAGGGAGGGAAGAGAAGTGGAGACTGCAGTAGGGTTGGCTAGTTCCTTGCAGATTTTGAAAAGATCCGCCGTACTGTTTTTTAAAAAAAAAACAATTTTTATTAGGTTCAACACAAAACATCATGCATCAAAACATCGCAGTATAATCACATGGTAAAACCACATTTTGCATTTTCTCCTCACCCCCCCCCCCTCCCAATAGCCTGCTCTTCACTTCCATCCGCCCTGCTGCTTTTTCGGGCATTTCCATGATGTCATCCATTGAGGAACCCTCTTCCTCGAAACCTTCTAGGTGCCTCCAGTCTACCAATGTTTGCGCGTCCTCCTCCCCCCCTCTGTTCGTAGCTTCCTGCCACACAATTGTTTCAGCATTCGTCCACTTCTGAAAATCCTGCCACCAGGACACCAGGCCTCCACACTCTACCTCCTCTTTGATTTCCAACTCATAGCAATCTTGCGTTTAGCCAGTATATACGCCAGATCTTTAAGCTTGCTTACATGTTTAAGGTTACATGGTCTAGGGAACCCGCCAAGCATCCCCGCCCACAGGGAGTCTACGTCCAGCATTATCTCCTCCTCAGCTAGTAGGTGCGCCACCTCCATCCAGAACCTCCTAATTTCAGGGCATGGTCAGAACTTATGTGCCATTCCAGCATTCCCTTCTCCACATTTCGGGCACGCCTATGGCCCTGCATTTTTTAACCTAGCAATCTTACCAGGGGTCATATACACCCTATGAGTTACAAACAGCTGAATTTGTTGTAACCTTACATTCCTAGATACTTTTTTGATACTCTTGCACTCTGTGCCACAACCCGTCTCCCATCAACTCACCTCCCTCCTTTTCCAAATCGCGCCTTACTTTAGTTACCTCCTTTCCCACTCGGGTCATCAATAACTCATATCCGAGAGACCTTGTGCCCTCCCCCTGACACATCATAGAATGTTTCCACCACAGTGTCGGGCTGCTGAGCCAACACTGTCGCGGTCCATTTACTCTGAACTATCTTTATCAATTTGGCATATGTAATGTACTGACCCCGGTGTAGTCCAGTATCTCTCACCAACTCCTCAAATCATATCACCTCCCCTTCTTGCCATATATCTCCTAGCGTCGCTATACCTTTAGTTTCCCACTGTCCTCCAAGTATCCCCCTCATCTGGTGATCAATCCCATTGTGGGATGTATTTACCCATGCATCCGAGCCCTACCTCAAAACTGTGCAGTATTGGAAAACATCATGATGGCCAGAGCTTCCCAGAAAATGCACAGGGAAATGCATGAAGAATAGGCTGCCACTCATTTTTGCCGATGTTATGGGCATAGAAGGACGCTGCCTAAAACCACCATTGGACTACCCACACAGTAGTCTGAAACCATTGGGAGTGGCAATGCTGATTGCCAAAAGCAAACCCATAACTGTTGGGAATTCATTTTCTTAAATCCCAAAAAGGGGTGCAGTACCAGTACTCACCACTATCCAAAAGCCGGCGTTTTAAAACCACCAGATTTTGTAGAAAACTGAATAAATGAACCCAAAGCAAGCCAAAGAAAGACTTACTGAGAGGTGGATCCAATGTAAAGTTATATTCTGAAGTGACTTGAAGGTTTATAACAAGACTGGCTGAGCTGTGGATTTCAGCAGTTTAAGTAAATTTGGACTGAAAGACACTAAAAAAATCTAAATGTTTAAATTGACTGAGTGACCTACTTTTGTGTGTCACATAGGTTTCAATTGTTTAAATGTCATAGTTTTAAACTTAGAATCAGCATTCTAGCTGCATATGTAAAAATGTTTAGTTTTATTTGAATGCAGAAAACTGGGTAACAAAAAGTGACATTTTATCTGAAACCTGGCTTAAGGAACTGAATTCTGCCTGGCAACTACCCCCATCAGGAGTGAAACTTGAGTCACAGCTGTGTTCCCAGGCCTAGCTGCCCTTTTGCTGCTCACACCAAAAGGGATATGACACTTCCCTGATTGAATTACCTGGGCTCTGCAGGAAATTGAACAAAGCCCTGTCTTGACTCAGGCAAATGTTTTATGGCGGGAGTCGTAAATGGAGATTTCTCCTGGAAGCACAGGGGAGGGGCACTGCCTGTGAGAGCAAGCTGGCTTGGCAGAACTGGAAAAACCAGAAATTCAACCTTGTGCTGGAGGAAAACCACACCCCTTTGGGGCCAGAACATAACTCTAAAAAGATGAATAACTCATAGAGCGGACATGTGAAAATTGTATAAATGACACCATAATTCTTGTGATTTTTCTGCCCACATTTTAAGAGGTTTTTAGAACCGGTGGCATGTTCAGGGGGGTTTTAGCGGAAAAGAGGATATTACTCAAAATGTGTGCATGTGACAAATCTGACACTTCATCAACTAATGTCCATACTCCTTGCGCACATGTGTGTAAATTTGGGTCAATGTCCGGAATTGCAAAATCAGTTAAAAAGTGAAATATGTGCCATTTCTGAATGCAAGCCCTCAGGAAGAGCAGATTTGGACAGGGTATACCTCCTGTAATGCATGATGGGTGCATATGATTTTAAAACAATATGTACCTCTGCAAATGTTTTTTTTTTAGCAAATATAGATTATGTGTAATTTGACAGGGGAGTGTCCTCTCTGCAAGCCATAAAATGACATCGCTCTGTCTCACAGTTCCTTCCCCAATCAGGGGAGAAATGAAAGCTTGGCCAATGATAAGTGGAGAGGGGCTGGCTAGTGATGCTGCTCACACACACCCATTTTAAAAACACATAAAAGCAGAGAGACAGGACAGATAGGGACTTTTCCAATCCATTTGCAGCTGGAAGCTCTGCCGGGAAAATCCATACTTTACCTCCATCAACCTTCAGAGAGCAGACATAGAGACTTCAAATCTATCAAATTTCCAGAACCAGAGAGAGAGCAGAGCTGACCCAGATCACTGTTAGCAGAACCAGAGAGAGCTGACCCAGATCACTGAAGTGCAGAGTGCAGTCCAAAACCTGACCAGATCCGTGGCAAGGCATATTTCTAATATATTGTGAGTACCTAGAAAACTGTGCAGAACCAATCTCTTAGTTAAGATAATATAATTCAAGCTATTTTAATCTAAGTAGAACTGCAGCTTAGCAATTGTGTTATTCTGCCATCATTTTTAAAGCTGAAAAAGTGTTGCGTTTAAAATTTGCAAAACCAAAAACGACCTTCACTAAATCGCTCATATCTCCGCGACCGTTTGTGCTAGAGACTTGCAGTAACTTTCATCTGGAAGCTGAGATCCTAGGCTTTCTTAGGACCCCAAAACGATAGTGATAGTCCTTGTAGTTCCTCTGTAATAGCGCCCGGCGCATTCGCGAATTTTACCGCGATTTGAAAATTTCTCCACTTGCAAAAAGATAGCTGCTTTTGCTTTCCTCTGAAAAAAATCGTTTGCCTCATAAAAACTATCCCTGCATCACTGCTAGAGTGAGCCTGAGCTAATATTAACTAGATACCACTCACCCTGAACCTCTAGAGGGAATTAAAAGCATTTTAACATATTTTCACTCCATTGCCAGCACATATCAAAGCATTTTGCCTGTGTTTTCAACTTCTGTAGTCTAAGTTGCTGGGGTTAACTGAATCACATTTAATTGCATTTCTGAGAATTGTGTGCCTTCCTTCCATTTCCTTGCATTGCGTAAAAGGGGGGGTGAATTGTCCAAGAAAGTGATTACATTGTCTTTTGCTGAAATCCTATCAAGTTATTTTCTGTACTGCATTTCATTCCACATTGCATCCATTTGAAACCATAAAAGTATTGTTGCTATCTTATCCATTTCATGTCAACTCCTTAGTGATTATAAAGAAGTGTGCTAGTGCCAGATTCTCCGTTGTTAATCTTTATCATATCAGATTAAGTGTGATATTCAATTATTAATTTATTATAAAGCGTGATATATATATATATATATATATATATATATATTGTTTAAATTATCAATTAAACCTTTTAACTTGCAAAACAGAACTACTTCTTGGCTCAGTGGGGTCAGGAGGATTCCAAGAGAGGGGTGTTATATAGGGGTAGTCATCCAGAACGCATGAACTGGACATAAAGTTATATCAATAAGGGTTTTCATTCAGTATTATAGACTAGGCGTTGACTTAGCTGTAGTGTTGAATTGAATCCTCTTACAAATTGGGGGCTCGTGCCGGACGTTTGGATTAGATCTACCATTTGTGCAGATTAATACAGCGTGCCAGCTGACCAGATACACATATCCGGTCGGATCACCACGCTGTGTTACGCTGTAAAGCACTCCTCATAGGAACGCTCTTAGGAAAAGGTCTGTTTTGCAAAAATAAAATACTAATTTCTGTAAGTCAGGACAGAGACCAATCTCTAGAATGACGACCTTGGTAGATATGAAAATAGCCAGAGAGCACCTCTTACATAAACTATTTGTGAGAGGTGAATGGACTGAACAGGGCCAGGATGCCTGGTTGCAGGCCATCACGCGACAGGTCACTGAAACAGGGTCAGACCTATGGAGAGATCAGGGTCCATTACATGTGGCCCTGAGTGAACTATATATGGCTCCTAAAGCCAAAGATGAACACAATAAGATTGCCAGGATAGCAGCATACCTGTACCTATATATGGGAGACATGCAGGATAAATGCACTGAAAGCCAAGATCTGGCAAATAAGCGACAGATGGCGTTAGAGAAGGTCCAATCTGACCTGGTCTCTTCTGAGCAGAGGCTGCAGGAGAGCCAGGAGTCAGAAAATGAGAGTAGACAGCACATCATTAAAATAAAGAGGGATATGGACATCCTGCAACAGGAAAAGGCTGACCAGGATACCAGATTTCTGGCCTTGCAGAAGGAGTACCAAGAAGGTTTGGACTCCCTACTGCAGAGCCAGAAAAAGCTGGAGCAACAGTTAGACTTCAATAGGGCATGTGCTGAGCAGGTAGTCACCCTGCAAAGCCACCTAGATAGGGAAAAGGCAGAGAGCAATAAACTGATTTTGAAAGACCTGGATACCCAGGCAGAATTTGACCAGGAGCGCCAGAAAGCTGGTGCCTTCCAAAGGCAAAGGGACGACCTGGCGGCACAGATGCAGGCTCTCAGTCAGGAAAGAGACACTTTAGGCCAGGAAGTCTGCCACTTAAAAAAGGAAATTGAAGAAAATCACCTGGCCCTCCAGGGGCTGGGTGACCTCCAAAAAGAAAACCGGAACTTGGTAGAGCACACCAGAAGGGTGGAAGATGCTCTGGCAAGAAAGGAGCAGGCCAGTAGGGATGGGACTCAGGAGGTAAACCTCCTGCAGCAAAGACTGGCCCAGTTCTCCAGGACCAACCAGGAAGCACAGAGGGAAAATGAGGCCCTCTGTCAACACAATGATAGGCTCCAACAACAGGTAGCGATGCAGGAGAGACTGATAGAGTCTAGTAAGGCCTTGACTGAGGAACTGAAAGCACAAATGCAGGCTCTTGCATTGCAACAGGGAGCAGGGGCGGATAGAGAAGAGGTCCGCTGGGAAAGAGAGACTCCTGACCATAACCTCAGGAGCCCTAACACCAGGGGCCTTCATCTCTCCCAGTCCCTGGACTCTACCACCCCCATGTCCCCTGGCGCACATGAGCACAGGGCCACAGGGATGGCAGATTACTATCCAGCTAAAAGTATGGGGCTCATAGGCCAGTACCACTCAGGAATGGAGGGGTGGGCATCCGGGTATGGGCACCCAAGTACAGTACAGTTCAGTGGGGAACCCCAGGAGAGTAGGCCCCTTAAGGGCATCCTGAAAACCTCTGCCCAGTTAGGTCAGTGGGGGGGGTACCCAGCAAATCCTGGCAGCAAGGAGGGATCTGAGGACTACTCTGAGCACCACAGGAAACAGGAGACCAGGTCCCCACATTCTGCCAGCCATTCCCAGGCTCGCAGAATCCGGGAAAACCTGGAAGAACAGACAGGAACCTCTGGGAGCAGTGCCTCTGAGTCAGAGGATGAATGGACAAGGGTTACCCGAACCAAAAAGGCCAATAAGGCAAAAAGGGCCTTGCTTAAGGACCCCTTAAAGCAGATTAAGGCGATCAGGAGCGTCATCACGCCTTACCATAAGAACGCTAAGTATTCTGTTTGGGAGCACTTAGAGTTGTTTGAGCAAATGATGGAGACTTTCCATTTGAAGGACAGCCAAAGCTGTATTCAATATGTAAAGTGGACCTTCTCCCCGGAATACTCCAGTTTCTTTGCGGGGCTGAAGGACCAAAATCATTTAAGATGGTCCACCTATAAGGCGGCCATCTTGAAACATTTTTCCATTCATAGAAATCCTCAAGAGGCTCGCAAGGCAGCCTACAATTTGCAATGTGGGGAGGATCAGGCCCCACAAGAATTTGTGCAAGAACTGAAACGTGCTTTTGCGCAGACCACCAGAAGGGTGCGCACAGACAGTAGAGAATTCATAAATACATTTTTTCATGCCTTGCCCAAATACATAATGACCCAGCTCGTGAGGGATTTTCACGAGAAAAGATCTTTAGACTGGGTCCTTGAACAGGCTACCCGGATCTATGAGGTGCAGAAACCGGTAGATAGCAAAAATAATGCTCAGAAAAACCCCAAAGCCAACAGCACCCCTGCTGCTGCCAAGGTGGCAGAGGTAAAGGTCACCCCCGTTTTAGAGTTGGAGATGGGGGGGCCTAAAAACCTACCTGCACCTAATAATGCTAGGCCCAGAAGGTCCTCGGGCCAGTCACAGACAGGGAGCCAGGGAGGCAGCCCCACAAATGGGGTCCCTCGCTCTCCTGATTATGTAAGTCCCCGTTACAAGGGAAATCGACCCATCCTGGGTTATGTGTGGACTCCTCCAGCCCAAGGGGGGGGGATCCAGCCAAGCACCTAACCCAGGGAACTTCCCTCCCAACTTCCCACAGGAGGGCAGAAATTCTCCAAATCCTGGGCAGAACTTTTTCCCCAGGTATCCACCCAATTTCCAACCCCAAAATCATCCATCCTTCTTTCCCCAATTCCCTGAGCCCAGACAACCTAATCCGGGAGAGGGGAGGCCAAGGGTGGAGGGGTACCCAAATCTTCCCAACTCGGGGTATTACCAGAGGAGGGACAGCTACCCTTCCCGGGATCAGCCCAGGGGAGAAAACAGGGCCCCGTATCAGCCTGAGCGGGTTTCCCAGTTAGAGCGCCAGGTTCAAAACATGGCGCGGGATCTGGGTCACATACTGAGGGCTCAGCAGAACCCTCAGATCGGCATGCCGGCGCAGAATGCACCCAACTCTGGACCTGGTGCCCCAGAACAATGACCGGGGCAGCACCCCGATAACTCACCGGTTCCCAGGGAGGAGGCACAAGGGGAAGGGGGGTGTAAAGCCTTGGAGGAAGCTTCCTTCCTCACTTGTAAACAGCCCCTGGAAACCCAGGAACCGGAAACAAAATCTCTTGCCCCTGAAAGTCTGCCTCCTAAGGAGCAGAGGGGGGGTAGGAGAAACAAAAGACCCAAACAGACTCAGTTTGAGGAGGAGTTACAGATCTTCCAATTTGAGGGAGAGGGATCCTCAGAGGATCCTGGGAAAAGGATCTTCTCCTTCAGAGAGGGGGGGAACTCCACCCAAAGAAAAATGGGTCCCTAGGGATGCAAATCCAGACTGGGGAGATGTGGAGACTGAGCTACCGCCGCCCACCATCACATCCCAGAACCAACAGCAAGAAAATCCCCTGGTTCAAACCCATCCTGGTGACTGCCTCCAAAAAGGGGGGGGGCGGCCCGGAACCGGAGCCAGGGGAACCCACAATGGCTCTGATCTCCAGTTGCCAAATTTTTCTTTCAGATTCCCAAGGCTCTCCACAGAATTCCGCCCAAATCTCTTCTCTTGCAATGTCCAAAACCAGAAAGTTAGCCCACCAGTTGTCCGAAAATGTGCATTATCTGTGCCCCCTTGAGGAGAAGGAGGGAAGATACCATGCCCCGGTACAAGTACAGGGGCAGGGTACAATTTTGGCACTGGTGGACACTGGATCTCAAGCTACCCTTCTGTCCAGAAGGGCCTTTGATGAACTGAATGCAGGAAGGGGAGGGAATTACCGAATTCCTCTCACCTCTCTTCCTGGACAACGCCAGAACTTTGACGGGAAGGAAATTCCCGTCGAGGGGACTGCAGACTTGGACATTAAGATCGGGCGACACAAGGTGAAACACCCGGTCATAGTAGTGACTCCAGAGGGCACCCCTTGTTTACTAGGGAATGACCTCCTGAGGAGGTTGTCACCCTTAATAGATTGCGTAAACAAGGTCCTCTGGACCCAGACTAGCCGACCAATAAAATTAAAACAGAGTGTCAACCATGTTAGTTTAAACGGCACCTGCCACATGGTTGAACAAAAATCTGACCAAGTAGAATTTCACTTCCAGAACAACCAAATTCCAGACGTGACAGTAATAGCAGTAGGACAACAGACTGGTGATGGAGGGTCCTCTCTATTTCTGAAAATCAACCTGCCTCCCAGTTTAAAGTGGTATTCCACGCTGGAAGGAAACACTCTGAAATTCTATACTAATCCACAATCAGAAACTCCCACTCCTATAGTCCAGAAAGATGTGAAATCAGCTCAAAGCCTGGCTGATATTCAGCAAATTGGAGAGCAGTTGTTCATCCCTGTTCAGTTAAATGATGGGAAGGACTCTGTTCTCGCTCGAGTGTGTGTGAACAACGGTAAGAGCTTCATCAGCGAAGCCATGTTCCACCAACTCCCAAAAGATCCAGCCATTCCCACCTTCAAACTGATAGACAAATGGGAAATGGACCTGGAAGCACCTAATTCCAAACATCTCCTGCCAAGCAGGTGTATGCTCAAAATCTCCATTGGCAACAAGAGCATAGTCCATAATTGTTGGGTCGTGCGAGACGTCCCTGCCGCCTTTTACTTAGGCAGTGACATTCTCAATCGCTTTGCCATTAGTTTGGACCTAATAAACTTCAAAGCTTGGTCCCGATTAGCGGATAATCCCATGGGCTTTGATGATCCAGAAAAAGCATTTAGGTCAGCTCAATTGCTACCTTATGCAGTTGAAATTCAGATCAAAGAGGAAGTCACAATCCCAGAAAGGACCCGACAATTCTCCCTGGAAGTGAAAGTTAAAAGAGGACAACATTTGAAAAACCCTGATGCTTACATACATCTAAACGCTTCTCTCCAACAGCAAGGGTTGGGGGTAAACCCAACTCCATTAGTCAACATAGAACATGACACCATTCTTTTTTTTTTTTTTTTAAACTTTATTTATTGGTGCACACAAGTCGATCACATACATTTCACCTTTCTAACGTAATTAAACTTCATTAATGATACACAATCAGGTATTCTCTGATTCTGATTCTTCCGCTATAGCCCTGTCCGCAAGGTACTGCTTGTACCGATCCCATGTATTTCTGGGTCTGGCTGTGGGTAGTACAGAGTCTATATACATTTCTTCGGTGTCGTTGGTCCACAACATGTCTTTCTCCCAGTCTGCCTTAGTTGGGGGGGTTACACTTTTCCATTTCAACAATATTGCCCTTTTGGCAATTAGCAAGCTCAAATTTAATAGTTTACGCCACATCGGATTCATCTTCTCAACCACACCCAACAAACATAGCTTTGGCGTCCACAGGACAGGTAGATCCGCCATTACATCAAGCGTAGCACAGACCTCCCTCCAGTACTCTTTCAATTTTATACATTCCCAAAGCATGTGGTAGATATTTGCATCCTCAGCATGGCATCTCGGGCACAATCCCGAGGTGGAGGGGTAGATTCGCTGTAGCTTTGCAGGTGTGTAATGCAGCCTATGTATTATTTTATAGTGTATAAGCTTATATCTGGAGTTGCATGAAATACTTTTGGTAAGCATACATATTTGCTTCCATTCATGTTCCTCTATTTGTTCCCAGTTGGGCCTTGCCTGGTGGTCCCCTTCTGGGCGTGTCTGGGTTATGATTTTATAGAGTGCAGCAGCTGTGACTTTTTGGGTCCCACTCGTGAACATATAGCCCAGCCCCATATTTATTTCTGGTTCCTTCGGAAGGGAGGGGTAAGCCCTTTGCATGGTGTCTTTAATTTGATGGTACTGCCATTTGTGTCTATTTGTGTTCCCCACTACTTCCTTTAGGTCGTCCCATGTTGCTAATAGCCCATCCCGGAACAGCTGGCCACACTGCGCAATCCCTCTGGAATTCCAGTGCGTAGCCACCTCCCCCCCCGAGAGAGAATGGTGAACGCGGGTCCCCCCATATCGGCATACTCGGGTGATACAGCCTGCCTTTACCAAATATATCCGCTATCTTAGCCCATGCTGTGGTTGTCACCTTCGTGGGGTCTAATGAGTTATGGTGTTTAGGTGTCGGTTCCAGCATTTTATGCAGAGCCAGTATTGATTCTTTAGCTTGTTGGTCATGTGGCGGCGGCCCCGGGTCAATGAAGTTTGCAGCCCAGTGTGCTGCATAGTAGGCCTGCGCCGAAAGGTAATAAAGCTCCAGATCCGGAGCGGCCAGCCCCCCCCGTTGGTATGTGTTAGTTAATGTCTTCCAATTAATCCTTGGGTGCCCACCCCAGACGAACAATGTGCAGGCACTCTTCATCTTGGAAAACAGTGTGCGCCCCGGCCACACCGGGACTGTGTGAAACAGGTAGAAAAGTTTCGGCAGTATGATCATCTTTACAAGAGCTATTCTCCCCATTAGTGATATAGGAAGGGTGCTCCAGCGCTTCATTTTTGCACACAGGGAGTCAGACAATGCATTATAGTTTAGTGCCCGTGTGAGCTGGGCCGTCCTCGCTATGTATGCCCCCAGATAGAGTATATGTGTGGGGCTCCACACGAGACCGGACAAGTCCCTGGGTTCCGTTGTATTCTTTGTGAGTGGGAATACCTCTGATTTATTAGGGTTGAGTCTCAATCCGGAATACCCGCCGAACTTATTCACCTCCGCCAGCACCTTGCCCAGTGTGTGGTCCGGGTTACTAAGATATAACAAAATATCATCCGCGTATAGAGTGATAATCGGCCTCCTGCCCTCCAACCATATTCCGAATGCGCTGTAGCGTGCCCTGAGAATGTCAGCCAGCGGTTCTATCACTAGGGCGAACAGCAGTGGCGATAGGGGGCAACCCTGTCGAGTGCCTCCCAACAGCTCCAGGACTTCCGTTAAAGCGCCATTGATTCTGATCCTGGCGTAAGGGTGGGCGTATAAAACTTGGATCCACCTTATGATATTGGGACCAAAGCCGTAGTTGCGTATTACCCCAAACAAAAAGGGCCAAAAAACCGTATCAAACGCTTTTTGCATATCCAATGAGACCGCTATTGCTTGGGTCTCCGGGGAAATTGTTGCTAGTATCTTGTGGCATCGTCTAATGTTGGTTGCTGTGGATCTGCCCATAATAAAACCTGCCTGATCGTCATGTACCATGTATGGCATTAACGATGATAATCTGGTTGCCAGCATTTTAGCGAAAATCTTCGCATCTGTGTTCATTAGCGACAGCGGCCTGTACGACCCACACTCCTCTGGCGGTTTCCCCTGTTTAAGCAGTAGCGTGATTACTGCTTCCCTTGTTGTTTTAGGGAGTTCTCCCTTATTCAGGGCCTCCGCCCACACAGTGTACAGCCTGGGCACAAGGAGATCGCTAAATTCTTTGTAGAATTCTGCTCCCAAACCGTCTGTGCCTGGGGCTTTCCCGTTGGGGAGCGCTTTTATCGCTTCGGCTATCTCTGCCTCCGTGATCGGGGTCTCGAGGGACTCCCTAGTGGCGTCAGCCAGGAGTGTTGTCGGTATTTGGGATAGGTAGGTGTCTATCTCCGCATCAGTACTGTCACATTGAGGGGAGTACAATTTCTTATAGAAATCGTAAAATACCTTTTTCACCTCAGTATCTTTAGTGGTCACTGTGCCATCCGGCAGCTGTACGCACGATATCGTTGTCATGCCTCTCTCTCCCCTTACCATTTTCGCCAGCAGTCTCCCTGGTCTTTCTCCCTCCCCATATCGTCTTGCAGCCACTGGTCTGTCGAAATAGCGGATCTCCTGCTCCGCTGCTTCTATGTATTCATCCAGTCTGGTTTTAATGTCAGCGATTATTTGCGCTGAAGGAGAGTGTGCATATTGTGTTTGTAAGGTAGCTATCTGTGTTTCTAGTCGTGACAGTCTGTCCCTAATGTCCCTCAGGACTCCGCATTCGACAGCTATAGAGCTGCCTCTGATGCAAACCTTGAACGCCTGCCATAGTGTTGCAGGACTAGACACCGTTCCCTCATTGATCTCAAAAAACTCCTGTATTTTACTAGCCATTGCGTTTCTATAGACGAGATCTCGGATTGCCTGGGGCTTAAACCTCCATGGTGGCCTACTTGCCCTAATTCCGGGAATTTTAATTGTTAGCTGTATTGGGGAGTGATCCGAGTACGTCCTGGGGAAGATATGTGTATCTGTAACCCAACCCAGCAACTCATTGTCAACCAGCCATAAGTCAATTCTTGAGTGCATGTCGTGGACAGAAGAGTAGAATGTGTATTCCCTTTTAGACGGATTGAGCGCTCTCCATGCATCTTTCAGGTTGAGGTCAGACATGTGAAGGTGTATTTTCTGTGCCGCCTTAGTGAGTGTCCTAGCCCTTATTGATGTGCGGTCCAGGTTCACATCAAGGATGGTGTTGAAATCCCCCCCGCAGATTAAATGGGCCGTCGGGTACTTTGCCAATTTCTCGAATATTCCAGCATAAAATTCTGGGTCATCTATGTTCGGCCCATACACATTAAGGAGGACTATTTCGCTGCCACTGAGGGTTCCATGTAGCAATATGTATCTGCCTTCAGGGTCTGTTTCTGAATGTGTACAGTGGAATTGAAGTGTTTTATGAACAAGGATCGCCACCCCCCTCGCCCTTCTCGAGTATGTTGTAAAATATTGATGAGGCCCCCAACTCGGGATTAGATGTCCAGTTAAATGGGGCCCTAGGTGCGTTTCCTGAAGGAAAACTATTTTGGGGCCTAGCCTGTTTATGTATGCTATTATCTTTCTCTTCTTCACATGTATACCCAAACCACGTACATTCCAGCTCAATATTTTCAGGCCATCGGTGTCTGGTCTAGCCATTATCTATCCAGAGATTATGCCCGTTTCCTTGGATGTGTAACCTAACTGTGTATTTAATAGTTGTAGTGTCGAAGACTTGTGCACTTTTCATTTCAATCCCAACTTTTTCAGAACTAGTATCCCAAACCATTCGCCCATCTCCTCCCCCCTCCCTCATAGTTCCCCGAACTTTAACTATGCTTATTGATCCCACCCTTCCTCCTCCCAACATTTAACGTGCACTTGCTACAGGGGGGGCTGTAGCGACCACCATTGCCCGGAACTCTCATCGTCATATCTAATATGACTGGTTCTCAGTTGTTACTCTCATTCATGTCCGCACATGCGGGTGTAGCTAGCATATGTGATTGTTCAGTTTAGCTTTGAGTCTCCCACATGTGGGCCCCCCAATTGGGAGCCTCAGCTGTTTACAGTCCCTTTTGAATCTGCATCATAGTAGCATTTTGTCACCCGTATGTTTCATGCGTCATCCTCGCTTCTTGGCCTCACGACAGGACCAGGGATGTGTGTTTCAGCAAAGTTTGCTGCCTCTTCGGGGAACGTAAAGAAGTATGTCTTGTTTTGATGCTGTATCTTGAGCCTCGCCGGATAGAGCATGGCGTATTTTACTTGACGTTCGCGTAGTAGCTTCTTTACACCCGTGAACAGTTTCCTTTCCTGCTGTACCGCCAGCGTGAAGTCTGGGAAAATGCGGATTATGTTGGCCTCCCACCTTAATTCCTGTTTCTCCCTGGCAGTCCTTAATATCAGATCCCTGTCTCTGTAATTGAGCAAGCGTGCAACAATGGGCCTGGGATATGCCCCAGGTTTCGGTTTGGGTGCCAGTGAACTGTGTGCCCTTTCCACGATGAACATTGCCGACCAGCCAGGATCCCCCAGTAGACTGCGGAGGAGGTCTTCCACCGCCTTTTCTATTGACCCCTTTAGAGCTTCTTCTGGAACCCCGACAATGCGGATATTGTTCCGTCGAGACCTGGCCTCCAAATCCTCACACTTGGATTTCACTGTTCCCAGATCGATCGCCATTGCAGAGACCGTGGTCTTCAAAGCCTCAAGTGCGTCCTCGGCCCCGGATATTCTTGTCTCCGCCTCTGTAATGCGTGCTGTTGTCTTGTCTAGCTTGGTTTTAATGGATGTAACATCAGCTGTTATCCCGTCCAATTTGACATTGAGCGCGAGAAACCCCTGTTGCATTGCCTGGAAGACCGCTTGCGGATCCATCATGGCTGGAGCCGCTGGTTGTTCACTTGGTGGCACTTCTTCAGACATCGAGGGTTGTGCTCCTCCGTCGAGTGCTTTCGTGAATCTTTCAATGGATCCCTTCACTTTCTTTTGACCAGAACGATTGGGCATTGTCTGTACGGGGTCCGCTCCACCCCTCCCCCTCTCAAGTCTCTGGAGATTGTCCAGTGTCCGCAGTCCGCTTATGTGTGTGGCTTGTGGCGTTTCCTCCAGGCTGTTATATACAACCGCCGTGGCCAGAGAGCACGTTCCAGTTCCTGCCACCCCCCTTATTGCCTTGTCCTCCGGTGCTGGCCGCCAACAGGGAGCATTCCCATCAGCTCCACACCTCCACTGGCCCCGAGCTCTACCGAACCCACACGGCAAGCTGGGGTGTGATGTCTGCAACAGCGGGGGGCCTGGGTGGATCACCGCAATGCCCCTCCAATTCGGAGTAATAGGCTCTTATCCCTCACGAGGGTCTGCTGGCTGTCGCACCACTCCCCCACCCCCAGTGACTTCCAGTGGGCCGCAAGCCCGCCGCCTCCGATGAACACCGCCTCCGTTTGCCACGGGCCACCACCCCCCTTCCGATGTGTCTCAGTGTCTGCGCCCTGCTATCAAGCCATGGGGTGTCCCTTGGGTCGCCGAGTGTCCACAGTTATGTAGGGGACGCGGTATGGGGCACGCGCCAGGGCGCCTATCTGCGTGGGCGGGAAGGGAGATCACCCCGCTGGCCCCGTCACAGGTGTCCTCAGTGCTCCAGGTGTCCGTTAGCGCGGGGAGGCCCGATGTGGACCCTCCCAGCGCCCACGACCGGACTGCGGTCGCGTACCCCTGCCGGCCGCCGGGGAGCAGCAGTTCAGTCAGGCCCCCGCGCCCTCCTACCTTGCGGGCCGCGGGCCCTGTCTCCGGATGTCTTGTGTCCTGGCGGGGGCGGGAGGGGGGAAAGGCTGCAGGCACTCAACGGTCTCCAGAGCGCCCGCGTCCCCCGCCCGGCCTGCTGTGCCTTCTCTGCGTCCTCGGCCGCCCGTGCCGCCGTCGCCGGGCTCCTCCCCTCCTTCAGCGGCGGTCCAAGCCGTATGATCTATTACACGGCGCGACTCCGCCAGTTAAGCGAGTTTCTAGACGGGATTTTGCTTGCCGCTAGATGAGGTGTTGCTCCATGGATTGTTCGCGTTTTTCAAGCGAACCGAGTCGATTTTTTTATGTTATTGGCTTCCAGGCCTTGGTCGTCGCAGGAGCTCACACGAGTGCGACCATTCCGTCTCGTGCGCAACAGCGCCCCCCGAACATGACACCATTCTAATAGAGGTGGATAACAGCGACTTAAAGAGTATTACTCTAGCCGCAGGCACCATTATTGGAATGGCGGTTGATGACCGACATTTTTCCATCGACCTAGTAAATGAACTGTTAGGACCAATCCCCAAGGACTGTTTTGACAGTGACAGGGAGGACAAAACAACACCAGACAGGATTTTTACCCGGCATGGGGGGAACTTCCTGGTGTACACTTCCTGCCCCTATGGTAAGGAAGATGTGGCTTGTGACTTCAGGAGGGATGAGGTGATTTTCCAGGTCCATGAGGGCTGCCTTTCCCACCTGAAGCCTCCAGTCCAAATCAGCACTCTGACCAGGGACTTCTCCACCCAGCTGGAGGAGGCCGCTGAAATAGCCAAACCAGAAGTCTTTCCAGGCTTCAGGCAGATGGTGGAAGAGAGAGTCAACCTAGCTGATGCCTGTGTGACTCTGGAACAAAAGCAAAAGTTGAAACAAGTTTTCTTGGATTTCCAAGATCTCTTTGCGGTAGACTCATATGACTGTGGTCGCACCGACATCCACACAACCACAATCCCCACGGACCCTGGCATGACTCCTGTGTTTGTGAAGCAATATCGCTTGCCTCTCGCATCAATGGAGTCCCTTACTGAAATAATTAAGAACCTTGAGTCCCGGGGAATAATCCGTCCAGTTCACAGCACCTTCAATAATCCGGTGCTGGGAATATTAAAGCCAAACGGCCAGTGGAGACTCTGCGCTGACCTTAGGGAACTCAACAAACGGGTCCATACTTCCCGATGGCCTCTGCCCTACATTGACCAAGGGCTGGCCCAGATTCAGGGGTCACAGGTATTCACTGCAATAGACCTGACCAATGGATACTGGACCGTGCCGGTCAGTAGGGAGGACCAATACAAGCTGGCTTTTACCTTTGGGGGCCAGCAGTATACATGGACCCGGACTCCCTTCGGATACCTTAACTCCGGTAATGAGTTCAATATTTTCCTACATAAGGCCATGCCCGACCTGGGTGCGAGGGGTAACCTGGCTTATGTAGATGATGTCCTCATCAAAAGTTCACCGGTGGAGGAACACATAGCGGAGATCCGTTATGTTCTGACGCAGTTGAGGGCCGCCGGAGCAAAACTTTCCTTTCAGAAAGCACAGTGGTGTAGAACCCGTGTTAATTTCTTGGGGCATGAGATTACTCCTCAGGGCCTCTGTCCCCAGGAAAAGAAAGTGGAAGCACTTCAGAAACTGAAAGACCCCACAACTCTGCGGGAACTAAGGAGCCTCCTTGGACTGACCAATTACAGCAGAAAGTTCATTGAGGGCTACGCAGAGATTACCAGACCCCTGATTCATCTCCTGAAGGGGGGGGTCAAGTGGGAATGGGGTCCAGAACAATCCGAGGCAGTAAGACAACTCAAAAGAAGCCTCTCACAAGCGCCTTGCCTAGCTTACCCTGTCAGAAACAAGGAGTTCTTCCTGGAGACGGGGTTCTCTAATACGTGCTTGACGGCAGTATTATACCAAAAGCATGACAAGGTCAATAAAGTAATCTCCTATGCGAGCAAAACTTTATCCTCTGTGGAGGAAAAATTCAACGATTGTGAGAAGGCACTCCTGGCAACGGTGTGGGCATTGAAGAATTACCGCCCGTTTATCCAGGGGGAACACATCATAGTGGAGACTCCACACCAGCCTCTGCAATATCTCCAAAGTGACAGAATCCAGGCCGGAAATGTGAGTAATTCCCGAATTACTTCCTGGATTCTGTCAATGCAAGGCTTTCCTGTGGAGGTCAGAAATGGCCAAAACAAGAAGAGTCCCCTCGCGCAAGGTCTGGCTGACTTGCATAATTGTGCCAGAGAAAACTGTCTCGAGGACGAAAGTCTAAAAATCAAGGACAACATGGAGGCATACCTTAATTCCCCACACAAAGTCTTTGAAGAAGACAAGTGTGAGGGAATGCCCACTGTCTATGTGGATGGATGCTCTTACCATGTTGACAACAACGGGGAGAAAGAACTGGTGGCCGGCGTAGGGAATGCATGGGTGAATGAGTCCCCAGAACCCTCCGCTGGATACAAAATTGGTCCCCGAAGTAGTCAGGTGGCAGAATTGATGGCTGTGCATCAGGCCATCCTCACTGCTGTCCAGCATCAACTCCACGAACTGGACATAATCACAGATTCGGATTATGTACGGAACGGGTTCGTGGAGCACCTGGTTAATTGGAAAACCAGAGGCATGTTATGTGCTAACAACAAACCCTTGAAACATGGGAAGTTGATCCAAAACATTGATGATCTGGTCACCTCGAATGAGATGACCATCTATTGGAAAAAGATCAAGGGTCATTCCAAAGTAGAGGGACCAGACAAAACTGGAAATGACTTAGCTGATCAGCTGGCCAAAACCGGGGCCATCCAAGGGGATCTAATTGAGATTGAGTCCCTATTGGGGGAAATCCAGGTCACTGCTATCACTAGGTCCCAGACAAATGCTCACAACGACCTTTCAATTGCACAATGGAGTAAGGAGACCCCTGATGCTGATTTGATTACCGCTCAGAAGGGGGATCCAATTATTGGTAAATTTTACCAGCACCTTGAGGACCCTGAGAACTTTCCCCTGACGGATACCGATTACATTGGGAAAGAGGACCTAAGAGTGTTGATGAAATGTCCAAAAATGTTCCGAATCCAAGACGGTTTGCTGGTAAGGAAATCCAAAGCTGGCCACGATCAGTGGGTGGTTCCTACCTCATTCCGAAGCCTGATGTTAAGTCACGCCCATGATGCGGCCACCGCCGGTCATAGGGGGTTTCACACAACATTGGAAATCTTAAGAGAGGTTGCATACTGGCCACACATGGGGCAGGACCTCGACCAATACTTGAAGGGGTGTCTTGTGTGTGCACAATTTCAGCCATCATCCCTCACGCACCGCGCGCCTCTCCAAAAGCGGGGGATGACACTGCCATGGTCAGATTTACAAATCGACTTTGTAGGCCCCGTGATTCGCTCTGCTAGGGGGAATAAGTACATGTTGACTGTGACATGCTTGTTTACCAAGTGGGTGGAATGTCTCCCAGCCCCAAATTGCAAGGCAGAAACGGCAGCTGCCTTGATGATTAACCACATCTTTTCCCGTTTTGGTCTACCTCAAAGGATTGAGTCAGACAGAGGTAGCCACTTCACCAGTGAAGTAATGACAAAGATGTGGGAGATACTGGGGGTCAAAAGGAAGTTGCATATTGCTTATAGACCAGCTTCTTCTGGGGCAGTAGAGAGATATAACCGGACAATTGTGAGCATATTAAAGAAGTTTGTGGAAGATTCTGGGCCAAGTTGGGATATCCGATTACCTCTGGTCCTAATGGCCATCAGATCTACCCCTTCATCTGCAACCAAAATGTCACCATTTGAATTGATGACTGGGCGCAAGATGGTGCTTCCTCAGCATTTGCTCTACAGGACCCAAGAGCAGACACTAATAAATGCCTCCACAACTCATGAGTATGTGGAGAATTTAAGGAAACACCTCCAACATGCTTTTGCTTACGCTCAGCAGAATCTAGAAAGATCGGCTGATAGCATGAAGACCCATTATGACCTGAAAACTTCCAGGAAGGAATATCAGGTGGGAGACCGGGTCTATCTATACAACTTCCAAAGAAACCAGGCAAAACAGCGGAAATTTTTGCCTACGTGGAAGGGACCCTTTGAGATCATCGACAAGATCTCCCCTGTGGCCTACAAAATCCACATCCCCAAAGGTCCTTTGGCAGAGGGGGAAGACAAGTGGGTCCACATAAACCAGTTGAAATGTTGCCATCCCAGGCACACTCTGCAACAAGTGGAGGAATCCTCTGGAATCCTAGCGGGTACTGTCTCAGACTAATTCAGTTCCAATCATAAAACATACCACATCTAGTCTCTAAAATATTGTGATTTGCATGAAACTGTCTCTTAGTTATACTGTTCTTTTTTCAAAATAAGAATGTAATGTTTTGTTATGATGAAATACATATGCTGCCCCACTATCTCAACAGTGGTGGAAAAACGTCTATGAGTAGGTATTGCCGCTCTTCCTTTGTCGTCCTAGGAGAAAGAAAACCTGGAGACGGGACAAGGAGGATGATCCGGGGACCGGGAGCAGAGACGCAACGGGCCCGGGGTACCGCCCAATATTCCCATCAGGACCGGCGAGGAGAACCGATCGATCAGTACCGGATGGAGGAAAAGATGCTGAACTGTGCCATCTATTGGAAGAAGATGAGGAAACATCCCAGGTCTTGCGAGTCCCATTCGTGAAATAGAATGGCCATCGCCAGAGGGGGGCTTGTGGGATGTATTTACCCATGCATCCGAGCCCTACCTCAAAACTGTGCAGTATTGGAAAACATCATGATGGCCAGAGCTTCCCAGAAAATGCACAGGGAAATGCATGAAGAATAGGCTGCCACTCATTTTTGCCGATGTTATGGGCATAGAAGGACGCTGCCTAAAACCACCATTGGACTACCCACACAGTAGTCTGAAACCATTGGGAGTGGCAATGCTGATTGCCAAAAGCAAACCCATAACTGTTGGGAATTCATTTTCTTAAATCCCAAAAAGGGGTGCAGTACCAGTACTCACCACTATCCAAAAGCCGGCGTTTTAAAACCACCAGATTTTGTAGAAAACTGAATAAATGAACCCAAAGCAAGCCAAAGAAAGACTTACTGAGAGGTGGATCCAATGTAAAGTTATATTCTGAAGTGACTTGAAGGTTTATAACAAGACTGGCTGAGCTGTGGATTTCAGCAGTTTAAGTAAATTTGGACTGAAAGACACTAAAAAAATCTAAATGTTTAAATTGACTGAGTGACCTACTTTTGTGTGTCACATAGGTTTCAATTGTTTAAATGTCATAGTTTTAAACTTAGAATCAGCATTCTAGCTGCATATGTAAAAATGTTTAGTTTTATTTGAATGCAGAAAACTGGGTAACAAAAAGTGACATTTTATCTGAAACCTGGCTTAAGGAACTGAATTCTGCCTGGCAACTACCCCCATCAGGAGTGAAACTTGAGTCACAGCTGTGTTCCCAGGCCTATCTGCCCTTTTGCTGCTCACACCAAAAGGGATATGACACTTCCCTGATTGAATTACCTGGGCTCTGCAGGAAATTGAACAAAGCCCTGTCTTGACTCAGGCAAATGTTTTATGGCGGGAGTCGTAAATGGAGATTTCTCCTGGAAGCACAGGGGAGGGGCACTGCCTGTGAGAGCAAGCTGGCTTGGCAGAACTGGAAAAACCAGAAATTCAACCTTGTGCTGGAGGAAAACCACACCCCTTTGGGGCCAGAACATAACTCTAAAAAGATGAATAACTCATAGAGCGGACATGTGAAAATTGTATAAATGACACCATAATTCTTGTGATTTTTCTGCCCACATTTTAAGAGGTTTTTAGAACCGGTGGCATGTTCAGGGGGGTTTTAGCGGAAAAGAGGATATTACTCAAAATGTGTGCATGTGAAAAATCTGACACTTCATCAACTAATGTCCATACTCCTTGCGCACATGTGTGTAAATTTGGGTCAATGTCCGGAATTGCAAAATCAGTTAAAAAGTGAAATATGTGCCATTTCTGAATGCAAGCCCTCAGGAAGAGCAGATTTGGACAGGGTATACCTCCTGTAATGCATGATGGGTGCATATGATTTTAAAACAATATGTACCTCTGCAAATATGTTTTTTTTTGAGCAAATATAGATTATGTGTAATTTGACAGGGGAGTGTCCTCTCTGCAAGCCATAAAATGACATCGCTC
Source organism: Ambystoma mexicanum (assembly GCF_040938575.1). NCBI lineage: Eukaryota > Metazoa > Chordata > Amphibia > Caudata > Ambystomatidae > Ambystoma > Ambystoma mexicanum. Next base: position 177,850,496 of record NC_090936.1, read on the forward strand.
TGTCTCACAGTTCCTTCCCCAATCAGGGGAGAAATGAAAGCTTGGCCAATGATAAGTGGAGAGGGGCTGGCTAGTGATGCTGCTCACACACACCCATTTTAAAAACACATAAAAGCAGAGAGACAGGACAGATAGGGACTTTTCAAATCCATTTGCAGCTGGAAGCTCTGCCGGGAAAATCCATACTTTACCTCCATCAACCTTCAGAGAGCAGACATAGAGACTTCAAATCTATCAAATTTCCAGAACCAGAGAGAGAGCAGAGCTGACCCAGATCACTGTTAGCAGAACCAGAGAGAGCTGACTCAGATCACTGTGAAGTGCAGAGTGCAGTCCAAAACCTGACCAGATCCGTGGCAAGGCATATTTCTAATATATTGTGAGTACCTAGAAAACTGTGCAGAACCAATCTCTTAGTTAAGATAATATAATTCAAGCTATTTTAATCTAAGTAGAACTGCATCTTAGCAATTGTGTTATTCTGCCATCATTTTTAAAGCTGAAAAAGTGTTGCGTTTAAAATTTGCAAAACCAAAAACGACCTTCACTAAATCGCTCATATCTCCGCGACCGTTTGTGCTAGAGACTTGCAGTAACTTTCATCTGGAAGCTGAGATCCTAGGCTTTCTTAGGACCCCAAAACGATAGTGATAGTCCTTGTAGTTCCTCTGTAATAGCGCCCGGCGCATTCGCGAATTTTGCCGCGATTTGAAAATGTCTCCACTTGCAAAAAGATAGCTGCTTTTGCTTTCCTCTGAAAAAAATCGTTTGCCTCATAAAAACTATCCCTGCATCACTGCTAGAGTGAGCCTGAGCTAATATTAACTAGATACCACTCACCCTGAACCTCTAGAGGGAATTAAAAGCATTTTAACATATTTTCACTCCATTGCCAGCACATATCAAAGCATTTTGCCTGTGTTTTCAACTTCTGTAGTCTAAGTTGCTGGGGTTAACTGAATCACATTTAATTGCATTTCTGAGAATTGTGTGCCTTCCTTCCATTTCCTTGCATTGCGTAAAAGGGGGGGTGAATTGTCCAAGAAAGTGATTACATTGTCTTTTGCTGAAATCCTATCAAGTTATTTTCTGTACTGCATTTCATTCCACATTGCATCCATTTGAAACCATAAAAGTATTGTTGCTATCTTATCCATTTCATGTCAACTCCTTAGTGATTATAAAGAAGTGTGCTAGTGCCAGATTCTCCGTTGTTAATCTTTATCATATCGGATTAAGTGTGATATTCAATTATTAATTTATTATAAAGCGTGATATATATATATATATATATATATATATATATTGTTTAAATTATCAATTAAACCTTTTAACTTGCAAAACAGAACTACTTCTTGGCTCAGTGGGGTCAGGAGGATTCCAAGAGAGGGGTGTTATATAGGGGTAGTCATCCAGAACGCATGAACTGGACATAAAGTTATATCAATAAGGGTTTTCATTCAGTATTATAGACTAGGCGTTGACTTGGCTGTAGTGTTGAATTGAATCCTCTTACACCATCCAATGCTACCAGTGGAGGAAGTGGGGGGGGGGGTGAAGGTGGCAGCAAAAGCGGCAGCTGACACTCGCTTCATCGGTTAAATGAAGGAGAAGGAGGCCGACAGTGCAGGTGAAGGCTTAGCAGGCGGACCAAGGAGGTTAAGGTGAGGGGAAAGGTGGGAATGATCAGACTAGGAAAGAGGGGTAACGAGAGGGGTGGAGATGTGGGGGTCTGAGGAGATGAGAGCATCCAGGGTGTGGGCGGCAGAGCAAGTCAGACCAGAGGGAATAATGGAGAGGGAGAGAGAATCACAGAGTTTGCAGAAAGATCCAGAGGCCGCATCATGGGAATCTAGGTGAATATTGACATCACCAAGTAAGAGTAGCGGTTCCATGTTTTCATATTGCCTCAAAAGTATCGCCATACATTGTGGCGATATTAACCCATGGAACCTGTTTTTTTTTTTTTTTTTTTTAAAGGGAGCGGGGGACACCCCGCAATCCCTGTTCCCATTCACCCCATAGATGATCCCAACTAATATCGCCTATGGCTGTTCCAGACGACCATATATATATGGCGATATTATTGGTGGGGATAATATTACCAGATACCAGAGTAGCTTGGAGGAGGTCACAAAAGAGGAGGTGAGGTCATCCCATTCACAGAGCAAGTTTGAGTCTAGGCCAGGGGGCCTGCAGATGGTGGCCAGAATCGGAGAGGCCAGGGGAGATATTGAGTCTGCAGATAAGGGATCCAAAAGCGAAGTAGGACTGAGTGGGTATGATAGTAGCAGGGACCCACTGCGGGAAAATGAGGGCCATTCAGCCTCCAGGGTTGAAAAGCCTGGGTTTAGACAGGATCTTGTAACGCTCAGGAAGCAGAGTGTCAAAACGTATGAATGAGTGGTCCATGAACCACGTCTCAGTCCTTTTCTGAGCTGGGCTATGTAACTAATCCATGGCTCATAAACTATGTTGTGTATTAAACACTGTAACAAAACTATGAATTGTAATGAGATATGCTTGTGCATACACTGTTATATTGCTTGCTGTCACCACTTTTTAACTTTCTGTTTTAGAATAAACTTGGTTTTAACTACAGGTGTGCTTACACTAGTGTAGTCTAATCATGCTACATTAGCCTTTTGTTGTTGTGTGTCAACATTTACCATAGCGCTTTAAGAGTGAGGTAGCTTAGACACACATATTTTCCTTTATCAGTGAGAGTGAGGACATAAAGGTCAAGGTCCTCAAGGAGATGTCAGAGAAATGTTTGACTGCAGAGCGAGAATTGAGGGTAGCTAAGTGGAGCAGGTTGCCACTTTTGATGGTCTAACAAGGAGAGGTACAGGAGTGTGGCACACCTGTCGAGGATGGCAGTGGAGCCAGGGGGATAACAGTGATGAGAGGAGGGAGAAGGAAGAGGTTGGTGAGGGACGGGAACACCTATCAAGAAGGAGGAGGAGGAGGAGGAGGAGGAGGAGGTTGGGCTGAGGGTCCTGGGCCATGACAGTGCCATTCTGATAGACATTAATGAGGACCCTGGAGGAGAGGAAGGATGCCAAGAGTACCTCCCAACGGGTGCCACCATTAATTGGAGAGGAAGAAAAAGCGGACAGTACAGAGACCATGTGAGTAACTCAAAGGGCTGGGGAGGGAATGAAAAAGAGGATATCAGTGAAGGTCTGCCTGGAGGAAGCGTTAACATCGGTGTCAGCAATGGGCAGCCCAGAGTTGGAAGCCAGGACATCCTTCTTGAACTTTTTCATTCCAGTCTTAGATGGGTAGGATAGGTGATAGAGTAGCAGTTAGAGAAGATGGAGGATGGGGGGGGGGTTGAGATCACCATTGTGGAGACTGGGGGAAGGAGGGAGGGGAGGAAGGAAGGAAGGAGGGGCATTGCAGAGCACGATCCGATAGACACAAGGCAAAGCAACTTCAGGAAGAGTCAATTTTACAGTCACATAGAAGAGGGAAGGGAAACATTTTCCCAAAAGCATATTCAGCAGATTGCAAATACGCCATCCTACAGGTAAGTAAAAAGCATACTTTTTAAAAAGACAGGCGGAATTGGCAGGTAGGCAGATTCAACTTTCAAGCAGGGGAGCAGGAAGCATACTTTTTTGAAAATACAGGTGAAATTAACGATAGGCAGATGCAACTATCCTACAGGCAAGTAAGAGCAAACTTTCTAAAACACAGATGGTCCAGGAAGCCTAGAAATGGCAATCAAGGTAGATGAGGAAAATCAACAATTTGAATACAGCAGATAGTAGACGAGAAACAGAGCTGGACAATTTCTAGCCTCAGTGATGGGTTCGAGTCTGAGGTTACGCTGATAAGCAGAATGTGGTATGCTAGTCATAGAACGCTTGGGTAAGTAGAGTCTGGCAGCGTAGTGTGGAGAGACTAATGCTCAGAACAGGCAGGTAGTCACGCCGAGTGAGGGCTGATCAGAAGAGCAAGGAGCACTTAAGGTAAGGGAGGAAGCAAAGAGGAGCTGAAAGGTGATGGCTCCTGCACACGTTGGTTTGGGAGCTTTTATATAGGTACAGACTATTTGCATTTGGATTGCTCTTACCCAAAACCTAAGCACCATACTGAGGGTTGGGTCACGGCGGATCAAGAGCTGCGAGGGGTGCTTTAATAGCAGACTAAAAGGATTAAAAGAAATTCAACTCTTTATGCTTGAATTTGGTTCACCTCACATGTGGGAACATTTTAGACCAGTCGAAAGTTCCTAGAATTTCGAACAAAACGCTTTAAAAGGAAAGTGCAGTCACTACATGGATGGTTAAAGGCTTCAATGTCCTAGAAGGGGAGAGAGCTGCACATAGTTTCTCTTTTGAAACAAAGTAGGCCTGGCCCCGTTAACCGGGAGATCGACGCATGTATGAGGCTATAATGAGCTCTGATGCCGCCAGCTTGAGGAAACTTGCAAATATTCCCCTAAGTCAGGAAGAATTAATCCCCTTTATAAAGTTAGTCAAGACAGATTGTAACAGCCAACCAAGAATGGGCTTGGTGATCTTATAAATGCAGCAACAGAGCTTCTTTCGCTGTTGAGACTGTAGTCCTCCTTCCAGGAGCTTCGGGGTCGAATCCCAGTGATTGTGAAGGTAAAGGGGTAGATTCTGCTTTCTTTCCTTAAACAATGGGTGCGGGAGACCCTAACCTCTAATAAAGGCACACACGCACCCTTTAAAATGATTAGCAGCCAGCCAAGCAGTCCTGGTCGTCACATCCAAACATTCCCAGGCCCAGATGGCCTCCAGACATTCCATGTCCGATGCACACAGGTACACACCTATATCGAGCCCTTTGCGAGCTTGTAGCTGGAGCACACCACCCATCAACAATACACTGCGGTCGCATATTCTGACTAACAGAGAGACCCCTTTTGGGATGTAACAGAAGGTGGAATGTGGATAGTGGAACTTGGAAGGTGGTGAGGGGCTCGGGGGGAGGAGGGAAGGAAAAAGGGCAGTTGGTCTATGGAGGAGGATGAATAAAGGATGACATACCAGGAGACCATCTCAGTGCATTATTGATGGTATTGATAAATTACTGGTATACGAAATAAGATATAACAACTGGTGACAAGGAGTGGATGACCTGCGCTGCTGGAAAATGAAGAGTATTGGATGAGAGACAGAGAAAAATAAATATTGTCGTGGCCTGCGGAGGTGGCCAGGAGGAGCTGGAGAAGTAATTAACTATTAATCAGCCTATGCAGGTGGCTAAAGATAACTATTGATGTGTCTATGGAGGTGGCTAGAAGTAAAGGAACAGTGTAATGGTGTGAGTGGCCAGTGGAGGTGGCCAACAGAAACATAGCCTGCGGAGGTGGCTAATCAGAGAGAACGTCGGGAACAGTGCAGAAGAGATTCACAGAGGTCGTAATTGGAGTTGTTGAAGAGTTGCCAGACAACATGTAATAAGTAAGGGGACTATGGCAAGTGAACCTGAGTAATCAGGAGGAAGTGAAGACCTAGGCGGTAAGACGCGTTGCGTATAATAAAATGTAATGGATCAAGCATGTATGTGCATAGAAACTAACGTTACGGCATTGCGTGATTAGCATAAAGGGACATTAAAAGACGCACTGTTGCTCACTGGAGTGAAGGTTCCAAACAGTGATAGCCGCGTGACGCAGCGCGTAACTTCCATCCACATTAGAGCAAAGGACCAAAGGAAACGTGCAGCTATATTGAATATGACTGATAAAAGTGTATGTCACCATAACAAGGGGATACTATGGAAGAAACGTTACGGTCGTAACATGGAATTCAGGGGGCAATTGAGCTTAACATGTTGTGAAGCAGATTAGGCAGAAAAGCTCAAACAAATAAAGATTGTGCAAACTGCAAGTGCAAGAGATATATATGTACGACATTACAACAGCTGGTGACATAAGAGTTTCATATAAATTGCTGGATTGTTGCGTTTGCACAATAAAACTGATAAGACATTGCACAGAGTTGACCAATCCTGAAACGAAATCCATAAGGGTGAAGAGTGGCAGCCACAGAAATAGGTAAAAGATGTCTGTTGATAATGCAAGTGGGGACATAAGCTCAACCCAAAACACAAATCCAGTCAGTTACCTGCGCGTCCGAACCCATTCAACCTTGAGCCACAAGAGGATCGGGGACAGTGTTGGCAGGAATGGGTAGACAAATTTGAAGGAGTTCCTAAGGACAGTGGGAAATCAGAATGCCCCAAACAAATTGGACATTTTTATAAATCTGGTAGTAAAGGAAATAAAAGGTGTCATCAAGACCATACCAGCAGAAGAGAGAACAACATACCAACTTCTTGTCAGTGCCATCAGTGGGCGCTTAATAATTCCTCTCAATAGAGATTATGACCGCTACACATTCAGTGTGTGCAAGCTCCACATGAAATGGTTGCACAGTTTGTGCTACGGTTACAAAAAAAAGCAACATATTGTGAATTTACAAACTTTGGTAATGATTAGGCAACAAGGCTAAGGGTTATTAAAGGGTGTTAATCGTCACACTTCTGGAAGCATCTTTTAAAGAAGCATCTGAAGGATGTGTTAGAACTGGCGAGGGTATACGAGAGGGTTGACACTCAGGCAGCAAACATTGAGAATCTGAGAAAGTTAGATATCATCGCTGCCCTGGAGCCAAACGTGCCACCAGAACAGTGGTCGAAGTGGGTGGGAGCGGATGGGAACGGTACTCCTCTGCTTTTATTTTTGAAGTTTTACTTTTCCTATACTTTTATTTTTTAAAAAGAAACCGTTCCAGAATGGTTTAGTTTTAAAATAAAAGTGTAGGAAGAAGTTGAAACTTGCAGTTCAGTGCACTTCACTGAACATTCCCTTAAACAGCAGGTGTGTTCGTTTGGGGGTTTGGATTGTACGTGGGAGGGGGCATGGTGATGGGTTTGTGGAGAGCGGGGGCAGGCCAGCAGGGAACGTAGTGCCACTACTTTTGTTTGTACACTTCAACCACAGAGACATGGCTTTCGATGCGGATTCGAGTTCCTGCATCAAGGCCAACGCCCAACTCGTGGTCGAATATGTATGCAGTGTGGTCACTTTCAGGTGATGTGCAGGCAGAGGGTATCTCTGTTGCCTGCATACAGACCCAACATGCAGACATTTCCGAATAGAGGATCTGACATGCCAAGGGCTTCCGACGCAAGACTATACCAGAACAAAGACATTATATGACCTAGCACCGCTGGAGCAACATTTCAAACACAGCTGGGATTCGTCAGGGCGATGGAGAGCATGCAAATAGAATCAACTGGGCATGTTAGTGGAGAACATGATCGGAGTGTACACTCATACCAAGATCAAGAGAGGCCACAGTTGGGGGATCCCTACGAAAACCCGCCAATTGAGGAAGTACACGTGAATACAGGGCTGTATCAAGAGTATGACCGATACAGCAGAGAATACAGTACCCATCCCTGAATCATACAATGTTTCTTTGACTGGGGAGGGACAAGTTTGACAGAGTTTCTCTGGGATCAGAGTGATGTTGGAATAGGTACAAACGAATTCAACTTACAGCACGGAGCACTTAGAATCCAATCAAGTGCTGGAAGGGAGTTGGCCAAACAGCCAGATGGTGACTGAATATTTGGAGAGATCGGCGCTATCTGCACACGTCTGTTAGTGGACAGTTTAACAGTGCCCGTGGTAGAACCTGAATTTTGATAGGGTACTGACGCCTTGCAGATTAACCAGCCAAGTTTCATCTGATAAGTGCTCTGCAAAAGGAAATGGATACTTGTTTGCTCTTAGTCCACTTAAAGATTCGGGGCAACAAGAAAGGCTGCGCCTGCGTGTAGATGGGGACTCAGTGGGCATATGGGTTATGAGCTTAAATGATAGTAAGGGGGGGGATTGTTGTGATGTAACAGAAGGTGGAATGTGGATAGTGGAACTTGGAAGGTAGGGAGGGGCTCGGGGGAGGAGGGAAGGAAAAAGGGCAGTTGGTCTATGGAGGAGGATGAATAAAGGATGACATACCAGGAGACTGTCTCAGTGCATTATTGATGGTATTTATGAACTACTGGTATACGAAATAAGATACAAGCCCATACTTAGTGCAGCTATGACTTTAGGCAATACTGGCAGCAGCAAGGACACACTGTCTGCTGAGGTTACTCCCCCAGGGCTACCAAGAGGCACCTTCAAGGTACCCACTCTACGGCTCGCCTTGGGGAAAACTGAAAGGATATCACACACACACACACACACACACACACACACACACACACACACACACACACACACAGGAAAAGGACTCCCTCCCAACGCATAGTTGAACACCCTGCCCCACAACGGGTAGAGCTGCAGGGGGGAGGGGTTCCTCAGTCATCCAGCGGGAGAGGTACTCACTGCCACCTCTCCCTCCCCAGTGGTTTCGCCAGGAATCAAATTTAGGAGGGGCACAGAGGGGGCCAAAGACAAAATTAGGGGGGGCACAGACAAAAGTAGGGTGAGAACCTGGTCACTGCTCGTCTTAGGTAGGGGGGGGGGGGACAAGGGCGGCACAGGGTTTCACAGGGGGGGGCAGCCCCCCCACGCCACCCCCTAGCGACACCACTGCCCCCACCGCCACACATGCCTGCAATTTAAAATTACCCTCCAAGGAGTATGACAAAGGGAAGGGTGCGAGTAGTTAAGTATGTGAAGAACATGGATTAGCCTTGTTAATAGCCATGTTCCAATAGTAGTGTGGTTTGTGTTTTGTTGCCTTACCTCGAGGTTCATTCCAATTGTGGGACAAGAACCATTCTCGGCTTCCAGAGACAATCGAGGCCACCCAATTTCTGTGCTCCAGGTGGCGCTGTGGCATGAGTGCAGAGGTTAAAATGCTCTTGGCCTACTGATGTGAGCAATAGGCAGACCAGCGTTTTACCATCATGGTCGTCCCGCTGGGTTCCATGTAATAATTTCCCCTCAAAAATATTGCAATGCAAAATAAATAAATTAAAAAAACACGGAATAATGGCCGTTTTTTGTGGGGACATTACTACATGGAACATGCGGGAGATCCCCCATCCCCCAACCCCCAAACCCTTTTTTCATGGGGAGCGTGGGACACCCCCGCCTGCCCCTGGCCCTATATATATGGTCGCCTATATAATGTCGCCACGACCTTTTCCCAACGACATTATATAGGGCGACCATATTTCTATGGATATTATTACCCAATACCGTCCCGCTGCCAACGGTTATATTGCCATTGGCATGGGCGAGTAACCACATGCGGGTGCTAAAGGCGAAATAAAAATACAATTCTAAAAAAGTACCTTTTAGTACTGCCACACCAAGCGAATGTATTTAGGATTACGAATCGACACTGCAAAGAGACTTCTTCCAGGCGCAGCTCGCAGGACTTTAGAAAGGGAAGGTTATTATTATATGTTTAGTTTGACTTTGCCTTCAGCATCTGCGTGAGGGTACTCGCGGGTGCTAAAGGCGATATGGGAAGGGGGCAACAGAGGCACAGGGTGACCGCCAGCACGCAGCCGTGAGGTCGCTCATAACGCCGGTTCATACAGGCGGATACAGCCCGGATTCGGAGCTCGGCGATTGGATAGCGCTAGTGCCACGTGTGCTAATGTTCATAATCAGAAAGTAAACCTGGGTTACGCCTGCCAGGCATTCTAAGCGCAGCTGGTATAGACCGACGTTCCCAGAAGCAAGCCAAGACAAAGCCAAATGACCTGCCCGTTATATAGTGACACGTGTCTGCTGAGCATGAATGTGTGTTATGGGGACTATTTTGTAAAACTGTATGGAAAAATTAACTGCCACTCATGCTAATAGTGTACCATGCGTTTTCTGATGAGTGTTTGTGCCGTTGGTTTGCCCAGAGAAAACGTTTGTGATATCAGTTGGATTACTAACACTCAGCTGGCTTCGAAAAGTGAGATGCACAGGATAATACAATTAGTCGAATAGAAAACTTGACCAAGATCACACAATTTGGTCAAGTGGGGATGCTGACAACTTACCCACTAAATCGCATCTGGGAGTGAGAGGATATCGCAGCCTGAGGTAATGTCCAATGTGTCGTGGGAGACAAGTAAAGAGTTCTTTTGGCAGGCTTTTCTGCTGGCACATGGTCCGTTTCGAAGTTCTGCTTCAATTTTGGGGGATAAGAGAACGAGGTGTTAAGAGGGAACGATTTGCCCTGTATAACACTATATGGTCATGTGGAGAAGCTGGGGGACCATGATTTGCCAAATAATACACAATTTGGGATGTAGTTCATGTCAGCCATGTGTGGACACAGACCTGTGACTAGTTGGTTAAACAAAAGGTTCCTGAAGCAGGCACATTTAGCCATCTTGCTGGTATTGGAACGTGGGACCCACATCTGCTGACAGAGTTCTGCAGCAGGTGTTAATGACAGTGCCATCTTGCATATATTTAAGGCCTGTATTATACAAACCACACAAGAGATGGATGTAAACTTTGAATTAACAAACGCCTGGGAAATCCACTGTGGCACCTTTTTCAATGCTTCCTGTGACTTGAATTAAAGGGACCATGCCTGAGCAAATCAGTCCTGGCACTGCCCCAAATTAAGCATTCCAAGCCACACATCCTCAGCACAGGAGGAAAAGCAAACTTAGATTAAGTCCAGCAAGGACCATCGGCGGAACTGTTTCAGCAGCTTGCTTGCCATCCCTAGGGAATCACGCAGCAACCAATTGATGGAGCCCCACAAGGCAAAACCAGGTCCGTGGTTGCATGTGCTCCAGTTCCAAGGGTACATGGCCATTTCAGAAGCCTGGTAGAGCATGCACGTTTGGATGTGGACCTTGCTCTGAGGGACCTACCGAGCCTCCTGTCCCTCCAACCCCTCATCCAAGGTCAACCCCTGATGACCCTTCATGCATCCAGTTACCTGGTAAGTCCTCCTGGCACCCTTGCGCTCCCTCACTAGAATCACTCTTTCTACTTAATGATGTGCACAATGTGTAAAGTGCACCCTCTAACCAGGGATGAACACTAAGGTGCAGTGGGGCAATCAGATAGACGTAATGCGAAGTCATTCTACTGATCAGCAGAGTCCATCTGAGACAGCTATGCAAGGGGTCTGCAAGAAAGCAAATTCACTGTAGCCAGACCTAAAACACGGGGTTGGTTGACTCCATGCATTGGCAGACAAGAGTTGTAAATGCAACTGGCTGCTAGCAATGGCAGTCATCTTGAAAAATCATGGTGAAAACAATGATTGTGCAGAGACAAATAGCCTCCTTTGGCCTTGCATGTTTAATTGCTACATTTTGATTTGGTCAGAGGTTTAGTAGATTTTACTTTCAGGGTGAATCATATTCCCCAAGGTTAAGAATACAACATGCGGCAATACATGTGCAATAAAGTTCTACACAAAGGGAGCAATTAATAAAGGCTCCATTCATAAGTGATAACTAGCAAAGACGAGGGTTCAATTATGAGAGTTGGGGGCAGGAAGATACTGAGGAGGAGAGTGGGCATCCCAAAAACCAAGGTCCTCGATAAAAGATCTTTGATAAAAAAACAAAACTGACAAGTGTGCAAACATTGTATAGTCATTTAAGCAAGGTGCAAAATGTGCACTCCCCACTAGCCACTGGTTAGTGAGCTTTGGCTCAAGGCGAGTTAGAAACGGGCTTGGTGTATTTAAGAATTGAGGTGGCGAGTGACTTAAGAGGCGAGTGAGGTGGCAGTGGCTAGTAGCCTCCATCTTCAATTTCTCCCCCCCGAATTTAAGTGTAATTCAGAATTGATCGCAGATTGTTTTTGTTTTTAAATCTACCACATTTTATTAAACGCTCCATACAAATGAGTTTATATGCAGGTTAAAAATAAAAAATGATAAACAAACCAATGGCATGAACGGTTAAGCAATTAACATAAAAGAAAAAATGCCTATCTCACCATATTCCCCTCTTATCTCTTCTATTCCTTGCTCGCTCAGTGAGACTCGCAGGATTCTAGACAGATTAATTATTAAAAAGCTTCTTTTGTGGGTTTTCTAAAATCAACACACATTCCTTACTCCGATAATGTCAATGCTCTGAGGTGAATCGCACACAATAGATCTGTATTTCCCAGAGTTAGGAAATGAGAAGTTGCCAAGTCCTCAAAGGTGTTGGGATGAATTTACAGCGTCCCACCCAGGCAAAAAGGTTCAGGCTGAGAAAAACCTATTAGTATGTGCCACAGTGTAAATAGGCCGAGATCTGCGCGACTGTTAGTTTTGACACATAATAGATGCATCATATAGCAACACAGAATGGGCAACAAATGTAGTAATGTTGCAGTTACAGTATCTTTAAAGATAGGGCAGTGTGTTATGGGCCCTGTGTTGTTTAGAAGTAGTATACAAAGCTACATTTTCAGTGAGGTGTAAGATGGAGTCAGAAAGGTATTGTAAGAGCGAGGCCAGCGGGTCGACATGGCATGAGATCCGCTACATTGCATTTTAAGGCTTAGTACACAATAAACAGAATGAAGGCACTGATGTGGAGCTGTGGCTCTTTAGCTGAGTCCCAAGACAAATCCCTTTTTTCCATTCCCCAAGAGAGAAGCCAAGGCCAGAGGCACCCGCATTGCACAGATAAACACAAATTGTGTCCAGCTGCAGAAACTGAAGGTGATGGGAATGGAATGTTAGCTGTGGGGAGGATAGGTAGGGATGCATACTTTGAAGGAGGACAACATTCATGAGAACAGGACACGAGAGTTAGTGATGCCAATAGGACAGGTGAATGTTTAGAGCACTACTACCCTCACCCAAGGAGCGCACATCCCATTTGAATTACAAGTAGACACACAACCAAAGAAAATAAATCCCTAAAATTCAAGGAGGAGCAGAGGTAATGGCACTAAATTTAGTCCAAAGTCAGAGGTGCAGCTTGTGTTCGCTGCAGCGTCTGGTATAATGAGAAGGCCTATTGTCTTGTCAAAGCAGAGTTGGCCTCGAAAGTCTCTTTGAACGGGCCTGGGTCGGAGGAGTGTACATCACGTGACAGTCAAGATTAGAGTATAAATATACCTGTTAGCCAATCATGTACTAGGATTTAATACTTATGATGCAGTGGGCGACGTGCCTAGGGGACTGGTCTTAAATAAGGCGTGGCCAATTGGCCAAGCGACTATACGGGGGTATTAGCATGTCATAGGTGGTAGCCAATGAGGGTGGTGGGATGACTTGTCACCTAGGCATGCTAAAAATGCAGTTTTCCGCTATATAACATGTAACTTCTTTGGGCGAGGAGAACTCTCAGTTCAGTTCTATGGGACCTTTTGAGACCTTTTTGCATGTAATAAACCTCGTACTTCCTTTGCAAAGACGTGCATTAGTTATTTGGCCTTTTGCATTCTTTAACATACACGTTTTGGGTCACGTCTCTACAAAATGAGTGACCCCGATGTGTTCCCAGATTCTGTGGTGGGGAGTGTCCCAGCCGTGCATCCTGGGTTGTGGCGCTTGTCTGCAGTGACCAGTCCCCTATGCACAAAGAGGTTTGCAGGCGCCATGTTGCCAGAAGGCCTGCCTGCTGAGTGGAGTGGAGCGCTGCGCCCAGTTGTGCAGACAATTTGATGTGGGCCCCATATCTGAGATGCTCGGAAGAACGCATAGATGTAAGTGCACTTTTGCGGGAGAAAACGAGGGGAGCGTGTGTGTGGAGTGAATGTGTAGGTTGTAAAAATAAATAAACAAACACGTGGCCATATATAGTTTTTTTATATAGAGGTGGACAGAGGTCTCTCCACCATTGAGAAGAAAGGTGATGTCACAGTAGTATATTGTGAGAAAAAGAGAAGCGAGAGGAAAAGTGATCTCCTCCATTACGGGGTAAAGGCAGCACTGCAAGAAGAGGTCCAGTATACGAAGGACCTGGGATTCCCCCCCACTCAGCAAAAGGGAGTGCGAGGAAGGGAAATTCCCTGGTCGCAAAGAGGAGGCTGAGGAAGAGTCTAAAGCATTATATACAATAGTGTATACTTCCTCTACCTGACACCGCGGAGCGGTGAAGCGGAGCTGTGAGGCTGAGGTGTGAGCCAGTCTGCGGCTGAGGTGTGAGCGGTGAAGCGGAGCTGTGAGGCTGAGGTGTGAGCCAGTCTGCGGCAGTCTGTCCACATCGTTTTGTCCGGAAGGTGCTACTTCCTCTACCTGACACCGCGGAGCGGTGAAGCGGAGCTGTGAGGCTGAGGTGTGAGCCTGTCTGCGGCAGTCGGTCCACAGCGTTTTGTCCGGAAGGTGCTACTTCCTCTACCTGACACCGCGGAGCGGTGAAGCGGAGCTGTGAGGCTGAGGTGTGAGCCAGTCTGCGGCAGTCCGCTGCAGACGCGGAGCCGCGCCCGAATGGAACCCGAGGTACGTCCCCCCGTTGGTACCCACGACTCGAGGGCTGTTAAACCTACCCCGAAAGACCGACGCCCGGCAAAGACAGCAAAGTCCGGGGGGGGGGGAATGATATGTGCCCGGGGAGAAGAAGAAGCGAGTCAGACTCGGCATATAGACCGCCCACGTCCCCGTCCCCGTTATCTTCGGGGCTGCTAGCAACTCCTTACGGCAAAACTTCCAAACAGACCTCAGACGTTTCGGGCGAAATTATTCCTGACAAGATTGAAGATTCCGCACCCGAGCCCCACGACACAGTGGTCGGCTCACTCAGCCCAGCGGACTCGCAGAGGGTCGCATCGCAAGGGCAGGCACGGGTAGAGCCCTGGCCCCTGGACCCTGAGTGCTCAGGGGAGGACCAACAAGTTGATGGCAGGGTGCAGGTAATTGTGGACCAGCCGAGAGGAGGACCTCCTTCGGGTTCACGCAATGCAACTATCAACCACCAAGGTGTAGGATCGATCAGCGCTATCCCAATGGATGAAGGGATTAGCGGGGCCTGGTGGCGGGATTCGGAGAGGGGCTCGGAAGTGCCCGAAAATACCCAGCGTACATCTGAAGTGATAGAGGTGAAAGAGGCAACGTGGAATGCAAACCCGGAGAAAGAACGGACAAAGAACGCGAGACAACTGCAGTCTCCTAAGAGACCAGCCACAAACCCAGAAGCCCGGAGGAGCGCGGCGCCAAATTGCATCATATCAACCGGAGGGCTTGGGGAAGGAAAAGAATCAGCAGATACACAAAAATTAAATGAGATTACGGTGGCAACTGAGCAAAGAAAACTCTCACCACACTGCTCGTCGCTTGGAGCAAAGCCAAATCCCAGGAGGGAACAAGACAAAATGACCACGAAGAGTACTAACGAAAGGCAGAAAGATGACCAGACATCTACTCCACTTCAAATTGAGGTGTTGCTCCACAAAACCACCGGGGAGGCAGAAATCAGTGGCCTAGACGAGGAACAGACAAGGCTAAAGAGGTCTTGCCGGTCAAAAACCCCCGGAGATAAAGGGCCAGGTCCGGACCCGGAGACTGAGTCAGATCTAGAAGTAGAAGCCTCAGACAGTGAGGACCTTATAGAGCGAGAACCGGACGACTCCAATAAAGAAACGGACGGAGAACAAGTGAAGGCGGGAGCGGGGGTCTCAAAGAAGAAAAGAAACAAAACGTCTATTCCATTTACAGTGAGATCCCAAGGAGCAATGAAGAGAGCATCCATGAGACCTAGAAAACTGACGGGACCGGTGGTACAAATCCCAACTAAAGGCCCCAATAGAGGAGCCCCGATTCCGAAAGGGCTTCCCAACCACTTGTCGTTCCGCTCGCTCAAATCCTTCTTTATCCAACAACATAAAAGAAAACTGAGCGTCGATACTGAAATATCAGATGCGGAGATGCTGGAACTCGTAACTGAACCCCAGCCGGTTCAAAAACAGAAAAGTAAAGAGCCATCTATTGGAGTATCAAAAAAAACAAGCTCGCCAAACAGGCCATTGAGTGAAATGTCAAACAAGACAATATTCAATTTACCCAAGGAAGTTGTAAAAACCAAAGAATCTGAGGTCGCTGAGGGTAGACAAAGGGATCCACAAGGTCAGCTCACGAGAATCCCCGAGATCATTCAAAGGGAAAGCCTCGGCGACGCAGGAACAACAGCAATAGAGGAGATAGAGATTGAGGATGAGGATGAAGAAGAAGAGCAAGAGACCGACAGGACTATGGACCAAATTTCACAGACCAACAAGAACGAAGAAGAGTTTTTGGCGTGGCTGAAATCCCATCTAAGCAGCGCCCATCAAAAGGCTACGCCAGGAAGGATAAAGGCGCTTCCCAAATTGAACATAGACAGGGCTGGGAAGTGTGGTGGCTCACCCAGCACAGGGAGAATCACTGTCAGAGACCAAGGATCATCAGAAGAAGGAGCCACCTTTGATTCAGTAGTCCAAACGAGAAGATCTGATAAAATGCCTACTCCACCGAAACAGCGAAGACTTAGTGAGATTGCAGCGTCATTACAGAACGAACCATCCAACAAGAAACCTGACATGATCGCCATCATGTCAGCGATGACCGTCGTTTTAGCGCCATTCTGTAAATTATACGAGACAATCAAGGGGAATGTTCAAGACAATACGGCAATTCTATCTAATATGATGGATAAATTGACCCACATGGAAACTCTTTTCTTAGAAACCAGTGAAAAAATGCTCATGCAACATAACCATTGGGCAACTAAACCAGACGCCGTTGGAAAAATTGGGACCATGGCCCTACAGCTTGGTCAAGGACCACCAGGACTTACAGATCCAGGGTCACCGCAGGTGCAACCCACTCACAGGTCGCTGTGGGAAAAAAAAATTGAAGCACTGGAAAAGAAAATCGAGAAGTTGGAAAAGTGGAACAACGAAGTGCAAGTAAAATCGCCTGCAAGGGGGGCTCCAGGGAGTGAGGAGGGGTCTCGCCCTCAGAGAAAAGAGAATACTCTGCTTGTCTTAAAGCAAGGTAAACGAGAAGAGAACCAGCGACTGAGGCCACAGAAGACTGAAACACCAGTACGGATTCCAAGGGAAACTAGAATCAATCTCAAGAACCCCACGAACCAAAGAGCCGCTCCAGCCCGGAGGGCGGTAGTTGAAGAGGATGCAACACAAATCAAAAATCACCAGGAAGTTAACCAGCCCAAATCCCCGAAAACAGTGGAGGATTTCTTAGAATGTGCGGACCTAATGAATATATCCACCTATTCAGAAAACGAGGTCGTTGAGATTTTGGAGGCAACGGATGAACCGCGGGAAATAATAATAAAAAAAAAATAATGATGCCTTAGGAGGTAAAACATCCTCAACCTTACCAATTAACAAAGAGAAAGAGGGACAAAGTAGATCGGATGAACACAATCCCAAAAGTAGCTCAGCACAAAGATTAACGGAGGACACTTCTCAATATGGAGACAAGAAAATTAGAACCACATCACCCTCATCCCCAGTAACTAAGGGAATAAAAGACTGGCGGGTCAGTCCACGTAAAGAGTGCCTACCCAAAGAGGATCCTGAAAAGAGAAGAAAAGTTCGCAAAGAGATCAGAATATTTAAACTTGAACAAATGGTTCCAGATAGAAATTTTATCATCTTAAACAGACCGACCGTCCTACAAATTACAAAGAAAGTAAAAATCTTGGAAAACATCTCAACGAAAGATCTAGTGCTGGTGGAACCCTATCACAGGGAGAAGAGGGCGAAAGCGTATCTCCACCTGAAAGAGACGGCCATCAAAGGCATCAATGACTCGGTATATCAAGAACTGGATCAAATGGGTTTCCGCCTGACGGAACTAAAGAACAGAATGGGCACCCAAAACCGGGACGAGGGAAGGGTGGAGAGGCACAAACCACATTACCATCTTAGATCAAGAACGGAAGAACTATATCGAGATAAGCGATACACCTTCCCACAACAGAGACAAGAACACCATAGACATGAGTACAAAATGAAGGGCGAAATGCGTGGAACTGAAGTAGGGGAGAGGGATGATATAAAGTCACCACGATATTATAGCAGGAAAAACAAGCAAGAGCAGATGGGGCTTTCGCCAATAAGACACAGAGATGATCAAAGGCTAAGGGGCCCCCCTGGCAAATCCGATCAAGAGCAACGACATCAGAGGAGGACGGTCCGGGGTAGTCCCAAAGAAAAAGGGGAGAACATCGAAAAACAACCAATGGGTCCATGGAAATGGCTAACGACTGCCTGGAAGAAAAACCAGGCGAAATAGCAACGACCAGGGGTGGTTCGCTCCGATGACAACTGCAAAGAGAGAATAAGCGAACTCCCCGGTAAGGACACTATCACACTCGGATCCTGGAATACGAGAGGTCACATGCACCTCACGACACCAGGAGACGTTGACCTCAGCCTGTTTGATATCTTATGCCTGCAGGAAACCTGGCTGATGGAACAACCTGCCATAGATGGGTTCTCCTTGGTGATCGCACCGGCAGTTAAAGGCCTGATGGGAAGACCATCATCTGGTTTGCTGACAGCGATAAAATCGGGCTCAGGCCTCACAGAACCAACGTTGTGGAAACAGTCCTACGAAACACTCGTAATCTTAACCACACAGGAGGAAAATAACCCAAAGGCGGTAATCACCCGGCAAAAAACGGTGGCAATTATCAATTGCTATTGGAATCCTCAGCGTTCATCCACGAAAGCCTTCTGTGAAAACTTGAGTGCGCTGATTGACCAGCTCTACGAAGAATTCGAGCAAATCGAACTGATAATTTGCGGGGATTTCAATGCGATATGCATTGAACCCAGGGCGAACATAAAGTGCCCCACGAATTTCCGGGGCCCAGCCGACCCTACGGTTAAGAGAGGAAAGGCCTGGAATAAAATTTTGAGCTCGAGAAACATTCAAAATGTGGCCATGCTGTTCCCCAATCAAACGAATCTTCCAACATGGGAACGGAATGACTCTAAAGCAACCTTAGATCACATTTTTGTGTCCAACGGTCTCATCAGGGATCTGACAAGTTTCAAGGTGCAACAAACTGCCAACAGTGATCACAACCTATTGAAATGCTCATGGCAGACGTCCAAGAAACAACTAAACACCTATGACTGGGCGATTGAGGTCAATTCACAACAAACCCGCCTTCGTTTAAAGGCACAAGACATCGACAAAATCAACCGAGCGTGGGATCGGAAAGAGGGCGCCGACCCCAAGTCGGTCATTAACCAACGACCAAACTACTTGCCCTTGTTAGTGGCCTACCAAGCCAAAGGTGCAAAAAAGAAAAATGAAAGTACTGTCACGGCCCACCAGTACGATAAAGATCTAGTGATTAAAAGAAAAGTGGTCCGTAGATTACTAAGAACAGCAAAGAAATCCAACACAATAGAAGATTGGAAGAGCTGGGGTCTTGAACAACGAAAATACAAAAATTGGCTCAGACAGCAGAGAGCCTTGCAATACCAAAGAGACGCAGAGGAGATGATGTCTAAACTAGCAACTAAAAAAGCTAGTGAATTTTGGTCCCTCTTAAAAAACAAGAATGCGGACCAAAGGACCATCACTGCTAATGCGGTAGCAGAAGAAAGGTGGGTGCAGTACTTCACGGCCGAATTTGAGGGTCTCCCAGGCAGCAGGGAAGAATTGCTACCGGACCTTGACACACCATGGGTTGACCTGTCCAACACTGATGAGATTGAAATCGCCATACGGAACCTGAAAACATCTAGAGCTCCTGGACCGGATGGGCTAACAAACGTAGACCTCAAAGCATCTCCGGTGGAATGGGCTAAGTGGATCAGCAAAATATTCGCCCAATGTGCCAGTTCAAAGATGTTGCCAGAATCTTGGCTAAGGGCGGTGATCGTCCCAATCTATAAGAAGGGCCCAAGGCAAGAACCAGCAAGCTACAGGCCTATAGCTTTATTGGACATCCTGGGCAAATTATATGCCTCCCGCCTGCTAGACCATTTTCGGGACTGGGAGAAAAAAAGCCCGGCTAAAGACCCACTCCAATCAGGTTTTCAAAAAAAGGGTTCAACCTCCATCAACTTAATGGTGTTAAATATTCTCAAAGCCAGAATTAAAGAAGGAGCCCCGAAGGTCTACCTGGCTTTTGTCGATCTCTCAAAGGCCTTTGACATGGTCGACAGGCCCACGCTATGGGCGAAGCTTCAAGCCTGGAAGTGTCCAGCAAACATCTTGGAACCCATGATGGCATTAAACACAGATACAAAAATGTGTGTAAAATTGAATCATCAAGGCGCACTCTCAGGAGAAATCATGGTGGGACGAGGGGTCAAACAGGGATGTCCGCTAGCCCCTGCCCTGTTCATATCTTTCCTAGGGGACTACCAAGAAGCTGAAGCGAATATTCGGGCTTTTCCCCCGAAGATAGGGAAAATGGAGATACCGCGCCTAATGTACGCAGACGATGTTATCCTCATCGACCAGACCAAAGTGGGATTGCAAAGAAAATTACAGATCCTTGAAAAGTACATCGAGAAAAACCACTTGGCAATTAACAAGACAAAGACCAAAATCATGGTAATGGAGAAAGTGATCAATAAAGGATCAGCCAAGTTAAACATATTCCTTGAAAAAACCAAACTGGAAACTGTAAAGTCTTTCAAATACCTAGGGATCGACTTGGATAGTTCACAAACGGATAAGAGCTTACAAAGCCAACTATGGGAGAAAGTCAAACGGCTCACAGCCCAAACTAGAGCGATTGACCGCAAGTACGGCAAATTCTCCCTGTTTCCGGTGTTAACTTTCTACAAAGCCAAGGTAGTGCCAACATTAATCTATGGAGCAGAGACCTCGCTATACCTCCAAAGGAAGACTTGGGCCAAATTGGAAGGATATGTATGGAAAACAGTATTGGGGCTCCCAAAATCCACCTCCATGCCGGCGATCAGGAGAGATCTAGGGCTGCTTTCCTTGGCGTCTATGGTGGACCAAAGAGCGATGAGCCTATATCGAAAAATCATCATGGCCGAGGGACCACCCATTCTGGCTTCTATAGGTGAGGAAATCGAAACTGGGAAGTGCACGGCCGTGAAAAACTGGGTAA
The DNA here is from genome assembly GCF_040938575.1 of Ambystoma mexicanum. NCBI lineage: Eukaryota > Metazoa > Chordata > Amphibia > Caudata > Ambystomatidae > Ambystoma > Ambystoma mexicanum. Next base: position 177,871,478 of record NC_090936.1, read on the forward strand.
AAAGGAGAAGGGACGATCTGGCAAAAATTCTATGTTCAGAAAAAGAGCTAAAAGAAAACCCCGACAGAATCAAAAAGAAACTAGAAGAGCTGGACTGGATCACGACCATAGAAAATGCCACCGGGAACAAACTGTTAAACCATCTCCCGCCTACCTGCAATAAGGCAAAAAAACCATTACAATACTGCGCCAAGTTCCCTGATAAAGGATTGAGAATCAAGATTATGAGAGCAAGGCTCAACCTCCTCCCAACCAGAGAGATTAGTGCCATTAGAGGAGGCGGAGGGGATAAACAGTGTAGACTATGTAAAAAGCACGATTCCACGGAAACATTGAAACACTTGGTGATGGAATGCGCAAACACGAAGGAATCAAGAAACCTGTATCTCCCTGCCCTTGATGAGAATTTATGGATATTTCAAACAGACGAGTTGTGGAACAGACTGATCTCCGGTGAAAACAACAAGTGGTCGCAAGCCTTTGCTAAACTCATAGACCGGGTGTTTGACCAAATTAGACGGCAAGACCTCCAAGATGGTCCGCCACAGTAGCAGGCGGGTGGCTAGTGGCCATTGTTATTGCATTCAAGGAACATCTGTACTTTCTACTATTGTCAATTTTGACAAAACTTGGTTTTTACCGAGTAAAGTTCAAATAAAAAAAAAATAAAAAAAAAAATAGTGTTTTATTGAATTGTGGTTTAAGGTGTGAGAAGAGAGGTGTGGTGAGAAGAAAGGGGAGGTGGGAACGGAGAGAGTGTTTAGTGTAGGAGGGTGGGTGAGTTGGAAGGGCACCGCTGGATTAGTGTTTAGGGAAACAAAAAGTTATGAGTGCATAACCAGAAGCAATTATGAGTATTACTACCCCACTCGAATACATGTGTACTGCGCTTCCACGGTACCGGGAAAAGATAGTTAACTATCATCACAAGTGGGTACTGACAAGTGGAGGGATGTATAAACCTTGGCACGAAGATGCAACGAATAATAAGGATGAGTTGGGTCATATGTACACATATCTGGCTGTGAAATGTAATAGGGAGGAAGTTGAAGAATAGCCAAGGCATTCTTGAGCTTTGGAGGATGGTTAAGGATTTGGAAGATGTCGCCGATGACCCTAAGGGACATGAAACTGTAACCCCAACACTCTGTTACCCCCGGACTTTGTGCAACTCCTGCATCCTGCGATACCCCTATAACTACTACAGCCCTGCCGCCCCACATGGGGATTCACCTCATGCAGGTTACACCAATAACGATATCTGCCCCACGACAGGGCCCCCGTCACCTACAAAAAAACTCCGAGGCCCCAGCAGCGAATGCGATTTACAACCCTTTAGTTATGGAGACAGAAAACAGGGTGCAGAGAGAGTTAGAAAGAGTACTTCGAAGGACAGAGGCAGAGCTTGCCTGAGTAATGCTGGAACAGGAGGAGGGGCGAAGAACGCTAATAGGTACAGATGAATGGCGAGCAGATGATATTTTATTTCGAATTGATAGGAGGGCGATTGGAGACATATACGTCAAAGTGAAGGATGATGACCACAATGATGAACAGCATCGAGTGGGCATCATCATGCTGACAGTTTAGACTTTGAGTTGTTTACAACAGACAGCTGCAGGAGTAGCAGAGGAGGAGGAGGAGGACTGGACGACAGAGGAGGAGCAGGGGAAGAGATACCACCCAGGGTGACACCAAGAGTAGAGAGTTTATGCAGTCAGTCCAAGACTCAGAATACAACCAGGTCGCACGGTGGTGGAAACATCACCAGCCAAACAGACGGGAAAACAGCTCCATTGCTACATAAAGGCCCTAGAAGATCACAATACGTGCCCCGGCCACACCTGGATAGCAACAATTTGATGAAGGGCACTGCCACTCACAGCAAGAGCAGGGTAGTGGATAGGCTAGTGGATATATGCACTTGAAAAGCAGACAGACAGCATGGGAGATATCAAAGGTTTGCTCGTTGCACTGTTAGACCAAAAAGATGACATTTGGAGGAAAGCGGGATACCTAGGGGTACAAATGGGCAATGATAATCATGATGGAGCACACTTTAATGATCGTCGAACGAAGGTATGGGCTGCCTTAAGGGCAGCATACCCAGACACACCGGATATAAATTAGATTATTGCACCCACTATGAATTCAGATGACCCTGCACAATATATAACCCAAAATCAGGAGATGTGGAGGGCTGACGCAGGGGAAGCATGGGACAAAAACATAGCAATATTTTACCACATATTAAAGAACAGACTCTCAAAAGGATGTACAGAATGATCTGGACAAAGTGGCGGGGAGTGAGGCTTAGGGATAGGCAGAGATTCTGGCAATAATACTTCACCAATGTAGGCGAAGTCAAGAGAAAGAGAAGTAAGTGTTGGATAAAGCGCAGAAGGCTGAATCTAAGCTAGTGCAGAAGAAATCGGCAATGTTGTGTATAGAAGGAGCAGCAATTACGAGCCCGCCTGTGGGACAGTGGTAACGCCTGATACTGTTACCCTTGCCCTTGTTGGGGCACTTGCATGGGACATGGGCCATACAGGTGCTCAGAGGCATCATTCCCAACAGTGGGTGATATGTAAATCGGGTCTGCTGGTCCACTGGGGCAGGCGCAGGGATCACAAGAATATGCTCGTCTATTGCTACTTTCTCACGCAAAATGGCCATTTCTCTCGCATGACTAACACTGTCCGTGTCCTCCCAATCTAGGCGCCATCCCTCCAAATCCTCATCCTCTACCTCCTCGTACTCATTGAAACCCTCCTCTTCCTCGATGATAACCTCCCCGATTCCCTCTGTTATCTGGATAACTTTGGTACCCACAATGCACTTGGATAACGTGTGTAGAGTATTATCATTCAGAATTTAGATTACCTTCTAGTGTGCAGCACGACAGAAGATCAGTGTAGAGACAATTCAGTGACATTTCTGACAGAAAGGATAGAAAGTAGACATGGACAAGATGCAATACTGTCAGAAGGAAGTTGTATATTTGGGGCACACAGAGAGCAGCTACAGTGCAAAACCCACCACAGCCAATCACAGTTTTAAAAAAATGCAGCCGTTTCTGGAGTTGTGTAACTATTGTAGGGCATGGATTTTCGACTATTCTAGTAACAAAGGCTCTGCTGCAGGGAAGAAAAGTAAAGGAACACTGACACGGACAGGAGTAAATATTACATGTTTCCAAGAATACCACAAGCAATATACCAGTACTAGCGACTCCAGTTTATAAGAAAGAATTCTATTTGTTTTCACATTCCAATAGGCAAGTGATGACAGCAGTGTTAAACCTACATGGGACACAAGCACTTACCCACACTGCTCCCGCACCATCACCTAATCGGACACTTCCTTTCTCTGCATTGACTGTAATCTGTCACCCAATATCTTGTTTCCTTCCCTAAGATTCAGAGCCCGCTTCCAACACAAACTTTGACATTTATATATTTCCTGGCCTTTTTGAGTGTTTCGGGGCCTAACTAGATTTGTAAAGCTTTCAAAAGGAACCTTTCCTGCTAGCATTGCACTGCTGTATTTTACTGGGATCTAAATGCATTTTCTGCCATGTAGGAGTTCCCTGTAAGTGCATGCAGCATCTTGCCCCAGTCATTTTGACACACCAATGTAGTGAGACCTTATCCATTGTATGTTGTGATGCTAGCTCCTCCATGAATGTCTAGCCCACTGCGTGCTTTCATTATCTAATTTTAACTCTACACTAATGTAATTTGAACTAACTCTTATTGCAGTCAACATATGCATTGCCCGTTTAAATGCACGTTTGTGGATTCAGCTTTCAGCGAATGCCCGCATTTGTAATTTTTAGATCTCAGGAATGGAGTAAGGCTGTCTCGGCTTGTATCCTTTTTCACTTGCTCAGTACTGGTGTTAAAAGCTAGTACTGACAGATTCATCTGCACCCTTACAAGATCTTCATTGTACTCGTCCCTATTCTTCCTGACTCAGTCCTTCCTACTTCTTGCGTACTACAGAAGTGTGTAGGATAGGCAAGTAGAGGAGATGCGGTGTTCTCCCACAATAGTCGTCACTGGTCCCATAGGGGCCTTCCCCTACCATGAGATCCACCCGCAGAGAACCCCCCCACACCTCAAGGGGACTATCGGGTAGTGGCCTCACCTCCCCTGGCCTCATGGGAAGAGGCTCCCACTATAGAAGCAGTGACGACATCCTGGGATTCGTCACAATATATAAAAAACATTTTATCTATGGATATTTGGTACATCTGGTCCCCTAGGACTGTTGCGAGAAAGAAAAAAGGAAAAACAAATACAAAATATCAATGTTTTGAGCCCATCCAAAATTTCAACCACTTGGCCCCTTCTCGATGTTCGATTTTCACCGCTCACATCAATAAATTAACAAAATATCATGGGTAAAAATATTGTTGCAAGCTACTAGAAAGGTATACAAATTCACTTGCCCCATCAATTATCCACATCATGCAACACACACTTCCCTGATCAAGAGTTAATTATCAATAGTGAATGGCTAGTGGCGAATGAAAACGTTGAGGCCTGAAAATATATTTTATTTTTAAGTAAATAAGGCACTATCAATATGGCGCTGTGCAAGCGAAACACCCCTCTTTTCATGAAGCATAAATTAAAGCGTCTATTTTAATTGAGCATTGCGTGTTTTTTTGAAAAGCATTGATTCACGATCGTCAGGACAATTCAACAATGCTTCGAGAAGTCTATGAAAATAAAATCCATGACTAAATAAGACAGAACAGAAATCACAAACAGACCTTCACAAATACAAACCTGAAGAGAATAATTTAAAAATAAAAGGTCAGGAGGTTACATCCATAACAAATAGAAACATTGTTTACACAAATCACAAACACAACGTGATCTTGCCCCCAGAGTTAACGGGAGTCCCGTGAAGAAGGTTCACAGCAACAGAGAATCTAAACAGGTCAGGGATCCAGGCTTGTCCAGAGATATCCAGTAAGGATAGTCATTTTAAAATGTATTGATATATAGTGTGATAGGTCTATTGTTTTGTAAAACAGGTTCACATTGTACAAAAGTGTGCGTATACAGATATTCTCAATGTAGGAACTAATTGCTTACATAAGCTGGGCTGTGGGCATGTAACTTGGCTTGATGGGTTCCTTGGTTGAAATATATAATTAGGTTGTTTTATAGATCAAAGAAAACATTATACATGTTAAATTCATTAACAAGTCAATAATGGTGGATCAAGAATATACATTTGCAGATAGCGTTTGCTTTTGTGATTGGCAGGTGGTATTTTGATTAGCGTTTCCATTCTCACCTAGAATAGTAGGGCTGTGGATATAATTTAATCCATTCCAGTCCCCCACACCGTTTTAAAAAAAAAAAAAAAGGAAAAAAAGAAAATATCAATTGCCCATATGACCAGGACAGTGCGATGGGTTCCCTATTTTATTACGTGGGCAATTATTGATCATTACACACACCTGACTTCCGTCACACTTCCCCATACAGATAAAAGGTGGAGAATGAAAGCACACTCTGAGCGAGGCAAAGCACACGAGGAAACAGCAGTTCCAAGATGGCAGTTTAATACGAGGAGAAAGTTGGCTAGACCAGAGAGGGTTGCAAGGAGGGAAGTGCCCTTGATCTTTTCAGACCGTTACTTTCGTGTACCTTGGAAAGAATCCTAAGACCGAGAACTAAAGCTGAACAAAACTGCATTGCGTCTCTGAGGTACCCAGGGCTCTCCCGCGTCAATAACCAAGGTGGGGAGGAGCGTTTGCCGCAGTGATACTGTCCATGGCTCTCACAACAAAGCAGCACCAGTAAAAACAGCACAGCCGGGGAGTCGGAGAGACTGATACCAAACCAGCATTTGTTAGAACCAAGATTGCAAGCGGCAACATTGTATGAAGAAATCTAAATGGAATAGTGTGTGAAACGTATGTGACGAGCGATGCAAATATAATTGAAAACTAGGAGAGATTGAACTTTGGGAGGCCAAGCAAGATACCGGATAAAATGGATTTCTGAACTCCGTTGGGCAGAGGTTCAGAAGGCCAGACTAGTTTCTTGGAATAGGGTAATCTTATGGACAAGCCAGACCAATCAAGGTAGCATTGGCAGCGGTCAAGACTAGGTCTCAGGAGTGGTGAGTGTGACTGAAAGAACTTAATGAGCACACAGAGTAAAGGACACTTACAAAAATCACTCCCAGTCAGAAAAATAAATATAAAAATGTAAAAAAAATTATATATATATATATATATATATATATATATATATATATATATATATATATATATATATATATATATATATATATATATATATATATACACACACACAAATACATTTATTCAAGGCCTTAGTTTCAACACAATAGTTTTTAACAGTAACACTTTTAAACTAACACAATCCTACTAAAATACATATATACAGAACCAAGGGGCCTAAAGGGTTAATGCACGAAATGGGTCTACATCCTAGAAAAAGGGAAGGACGCAGGTAGTGCAAAGAGTCTTTAGGCAGTTCTGTAGTAATCACAATCCTAACTGAAAAGCAGTCCAGTCCCTAAGAAAAGGGGAGCCTATTACTCAAATGTACTTGCAATGCTGGGTCTCTTGTAAGGTCTGTAGCAGCACAGGTAGGTGGGTGAGGTGATGCAGAATAGGTTCTCACTATACGTGGAGGGTCTCCCCGAGAGGGCAGGACAGGTTCCAAGAGTTGGGAATAGTTTGATAGGTCAGGCTATCTATGGAAAGGAGAGGGGCCCTGAGGGCCCACTAATGCGTAAAAATGGATGGATGCACTAGGGGCCACCGGTACGGGTTGCAATTATTCATGGACCACTGGCGCACTCCAGACCAAACTTCGGCAGTCGAGTCCAATTCGGTTGCAGGTTCAAATACGGCAATCTCGCGGCTCTACGGCTTTCAGCGACAAAGTTAAATCGTTGATTCCCAAACAGGACAGTGGCGATTTCTCCTCAGCTCCTGGTGGATGATCAGGCCAGTTTCACTGTAGCAGGCCTCAGGGCACAGAGGGTCACAGCTGCAATGCACTTGCAAAGTTTGTCACCACGGCTGGGCAACACGGTTACCACGTGTACTCCGGTTCGGGCGCCCTCTCTTTACTACAGACCTAGGAACATCAAGTGTACGAAATTCAGTGTGAGTGCCGTGAACACAGAGCTTGCAATGTGCCTAGTTTCAAGGGACTCCTCAAAACGGCGGCAGTATCAGAGCAAAGGTCCTGCATCAGCTAGTCAGACCACTGGTTGGCCCAGGGACACTTCAGAGAAGGCTTTCTTGCAGGGGTTGATGAAGGTGCAGAGAATAGTTAGTCACACTATTCCAATGAGTCAAAGCGCCTTTGCGGACCATCTAGTTCGATCCGATGCAGAGGGGTCCAGCGGGACGACAGCAGGCTCAGGGTGCCAAACCTTCCAGGGGGTCACCAGAGGTTCCCCGTCTCGGCTTCTAAGTTTCAGCATACTTGGATCCTAACCTTCGTTCAGTGAGAACTCAAGAGATCGACATGGTATGGGTGTTTGGAGCCTTCTCTTATCCGGAATCTCCTTCGCGCCAAAACAAAGAGGACCCAATGGGAGATCTGCTCAGATACAGGCACACCATACGTGGACCAATCATGGACCACTGTGGTCCCAGGCATTCACAGCACACCAGACTCTCTGGCACCCAGGATGTTTTTAGGAACCAGACTGTCCAACCCACATCCTGGACACGCACACGGACACGGACACACACACACACACACACACACACAGGAAAGCTTGGTGTTTTGCGGGAGAATGCATGCCCAAATAAGGACAGACCCGGGTCGGCTCGACCGGGGGAATGTGAAGGAGCAAGATGATCAAAGGACAGGACAAAGAACTTTGTGGCATGGCCATTTTGGAGCCAGGCCACCTATTCGTGCCAAGCGTGGTAAGCACAGTTTACCTGGCAGGAAAGGGTTAATAATACATGAAGATAAACTGCCACCAGTCCTGTCCAAGGCACATCTGCACCTCTCCTAAAAATCCCCTCGAGAGCATCTAGGGCCTTTGAAAATGACTGGAAGACCCAAGTGCACTATACTGGAAAGTACATTGTGCACTTGCAACATTGACAAGGACTAAGGGAAACAAAGTCTCCCAGTACTGACGGTCTGTAAGGGCATGTCAGTTTACCCATAATAAAGTGAGCAAAAAGCCCAGGGGAGTGCAGCAGAGGGCTGTGCACCTCTGACAAAGTCAGAGTGAGGTGTACAACAGCAGCAAAAAGTTGGGGGGGGGGGGGTACACAACTGGAGGGAAAATTACACATGAAATGGAAATCTTTCCTGAGAATACTGTAGAGTGGTTCGGTGTCTGTTAGTTATCCAACTAAATGGCAACTGTGGAAAAGGGAATTTTTAGATCAAAATGGTCCTGCAATGGAACAAGCTGAATCCTGTGCACATTCGAAAGTCTTCGATAGTTTAATGCAAACTGACATTGGACTGAGCCCGGCTGAGGGGGATCCGGGTGAACCATGAGTTGAACATTGTAAAAAGGGGGGGATCTGAGCCCCGAAGAGGGGGATCCACAGTAACTACTGTGATAAAAAGGATCCGAGCCCGGGGTACGAGGATACAGGGCGAGACACCTGAATTGAATACTTCTAAGAGGAAAGGAACTTTGTGTTTTGTTTTTGTACATCAGGCCCTGTGAATCAAGAGACTTGAGAGTAAAGAGACTTGCACTACAGAAGGCCATGATGCCGGTAATGGAACTGTAGCCTCGTGCTGAAGAAGCCAGAGTGTGTGCTTTGCTCGAGTGAACCGCCTTGTCCCATGCTGAAAACGTGGGGGAAGGGAGGCCAAAGGCCTGAACATCCTGACATATCATTTTGTGAACACTTTTTTTCATGAACACTACCCCACACTATGTATATTTAGCGGTAAGGATTGGCAATAGTTTGTTTTAGTATAGGCCCTTTTATTTTCACAAGACTCTACTATGACTGCATTATTATTATTTGATGGTCATAGCTTGCTCCCATCTGTTGATTTAGGAGTAGATGGGCATTTATCACACCCTTGTTAAAGTTCAATAAACTCCCTTGAACTGTGGTCACTTGTGTCCATCTTACTGTTGATAACTTGCCTTCCAAGTCTCTTTGGATCTTTACATTCCACTGCTTTTTGGTCGTCGCACCTGATCAGTGTAACCTGAAGGAGAAGAACACATTTTTACTTACCAGTAACTTAGTTGCATCTCTTCTCCTGAGCAATCACCAACACAAGTACTTATCTGCATCCAATACATTCTGTGGCGAAGCATTGTGACCTTTGGGCACAAGGCCCCACTCTTCATAGGGATTGGACTTCTGAAGATAGGACATATTTCTTTTATCTTGGTTCCATCCTATTGCATGAAGGTCTTGCCTTACTTTATTAATTTAAGTCATTGAATGCATTTTGGAACCTATGGTGACTTTATATATGTTTATCATGAGCATCGTGTGATATTTTCATCTGCTTGTTTAATTTATTTTGTGTGTGTTTTTGGCTTAGAATAAATATAGGAGGACATTCCTGTCTAAATTGAATTATTGTATGCTTTACCTTGTGGACTCATTGTGGACCCCTGAACCTACTCGCACTCCTCTGTTGATGATAACCTTGACTGCTCTTTGCTACCTTGATTGGGTTTTGGCTAACCTCTCAGAGTTGCCCTGTTCACTGTAACTAGGGTTGCCTCATAAAATCTGTCTACAAGGCCAAATTCTAGAAATCCGTCTTAACAGATGGTTTTAATTTTGTACACAAAAATGATTGAAGATTGTTAAACCAATCCATCGTGAGATGGTCATCGCTCATCTTATTTGGAGGGTTTTAAGGTTCCTACAAGATGTCAGAGATCTTTGGAAGGATTGGATGCTTCATCAGTTTGACGCTAAAAATTGATGTGTTGATGTTTAGCTTTGCAGTCTGCCTTTTTGTATTTAGAATGTTTACATTTAAGGTAGAGACCGATGTCCAGGCAAGGCTTCTGCCTCAATCTGTGTTCTAACCTTTTTTATAAAATATTTCCCCGTAGACTGCTCCTGTTGGGGGGAGATCTAGCGGCTTGACTTGCGCCTTCCTGCACCCCCAAGCGCTATACAATTAGGCAAGACTTCTCTAAGCACTATATCACTCAGCCTTTTTCATGCAAATATCACACACAGAGGTGGTCAGCCACTAAATGAAGATAGTTTTTAAATATAAAGGTGCAAATAACATTAGCTGAATACACTTGTAAATGCTATTCTATGTAGTTTTAAAATCTCAAAGCACGGTAAAGAGCTCTGTGCCAAAAGGAATGCAGCCTGTGCTAAAAATAGACTACAGGCATTGGGAGCACACTAAGTGACTGAGCAGCTGTTTCCTGTCCAACAAAAACCCATGCAGACTAAAGCCTCCATACACGACATACAGAGAACTATGAAAAACAAGGCTTTAAAGAGAATTACTGGACCAGATAAAATATGAGTATACTGAGTGAAGTGTGGACAGTATGGTGGGAAGGTGTGTTTATATATAAATGTTTATAAACATAGCAAAATTTGATCAACAAGAGCTACAATGCATCCTTGCATAGGCAGCAGTATGCTAAGTAGTTCTAAATGGTTACCCGGCCATGCAAGAAGGAAGGCTGCAGCAGCCCTTTTAAAGTAAGTAGGACAGTTTTGGATGAGCCATGCCAGTATCCAGTAACCAAGTTGAACAGTATAATAAGGCGCCTGCTTGGCATCAGTGTGCAGGCGCTTGGAACGGAAGGACAGAAGGACATTCCGGGAGAACAGTTCTTTGTCCCATCCTCATTTTCTGTAAAAGATTAAATTTGTTATCCTTGCAAGATAAAGACTCTTGGCCTTAATTCCCTAGAGGGGTGAACTTTAATTTTGTGTGGGCGCAATTATGGGCACCTGTATATTTAAGGGGTACCCCTGTAAGTATGGGCTACCTTTCACTCCTCATTAGACCATAATGTTCTGATCATTTAGTATTGTTCTGCTTGTAAATTGGTTTACTTTACTTAGCAAAATAGCACATTTGCTGTATCTAAAAGGAGGGGGTGGGAGAATTTAGGGTTGGAGAAGGGGTTGTGTTTTAAAGCAGAGTCATGCTGCACTCTCTGATGATGGTCGTCCACAATTCCATAGAGGGATTCTGTCCCACATCTGATCCTCCCTCGATGCACCACCCCCGGGGGGGGACTATTGTACTGTGGACGCGTTGCCCTGTCCCCATGAGAAAGGTCTCACCCTAGGGATAAGGGACGGCATCCTCCGATTCGTCAAACTAGCTTCAGACAATATAACTTTAAAATCACTTCTAATGTGCAAATTGACCATTCTACATTCATACTTCATACTAGTACTAGTCTGAAGAGAATGCTCACCACCTCCACTTATGTATACTTTAGTGACTAGGATAAAATATTCTACCACAGGAATCAACTTAACTCAAATCTTATGAATTGTGCCTAAGATATGAAAAAAGATAAATATATAAAGTTCAGTTTGAAAAAAAGGAATAAAAGAGGGGAAACAAGCAAGTGTGTACGCCCCGACTGGTCATCAATCATTTTCTAGTAGTCATTTTATAGTAGTTAAACTGTCACCAACATCTGCTTGCAGTGTTGGACGTTGCATGTCTGTCATTTACTCATGAAAGTGCACCACAAAAGGTTAGCTGCACCCAATATTCAACTATATAGTTTCAGAATTAAAGTGGTTAGTAGACTGACAGAGAGCGATGCCTGCCAACTTCTCTACTCACTTTGCTATCAATTTATGTACACAGTTCCTTGTCCGGAGTCAGCCTTCTGTTTCACAAGGTATTAAGTCTCGGTGCCAGGAAGTGTAAACTAGGTGACTGTAAATTGCAGCTCACATAAAACTAGCGCCATGACTTGACCCAGGCAGAGCATGTCATTATCTCAATATCAAACTAGCAGTCTCAATAAACAGTCTAAATCCTCATATTAACATTAACACTTGAAAAGCGTGGTTTAACTAAGCTGCTTGTGTAATGATTGTTGTACAGTAAGAGTTCTACCTTGCTCACATCATAGGCAGCTTTGTTCAGTATGTTTGTCTATTCTTCTATTGCCAATCTGTATTAAATACATGGAACCTCTATCACAAGACTGAAAATGACTAACAAGGGCCAGGTTTTCGTGCAACATGCAATGCAGTGGAATAGCATCCTTTATGACGCTCACACAGCTTTACTACTCCTGTAGTTAAAAAAAAAGTTCAGGCAAAGTCTGAAGCCTATTAAAGGGATATTCTATTAGCATTCCTATGAGTGACTCAGTGAAAGTATAAAAACTATGCTTATGTGCCACCAACTCCCATTCCAAAATGTCTAAATGAGTCTCCACACCACATATCTCTGCGTTACATTAGTTATATATGCAAGCAATTCACTGCATCAGTCCTACCCAACTGTCCAGCAACAATTGTTCTCTGTATCATTATTCCTTTTTTGCACCTTACCATTCCATCTCACTGCGTCTCTCTCTCCATCCATGCATGCCAGCGCTCGCCTCGTTATATTTCTTGCGGCCAAATGGAGAGGATAATTCGTAAAATGGATTCTTCAAATCTTGCCTGGCGGACAGATTTCAGGAGGCCACCCACGTTATCAATCATCATACTTATTCTTGCGTCCCATCCCCTTTGCTCCATACTGCATGGGCGTCTCTTCCAAGGGACAGGCGACGGAACCTTTTTCACAGGAAAAAAACCTGCTTGAAATTTAGAGGGGTGCGGCCCTGGGAGCATGCGCTGCCCTGACTCCGCCCTCCAGCGACGCACCTCAGTCCCCTTTTCCGCGTCAGCGGGAACGGGCCGAATTCACCAGTGCTCCTTGGTTTGGCTTCAGCCGTGTAATTCCACGTGCTGATTCTTCTTCTTTTCTGTCTTTTTATCATTCAGGTACTCGGCCCTCAGGCGTCACGGTCCTCCCTGGCGCATGACGACTTCTACAGGGTTCAGCAGGTGTCCATCCTGCAACGGGCTCTTTCCAACTAAAGACCCCCACGCTCTCTGTCTATGTTGCCTTTGCCCAGACCATGGCTGGCAAGCTTGTACTGCGTGCAACGCACTCTCCTCGAGGTCTCTGAAGAACAGACTATCCAGGTGGAGGGAGCTCTTCCAGAGATCGCCTGCAGAGGACCTAATGTCATGACCACTGTGAGGGGGCACAAGTTGTGCCACAAGCAGGCTCCCACCAGAACCTTGAGGGCCTTAAAACAACTTCAAAAGGGCTCCTGGAGCCAGTCCTGGTGCCTTTGGCACCAGGCTCATATGTAAGAAGGAAGGGCTGTTCAAACTAGGTCCCATTTATGTACATGGGCCTTTAAATCCAACATGGAAGCACCCACACAGTCTAGTTCTAAGAACCAAGCCATGTGGTCTAGTGTTTTGGGTGTGGCAGGCCTGGAGCTACCTTCCCTGGTACTACTTTACCCGGGCTATATAAACCACACCCTGACTGCAGAACACGCTTCGTGTTATTCTGCAACCTGCAGCGTGACGCTCACCGTGTCCAGCTCCTGGTCTTCAGCATCTTCCTGTAATCATGCAAGAACAAGAAAAAGATTATTCTGTCTTACCTGAGAAAACACCATCCAGCACTCAGCATTTCAACTCGGCTGCAATCTGTGTAAACCGAGAGACGAACAACATCACTCACCTGCGAGTACTAGCTTAAGCACTTCCAGAGAACCGCTACCACAGCTACTGTTCAAACACTACGACCTGCAAGAACGAGAAAGGGAAAAACAATATTAGAAAGCGCGCTTCCAAAACATTGAATCCCATCAGCCTTTACCTGAATTCCATCCCGCTACGCCACACTTCCATCCGGAGCACCACAGCACATCTGCAAAGGAAAAGAGACATTCAGGTTCGCTTTCAATATTAAACAACCGCACAGCACTGTACTTACCTTAACGGATTCCGGAGGCCTGTTTTTTACCGCGTTCTCATCCACTCGCAGCACCACAGTGGCCTGTGAGGAGGAGAAGAAGAAGAACACACAGGTTAGCTTTAAAAGACAATAAAGGTGCTGTGCTTCGCGCTTTCTCTTACCTAGAAAACATGCCTCCCCATCCGGCACGCCAGCATCAAGACCTTCACACCTGATAAGAAGGAGATAAAGACATTAACAAATTCCCACCATAAACAGAACAAAGACTTACAATTAACAAACCTACCTGCCTACCAGCAGATTCGGGGTCACAGCAGGCCTGGGCCCAAGGAAGGTGTATTGCACCAGTGAAGCAACTCGGACAGCTCGCCAACAAATGTCAAGCGCCCCTGCACAAGAAACGCAGGACGGATAGCACACCCTACAAATAACTAAGATTCATTATTCAGCACTGGGCAACTACGCATCCAGGGTTCCAGATCTCAGAGCCTTCCAGACTCCCCCGGGGATATCAGGTGAGCGTAACACCTAAAGGACTACGTTGACTATAGAGTGGAGACGGACAACTCCCAGAACCCACTAGGAAGCACCCATGCTACCTGGACGAGTGACACCGGGTAGAGTGGAACACAGGCGACACCCTGGGAGACGGAGTCAACAACCCCACCCTAATCCCACCCTACACCCGCTCGCCCCTTAGTTGCCACCAGATACCACAGTGTTGTAGAATTGTCAGTATATTAGCAATTAACACATTAGCTGAGCTGTGGACTATAGCAGGTGCGCTGGCCGTATGAGTGGGAAGGGAAGACAGGTAGGGCTGTGAGGGAGGGACCTACATCAGGAAAGAGGCGCAGGAATGCTCCCGAACCCCATCTGGGGAGATTATAGAAGCCCAGCACCCCAATTCAGGATAGATATGCCAACTGCTAACCAATTGCACTAACAATTTCCCCCCCTCTGCATACACCTCTGAAACTCCAAACCAAACAATCACAAACCTACACCACAACAAAGCACACAAACTTTACTAAATTGCAACAACAAAACAAAACACAGACTCGCACAACAGTACACAATGACTCCCGGCTGCAAACACCCCAGGCCCAGGCAACGGACCCACCGGGCTAAGGCCGCCAACAGCACATCACTGCTCTCTTGCACCTTTCCAGCTTCCTCCCACTAACCCCCCTCCCATCCTCTTTCAGAGCCGCCAGAGCGCCAGGGGACCACTCCTGTGGTGATAATGTTAAAGGACATTTGTATCGCGCACTATCATTCCTTGTAAAGGTCAATAATTGTGCCTAGTCAAGAGCGATCAGGAAACTTGCTCAGCTGGGGATGGGAGGTCTATGTGAGGGTACCAAGTGAAATGTTTTCACTTGACCAAAAACTAAAAAGATCGATTTAGAATGACTGCTCTGTCAATCTAAATCGAACGGTCAGCTCCTGCGGCACACAAGTGCAAGCAGGGGCTGACAGGTAAGTGTCTGCCTTTGTGTGCGTCTGTGCGAGTTTGCGTGTACGAATGTGTGTAGACTTGGTGTGTGTTGTGCGTGGAAGGGGGTGGGTGGTGAAAGGTATGGTGGGGGGTTGAAACCCCCTTGTTTTACATAACTGGCGGGAGAGGGTGGGGAAGGGAATCACCCGAGGGTAGGGCGGCAGCTTGTCATATTGCTGCATTTAAAACAAACACAAAAAAGGCCAAAAATAATCCGTCTTTTTTGTGTTTGCTCCTTAAAATGCAGTAATACCACATAGAACCCTTTGTGAGGTGTCAGAAATGTGAGGCAGACAACTTTTCGATGATTTTTCAATAAATTCCATTTTATTAAATCATACCTTTCAATAAACGTCTCACTATCCCTACCCTGACAAGGATTTCCCTGCCTAAAATAAACTAAAGGAAACACTAACAAAGGATATCTGGCACGCACACTTGTACATAAAATACCCAAGAAAATATTTGGCAATTCACAACAATAATTGCATTTGTAATGTAATCAGTCTCTCTTTATAACCTGGGTGAATTCAGCCTTCCCCAGGTTTTAAGTTGGATTCAGTTCCAACATTCAACAAAAAGAAACAAGGAAATCCGGGTTTGTAACAAAGTTCTATCACAGTTCTTTGCACATTCAACTTGTCAAAAGAATGTTTTACTAATCCAATGTTCAACAAAAGAAAGATTTCTCTACTTCCTCGAATAGATATTTTTAGCCCATCAAAAAGTATCAATGATATTCTTGTTCAGGATGATTTGCCACAACTTATAAGATTCAAAGAAACAGCTTCTTGATATCAGCTTTTCTCAGCTCTGCTTTCAACGCCATACATCACAGTTGGTATCTTTGTCAGGATAACTTCACAGCACTTCCACCTGGTTTACTTCCACACCAGGCCTACCTCAACAAGGATTCACCAAGATGGTTTACTCACCTGCCCGATAGCTTTCCACAATCAAAAGTGCTTCTTAAATTCTAGATCTACTGACAACTCAAACAATTTTTCAGAAAAGACAAGATTCACATTAGTGCTCTTCAACACTTTCATGCAAGCAATGCACTTCTTCTGAACATTCACCGTCCAGAAGGGCAGCCTCTTTGTCACTGTCGTCTTCCTGCAACACCAGTAACCAAGTACCATTAAGGATAGGATTTTTACTTTCCTCCCTTTGGCTTTGCCAATGTGAGTTTTTATACCATCTTTAAATTCAGTGACCAATCACAATCAACAAGCCTCACCTTTGAGAACCTTTCATTCACCCCATTGCTTCTTATTGGCTACATTAATTTAATTGTATGCCTTGTTGTCAAGTCTCTTTTGGCTTGGCCAATGCTTGTATGTTCACTGGAACTCACAATCTTAAATTTCGGTCACTTGGTTTAAAGGTTGCAATGTTTTCTACTGCTTTATAAAGGATTCTTCACTTAACTTTCACTTTAGAATCACCTTTAACCATGCGCAATTGGTAGTTTAAGCTGTTTGCTTTAGTTCAGAATTCAAATACTATTTTAGAAGCAGTTTCACTCATACGCAAATGCTACTTTTGCTGCCTTCATTGTTCAACAATCAAGTGTCATGTTTAAAGCAGTTTCACTTGCACGCGAGTGACTCTTTCGTGCTGCTGTTGTCTGCCTTCATTACGCAAAAGGGATTAGAATCACAGACTTCTTCCCTTACCTTTAAATCACTTTGTGTGCCGCAGGACTTCTACTGCTCGGGCTTTTCTTGAACTGACAATTCTTCGCTGAAGGTGCCTTCATTCTGTCCACTTAAACACAGAGTTTGGCTAGCTCCTGGACCCCCTGGTGCATACCAGCCCCTAGCAACGGTCTCCTGCATGCTTCTTGCTGCGCAGTCTCTGCAATTCGGTTCACATGGGGAAAAGCCTTTCTTTGTTGATGCTTCCCTCTGCGCAACCTCTGCACTTCAGAATTAGGAGGAAAAGGACGCTCTCAATACCGGCAGCTGGAATCTGCCCTGAAGTGGTGCTGGCGCCCTCCCTTTCCTCCAACCTCTACTTGGACTGCCAACAATGAGCCTGCTGCTGCTTTCTCCTTCTGCTGCTACTGCTAATGGCCTGCACCGAGGGGGCGTTTTAAGCCTCTCTGCCTCCCTCAGTTGTGGGTCATTTGCATTAATATTGTGGCCACTCCTCCAACATTACTCGAGCCCTCTTCCTCATACCAGTACTTAGGGAATTATGGGACTTTAAGTCCACTACAACACAATTAGGTTTTAAAAGTAGCTTTCTACTTTTGAACTCAGGTTCATTTCTTCTAAATGTAGTTAAGGAAACATCCCAAGAATGTACTTGGAAAGGGGAAGGCAGTTCATTTAACCCCTTAAGTGCCATGGGTATTTCTCCCCAGTGCCAGGGCCTTTTTTGGTGATTTCGGTATGTGGCCATTCAATGGCTTGTAACTTTTTTGTTACATGAGGTATATCGGCCAAATTTGGCTCCTTTTTTCCCCACATGTAGGCGGTCGTAACACCACCCAGGAATCCTAGGTTGCTGTAGGGGGGTGAGATAAAATAAGCAAAAAGGGCGAAAATTTTGGGTTTTTTCAAAAAATGCCAATAAAATGATGTACAAAGAAGCCTGTGGTTTTTTCCTTGTAAGAGCTAGGAACGAACGGTTTGCTGTGCTGAATTCCCCAATTTCCTGGCTTTCAAGAACAGGTTGAGTGGAAATGAAAAAAAAAATATTTTGATGTGGTTATCAACTGTTTTGTGAGAGGTAGGCGATTTTGGCCATTTTTGCCAATTGGACATGCATGGACGGAATGGAAGAAAAGGGTAGACAAAATTCCAAGTTTCGGAAGGGGTGATTTGCGTAAGTCAGGCAACAACTAGGTAGGGGAAACTGCCATAGATTCGGGGAAAAGCAGGAAAATGACCGAAAAAAAAGGTATGTGTTGGACATGGTTGGCTTGGTACGGCAATGGCTTCTATGAATTTTGAGAAAAGCAATGCTCCGCTACATTACCCCGACTCTTGCAGTTAGGAGAGCACACATTTTTTGTAGTGTTTTACAAAACAAGCAATACCACAAGCCAAACACTGAGCCATGGTACACAGGAGTTTTACGCTCACGGCCTGAACAGACACACTTAGCATGTGTAAATCGGTAAAACCAATGTGGTGAGGAACGGCAAGCATACATTTTTTGAAAGAGCACAGGCAGAACTTTTCAAGGGTAGGTGACTTGTGCAGGTTACAAAAGTGTATGGTGCCTAAAGCAGCGACTAAATGTAGGTCACATTTGGGAAATGAAAGGGTTGTGTGACAAAGGCCACCAGCAAATGGGTCAAAACATTATGAAAACCACACAAACAGAACACATGGCCTACCGTCCCGCGTTCCCACAGGTGTCCCAATGAAAACGGTACCTCACATGTGTGGGTGCACCTACATGGCCGCCAAGGGGAAAGCCTAAAACACAAGTAACCCCAAGTCTGTTTTCAGACCGGAATTTGAGACGCTCTGCCGACCGGCACAACATACACATATGGGCTTTGGGTGTCCAAGCCACCGGGGAAAACAGGGAACCCCATGCATTTTCCAAAAGAGGACACCCGTGGGAATCCACAGAGGTCTGCCTTGCGCAAATTGCCCCAGTTTTTATTAGCCACAATCCCCGACAAAGTGTGATATTTGGTGGGGAAAAAACACAATGTTCACTTTGTCTGGGGTTCTGGGTAATAAATTCTGGGCCGCTTCGCGCAAGTCAGACCTCTGCGCATTCCCACGGGTGTCCTCTTTTAGGAAATGCATGGGGTTCCCTGTTTTCCTTGCTGGCTTCGACACCCTAGGCCCAAATCTGTAGGTTGCCCACATGAACAAATTGTGCTGTGGCGAAAGGCTTGGGGTTACCAGCGGGTTACCCTTTTCCTTTTGCACCCCCGGTAGGTTCACCCACACATGTGAGGTACCTTTTTCGTCGGGACACCTGTGGGAACGCGAGAAGGTATGATATCTGTTGTTGGCGACGTGTTTCGGTGAGTGGACACAGGGAAATGTCTCTGAAATTGGCTGGAAAGGCAGACAATTCTCAGACATTTCGCTCTGGCCACCCACCGAAACACACCGCCAACAACACGTGGCCTACTTTCCCGCGTCCCCACACGTGTCCCGATGAAAACGGTACCTCACATGTGTGGGTGCACCTACCAAGGGCGCAAAAGGAAAAGGGTGACCCACTGGTAACCCCAAGCCTTTCGCCACTGCCCATTTTGTTCATGTGGGCAACCTACAGATATGGCCCTAGGGTGTCGAAGCCAGCAAGGAAAACAGGGAACCCCACACATTTTACAAAAGATGACACCGGTGGGAACCCACACATGGCCAAATTGGAGGGGCGGCCCATTTCATGTAGCCCTCCCCAGAGGCAGATAATTGGGGGGGGCTGTCCTGCACTCCTCCCTGGGCTCAGGCGTCCGTTCCTAGGAGCAGATATCTGGTCCCAGGGAGGGCTGCATGACATGGCACCCACTCCATTGCGGCTGGG
Organism: Ambystoma mexicanum; assembly: GCF_040938575.1. Lineage (NCBI taxonomy): Eukaryota > Metazoa > Chordata > Amphibia > Caudata > Ambystomatidae > Ambystoma > Ambystoma mexicanum. The sequence goes on from NC_090936.1 coordinate 177,891,458, forward strand.
GGGTGGGGGGTAAGGGAGAGGGGGGGGGTCAATGCCACATCCCATCAGAAACTTCCCAGACCCTTTGGGGTGCCCCACAGCCTCCCCTAAAAAGCGTTCCACCATTTTCCATTTTTTTCTTTCTTTACGAAACTTGCCTTGGTGAAGAGGGGCTCATTGGTGTGCCAATCTGGCCCCGGGGTGCCCAAACCTTACTGCCCCACCCACCGGGGGGCCTGTCCCACCATTTTTGGGGGCCCTCACCCCAAATGGGTGGCAGGGGCACCTCATGCAGGCCTCCCTGGGCCTCCTACAAACGGCTGTGTGAGGTACACCCCCCCCATTTGGGGTGGGGGGGGGGAGAGGGCCCCCAAAAATGGTGGGACAGGCCCCCCAATGCATGGGGCAGTAGGGTTTGGCCACCCTGAGGGCATATTGGCACACTAATGTGCCCATCTGCGCCAAGCGAAGTTGGGTAAACAAAGAAAATACAAAATCGTAGCCTTTTTGGGGGGGGCTGAGGGCCACCCTAAATTGGCAGAGAATGTTGTACTGCAACGGGGGGTGGCACTCACCCCCCCACCCCAAATGGAGGGCCCCACCTCATGCAACCCTCCTTGGGGGCAGATATCTGCTCCTAGGAAGGGGCATCTGACCCCAGGGAGGGATGCATGAGGTGGGGCCCACGATTTGTGGTGGGGGGAGGGGAGGGAAAGAGGGCCATCCCCCGTTACAGTAGAACATTTGCCGGCAATGTAGGGTGCTCCTCAGCCCCCCCTAAAAAGAAGCCTACGATTTTGGAATTTTTTTTTTGTTTACCCAAGTTTGCTTGGCGCAGATGGACACAGTGTGCCAATCTGCCCCCAGGGTGCCCAAACCCTACTGCCCCATCTATTGGGGGTCCTGCCCCACCTTTTGTGGTGGCCCTCTCCTCACCCACACCGAACAAAGGGGGGGGGGCACATCATGCAGTCCTTCCTAGGAGGCTCAAGGAGGGCTGCATGAGGTGTCCCCCCCAGCCATTTGGTGGTGTGATCCGTGACCAGCAATGCGTCATATCAGTGGTGTCCTTGGAAAAGGGAGAACCTCCCCTTTCCAGGGACACCACTTTTTGTCATATCCCTGGTGGTCTAGTGTGCCCCAGGGCCCCAAACCCCCTCCCACCTCCCCCATCCCTCGTTTTTGTTTTTTTCACCCCTGGGGGCAGAGATCATCTGCCCCCAGGGGTCTCTGGCGCTGTGGCCCCATGCTTTGGGGCCATGGGGGGGAAGGGAGCCGCTTACCTTCACACAAACGGATCTGTATTGATCCGGTGGCATTGCTGCCCGCGGATCGCTTGCCCGATCCGCGGGCAGCAATGCCACACAATGGGTATCGTTGGAAAGGGGAGCATCTCCCCTTTCCAACAATACCCTCCTCGATCTCCGGCTTGAAATACAGCCGGAGATCGAGGCGGAACAAGAAGGTCTCTTACCTTCTCTCTTCCCCGCAGCAGCTGAAAATGGCTGCTGCGGGGAATTTACTTTCAGTTTCACGCCGACGTGCGTTACGCACGCCGACGTGAAACTGAAGGTAATCCAGCCCCTTGGAAGTGAGGGGGGACCTCCCCCTCACATAGCCCGGGGGTTGGATTACAGTTTTGCTCGATCCCTGCGTTGCAGGGATCGAGCAAAACAGAGTGCCTAAACCGACGAGCCGGCTCGTCGGTGGCAACCTGGAGCGGTAGCCACCGACAAGCCGGCTCGTTGGTGGCACTTAAGAGGTTAAGCCATTATTTACAAATTTCCTTTCAATGTACCTCTGGGAGTTAAGATGATTTCTAACTTAATTCTCAGGAGGGCTTTCCTTTCTTAAGATGTTTGTTTAGGGATTATACATTAGCTTTATCCACATTAAGATGTTCAATTTGTGGATGAGACAAATCATAACGACAATAAGCCCTTGCATGCCTTGGTATTTGTACATGGTTCTCCCCTTTTGGGAACAAACACTGCGTCTCATACCACAAAATCTCACCATCCTGAGCCTTCTCTCCTCCCAGTTGATCCTTCTGCAGAGCACCCCCAAGGTCAGGATCATGAACCGTCTGCCTTTCCCTGGCCACCTGGGAGGAGACATTAGGCATGGGTTTAGTGAGGGATCCAGGGTTGTTGCTAGAGCCAGTCCTAACCCTGAGGTGGATGGTGGCAGCGGGGAGGATCCCAACTCAGATTCCTCCCAATCCCTTGTGCAGAACCATTTCTCCATCCTTACATCTGAATACATATACTTTCCAGTACTCTCTTTCCATTACAGAAGCAGAACCCATAGAAAAAGAGGAGAGCAGCCACAGGACATCAAGAAACAAAGAGAAAAGCCAGTAAGTGCAGAAGCGGCTACCTACAATACTGAAGCTCTAGCGCCACAGAGACCCATTCACAAGCAGCTGAAAGACACACGGGTCCAGCCGAGCTCACCAGTAATGCTGGTCCACTAGACCACCATGGACTTGAAAGGGAAAAGGTCCCCAGGCTTACCCTGCAGGATCACATAGAAGAAGACCCTAAAACCAAACTTTAAACTCCATCTTCCAGCATTGCAAGATCTCCCGGGCAGCAAGGAAGGAGTAGTTGTGGTAGAGTAAGAGGGTGGAGGCAGGAGATCAGAGGAATAAAACAGCAGAGGGATATGATGTTGCCTGGGAGGAGGTGGTAGAGGAGAAGGGAGAGATAACCGTGGACATGAGTGGAAGCAGCTGCAAGGCACAATTCTTCTTTTCCATTATAACACTAACCTCAGCATAGGGAAAGTTGTCAAGTTCCTGACGGATGAGAGAGAGCCTGCTTTCAGAGAGATCAATAGATCGAGGCAGATCCTAGACTGTAGGGGTCAACATTCTCTAGCACTAACCAGGGACTACAGACGAATAGGTTAGGGAGGATATTAGTTGAGAAGTTGTTTAATGGGGAGGTGATGGAGGGATGGCCATAAGCCACACAAACATTGTAATAGAAGCCCATGAACCAGCCTTGAGACTGAGCGTTTTCTGTGCCATCTGTGACAAGGCTTAAGTCTAAGTGGGTGGATGACTGGAAAAATAGTAGACGGTTTTTGGAATGTTTCATTTGGCTCGACAAGCTCAGTGCATGCAGCTCAGAACAAAGGTCTTAAGACCACTCCCCTATCTTTGGCCTTCAATTTCATCCATGCAGATAAAAATCCAAAGATGTTTTTGTTTTCCGTCATGTCACCTGCCCTTTGCACTGCCCTCAACTGATACGTAAATGAAAATGCATCTACAAGATTTTAATTAATTAAAAGCCCTCGTATAACACTTATCTGAAGGACTGGGTATGGTATCACTGCCCTTCCCTTGAATGCCCCAACATACAAAAGGATGCCAAGCAAATGAACCTGGATTCCAGCATGCTAAGCAGCTTTTGAGACCATAAAAGCTAGCTTGTGCAGGGTCTCCGTTTTAAATATCTCAGAATATAGACAGGAATTAATAATTTAGGCATCTGTGAATTGGGAACCGGAGTAGTTTTAGCCCAGCTAAACTCTAGACGGTTAGAAAAGCCCATCACCTACGTTTGAAGGCAGATGACAAAACAAAAGACAATCGGCCACAACTCAGAAATGGGAATTTGCCATGGTGTGGGTGGTACAGGAGTTGAAGCCCTACTTTCTTTGAGTCTCACTTTGCGGCCTAAACTGATCACTGGCCTCACACATGGTTAATGGCTATGCAAGTGGGGAATCTAAAGCTTTTACATTTAGTCACATCTCGGCAGAAATTAAATGGGGACAAACAGCATAATACTAGTTCTCCATACGCCAATGCAGATGACCTCAGTATATAGTGGAGGAAGAATCAGGACCTTAGAGGGAACTTTCTCACCAATATTTGGCCAGGGGTATATGACAGAATGCCATTTGCAAGGGTGTATTGTCCCGAGACTGTTTTTTGCTGTGCAAAACGAAGCCAGCTTTTCCCCTCAGAAATTGAGCTCATAATTGTGCTGGACTGTCAGCTGATTCATCAGCAACCACTATGTGTTTTGGCAACATGGCAACTACATAGTGAAATATGCATTCCTGCAACAGGTTGCTGGAATCAGATTCGTTATAACAGCCATGGGCTGCCTTCAACAGTAAGACCCCCCGCCCCCATCATTCAAACTAGATTTACCCGCATTTCCTCATGACCTGGGCGCAGACTTTGGTTAAATATTAACCACATCTAGTTTGATATAGGAGTACAGGAGACGATACAGCTAAAGCAGAAGACCTGTTCTGATGTCATTATGTCACAGCGACCATCACCAAATCAGATCAGTGAGTAAATATCCCTTGTGGAAATTGTAGTGTATGAAAATACCCAAACATTCAGGTAACAAATCGGTTATTGCCCCCAATAGAAATCATTCATTGATTATTTGTCCGGGAAATCTACCTTATGTAGGATAACCACTAAGGCTGTTGTAAAAAGAATGATTGAGCATTGATCAAAAAGTTTGAAGATTTGGGTAGATTCATGAAAATGCACGTTTACAAAAATAAAACAAGTTAACAATTTAAGAAATCTTACATACATTAAAAGACTAGAATGGTCATCGCTGCTCCAGTGACTCTTCCAACTTGCCCGATGGATGCATTACAGAAAATTAGTAAGGATCAGCCAAATACGCAGTCATTAATTTTAAGACGCACAGAGAACTTGTCAATAGTCCAATGATATGTGGGTGTTATGACTGATGAGCAACTGCAAATTTGGATTTATATAATTTACCGGATTCTAGTTGGTTTTTAACTGATACAGCGTGACCACCACAAGTATACAAATACAGACCCTTTTCATCTGTTAAATTCTGAATATTTTCATTCAGTGAGCAGTTAGTGAATAAAACAAAGAAATCAGGTCATACTTAAACATCAAAATGTGAGCCTGCTGCGTAGAGACAATCAGTAATCCTGCTGGTCCACTTGCTAGGAATAGGAAATTATGTTGTCACATGTGTTAGCATATCATGTTTTTTGGGGATATAAATAAATTCTAATATGTATTAGCAAGCCAAAAAGTCCTCATAGTTTGTTGATAGTAGCGTTGTTCTAAGTGTGAGAAGTAGTAGGAAGAGTCCCACAAGGTATTCAGAGGTCTGACTAAACCAGGACTCTGTGCACCCAGGGGGCAGCGCCCTAGGGAAATCCCAAGGGGGAGTAAAACCTGAATCGGGATGCAGGGTTTGCAGAATGGATGAATATCAAAGTCCAGGCAGTGCAAATCAAAGGTTGTATTACTGGAGGCAGGAGCTGTCTTTGGAGACGAGGGAGCAATGAAGGAAGAAAGGCTCAAACTCGCACAGAAGTATCAATGCAGGTAAGCAGTAGATTGGCCAGTGTAGAGGACCACAGCAGGAATGCAGAGTTTGGTCTAGAAGGCGAAGAAAAAGACGGAACAAATATAGAAGAAACGAGATATACAAGGGGGAGGAAGAACAAGAGGAAAGTCTGAATGGAGCAGAGCAAATAAAGGTGAAGGAAAACAGGAGGCAAGGAAAGAAGAAAGAGGAAACCACGCAACACAGAGAACCGGGGCTGCCTAAGACAACTGCAGTTACAAAGGGGTTAATCAAAACTGAGCGGAAAAGTAGAAAAGGCAAAAGAAGAGAAAGGAAATAAACAGAGGTAAAGACAGAAACTGGCAAGGGGCCGCGAGAGGAGGAGGGCAAAGTAGAGGTAGCCGCAGATGGCAGTACGAAGGAAAGCGCTACGGAAAACCGAAAGACCATTTAGAACCAGAATACAAAAAGGAGCGTAGTAGTGACACAAAGCTCTCACCTTTTCCCCGGCATATGTAGAATGAAGCCAGAAGGTGTTAGAGCACCACCCTAGAAAAGAGTAGACTATTAGATTAACAAAAGTGAATGGCATTAAAGAGACGCCATCTTGGATTGTTTTTGGAGTGAACGGTATGATGTTTCCTCCATTTAAACCACAAGGATCACAATGTTGAATTCCTAACAGTATGGCAGCCAATCAAGCCGCCTTCTCATAATAGGACTAGTGAAATGCCACAAATGCAGGACTTTGTTAGCACGGCTCTAAAGATAAGGTTCACAGTCCATGGACTGGGAATGACTAGTCAAATTGAAACCCAAGCAATAATAAGCTATTTGAGGTGGCTTTGTGAAATAATTATAGATAAGGGATTGAGTGAGTGTGGGACGCAAGGAAGCAATGTTTATGGAACCTTTGTGTCGGTCAGGCAACAACTGGTGTATCCCGTGAGGAATACCTGATGCTGAAGGAATCGCTCCGTTTTATCTAGATTATTGGAAACAGGAAGTACAAAAACGAAGCACCACATGCAGACCTTTGCTTCTATAAATGTGTAGAAGATGGTCATAGGAAGTGAAGATTCCTTTTTATAAAATAAATTCGTTAAAGTTGGACTATATTATAAAAGGGAAAAGAGTGGTCTATTCAAGAGACAAAAAGGTAATTGGCAGAAGTAGAGGAGACATCCCTGTGATTATATTAGGATGCAAGTAGATTCCTATGCATGGATGTGACTTAATGATTACTGCCCCCCTCAGGTGTAAAAAGGATGAGCAATGGCTAAACCAGTCCCCACACAACTCTACATACCAACAGAGATCTGAATCAAAGATGGAACAGATACAGGCAAAAGATCTACCTCCTTTGCCTTTGGACCATACTATTAAAAGGGCTGTGAATGTGATGACAGTGGCAACTCAAACAGCATCAGTACAACAGCCCAACATAAAGGAATCTCCAATAAAGGTACAGAACAATACCAGAAAAACATGAACAAAACCCACCCCTGTGGAGAGAACACAGATTAGGCCGAATGTAAATAGCAAGCACTCTGGGTAATGTAGCAGGGCTGAATGGCAATACATAACAAACCATGGTACCAAAAGATTTGTCTTGGTTAAAAAAAAAAAAGAAAAAAAGAATTCAAATGTTATGTTGATTCATACCATGCACCGCTGCCATTTTCCTGGCATCCAGTCGCTGAAATGGGTGGCTCAGCAGTCTCCAAGGGAGGCTGGAAAAGTAACTTTCTTAGTTCTTGGCAGTTTGACTGTGTTGAACCAGGCTTCTGGATGCAGCGAGTTGTGCTGGTCAAAGGCAACACGCTGACCAAGTCAGATCAAAGCGGTAGCTCGGTGCAGTTCGAAGGTGGCGTTTGAGCGATATAGTTCAGGTCTCACCAGGGTTGGTTCCAAGATTGGGCTGGTTCAAGACATGCTGGTGGACAAGTGAAAACACTTTCAGCGGTTCCAGTCAAGGTCCGTCGATGAGCTGGCGGTTTGAGCTTAACAGGCGATGGATGGATTGTGCTTGGTATGAAGCTGCATCGAACTGGTTCAATAATGCAGCAACAGTAATATATAAAAGTGCCAAAAGCAGCACTGCAGGTTCCTGATGGTTCAAATGTATTTGAACACTGCCAAATCCCTGTTCGATGATGGTTTGAAGCTGGAGAATTCAGGAAACAAACGCTTCTGGGGTTGTGGCCCCGAATTTAGGAGCTCAGCGACAAAATCTCGTCCTAGTTCCCTGCACTCCCAACCCAGGGAAAGCTAGCAAGCACTTGCAGAGCGGACTGCATTCCCAATAGAGGCCCAAATAAATTCTCCTCAAGTCCTTGAAGGACCGATTTCAAAGGAATTATTGGGAGACCCCTTCCTTAAAGGGCAAAAGGGCCACCCAGTTCTGGACAAAAGCAGGCCCGCTTTAAAGGTTAAAATCTATGTTAAGGTAAAAAACTACTTTCGCTTTCTTGAAACATGCCCAAAGTGCTTTTTTCTGTGCAGAAGTGTAGGAGACAGGACGGTAAAGAAGCACACAGAAAACCAGATGGAGAAATACCGTCTCCCCTCTGTTCCACTCTGTCTGAATGCCTAAACCTTCCCCCTTCCCTAAACCTGCACTGCAAAGGCACTTTGGTATGGAACTTGCTGGTGTGATGCTGGCCTTTTTGGTTAAGATATGCCCTTTGAAGCTGGTCTCCCAGGGGGACTCATGCTGCCCCCCTGGAGGGAGGTGTTATCTAACTTCACAAAGTATTAAAGAGGTGCAGTCTTGCATCCCATTGTTGTGCTGGCTGAGCAGGGATGGCAATCTGAAAAGAATACACGCAGCCCTTCCCTGGCTGGTCTGGGCTCACAGTGTTGGCATGTGTATGCCATGTATCAGGTGTGGCTTAATTATGCAAAACTACCAGCCGAAATACCAAAACCTAGATATGGCCAATATTTCCAAATTACCCGCCCACTGGGTGATAGTTCCAAAACCATAATAATTATGATGAACAGCTGTGCAGACTCAAACGCAACCTCTGCACTCTCAAAAGGGGATGGGGACGCCTTTTCTTGGGTATTCAGTAGGTGTAGGGAGAAATCCAGAGCCCATCATAACCCTGAGGTGGGCAATGGCAGTGGAGAGGGCTCCAATTCAGGACTCCCTCTTGTGCCGAGATGTTTGTGTGCAGACCACTGCAAACTCTTGCCCTGCCTCTGAAGGGTGCACGCCATTCTTCTCTTTCAGAAACATGTCCATGCAAGAAGGGGAGAAAAATCTTAAGGTTAAGGATGTATGCAATGAGAGGAAAGCAGAGGGACCGAATTTAGTTTTCTGCCTCAAAGTGTATAAATACCGCCCTGGAGAGACAAATATACTACAGCATTTCCAACGTACACCCAAAACCTGTGACAGAAAGCGGGATACGCCACATCCATAGGTAGCAATGCCGCAAAGTTCTCGGGTCCCAAACAACAGAGAAGAGCTTGCCCCTAATGAACTTACTGAAAGACCCCATAGAACCAGGTCCCAAAACATGAGCATAAACACTGGCCTTCCAAGGTCACTATGCTTGGTACGTGGCAAGCCCCCATTGGAAAAGAATAGTATGGGATAAGCGCCCTTCTTATGACTTCACCATACACACACACAGGCCCCGGTGGGGATGCCAGGGCCAGATTGGCCAGGGAGAGACATACAATCCTGGGAGAGAAAAGCGGGTATAAGCCAGGGACAGGAATAAAAGTGAGGATTAATCGAGTGAGGTCAGAGGTGGAGGACAGCCAAGAGACCAGCGAAGCCTGGAGGTGATTTGTTGAGCTTGTGGGGTATTGGCAAAAGAGTGAAAGTGCTTCAGCAGTGCAAGTAGGCATGGCTGTATGGCACGTGGGTAGACAAGGAGTGATAGTGAAGTGAATGTTACTGAGTGCAAGGAAGTGTTGGAGTAGGGGATTAGAGGGAGAAGTAGTGGTTTGGAGGGAGGAGCAGTTGTACAGAGGGAGTAGTAGCTGTGTGAAAGAGGGAGAAAAGCACAGAAGGGGATTGTAGTTGTAGTGGAGGCAGGACCTAGGAAGAAAGAACAGTGAAGGAACAGAAGATGGCTGGAAGGAGTGAGAAGAGTGGGCAAGAGGAAAGAGTAGTAAAGAGAGGCAAGAGAGAGAACAAAGTCTGAATCAGATTATTTGTAAGACCCCATCCCAATTCGTATTAGATCTCCAACTGGATTGAGTGGGGATAGTTAGGGGGGCCCAGAGGGAGTTTAAATAGCCAGCATTTAGATCATCATCTCTAGCACAAGCCAGCTTTTGCCCAATAGTGGGGGGAGGTCAACATTTGGCAGCCATAACTGGGGGCTATGTGTGCAGAGGTTTGAAAAGAGAGGGACCACCCTAAGCCCCACAAAGGGAACAATAAAACCCTTAAATCATCTCTGCGACTTGGAGAGATTATTGAACCATCTGTGAGAAACTGTCAAGTAGGGCACCTGTGGCCGCTGATTCAGAGCGACTAACGCAGAAGGGCACAGGTGTACACTATGCTTTTGACATTGGGTTTAATGACAGGTGTGTCATGACATTAGAAGAACAAGTTACTTTCTTACCTGGTAACGTTCTTTCCATATCTATGACAGGTAATGTCCACAGCTGTGCTGCTTCGGAAAATCTTTGGCGTCTGCGTCCTGCGTCGATGCGCCGTCTCCGAGGACCTCCTCCGACGGCCGACGTCACCCGATGTGATAAGTAGGATGCAAGACGCCCATAGCCTCAGTTATACTTTTTTCCCCAAAACGTGTGCCACCAGTTTTCTGCCAGTCAGACACACAAGGCCTTGCAGAACGCAAGTTGCAATCGCAAAAGAAATTCTGCAGCGGGGAAGGCAGGGAGGGAGCGATATGTAATACGTCGTCGGACCATCCCATCGAAAGAACGTTACCAGGTAAGAAAGTAACTTGTTCTTCGAGGGGATTGGGTCCTATGACGTATTCCATATCTATGACAGACTCCCAAAGCAGTACCAAGCAAGGAGGTGGGAAAGAATTTAGAATACAAATTTAGCATGCCCAATCAAATTGCGGAATAGAGAACTGCCTTGCCAAAGGCCAGATCTTGCCCTCTGATGGAATCGAGGGAGTAGTGACGTACAAAAGTATGTACTGAAGCCCAGGTGGCTGCATCACAGATGTGACGAATAGGAACTCCCCTCTGCAGGGCAGTAGACGCAGCCACTCCCCTGGTAGAATGGGCCCGCAAGCCAGCCGGAGGGTCCTTACCCACCAAGCGGTAACACTCGGAGATAGCTAAAATAATCCAACGAGACAAAGTCTGTTTCGTCACAGCTTGTCCCAAACGCTTTCCAGCGTAACCAATGAAAATTTGATCGTCCACTCTGACCCGGGACATGTGCGAAATATAAAAGCTAAACGCTCTCCGAGGATCAAGCCTATGGAGCCTCTCCTCTTCCTTACCAGGATGTGGAGGAGGATAGAACGCCGGAAGAACAACCTTCTGGCTCAAATGAAATTCCGAAACCACCTTCGGAAGAAAAGAAGGACGAACTCGAAGGACAACCCTGTCCTTATGAAACACAGTGAAGGGTGGCTTAACTGAAAGTGCCTGTAACTCACTCACTCTGCGAGCGGAAGTAACCGCAACCAAAAACACAGTTTTCAGAGTCAACAGCCTCAAAGGGCAAGAATGTAAAGGCTCAAACGGAGCACCCATAAGAAACTTAAGAACAAGGTTCAAATCCCAACCTGGCACCAGAAAAGATGACGGAGGGAACACATTAGCGAGCCCTTTCAAAAACTGCGAAATTAAAGGAATCTTAAAATAGGAACACTCCTCAGACGAGCGCTTAAATATGGACAGCGCCGCCAGGTAACCTTTAATGGTCCCCAATTGCAAGCCCCTGTGGGCCAAAGAAAGCAAAAAAGACAGAACCATGGGAATGTCACAATCAAAAGGATCCACATTCTTAACTGCACCAGTCGCAGAGCTTTCTCCAATGGCAACGGTACACAGACTTTGTTGCCGGCCGCCTGGCCGAGAGCAACACCTCCATCACGTCTTCAGGGAGGTCCCAATCCTTATACCTCAACCTTTCAGAAGCCAAACGTGAAGGTTGAGGGATCTGACCTCTGGATGGAGAACCTGACCCTCCTCCCGTGAGAGCAGATCGTCTCGGTAGGGAAGACGACGTGGAGGGCAGATGGACAAGTCGAGAAGGTCCGGGTACCACGTCCTCCGGGCCCACGCCGGAGCAATGAGAATCATCCGGGAACCGAACCTCCGTAACCTCCGCAGCACTTGCGGGATGACGGGGACTGGAGGAAACGTGTGGGAATGACCACTCCACCAAGAACGCGTCTCCCAAGGCTCCTTTTGGAGGAAATTCCTGCTAGTAAAACCTTTCGCACTTCCGGTTGACACTGAATGCATAGAGATCCACTTGAGGGGTCCCCCAAATGGCGAAGATCTCCAGGAGAATCTCCTGAGCCAGCTCCCACTCGTGAGAGATCGTGCTCTGCCTGCTCAGAGCGTCCGCCGTCTCGTTGTCTCTGGCCAGATGAACAGCCGAGATCGAAACTTCCTGCTGGATGGCCCAGAACTCGAGCTGCATCGCCTCCCTGCACAGCGGAAGTGACCCCCCCCCTTTTTGTTGAGGTAGTGCATGGCCACCGTGTTGTCCGTTAGAATCAGGACACTCTTTCAACGCACAGTCGGCAGAAAAGCCTTCAGGGCTAGCCTGACGGCCCTTAGCTCCAACAGATTGATATGGAGTCTGGACTCCGACGGAGACCAACGACCGCTGTCAACTCGTTGGCATGAGCTCCCCATCCCGTGAGGGATGCGTCCGTCACAATCGTCACCTCCGGCCAGGGCAGCCAAAATGGGGCCCCCCCTTCATCAGATTGCCTTCGACGGCCCACCACAGAAGGTCCCGGGCTACCGAGGGCGGCACCTGAACAGGGTCCGACAGCCTGCCGGAGGACTGAGACCACTGGAGCTTGAGTGCCCACTGCAAAGATCTCATCCGCAGACTAGCCTCTGGCACCAGAAGAATGCAGGATGCCATGAGGCCGTGCAGTCTCAGGAATTCGGATGCTGGGAGATTCTGGGCAAGCTGAAACTTGTGCACCATCTGCTGAATGTGAAGAGCCCTCACCCGAGGAGGAAAACACTGCCCCAGGGACGTGTCGAGCACTGCTCCAATGTACCGCTGTTGGTGTCAAATGGGACTTCTTTAAATTGAGGCAGAAGCCCAGCCTGTGAAGGGAGTGGCAGGTGACGGACAGATGATCCAGGACTTGCTCGGGAGAGCTCCCCCTGATCAACCAATCGTCTAGGTAGGGGTAGACGTGAATCCCCCCTTTCCTGAAATGCGCTGCCACCACCACCATGAGCTTGGTGAAAACCCTCGGGGCGGAGGTCAATCCGAACGGCAGGACCCGAAACTGAAAGTGCGAGTCGCCAACCGCGAACCTCAGGTACTTCTTGTGCTTGGGATGGATCGGCACATGGAAGTAAGCATCCTTGAGGTCGAGAGACACCAACCATTCCTGAAGTTGATGGGCCTGGAGGACTTGAGAAAGAGTTACCATCTTGAACTTGTCCTTCCTGAGGAGTTTGTTCAAACCGCGCAAGTCCATGATGGGTCTCAATCCCCCGTCTTTCTTCAAAATCAAAAAATAAGGGGAATACCATCCCTTGTTCCTCTCCGCTACAGGCACCAGTTCTATGGTGCCTTTCTCCAGCAGGGCTTGAATTTCCTGCGCAAGGAGCGGATCCGGACTCTTCAAAGAGGTTCCCTGGTGGATTGTCGTGAGGCCTCTGCCAAAAAGGAAGACAGTAGCCGTGGGTTATGATCTCCAGAACCCACACATCCGAAGTAATGGCTTGCCACTCTACAAGATGCTGCGCCAGCCTTCACCCAACCGGCGTACCATGGGACCTGGCCTCATGACTCAGTGGTAGCGGCTGCGGCATTGCCTGAGGGCAAAGAGGCAACTGCCCGAGCGGCCTTGGCACCTCGAGTACCTTTGTTTCCACCTCTGGCACTCTTACGATGGCCTCTTTGACCGCTAGCTCCCCTCGCTTTACTGAAGGACGAGTAATAGCGAAAGGAACCTCCCCTCCATTGCTGTCCCCTAGGACAAAAAGGCGGAGGTTGGCGAAATGCAGCGCCCAACGACTTTGCTGCAGCTTTGGAGGTCTGCAACCTCTCAAGGCTCTCGTCAGCCTTGCTGCCAAAAAGGTGTTCACCGTCAAAGGGGATGTTGAGGAGCCGGAACTGCACATCAGGAGCGAACCCAGACTTCCGCAACCACGCAAACCTGCGCATTACGGTGCTCGCCGCCATGGACCGGCTGACACAATCTGCTAAGTCCAGACCCGACTGAACGGCCTCACACATGGCATCCTTGCCATCCTGAACCATCGCAAGGAAACCATCCCGTTCGTCCCCTTCGGGAATATGTTCAGCCGCTAATGCAACACAGTTCCACAGAGTGTGTGTGTGAAACGAGACAAGGCACATATGGAGTTGGCCGCCTGAAGCACCATACCCCCTGAAGAAAACACTTTCTTTGCCCAGCCGTCAAAACGTTTGACGTCCCTATCCGGAGGGATGGTAGGATACGACGCCTGCTTTGCCGGGGCCGTAGCCGCCTGCACCACCAAGCTCTCCGGAGTGGGGTGCCTGGACAAGTAGCAGGGGTCGCTACTGGCTGGACGGTATTTTCGCGACAAAGACTTGCCCACTGCCGGGAGACTCTCCGGAGCAGTCCAAGCCGCCGCCACCCTTCTCTGCAAAGCCATATGAAACGGCAAAACCGGGTCAGTGGGGGGACCGAGATCAAGGATGTCCGTGAGATCATCCTGAATGAACTCCCTTGGGGGAGCTGACCAACCCAAGTACTCGGTGACCTGTGACATAAGGCGCCGATATGAAGAATCGGCATGAGTGCCAGGCTCCGGTCTACAAAACTCCACCTCCGGAGAGGTGTCCAGTCCACTGGCATCATGCAGGTCATCAAACTGGCTATGGCCCGAGATTAGCTCATCCGGAACCAAAACCGGAACCAAGCCGTCATCACAGCCTTCATCATCCTCTGAAATGTTCTCCAGGTGGGGAGAGGAAGACCTCTGGGGACCAAAGCAGTGCCTGACCTTAGCCAGAGCCTGCCTAGGGGCAAACCCCATGCCACGGGGCCCCTCCGACACCACCGCCTCGAAAGACGTTGAGGGCGCCGAACGAGTCAGCGTCGACAGAAAAGGCATCGACGTAGAGCGAATCGGCGTCGACGTCAACTGCAGCGCCGCAAGCATCTGCGGCGTCGACACAGGCCTCGAAGCCGGAGCTCTGAGCGTGTCTCTCGACGACCTAGGCGCCGACGGCATCGACGACCCCCTCGGAGGCAGAGCCTCGAGAGAAATCGTCGACGACCTCGGCGCCACAGGCGTCGACGTCTTCTTGAAGACGTCACAGGATCACGCGGTCTCGAGCGCGTCGAGGACCGGGACCTGGAACGGGCATGGCGAGAACGGCTAACCTTGTCCGAGCGGGACCTCTCCCGCGCGCCGTGCCGACCACCCGAGCCCGAAGGCGTACGAGCGGTGTCTCTCGACCCGTGCCGACCGACCCCACTCGGAGGCGCGGACGGACCGGTGCCCTGCGATTCAAGAATCGCTAGCATCTGCTTCCCGAAGGAAGCCCATTCCTCCGGTGTCGCTTGCATGGAGGGATAAGCGACCCGCCGACGGGCGGAGTCCTCAGAAGAGGACGGGGAAGGCGACCAATGCCGGCGCTTCCGGGAATGCCTCGAAGAGGCGGAGGAGTGGCGAGACCGACTCCTGGAAGGAGACCCACTGGACTTCCGACGATGACGTGGAGAGTCGCCCCTCGAGTCATCTTTCTAAAACCCCGCAGACCTAGACTTCCGGGGATTAGACACCCGGCCTACCGACAGCTTCTTCTTGCGTTCCCGTAAGGCCTTTGCCGTGAGCGACTGGCAGTCGACACAGTCGTCCGTATCGTGGGCCTCCCCCAGGCACCAGAGGCAGGTGTCGCGCGAGACAGTGACCGACGTCTTGGACCCACAGTCCCCGCATTTCTTGAAGCCCAGAAGCGGGGTTGAAGATGAAGAAGACATCGCCACGAACAGGTCTTCACAACAAACCGAACAGGTTCAACGAACCGAGAATTGAAAACAGCAAACTCCAATGAGTCGAGGCATACCGAGATTCACGAAGCGAACACGTTCGCGGAAAAAATGGAACTGAGGCTATGGGCGTTGTGCGTCCTACTTATCACATCGGGTGACGTCGGCCGTCGGAGGAGGTCCTCGGGAACGGCGCATCGACGCCATCGACGCAGGATACAGACGCCAAAGCTTTTCCGAAGCAGCACAGCTGTGGACATTACCTGTCATAGATATGGAATACGTCGGAGGACCCAATCCCCTCGAAATATATATCAATCCACCCCCTTTTTCTGAATGATATGTGGCCTCCACATAATAAAGTTGGACAACCCAGATATAGAGTAGTAACTATTTTTTCTGCTCAAACTTTAATTGATGAATATTCAGGAGGACAGGCAGTTCTTAAGAAAGGTGCATGAAAAAAAAAAAGTTGGCCAACCTGAAGATCCTAAATGTTCACTATGTTTACATAGGGTGAAACATCCCTTGTAACGGCCATCACGAACCAGGGGTAGCATTTGTGCACTGGAGACCCAAGAATTGTTTGCATAAGGGGTTTTTGAACATTTACTTGCTTTAGGTTTTTCCAACTAGTCAGTGAGACGCATATTATACTTTTGTGCAAAGTCCATTTAAGAAATCCTAGAAGACTTAATATGGACTTCAGATTAGTAATTTTCCAAGATAGATATATATTTTCATGTATTATTAACACTGGAATATTTTATAAAAACAAATCTTATGTGCACCTGCTATTAAAATTACATTAAATCTAAAAGGAGAAAACTAGTCCACTTCATTCACTCACTACTTTGCAAACAATAACCTACAAATACAATAAAGTGGGAAATTGTGGAGCACCAAACTGCCAGGGTGAAAAACCCATTGATCAAACCTGCTTTTACACATTTTCAAAGAGGAATCATTCCTTTTATGCATGTCCCTAGGAATTTCAAATTCCAATTCAAGTCTAGCCCATACTTAATTAAAATATTGTTTAAATGACTGGAAAGTTGGAGTGTGCTCCTTTACCTCAATTTCCTATTTGTCCTTTACATATTTCTGTGTTAAAAGCGGCCATCTTAATGCAGCCTACGTTACAGAACATGTATAGAATTTCCTGAAATATGTCACCAGGCCAACCAAATGGCGTGGTCAAGCCAGGGAGGGGATCCTGCACAGCTAAAAAAGGAGAACCGAAGTCTATTCCTAGCCCTGGATGGTATAACACCTGAAATGGGAGGCCCAAGTCCTAATTTGTCCTCATGTGCCATGATAGTGGCATCACGCTGCCAATTAGAAAAAGGCATAACTTAAGCAGTGTTGCATAGCAATTTTTTATGCAATTCTGTTGATTTGCTAAACAGACTTGTGTAGCAGAACTTGCAATTTAAATTAGCCTATTCAAAGAAAGCACAGCTCACCCTGCATTTCGATCTTGCCCTCTCTGCCCTCTTATCCCTGTTGACTGCAAGTTCAAAGGGGCTAATGGAGAGCGTGTGCAACAGTAATCGCTTCCACTCAAGTGCCAAAGGCCATAAAAAAGTATCAGTACCACAAATGGTGGCTCCAAGTACGAATGGTCATGAATACCACTTTTATGGGTGTTCAGGGCTGAAATTATGTCCGTGGGCCTACCTGGCTTGGGGTTGCGGTTATTAACGGGCCTGCCCTTCCCATAAAAGTGGTATTTAATGCTATATATCAATGACGGGCAAGGGCCATCTTGTCCACCTGAAGTTGGCAATTACCCTCCCTGCCACAACACCATACTTCACATACCAAACATAATCTCGCACATCACCATATGGTGGCCACCAACCGAAAAGCCCACCTCTGTTCAGTGACCAGTGTATTCGAACTGAAGCAGCCAACAGCACATCACAGCTTTCTTGCCCTTTGTCCCGCTCAATCCCACTAACATACCCGCCCCCCTCCGTGCATTACAGATCCGTCAGAGCGCCAAGAGACCACACAAGTGAGAACCTTTAACATAAAATAACTTAACAGCAGTAGTTTAGTCTGTCGCAGTAGAACGAATGAATATATGGTCTTCCTTGGTACCAATTCATTCCAAATTGAGAAATCATTTGGAAAAGCTGTTTGTGAATTTGGTGTTTTCACACGTTTTAAAAGAAAATATTTAAGCTCATATTTACTCTTTGCTTCCTTTATAATTCTCGAGATTTCCTTTTATGAAATATTGAGTGTACTGTTATATGCTGAGCACTTTAAGGGGCAATGCCATTCAAAGAGGATTTGTAATTGCTACAGCCCAACTTCCAGAACAAGTTGCTATTACAGACAATGTATTTGCATTCGTATTTTCTCGGGTGGGCAAGTAGACAGATGGCAAACGAGGTTTGATCAGCATTTCAATATTGAAGAACCCGTACTGCAGTTTTGATTGGTTGAGAGTTACGTGAAGCCTGTACCTTCAAAGGCACGTCCTATCTTTGTAACTTTCAATTCACAGACTGCCTCCTCACCAACCGAAAACCAAAACAAAATCAAGTACATTTTAGCCAGCAAAGACGTTTCAAAGATGGTGCTGTTTCCTGCTTGTTATCAGCTGTTCTAGATGGCCTGACAGCACTGTCAGGTCTTGACGACAGATTTAGCAGTCAACTAGCAGACAAAGCCATGACTGAAATCTAACACAAGGGCTGCTCATCCACAATCCTCAAGGGGGCTACCAACTTACCAGAACTCCGGCCCATTATCGAGGAGCTCCAGCTCAAACTGCCAAAGGGAAACAGTTTCCCTTTGACGGTTTGCATTCCCCAGCGTGCAAGTTCAATGGACCAGGCAAACTGGGGATGTTCTGCCTCTCCAGCCTTACATGGCCCATTGGGCATACAGCCTGAGGAATTGCATGCCTCAGTGTGCGACGGGGTGTTCATGCGCCTCCCTGCACATTCAACCAGATTAGGGCACTCACAATCAAGCACATCAACTCCTGTGCAGGAACCATAAAGCGCTCTTTGCTTTCTGTTCGTGCTATGAGAGTCGCAGCACTGTCAGTGAGGAGCCGGCGGTTGGAGCATAAGAACTGGGGCAGAAGGTAAGAATAATGTGCCAAGTTTACGAATATGTATTACCCCAATTGTATTAAGGTTTAAGTTGGAATTTGCTAAATGGAGAAGCCCTCCTCTATGTGTATCCCAATACACGAATTCAATCACCAACAGTAATTTTACATTTACGCTAGTGTGGAAAACTATTACCTGCATTGTATTCTGGTGCCAGTCCACTTAAATTTATAAAACTAAACAGGAACATAAGAAAGGATGTGCTGTCAATAACAGGACTTAAACACATGATTGTTGTAACCTATATTTTATGAAACAACAATGAATAAAGTAATTGGGTGAGAAAAGTGAGAAGTGGTTTGTATGTATATATTTTGATATGTATAGGATTGATATCGCTTAAACTTAGTTACTAAGCAACAGAGCACTGTACACAACAGGGTGGTTAATTTAGGGAGAGAAGATTGTGGAGAGCCATGGGATGGGGGAACAATTAATAAGAGTTGAACCCCTCTGGCTATGTACACAAAAAAAACAGGAGATCTACAGAGATCTGTGGGGAACTTGTATGCATACGTTTAAATTCTGGGGGGCGAGTTTCAGCTTTTCAATACAGGTGCAATTTTTAGCACTGTTTTTTTTGTTGCAAAAAATTGGCCAAAACACCATACAATTTAAAAGTTATTCTCTAACGCATGGAACATTCCAAAAGATGCCTGGTCACCAACAGTACGTGGCATACTACGCTGCCCAAGTTAAAGTGCGAAAAATTATCTTTGAGCAGCATTTTGCAATAATACACACAAATTATTAAAATCATTTTCCAAAAGGAAACAGTTCTCAATCCTAAAAAGTAGGTAAACTAAACACTCTAGTGCAAATGCTGTTCCAGAGGCATCATTCACAGTTTTTAACAGACGGTGCAATTGTGAAGGGCGCAGGGACTCCTCTGGCTGAGTCTATTGTAAGAGATTTTAAAAACTGTCCTCGATTTGTCTGCCATGTCAGGTGTGCAGTTAGGTGCAAACAGTATGGCAAGGAGGGTATCTGCACTATCAGCCAGTCATTGCCTATTTCTGCAAATCTGCCTTTTTCAGACATAAAATTCCTGAAATCACTCATCCAACAGCATATGAGTGCTGTTGCTGTTTTAAGCTACACACCCGAGCACTTGTGGATACCGGTAACAGTTTATGTCTCGATTGGTTTCCTACATTCTAATTAATATGCTTGGCAATTTCTAGGAGACAGCTAATATACAAAAAAAAGATATTTTTATAGTTATTAATACAATGGTAACTGCATGGGTTATTCCAAATAAATGACCCCAAAAATCAAATACTCCTATACAGCCCTACAGGGGTGTATGAGCCGCTTTTACTTCCAAAAATAGGCAAATACTGCCAAAAAATGAAAAATGGGGAGTCAAAATACTCCCACTAAAAAATAGCAAAACTGACAGGTAGAACCATGTGCCCGTGCTTATACTCACACAGCTCAATGGATAGGTTTGGACCAGTAGTGCATGTAGAACCACAGGAAGAAACTACTATTATTACTGCCTGACTGGAAGAAGTAAACGTGCATTTTATAATATGTGCATGAATAACTTTTTACTCGCTTATAAAATACTTCCTTTGGGAATTGGACTTACATTTTTACTCACGAGAAAAATCATTTTCTTCCCAACTTTTGAAAATAAGGAATAAAATACTCCCACTTTCAAATCTTATCTGGATCACTATGTATGTATGTATGCGTGTATCGTTGCGCAATGAGCGAGTACATGGTGTATGGATGAGCATATGAATGAGCGAATAAATGCTGTGTGTGAATGTGTGTACATGTGCTTATGTTTACTGCACCAGGGCACCGATTTTGGTGGGGGAGGAGGCAGCAGGAGGAAGGGTGGGGCAATTTCTGCTTGGCATCTATGATAGAGCAAACATGATCAGTGTATTGGTGCAGCCAGTTTGGAATTAATTTTCATAATGCGGCATACCATTTTTAATGGCAAAGCCAAAAGGAGTATTTTCTTACGTGGGGATACTGGCATGTATTGGCAGAACCAGCGTGGACATGTTTTTTTTATATTATCATTACTGGACTTATGAGCAAAGCAAACTTGAATAAGTGGTTATATGGAAATAATGGAATATATTGTACAACCGGCATATATAGTGGGCAAAGGCATCATGAAAATGCATTGGGAAATGCTCCCGTGCCCTGTTGGTGACTGACGTGTATCTACTGGATTTTGTCATGACTTGCCCTACAAAAACAATCGCAAACTTTCTGGCTTTTTACCCAATATTTCACTTCAAAGCGCTTTGCAAAATACACCATTTTAACCCATTATTCAAAAATAGTTCTATGGGCATAACTTCCCTATCACGTTTAATGCCCACGAGTAAATGCTGCCATCCACATGCATCACAACACATTGGTATTGTATTGACCCTAGTATGTGCAAATCGAACTAGCCTATCACAATAGCTACATTGAATTGTATTCACCCTAGTATGTAGCACATCAAACTAGCCTATAGTAGTAATTGCACTGTCTCACCTCAGTATCTGTAAATCGAATTAGCCTATCTCAGAAAACGGCATCGATCCAGCACTGAACTGCAGTCCACCTACTATGGGCAAATCGAACCAGCCTATCTCAGTAATTGCATTGAACTAGCATTGAACTGTATTCACAATCTGCCTACATTGTGCCTGTCTAGTCACCGTATTGTGACCTAAACTGAACTAATTTGCTAACCCCACTGCCATCACACCCGCTGGCACTTTCTGCACACTAGCCCAACACTACTGCACTATGTATGTACCTGACATATACACAGTCCTATTAAGGACAATTCTCGATCTGCTCTGCATGACTAGCCACACAAGCCCATACCTCCCACTAGCCTTTGACGCTGTAGTACTACTAACATGACTCCTGCACACTTAGTAACCCCCCCCCCCCCAAGGTCCACATCCAGAACATACCCAAAACTGATGGTCCGTGCAGTCCCACTACCAGAAACCTCAGACTCTGCCCCAGGCTACCCAAATAGTTTGAAGCCCTCGCCAGGTCTACGCTCCCTACTAAAACAGGAAATATTAGGAAAACGTGTCCACAAAACAAACCCACTAACTTTCACTCAAACACCCACCACCTCTCACTCTATCACCTGAGAACTTCCAACTGAACAAACCAGCCAATGCTCCTCCTAAGAACAAATCCAAAAATCAGGCCTCATTAAAAACACCTACTGGGACTAATACTCCACACATTAGAGGTGCCTTAATAAATGCCCGCTCCATAGTAGCACACGCCACAGAAATAGCTGACCTCTTACAGATAGAAAAAAACTCAATTTCCTAGCCATCACTGAATCTTGGCTCCATATCGCAGCTAGTCCTGCCCTCATGCTAGCAGTCCCCGAGGACTACACGATACTCAGAGTGGATAGAACAGACCCGTGGCAGAGCTTCGCTATAATAGCCAAAACCAATCTAGCTATGAGACTTGCCCTGTCACCAAATTTTGAATCCTGTGAATCCCTCACTGCTAAATAACCTATCGCCGGCACCCAAACTCTTACCATCCATCTTCTATGCAGAACCACCCGGCCCCTTGAGGTCATTTGAGGAGGACCTAACCACCATCCTCTCCGACAACTTAAAAATACATCCCAAAGGCTTCTAGGCGATTTCAACCTGGGGTTCAAAGACCCCAAAGACCAGCATGGCAAACTAATCGCTGGCACCGTGGCAGAAATAGGCTTCAATCAAAAAGTGACTTGTCACCCATAACAAAGGCAGAACTCTTGATTGGGTAGCTGTCTATAACTGCTATGCATCCATTACCTCCATCTCTCCACAGATATGGTCTGACCATTACCCCCTAACTTTCTCACTTGAGGCCTTAACACCGACCCCCCCTCCGCCCCCAAACAACCCTCTGGCCCCTGCCATTCCCACTAGGAACAAAAGAAACATCACAGCCGAAAAACTTGTCCCTCTTATTCTACCGACACTGAACTCACTAACAGAGTCCACTGATCCCCCCCCCTCACCCTTGCCGATGAATATAACAAAATAATGACCGCAGCCCTAGACTCTATTGCCGCACTCAAACTAAGAAAGAGCAAACCTAAAATGCATCTCTCCCTGTACCTGAAATCACTCAAACTTTAAAAAAAGAAAAAGTTAACAGATATGGAGACAATCACCCTCAGATGACAATAAGGTCAACCTCAGCAACATAACTTCCCACTACAAGAAAGAAATTCTACTAGCTAAACAAGACTCCTACAACAAGAGAATTTCTCAAGCGAACTCAAGCATAAAAGAACTGTTTACAATCCTCAAAGAACTGGAAACTCCTATCCCAGTCCCAGACACTTGCGTGAAGGATAAAAGCTGGTGCACCAGTATCCAAAATGCCCTACCCAACAAAGTAGCGTCCCTCCAGGTCAAGATTGCCAATAAAAAAGAGAAATCCTTCACCACTCAACCCCTCTAGTCAGCACGTCTATGCCCATACACAATCCCACACAAAAACCTCCACACCGCTTTAGCTTCTCTAAAGTATTGATCTTAGAGGTTGAAAAAGTCATACTCACCCTCAAACTGTCGAACTGCCAAGGCGACCCATGTCCATCCCAAATTATTAAAGACACGGCCAGAGACCTAGCACCCTTTATTTGAAGCTAATTAAGGCCTCCTTCTCCACTGGCACTATCCCCCAGCTACCTTATGGAGTCTTGGGTTCTCCCACTACTCAAACATCATTGGACCCCTCTATACCCACTAATTACAGACCCATCACCACAGTTCCCTTCCTGCTTAAAGTCCTAGACATGGTAGCATACCTCCAAATACAGCAATACTTGGAGCAAAACCATCTTTTAGGAGTCTGCCAGTCTGGCTTTAGTCCCCGACACGGGACTGAAACAGTGCTGATAGACCTCAAGGCACAAAATGACACACTTAGAGAGAATGGTAAAACCGCCCTGCTACTACTCCTTGATCTATCAGCGGCATTTGACTTAGTAGACCACAAAATCCTTTGCAACCACCTGGACTCGGCCACACACTTCTCACAAGAAGCGATAGGCTGGATACAATCATTTTTAACTAACAGGACCATGCGTGTCTTCTCACCCTCAGCATCTGCTGACCCCATCCGCATTACCTGTGGGGTGCCCCTGGGATCATGTGCCTCTCCTACCATGTACAATATATTCACAAAGCTCCTTTTCGATGATCTTGGTATCACCTACACAAACTATGCCGATGATACCCAGATCCTCATACCGCTGATGGGAGATTATGAAAAGGATTGGCCTTGGTGAATAGAGTGTACCTCATCATCCACTTATGGATGGCCACTCACGGCCTATGCCTGAATGATGACAAGACTGAGCTCATAATCCTCGGCACCAGCTCCAACATCAACAAACTTGGCCACAATTACACAAGCTTTATCATTGATGGTAACACCATAAAAGTAGCCAAAGAAGTCAAAAATGTAGGCTTCTATCTAGATGCCACCCTCTCCTTCAACAGACAGGTGAACTCCATGGCCTACACCTGTAAGCTAATCAGAGCGGCCAACAGCTGCACCACCCTGGCAAGAGCCCTAATTTTATCAAAATTGGATTATTGTAGCGCCCTATATCTGGGGGCTAACAAATACATCACTAACAAAATCCAGATTCTACAAAACAATGCTCAATGCTGCTCTGAGAGCATCTCCAAAAAAGATCATATCTCTGACATAAGGAGATGAACAATTGGCTCACCACAAAGGATAAAATCTCACAAAAAGTAGCCTCACTAACACACAAGTGCCTTAACAACGCCACCCTATGCTACCTCAGACAGATTCAAGAGATATTCCTCCAACGCCCTACAAGAACTGCCAACTCCAAGCTCCTTACGGTGGCCAGGTTCAAACTATCCAAAACTGGTGGAAGCCGTTTCTCGGTGAAAGCCGCACAGCTGTGGAACTCCCTTGCTCCCGCCTTAAGGGTAGATCAAACATACCCACACTTCAGGCACAATTCCATTCACTGGATTAAAGAAAATGACCGCTAACACTTTGTTTGCCCCACACTGACGCCACCTTACCATCCACGTCTGCATCTCCTTTGACTGTATATACTTTCCTATCGTGTTTTCTACTTTTTGACCATTTGCCTCTCTGAACCAGTTATCTTTATTCCCTGTGTATATAATCTGTATATAACAGTACAGCATTGTAACCAAATCTGAAAATGTTCTTGTTGCTTTTCGCGCCCCGATACCCTCAGGTCTGGTGCGCATTATAAATAATAAAAACAAACAAGAACACCCCTGAACCTTCCTTGTTTTTTTTTTTTGTTTCCCCTCGCTGCGTTCGGTCGCTGTGGCATATATGTACAAAATATTTACGCCCTCCAATTAAACAAAACATTTCACCAGCCACTACTGTTCTATTCAGAATAACTTCTGGAGCTACCAGGGGAAACCATTGTACAACATTTTGAATACCTTTTTGGTTCTGGCGAGCGATATATTATTTCACACTACAAGTAGGAAAATTAAACATATCACACAAAGGCTGTTCCCACTGCTTCTTGGTTTGATCTAAACCGCATCACTTCCCGCCGCAGTCCTGACAGGAAAGGGTGAGAAACAGGAAAGGGTGAGAGGCAGACACGAAAGCCACAATCACAAAGTTATTGGTGGGGCTCAATGTAAAATGTTTACAAAAATGGTATAGTCGATAACGGAACATAGATGGGACAGGACACAAAAGTCCTTACAATGTGGTCACTTTATAAAACAAAAATCTTGGCTATATCACTACATAACTGATCTGTCTAAAATGCCCAGCAATGTGTCATAGAACACAAGGGTTCAACATATAAAGTTCTGGGCACATGGCTGCACTGCAACACATTCATTTGACCTCCCAATGTGGCTTGCCTACCTGCCCTTGAGGTGTAGGCAGCTTCAGAGACTGGGTGTGGCGCCCCAGACTAACAAACAAGGGATCGACAATATGCACTGCTTGAATTCTCATCACCTTTGACACCACACATTGTTATCTTTGCAACTCTATGCACGAAATACCAGTTTTCATTAGAGCAGGAGTTGACCACTTCTTTTTAGAGTATAAAGTGAGAATGTTTGGTCTAGTAACTGCATTACTGAGCTTGAAACATGGAAACCTGAATTCGAATGCTGGCATGGACACTTTCCAAAAACCTTCTGCAAATGTGGGAAAAATCACTACATCTGTGTGCCTCAAATTGTAAATGTGCGTAAACCGCGCAGAATCAACTTCAGAGCTTGTGATCTAAGTTATTCCAGTCACATGTTCTTGGTTCGCACTACCCATCAAATCCTAGTTTAAGACAATCTCAATTGTACCTCACACCCAACTGTTCCGTGTACAGAATCTCACGTTCGAGATGCCCCAGCAAAATTAATCTCTATGACGCACTATGCTGCTGCATTGAGCCAAGCTGTGCTACATCAACTACCATAAAATGCAAGTCCGATGAAGCAAGAGGATGGAAATAGCCATATTCAGAATGGGGCTTCATTTTGGAAGCATGTTATTTTGTTCAAGACACAAACTAAATCTGTTATTTGTTGTGGCTCACGGAAAAGCGGTCTGAAAAATCATTCATCCTTTCCAGTGAAATCACCAGTGTTATACTGGGTGTCCGTAAGGTTAAATGTGCAGGTCAGTCACCATTGTAGTAGTCTAACAGCACCAGCGTTGTTTAGAGAGTGGCAATATTGTGCCCCTCCACCCCTAAAGGAATCCTGAATTAAAAAGGTGAGGCGGGGGAAAAACGATCAAACACACACATAAAAGCCTATACCGATAAAAGGTAAATAGGGATGCTGTTTGCAATAGCTTGCAAGACTGTGAAGTTAGTGTAGAATGATCAAAGCAAATTAGAGATCAGAAAAGGGACAATGTCTAATGCTCCTGCGAAGAAGCGTACAACAGCATGGGCAGTTTCTAGTACTTGCAGAGACTTACGGAAATGAGTCGGCAAGTGGTTGTGTAATGGGACTCCAGGCCTGTAGGGTGTTCTCTCAGGTACGCAGTGCCATAACTGGCCAGGGCCAGACACTAGGGACTTCCTAGCCAACTCCCAGGTGACAAAGACCATGGTAGAATGTGTGCAGGGCGAATGAGGTGGACAAATGGGGGAAAGCAACATCTGGTGAGTAGTCGGTGCCTCAGAGGGTCATACTTGCATGGCCATATAGTGAGGGAGGGAAACAGGATATATCCAGATAATGGATAGCAATATGCTGTCTGCATGCTGCATAGCCCAGGGTCACACTGACTAGGAGCATTGGGGAGGGTGTCTGAGGCTCTTGACTAACAATTTAAGCATCAGGGTGCCTAAAGATCCCTAAACCCTGAATGGTTGTGACCGGCCAGTTCTAGAGTTGAGAAACGTGGATGGTCCTGAAGGCACTTCCAGGTTAGAGTGCTCTTTGGTATATAGGTTCCCTGCTGAGAATGGAGCCAAGAGTCTGTCATTGGACCTTGCCAACAAACCCATTGGGATAATTTATGGGTAGGCTGGGCTCATTTGAGTTGGTTGCTGGGCCGCCTTGGGAATAATCTGCATGTATACCACCCATTTCCAACCACTTCCCCGATCTGCATTTGCCTAGTTAGGTTAACAGGTGGTATTGCACTCAGAACCCAGACAACTTTGAGGCAACAGCTGAGTTTACAGGACAGCATGCTTTTTGTGCAGCAATGAACTGGACCAACAAAATCGGCGAAGGTTAAAGAGGAAGCAGAAGTAAAAGGAGGAGGGTGGGTGCCAACATTTGGGACATGATAAAGAAGCAAGAAAGTATTTAGGCTCAAACAGGAGGCCATGGGATTAAAAACACAAATTAATTTGCTCCACAACAGACTCGGACGCAAGAGAAATTGTGATCTGGGCAGTTTATAAACCCTTTAATAACAAAGGTGGATTGCTCTAAAACAGACTCCCAGATTAGACACTTTGCCAAGAGGAGAAAATGTAACGTTTGCCCATGGAGACGTCAGAAACCCAAAGTGTATTTAAAGTGGTGAATGCACACAAACACAATCCTTTTTAAGATTGGCTCCTGAAAAAAGCACCTCCCACAGCATGTGGAGTGGAGTGATGTTACATTAAGTCGCACTGTGTAGCTCTTAACAGCCATTGCTATGGTCTTGAAGTGCTTTGGCACTATGGACCAACATTGCTTTACACGGCACATTCCATAAAATAGCTAACATACACAGCGTGCATTTTTTCGTGCTCTATTTTGAGACACCCGCTACATGGAATACGTTCACAATTGCAGAAGCTGGGAAGTAGTTTACCACGTGAAATGTTGCACCCTGGTAACGACTATCTGCAGACATTGGATTCCGGCCATCATCTATAGTGAAGTTCTTGGTGCTGAAACTCATACGACCGTTCTCATCTGCTGAAATCTTAGCAACAGAACTAACAGCTTGTGACTACATCACATTGTCCAGCCAAAGTACCCAAGGCTGGTGATAAAAGAACCAATCTCACCAAAGATGTGTTAGTCAGTTATCACCATGCTGAACCCGGCTTTACCATTTGCATGGGTCACATTATGAGGAACACTATATAGTAGAGGGGCGGGATACCTCGGCAACTTAAAACATGTTTCCTTAAAGGCATTACACTGCATACAGGCAGACAGCTTGTACAATAGTCTTAAATGCAGCAGACTTCACACATACAGAATACCCAATCTGATTTGATATGCAAACCATAGATGCCAGAATATGCCAACATTGTGATCCGATAGAAGGACATACGTAAACATCACCTCCTGCCCCCCTTCCATGACACATTCCTTCCTGTCTCAGGAGTTCGAAATTGTCATGAGATGGGAGCTATTTAGCTCCTGGTTATACCAAGGGGATCCTGGTTAGCTGGAAACCAACAGCCACCAGGAGCTACCATTGACTCCCCAGGCTAGTGGTACCATTCAAGCATAGCTATATGATATTAATTATGTAGATTTGGAAATGTGTTTAAAGACGAATAAAAGGACACTCCTAGGGGATATTTAAAGCATATTGTATAATATTTAATGGGCAAAAAATTACATTTTGCACCTTGCCCACATGTTATATTTGCTGCGTGCTATGGACTGTCTCCTGGTTCCCAGAGGTAGCTCCTGGCCTAACTGGTGATGCCAGATATCCGGGGCTGCTTTTTGCTCCTTGGCAACAACCCCATTCGATCCCTGCTGTATACATGCCAAAGCTGACTGGGTTTACAGGCAGATACCACAAAGTCTCGTAATGTATAGATGAACCTTACAACCCCTGCCCTCCTCTTCTGTTTTGTGTCTAAAGATGTAAACTTCACAAAAACGCTGTTGCAGGGCTCTGGCCAAAGATCAGCAAAAGGAATAAAAAGTACAAGGTGATATTTGTGGTTCTCTGTAAATGAGCATCATTATATATTTGAAGCCGTGCTAGAAGGTTTCCAAGATCATGTGGTAAGGAAAGCCTGCCAGCCCTGTCCCCACAGTACAAGCATGGGAGTCCTCGTGCTAGGCTCCATACAAAGCGTGATGCAGCCCATACTGAAGCAAGAGCCTTACCCCGATGATAAACTGCCACAAGAACCCGGTTACCAGTGCCAAGATAAGCGCATCAAGTCCAGCTAAGTGTACCTGCAGTAAAAGCAGCAGATAAAACAAGCCCAACCAGGCCATGCTGTAGAGAGAAGGGAGGGACCAGGCATTCCAATGAACATAACAGAGTAACAAAAGATGATCTTCTTGACATTATAGACACACCAGTTGTCCAGACTTTTTTTAAATGCATCTAGAAAAAATATACAAAGGTGTACATTATGAGCACGCGGATGGTCTGCTAAAAGCTGGCGGGCCCTCTTCTCCCCAAAAATTGCTAGCTTTTAGTGACCTTAAAAAGAAAAAGCAGATAGTATCACCTTTAAAACCCTACCCAAAAACAAGTGGTTTTAGGATAAAGGTGCGCATCTCCTGTGCCCATTGTCATACAAGCTGTAAATATTGAGCACAGGAAGGAGTCAGAAAAGAAAGCAAATGCCTACTGCATAGGATTGCTCACATGCTCGTCCAGAAGAAAGGCTAGGCACAGGGACAATCATCAGAAGAGGCACTCAAGTTACTTAAAAGAACGTTAGAGGCAGAATTGGTAGAGTAAGCACAAACCTCTATAGCAACGAAAACCAACCATACAGAACTCAAACACCACAATAAAGAAGATGGCACCAAAAGGGCACTGAAGATAAGAAGGGTCAGTAAATGCTGGCAAATGGGTCCAAAGAACAGACCTCAAGATGGTGCTGGAACATAGGAGATGAAAGCTGGAATTTCAGGAAGCCCCACAGCCACCCAAGAAGAAACTATAAAGGCAGATCACGGACCTTTTGTCATCTTTTTCCTTTCATAAAGTGATAGCAAATTATGCTGAGGAAGAAGTGGAACTGAACATCCATAATTTCTTTTTTTGTGATTTTCAAGAGTGTTTATTAAAGAAAAGCAAACCTGAGCTAGCCCTTTGTCTACAATGACGTTCCCCATCGTCACCAAAAATAACAAACAAGGTTATTACATTTTTAAGGACACAAAAGGTAAAATGTAGCAAAACTAATGCAATAATAAAAACCAGAGGAAACAGTGTAAACAAACAACAGCGCAATCAGCTTACAGAAAGTGGGATGTCCATGATGACAAAGAAAAAAAAGAAAAACATTAAAAAAAAAGCATGCATATAATCTATACAGCAGGTTATATTACAATACCAGTAGCGCAACCAAAATCACATCGATGAACAGTACAAAGAGCACCCTTCATTTCTGTAGTATTTATTCAAAACAGAGATGGCGATCATCGGACTGCACCTGAATTTTTGCCTGTTCAGTTCCATCCAAATCAAAAAGTGTTTCTATCGGATCACTGGTTGTGGCAGAACACGTTCATGGTTTGACATTTTATATAGATATATATTTAGAGAGAAAATGTTTTTTTTTCTAAACAGACCCTTTTCTTTCATTGTTGGTGCGACTAAAGGAAAGAGGTCTACTGCAGCAGAGTTTAGCCACTGGGTCAGGTTGGCTATCATCGTCTCATATGAGAAAGGAATTCTACCGCTGTTAGGTAAGAATTGATGTAGTCACACTGTGAGACTACACAACACTCATCTGCTTGGTATTAGGTAACCCACCTTTTGGTATAGGTCTGTACTACACAAGTTGGTAGTGTTACTGAGCAGCCAGCCCCATCTGAAGAGGGGTAAATGTAGCAATGAAATTCGTCAATACAAACAAGTAATACTTACACTCAAGGTTTCAGTTATAAATATTTATTTAACATCAATGGTTTTAAATGACCATTCTTTTAAAAAGGCAATGCGTGCAACAATAAAAATATACTTTAAAAATACTTTTCAGAATCAGAACAAGTTAGTGGATAATCTTTGGATATGCTTCTTACACAATTCTTACACCCTGAGGTGACTTCAATCACAAGGACAATAATGGCATTTATATATCACACTAGTTACACTTTGCAGATTCTGAGGTTGCAGAAAGGAAAGGTTTAACGAAGGAAAAAGGCTCTCAGTATTTGTGTAGACACTTGTAATAATCCAATGACGACTAGACAAGCCTTTCCCAGCAATAACAGTCTAAAACAAGTTACCACCTATGAGGGACAGCAATGTCAAAGCCAATGGGCTAGAAGAGTCTCCATGGGGCCAGGACAGCCAAAGTCAATTTGAAACATTCTAAGGAGCTGGGGCACTTCTTAGAATCAAAGTATTGCACAAAAGAGGGGTTGTTAAATAAAAATCACTTGTACGGTCACAAGCTTTTAAGCCTATGCAAGGAAAGTTGGAATAAACTCTAAAAAGGTAAGCCAGTGCAATTCCGAACTGAGAAAAGCACAGCTAAAAGACAATGGGTTAAGTACCCCAAGTCTACACAGTATCTCTGGTTTGAAGAAGAGTGGTCCAGCTGGATTCTGTCCTGTTATGGTGGTGCAGACCCCGTGTCCCTGAGCCTCTGTCATGTGGACAAGAAGGGGGACGTCTGGAGGGCCACTGCGGTGGTAGTTGGGAGGTCGTCGGCAGCTGCGGTCTTTTTTCGGTTCAGCGGCACTTCGTGGTTTCAGCGTTTAGTAAATAGCACCTTTGTGGATTTTGGATACCAGTTGAGCTTCCTTCACTCCTTTCATCCTGCACTCTGGTGAGGGGTCTCGAGCTCTGGTCGTCCTGCTTCTGGAGGGTCCTTAGGAGACACCAGGAGCTTCTAGCCTGATTTCAAACATTGCACTCAACTACAGATCTCTTGACCCCTGGCACTCGATTCTTGCAGCAGCGAAGAAGTACAGCCAGTGAGAGAAGATGGTCCAGGGGAGTCGTCTCAGGGTTAGTTGGTCCCACTAATCCAAGGGAAGAAGTTGTCCTTTCCGGAGCTTCTCTGTCGAATTGAAAAAGTTGTTTCAGCAGAGCAGCAGGGCTTCACCAGGCAATTCAAAGGTCCAGGAGGATGCAGCAAGCTTCGTTCACAGTTTCATTGTTAGGGGTTTCTCCCAGTGGTCGACTCCGTCTATAGTCCCAAAACCCTCGCCTTTTAAGCCGGTTTCTCCAATTCATGCACAGCCTAGGCTGTCAATCACACAACTGGTTGCATTCAGGCACTCCTAGAGACAAAGGACGGGGGAGTTTCAGGACCCTTCCTCACATCCTGCCTTTCCAGACACACTGGAGCCAGAGGCAGTCTTCAAGGATGAAGCTCGCCAAAGCCAAAACGAACAAAGGGCTCAAACCTGGTTCAACGCACAGAGCGAAACCCAAGAAAGTACTCACAAACAGAAAATGGCAGAAAAAAAGAAAACCAGGCCATTTTGACAAAATGGTCACCCATGGGTGCTGTACTGTAGCGGAGGATTCAGCCTACGGTAGAAAAGCACAATGGTAGGAAAATTAAACCACTGCCACCAGCCATTTAGAGCAGTGAGGGTAACAAAAATGTTGCATGAGAATGTAGGATAAGGGGTTATTAGGTTACCCCGCAGCACTCCTGTAATGCTCACCTGGTATCCACGGGGACGTCACTTAGCCTGTTCTGACCTCTTACGACCTCAAACCCTTCCCTGGAGTCTACTCGACTGGAGACTGGGCCTGAAACACATGATTGGTATTTAACCCCCTATTGTCTGTGTGCTTGAACCCCTTCTTCCCCGGGGTCCAACCCTCCCCTTTGATTCACAGCTCACCGTGTTTTCTTGGAAAGTGTGCTTTCTGTCCTGCTTTCAGCGCAGGGGCGCGTTGATTGATGCGGGCTCGTTGCTGCCTAGTTACTTCAACTGGCAAGAGTCCGACAGGTAAGTATAATGGGTCCTTTGAACAGTTCTCCAACTTCGTTCCTTTCCTTCCTTCGATGATGGCCGGCGTCCGGGGATGGCGACGTGCGGCTGAGATGAGTAGCGCTGAAGGTGAGTGAGAGCGCGATGCGCAATGCGACCCTTTCGTATTTGTATTGAACCGAGTTCTTTTTCTGTGTCTTTTAGGTGCCGCGACATTTTCAGCGTGGATGCCGGTTATGAAGAAGAAATGCAGTGAGTAAGCGCGGTATGCGGCGCCTCTAGATGTTTCCACGCTAACCTGGAGTGTCTTCTCTCTTGCAGATGGAGGAGAAGTTCCGGAGACAGAGTTCCCCCAGAGCGGCTGAGATTCAGGTAAGCGCTTGAAGCTCGTACAGTCTTTAAAAAATAAGCGAAGATTTGCTGAATGCTTACTAATGCCTTTTTTATGTTCTTTACCCTTTTCCTTAAGAAGCGGCGTGCCGGGATGGGCATGACACAGCCGAAGATGCCCGCTGAACAGAAGGAGCGATGAACGATGGGCAGAATCGCCGCAAGGTAAGGCTATTCCTAACGGTGTTCTTGTTCTTGCAGGAGCTGAGCACAGAAGAAAGATGCTGGCCTACTGGAGACCGATCCGAACACGGCAAATGTCACGCTGCAGGTGCAGGTGAAAGACAGGTAAAGGGCAGGTCTCATAGCCCACTAAGGGATAATACAAAAACGTGGAGGATTTTTTGTGGTATCTGGGAGCATAGACGTATTTACAACAAGGTAAACTGGGATCAGGCCTGGGATCTGGCAGATTGCAAGAGGAGCGGCATTTTATTGCAGTTTATTTTCAATTTACTGGTTAATTTTTAAAATGTAAAGCCAATTTTGTTTTAGTCTGGCTGATCCACAACACTGCAAGTCATTTTGAGCTGACAGCTAAAGTCTTTGATGGCCAACATTGTAAATATGCTTGATATTTGCAAAAGCATTATTGTTAAAGGAAACACATACCAAACCTAGCGTGCTTTAGGTATTTAGTGATTCAGTTATACAACTCTCATAGACATATATGATAGATATAAAGCTCATTGGTAATTCTCATCTTCCCAAAATGCTTTTTAATATGCATAACAGCCAAAACGGCATTGGTTTTATTGGTGCCACTTCACATTATGTTAATGTTGAAGGGTACTTGTACCACGTACTATCCCCACCGGAGTGGTCCCCTGGCCCTCTGGCGGATCTGCAAAGGAGATTGTTCTTTCTGATCAATATATACATTCACTTTTATATTCAAATACACGGCATGTATTTTTGAAACCATTGCAATAATTAGGGTTTTCCCCTTCAGAAAAGTAAAGGTTAAAAATGATGCATCATTTTACAATATTAAACGCGTGCCTATGCTTACGTCAAGTATAGAGTGGCACTAAAATGATGTTCAGAAGCAAGAACCAATTTCCCTCCCTGGCCCCACCTTTCAGAGGTTTGTGGCCACACTAAAGTTGCAAGCATGAAATAGATCATAGAGATGTTAAAATGGCAAAGAGTAAATCTGATTGCGAAAGTGCATCAAGAAACCTGTGAAAGGATACCCAAAGTCATAGAAGGGTGAGAACAAAAACTGTGTGCCAAAGGTACACACTGTTTCACAGCTCTAAAAGGTGTCCAATAAAGATATCCATTGAGCCATCTTTACAGAAGCTGCTCAGTGGCAAGTGTTAGGCAGAAATATATGCAGTACCCTTTGGGAGCACCACACACAATTAAGACAACAAGTGACAGTACAAATTCACCTTTGGTACAAGCCTCTACTACACAGCTAAAGTGGTAGCGATGGCTGAGCAGCCAGACTTCTCTCAAGAGTAAGGGAGCAGTATCAGATAGTTACACAAAGGACAGCAATTACTATGATTCAGGCAAACACTGACTCAAGGTTTTCAAGTAAAAGAATATACATTTATTTCACTCTTCAGTTGTATAACATTACACTATTATAAGCAGTCTAAAAATCACACTCTTAATACACTACACCACTTCCCTTAAATTCCAGAGAAGTTAAGCTCACAAAATGAAGTAGGAGCAAAATGCTACTCTAGCAATTTAAAAACAGAGGGAAAGACAAAGTTATTAGAAATTAGATCAAACCAACAGGTAAGTTCTCAGGGCAAATGAACAAGAGGAACTACAGAGATAGAATCAGGTAGAAAAGGTTCAGTGTCAAAGTCAATGGGTCAAAAGTCTTTTGCTCAAGATCACACAGTTCAGGATAGTTTGCGGTAAAGTTCGTGGCACGATTTCCAGACGAGGTTGGTTGATAGAAAAGTTAGTTCAAAGAGAAGAGAGGACAAGCCCTCGGATTGGAGAAAGATTTCAAACACTTTCACCATGGTTGAACGGAACGAGCAACCGGATTTGCACAGTACCTTAAAATGGAGAGGAAGCTGTAGCTGAGGCGGACGTTCCTGGAAGTTCCTGCAAGCTCACGGTTTCTGAAGCGACTGTTGGACTGACAAGAAGTAGGAAGACTGGAGGGTCCTGCGCTACCCAGGGAAGAAACCAGCAGCAGAGCAAAACAACGAATAAAAGGTGCACTCCTTAAAACCCAATCAGGGGCCGACCTTCCTGGCTATCCGGCCCACTTAAACATCTAGTGCAGCTTTACCACTGGGTGCTCCTTTTTAGATGTGTGCAAACCTTCTTTTGGCCATTAGGCTGGGAGTTAGAGGTTTGTCTGACCAGATGCAGAACTTGCTTGCACTTTACCAACACTGTATGCCACTACAAGTACAAAAGCCCATATGAGATGTGCGTTCTGAGCCCTTACAACAATAGCAGCCCTGAAGAGTTGTGCGTTCTGAGCCATCACAGGTATATCAGCCCTGGTGAGGTGTGTGTTCTGAGCCATTCCAAGTATAGCAGCCCAAATGAGATGTCTGTTCTGAGCCATTACAAGTATAGTGGTCCTCATGGGATGTGCATGTTCTACTTCTGAGTGATCACAGGTATAGCAGCCCTGATGAGGTGTGTGTTCCGAGTCATTACACATATAGCATTCCTCGTGGGATGTGCTTCTTCTGAGCCATTACAAGCATAGCAGCCCAAATGAGATGTGTGTTTTCTGAGCCATTACAAGCACAGCAGCCCTGAAGAGTTGTGTTCTGAGCAATCACAGGTATAGCAGCACTGAGGAGTTGTGTGTTATGAGCCATTGCAAGTAGAGCATCCCGGATGAAATGTGTGTGTTCTGAATCACTGAACATTTAGTAGTCCTTTTGATAAGTCGGAAGTTAAGTTAACTGAATTACAATTAAATGTTACCTGCATCTTAAATGCACATCTCTGATGCAGACTCCTTAACTCACCTAATAACAGGATTTAAACTAACAGGTTACACAATAATCTCTGCAGAAGAGTTATTGACCCACTTAGCTGCTTTACCCAAAAGGCTGTTGGCACTGAAAAGGACATAGGGTTAGGGCACTGGCAGTTACATATGAGGCTTGTCTGACATAAATGGTGTGTCAAATGCTCTCAGCCTGTTTAGACTATCTACATTAGTCAGGAGATTCATAATCAGGCTTTGAAATGTGCTAGATTGTGGCAGTGGAACTCAGTAATCGGACATGGGAGAATCAGAGGTTTTGAAAAGCGCAAGACCGAGTAGAAGGGATTGAAGTATATGACAACAATGCCATCTTCTCACACCGTCGGAGGTTGGTACTGTTCTTGCTCTGTACTTTAGCTCGCTGCAGAAAATGCCAACACATGTTCATGCATGCTTAACAGCAGCTCTGTTAAGAAATTCAGGTACTGTCCCAAAACATAGCAGTCTTGCTAAGAAATGTGGGCATGATGCAATCAGCCCTGCTATGAATATTTGGCATTGTGCCATGACATGCGTACGGTATAACAGATGCGTTGATAAATTAGGCTACTTTGCCTGAATATATAGTAGTCCTGTTGAGAGGTACAGGTCCAATCTGTGGCACTGAAAATATATACAGCACTGCTTCTACCTGTATCCATTATACCTGCTTGCGGTGGGTGGTCAGAAAGGGAGTTAAAGTTCAGACCACATGCTTTGCTATCCAATTGGTGTGCTTCAGTGATGAAAGGAAAAAATATGAAATGCCCCTGCTCCTGCAACTGCGCTGCCTCTATTAAAGCCAATTAAGCAGAAAGGCAGCCCTCGTTAAGACTATTTTCATTTTACACAATACTACCCGTGTCCTAAAGCAAAGTGAAAAGAATGTTCATGATTCAAGATGCTTTAATAATGCTGTGACCTACAAAACGCAAGCAGTTTAACAAAGTAAACAAAACACAAATTCCCTTTTACATTACTCAAAGTATTATCTTGATAGAATCATTATCAGAGGAGTGTGTTAAAAAAATGAAACAGACCAGGACTCAACCCAGTTGCTTCTTTCAAGGAACTGTGTTGATTACTAAAAGTAAAGAGTGGATTTGCAAGCTGCTGCTAGCCAGGCTGTCACCAGTGAGCTCCATGATTTATGGGGGTGCTGCCATAAATGTGTAAGTGGTACGCAAGGAAGAATTAAAAGGGCTGCATTGACAAGATTTCTGTGCGTAAAAAAGCCAGATACACACTGTATCTGGAGGGCTGGTTAGGACCCTCCAGACATTACTTGCTATGTGAGAATTGGACACCCCAACCCTTTCCCCAGATTTCGGCACCTTCACACATGAGTCAGTTGCCTGAAATCAGCGAAACATCAATCTGGTCGTAGATGGACCGGTCTTGAAATGAAGAACAAAACTCGAGGTCCATATAGGACTGTGAAAATCACGTTTCAGGGCTCTAGCATGCATGATTTCCGAGATATTTGCACCGCAAAGAACTGCACCAAGCCAGGGTGAGGCGGCATGTGGGGAGAGAGTACAGAAGGTCCCTGTATGCAGCAGCAGACCAACGCTCACCTCCCCCAACATCTGCTCTGTGGTATGTCAGCCAGCCACATGTGCCCATTATCAGTGCAGTTTACTTCAGGGTGCAAAGCACATCAAACGATAAGTGAATCGAAAAGCAACCAACAGGATCATTGATTTTCATCAATTGAGGAGTGTTGTCAGACTGTCAACAGAACCCGTTCGGAGAATGGGTAGTTTTTGCTAGTTAATAAGATTTTAAATACAAGGCAGGACTTTTACTGTGAAGCAGTACTTCAAAACGACAGCAGGACATCTATATCTATATCCACAAATCTCAAAATTTTCCTATGTATTGTGAAGTCAAACCAACTCTACAGAGTTAAACATTTTAAAATTACCTTAAATGCAAGCTAGCAAGACAGAGCCTAAAACACACCCACAAAGGTAATACTGTGCTACTGTGCTGGAAAGACGGATCCATTGTTCAGTTTACTCTTGGAGTGTTGGCTATTTTGAAAAATTGCACAAAACATCAATGAATTAAACAGTATGCACCACTTTATTGGTCATAAAAAGGTGCCTGCATTGTGCAGCTATGAGGAATGCTTTTGCTTCCCACACATGAATGTTCAGTGTCGCCCTTATCCATTACTCCACTATCAGAATGCACAGCCATAGATGCAAGAGCATTCTCCAACTGTCTTTACTCTACTAAGGTGTCTATGCCCAGGCAGAGTTTACAAACTTAACTTGTGATTTTGCTACATTTTAATGGCGTTCCAGCCCAAGGGATCAGAGGTACATCGGCTGCAGCAGGTAACTTGCTTTATTTCAATTTTGCCCCCCTCCTAACACCAGAGCTGTAACCATGAGAAAGTGGTTGAGTTTATTTTATTCAACATTTGAGATACGCCTGTACCACTTGGATATATTTAATATCTAAACATTACCATTTGATAAGCCCGGATGTAGACATTTAGCTATGTTGCATTAATATTACATATTAGTCTAGGTGCTTCTCATTGCGTGACAGCAGGCAATTTGTGAGTGGAACCAGATATTAACATTGAAACCAAAATTCCTCATTCCAACCTTTTCTCACTTGTTTCTAGTTGGCAGACAGCTTATGTTCTTATCGCTTCCTCTAAAAGATTGTTTTCAGACCTAACCGAAAGTAGACAATTAGCCGTAAAAATTCCCTCTAGTGCTCTCAACTGTAGAATTCACTACCTTCGCCAAATCTTAGGCAGCAGAGATCTAAAAAAAAAAAAAAACTCTTTCAACTATCATAACATAGAAGATGACATGCTTGAATTAATTGAAAGGAAGCAATAACGTTCTAATCCGTGCAACCTTTTAAACGATTGTATAATATTATGGGGATGAAAGGGCGTAGTTTGGTCATCGGGGACAGTTTGTTGAAAGGGCGGAATCTGGTGAAGGTGCAGAGATTGCAGTACAGTTGGGGGGGGCGTGCATGAATTTGAGCCTAGGGCAGCAGAAAGTCTAAACATGCCATTGTGTGGGAGAACCTATCCTTAACAAAGTAAAGACAATGTGCCAGGAGGACCAAGAGTACAAAAGAATCAGGAAACTAAACACCCGCATTTTACCAAGGCATAACATGTGGAAACTACTTTCTAAGAATTTTGCACAGGGAGACTTGCTTGAAAACATACTTTAGGAAAACCATTTTTGTACAAAAACCTCTGCATTCATCAAATCATGACTGAAATCTGTAACATTGAAGAAAAGCTAGAGGGTTCAGGAGGGAACTACAAAAAGAAACAATCAAATAGGCCCAGGAAAAACAAACAAAAACGAAATTAAAGAAGGGGATA
The DNA here is from genome assembly GCF_040938575.1 of Ambystoma mexicanum. Classification (NCBI taxonomy): domain Eukaryota; kingdom Metazoa; phylum Chordata; class Amphibia; order Caudata; family Ambystomatidae; genus Ambystoma; species Ambystoma mexicanum. The sequence continues at coordinate 177,931,119 of NC_090936.1, forward strand.
GATATATATAATTTCCGAGAAGAAGATTTTTAAAAAAAGCAGCTAATGGAGTGCACTCCAGAGAGCAGCTGTGGGGTACAAATGTCCTTGCATCAATAAAAGTGAAAGAAACACCACTTTGGATCCTGGCAGCACAAAATTGCTTTATTAGTGCATGTGCGGCAGGAAAAAAAGAGGAACAACCTGGATAAAACTACGCATTTCGCGGTATACCAACTGCTTGGTCAAGTAGGTTACAACTAAGACAGATGATGGACTGTAATTTTAAACCTTAACTCTCTTGATAGTATGTAGAGAGTGTCTACCTGCTAATGACCGCTTTCTCCATGTTTTAGCAGTCGGCCATCTTATCCCACTATAATAGTCTATGATACACAGATTAAAATACATAGATTAAAGCATATAGGTAATATATTTTTTTTCTGGTAGAAGGCACTGAAGTGATGGCATGATTGAGAAAGAATTTGTTCAAATATCAAATCAAATCGTGCAAGGGAAAATCAAAGGCAGTAAAATTGTCTTATACCCTTGGAACTACAAAAAACTTCAGCAAGAGCGACAAAGGTACGTTTATTAGTGCTAGATGACCTGACAAAAGAAAATAAAAGATGACATTTCACAATAAATATTCTCGAAAAGCACAGAATTTTAATTTATGTATCCACTTTATGTACTCTATGCTTTCGCTTTGGCAATACTGGTGTGACAAGGTCAGTCTCCTGGCCTTGTCAGGAGGAGATGGGGACCCCTCTAAGTGGTTGGTGGGTGGCCTACCAGAGAGAATTTCAGTGTTAGTTCTTCCCTAGGGGGTGGGTGCAGTTGAGGGAGCCCCGACTCCTACCCCAATCCCAAAAGCTAGCTTGTACGTGTGTTCCAACTTCAGTTAACTTCATATCCAGGTATTAGTCTGGTTAATCCCGCTTTCTGTCAACCTAAACACAAGTAAGCCTTTTTGCCAAGATGTCACATAGGCCTCCTCTGATGCTACATGTTATGTTACCTCTCCTCACTCACGACCCATTGCATTGTACCAATGGTTGTCATCGCCATGCGTTTACAGGATGAATGTGTATGCCAACCATGCATTCTTTTTTATTATACCATACATGCCAACACCTTTTTGACACAACCTGTGTTATGGACGGCTCAAGGAACACTGCAGGTTTCACAGACAGTTCAAGGTTTTAACATTTTTAGTAAGATTTTAATGAGCCCTATGGCTGTCCCTCTCCCTCGTCTAGAAAAACACATCCAAGGAAGCTAGAAATGTTACTGGAAAGTACCATCAAGCTATCTCATTCTTATGACTCAACTGTCAAGCTATAAATCTAAGTGTGAGCATTGTATCTGAACATTATTTATATTGCGAATGGTATGCCCTGATTAGTCTCCGGGTCTGTGAGTTTTCTGTTTGAAGTATTCTATATTTTTGTTTTCTGTACATCCTATTATGTATGCAAATGCTACTACAACCGTAGACTGGTAATGCCCAATTACTTTCCTATTTACCAGATTTATTAGCTGTAATCTTCATACACCTTGTCCTACTCTTCCTTGTCCCAGTACTTAGACATGAAGGCACTCCGCCTTCCCAACAATTTCCAAATCACTACGCACAACTATCGGCTGATAGTCAGAGGTGATGCCTACCTATTCCTACCAAAGCGGCCAAATATTACAAATAAGCTGTCTTATGGCCTAACGGAGTTCTCTGCAAATACCTGGGAAGGATCTCCCTCACATTCAAATGGGCCACTACCAAAGAAGAGCCCTTTGAAAGCCCCTATGGGATGGAAAGAAATGACAATCTTCTGTGAGATGCAATCTGGCCAATCTATTTGCAGCAAACTCACTTTTCCACTGCTACAGCTACAAACTGAAGTGTCTGTATCGGAGTCAAAAGACGTCTTGTGATTGATTAGAAGCTCCTAGGAGTCCAGGAATGGCGCAGTTCCTGCAGATACACCTCTTAACCTATTGCCGAATACACGTCTGCACCAAACCAAAAAAGCCGATGCTGAGAGTTATGAATGGGAACATGATAGTAAGGGTCCATCAGGTCCAGTGGTGCCAAGCAGTCGCTGTGAGAGAAGGGAGGGAAATCACCATTTGAAGTATTCCCATCTTGAAAATTCTTTATGAAGATGTTGACCCATTTCAAGAGGATTGCCAGCTGGAAGCACTGTCTTTGGGAACCATGAAAAGCACGTTTGTGGTATGTGTGTACCGACTCAACCATGCATTCCATCTTATAACCCAAGAGCTTATTTCCTTGGAAGGTAAGGTGTAGGGCAGAGGGCAGTAACCTGTAGCTTTCCAGATGCTTTGATAAACAGCTCCTATGCCTCACCATTGCCTATACAGACTAGGGTCTATGGGGGTTGTAGTCCGAACTATCTGGAGAACCAAAAGGTTGCAAACCCCTTGTTAAGGGTAACTTGAGTTTTGAGCATTTTTCTGCACGTCCCCTTTTGTAGTCCAAGATCAGAGAGTTTTTTTTAACCTGCGGGTGCATCTTCTGCATCAGCCTTGAGGCAGTTTACCCCAGTCATCATCTTGTTGAACAGGGAGTAATTACTTACTTGTGTAAGTGTAGGTGCAGGTGTACAGGAGCAAATGTGTACTTGCAAAGTTCTTGAGGGACAAATCCACCTTGTGTCCCTTCAGGAACAAATGGTATCCCCCATTTCAAGTAGCAAAAAGGGATACTTCCTCGGTTGAAGTAGGAAACATAGACTCTTCCACTCCCAAGGGATAATGCTAATTCATGAACCGGAGAACTTTGATTTTCTCAAGGCCTTTGTTTTTCAAGGAGCTTCTTTTGGTTTGCAGGGATAAGAGGCAGGCACCTTTGGCATCCTCCTAAAATTACAGTTCGGTAGCATCATCCTCCGCTTCTGGTGGGAGATCCTTAAACCTGATGCAAGTGTAAACATGGACCAGCACTTTGGACACGCTGCTTTGAGCCAAGATCTTTCAGTTAGGCTTGCCCACCTCATCTGATTACTGAGACAAAGGGCCTCATTACAAGTTTGGTGGTAGTCGTGCCGGTAAAATCGGCACGGCTGCCGCCAAACTCATGAAATTACCAGCACCCGGCAATGGGGACATACAGGGGCATTCCGATCCGTCCCCATTGTCGGGTGCCTTTTTCATTACTCCCCATTCCCATTTGAGCGCCATAGGGCAAAATGGGAATGGGGAGGTCTGATGCACCGGCACCATTAATGAATGGTGCCGGTGCATCCGATGAGTTACGCTCGCAGCTGCCGGTCTGGTGCCAAGTCAGACCGGGCGGACTGAAAGGCACCCGCGAGTACAACTCGTAGTTTGCCGGTCTGGTAGCAACGGTGGGGGTAGCTTACTGGCACCGTTACTACCGGACCGGAAAACTTATAATGAGGCCCAATGAAAATGAATAGGATTAAGAGGAAGGTCTTTCTTGTTCTTGTCCCTGTGCTTAGCTGCTAACTCCTCTTCCCCAGATATCCTGCTGGATGTTCCCCACTCCAAACCCCCCCGCCCCTCGGTAAGAACGAACACGAGACTCCATGCCCGGTTAGAGTCAACAAAAGTCTGATACAGTGCAACATTAAGCAGGTAGGAAACAAACTCACAATCAGAGTCACTCACCCTGGGATGGTAGTCCCCCCTACCTCCACTAGCCTCGCACTCTCTCACCATCCCCGTCCCTTCCATGTCCCACCAGGGGCCCAGTCTTACCCATCTAACCAACTACAATCTAATACCACAGTCCCTGCATTCCAGGTACCTATATACTGAAGGTGGCATGTATCTGGAATAAAATTCACACCATTCCGTCTCAAAACCTATACTACTCCCATGGGTGGCTGCTATAATTGTTTGCATCACAAATATTCTTGGCTGTAGCAACCCATTCTACCTTTCTCGGCAAAGGCACCCTCTTCCAATGCATGACCAAACCTGCTCTCCCTGCCAACAATAGGCAATGTGCCAAATGCGTCATGCCAAAATATTCGTCAACTCTCACCAAGTCAAACAGAACCAACAGCAGTGTCTGCTCACGGGAGACCCCATCCAATTGCTTAATCCATCCAAGCACTTAATCTCAAAACACCTGAACTCACTCACATTCCCACCACATATGCCAGTAATCAGCATGCATTCCACAGCCATGCCAGCACAGGCGCACCTGGTCATTCTACCACCGATTAGTTTCTACTGTCTTGCAATCGATACCTTAAATGGCTTACAGCACATTCTGCGCGACAACAATGTCCAGCTCCATGCCCAGATCCCTTCCCCATCGACTCTGTAGTCTTTCTGTACTCCCCTTCCCCACTTCAACTAGGACCCCATACAACAGAGATCTTCCTTTCCGTCAGGGAATCTAACACTTTCTCCAGTGGGGTGAGATCTCGCAGTACCATTTCCTTTCAAAACTCTGCCGTGATCGCCCCTTTCAGGTATAAATAGGAGAATACAAACAGATTATCCATCCCCAGTGCCTCGCCTAGATCCACGAGCGAGATAAATCACCCATTTCTCCACAGCTGTCCAATCCTTGCTAAGCCTGCTTCGAACCCACTCGAGAACCTTTCCAGGTTGGGGATATGCTCCCTTATTCCTGAGGCCCACAAATGGCTTAACAGGCTTGTTTAGTCTGGCTGAAACGTGCGTTGACGACTGTTTGTCAACCAATGGAAACATGGTTAGGAAATGGGGTGTATGGTAATATGTCAATTGGTCTGCTAATGTGAAGCCCTAATTTAATCAAAGGGCCTGTATATACTGTGTGTATTGATTTTTAGTGTGAATGTGGTTGTAAATGGGTACACCTGATCAACTTGGTATGTGTGTATTCGTGGAAGAAAATTGAAAAAGGTATTATTGAAAGATTATTTTTATACAATGCCAAATGTTACCAATGTGAGAAGAAAGAAGAATGGCTTTTGTACAAGCATGACTATAATTTAATCAGTTCTGTCCATCACTTAAGGTCTTGAGGGCCCTTAACATGCCACCTCCCCTCTGCAGGCATCTCCCTTTAACGGAGACCTCGAGTCCTCCACCAGTTCACCCGTGACTCTGCGAATGTCATCCTCTATAATTAACTTATATGCACAGCAGTCCACCTCAAAAGAAATGGAGAAGGAGCAGCCCCATCTATATCCAAATCCCTTGTCATTTAGCCTTTTAGTAAGAGGAGCACACAGTCTCCTCTTGGCCAGGGTGAGCGTTGACAGGTCCTGGTAAAACGTAATCCTGGCGTTCCCCCGTTTCACCAGTCCCGTCTTCTTCGCTTTCTCCGGGACTCTCCGTTTCGCCAAGTAATAATGGAAGAGTGCCAGGACAGATCTCAGGCCCGAGCACTACCTCCCGCTCGGTGCACCCCGTCAATTTCAGGTCCATCAATATTATCATCACCAAAGAGAAGCTTATCTATGTTGTGTATGGGTGTTCGCAGATCCCTTTCAGATTCCCCTTCCTTCTCTGGCAGTCTGAGGAAACGCAGATTATTACGCCTTTCCCCATTTTAAAAATCATCCATCTTCAAAAGGGACTTCTGATCATTATCTTTCTAACTCAGACAGGGGCATGTCCATCTGAGTCTTGAAGACATCCAGGGAGGACTGATTTTCCACCACCTGTATCTGCTCATCCATCTTGTCAATCCTCTGGTCCAGTTGGTCAAGCCTGCCGCCAACATCTGCCCGCATTCAACGCATTTCTTGCAGCAGTGACACAATGTCTTAATTAGTGGACGCCGAGTCTTCACCCTGCTCAGCCTTCACTCTGGCAGGGGCACCACACCTGGCCTTAGGGACTGTATACAATGAAATTGCTAAAATTAAGCTCTCCAGTCCATAAGGAGGAGATACGGTCACCTCTGTCACCGTCCAGTGACCCCCTCCACAAAGACTAGAACACCACTCTTAGCAAGGCGGCCCTAGGCCAGACGGTAACCCATGCCAAAGCCACCCACTTGACCAAGACCTCTCACAGTGGGGAGTTCAGTCTCCACCTCACCCCACTAGCGGAGAAGCTCTGTTCGGGGGATAGGGTATAACACCCTCGGCGACCAACAAATTCCCCTCACCAGTGTCCGTTCTTCTGACCAATTAAGGTCCCCAATTCGACCCATGTGCAGGAGCAACACAGCTATGCTGCAGTCATATGCGCGCCCACTGGTGGCCTCCCGCTGATTAGATCTTTAAAGCAATCAACAGATTTGGATCACTCATTCCTGCTCTTCTTACTGGGAGGTAGGTCTGAGGAAGAAGGCAACGCTTCAATGTGTCCCTCCCCTTAGTAGTGCGCTAGCCCATAGGCACTTCACAAGAGATCAACCCCTGCAAGCAGAAAACAGCAGGCTTACAACCTAGCAACCGGCCCCAATCCTGGAAATGGTGCTTTACATTTCAGAAGAAGAGGAACAAGTTTACCCATGCCGGCAGCAGGATTTTTCCAAGTGCCCTGGCTGATCTCCAGATAGAATGAGGGAGCCCCTGGTGGAAACCTGAGAACCACCACTCCCATTTGGATTCCCTCTGCCCCCCCAACACAAGTGGCAGAATGGCGTTAGCCCAAATCCACTGTTACTGTTCAGTGAGAGGGGAAAAGAGAAAAGACTTTACCTGAGCAAGCGCACAGCAGCAGCTAGTTACTTCCAAATAGACCTCCTCAATGAAGTTCTGTAAACTTGCTCCGGTGAGGCTCCTTCCAGTCCCCTCGATCCGAGGCATAAATCCTCGGTCCAAGGCCCTTATAGCCCTCTGTGCCCAGAGCAGCAGATCTGAGGAAAGCAGCCAACACACATCAGCCGGCAACCATCCCGTGAGAGGGCAGGGTCACAACCTCCCTAATCCATTGCCCGGCTCAGGCTGACAGGGAGTCCCAACTTACCTGTGACATGCCCTCATCCCGAGCACCTCAACTATCACTGCTGCAGGGGCAGGTAGGAGAGCAAGACTGTGTCCCCCGCAGCCCAGCAGGGTGGGTTCTTTGAAAACACAGAGGAGACGAGACAAGCAGGCCTCCAGGAAGCCACTGTCCGAAACAGAATAAACAACATGTGGGTTATGGGTAAGCGTCATCCCTCAAAAGGGAGAATGGGTGGAGCTATTTGCAAATCACAGTTAGAAAGGCAGTGCTCTTTCATGCCCAAGAACTGGGATGAGCAAGAAGGACTTGGAGGCAATTCTCTGTTTGCCTGTACAGCCATCTATGTGCCTATGGCAGTGGAATTCAAGCCTGTCCCATACCAAGCCCCCCCTTGAGTAAATATATTGCTTCTGGGCCCCCCCACCTAGGGGCCCAAAGGAGGCCCATGGGTGCCCAGGCACTTCAAAACATCAGCAGATGTTCAACTGCTTATATATTTTCTAATCAAAAGTAGTCACCATAATCCTGTTTTAGATATTTAAAAAAAATGAGAAAGTCATCTCAATCCATTGTTACATAGCCTGGACCCCCTGGTTTGAAGACCACTGGCCTATGGGAATACGAAGACGGAGCCAAGAGCTCTAACCAAACCATTATGTTTAAATGCTGGCGCATAAACTGCTAAAGTTGGCTGCCATCATTTTGTACAGGTTTGGCGCAATTGTATTTGTACTGATATTAAGTTTATTCTCATACCTCTTTCTTGCCAAGATTGAGGTTTGACATGTTATATAAATGTACATATTGTTGAGATAACATGAAGCAAGACACAGACAACAGATTCAAAGTTCAAATAAAAAGTCTTTATTAACTTAAATTTCAGGATGGTATAAGGCCCAACTTGCCCTATACTAAGGATAGTCTGAGTCAGTAAATTCAATGTAAAAGTCTGTGTGTCCAGAACCTAATCTTGCCCTCACAGCTAAATCTAAATGTGTAGGGATGTCAGCAACCAAAGTAACAGTGTTCAAATAAAAGTTATGAGCTGCTTCCAGCTCCAGGCTTACTCTTGACTCCATTGCCCAAGTTCAAGACAGTTCCACAAAAGGTCTTGGGATTCCCTTCCCCACAATTCTTTAGGCTTCAAATTGACAGTCATCAACTTGTTTACTTTGTCTTTTCTTTCCATAACTTGAACAGAGCACAACCAGCCTCAGCCTTTTGACTTCTCTTGGTTTACTCCCAGGAAGGGTACCTAGGTCTAGGCACAGTTGTTGGATGACACAGTCCACCCATCACAGGTCACGCAATCAATAACCCTTGGCACTTTCCAACAGTTCATTCTTTCTCATAGGACTTCCTTGACAACACAGGTTTCCTTTCTACATCTGTACTATATGTCCACTTATATTTCGGGTTCACTTTACTAACTTTTTGCCTTTATCAACATTTGACTCAAAGGTTTCCGCAAAAATGACCGAATCCAAATTACCTCACCAATCAAAAGTCAGAAAGAAGGTCCACCAAATGTTCGACCTTCTTTCTGACTTTTAGTTGAGTCATTTGGATTCGGTTTAGGGCTGCGGGGGTGTCCCCCGCAACACACCTCTCACTATACAGTATAGTAAGGAAGGGGTTGCGGGGGACAATCCTGCAGCGGACCTGAATAAAAAAAAATAAATAAAAATTTTTTTAAAAAAAGGAAAAGGACGGATTCCAAGTTGGCCACCGGGGTGAGGAGTCGCATTTGAGCTGCGCTCCGCCCGGGCCGCCACACAATTTACCAGTAGTAAAGACGCAGAAGTGGCCAGAACTAGCGGATCGCCCTTGCAGCAACAAAGACCCCCCCCCATGCGGTTTGGTCTCCCATCAGAACGGTAGCTCGCTGCGCAACGGGGGAAACAATGCGAGCGGCCCCTCCCCCACAGCGGGAATCCGAAGCTGGCAGCGGAGGAGTGGAGAGGCCGAGGATAAATTCAGGCCCAGCGGCAGGAGCAAAAGAACCCGGGCTCTCCCTCCCCCCGCTACATGAGAACCAGAGTCCTCCAGAATCAGGGGACAGCGAGGGAAGAGACGCGCCCCCATCCTCTCACCCGCCAGGGGCCGCTCGTGATCGGCGCCGGCGGACAAGGAACACGGGCGGCGGGCGGAGGAGCGCAGAGAGCGCCGGAGAAGGGGGCCAGCAACATAGGAGTGCCCACACAGGAAGAAGACAGCGGACGGCAGGGAGATACTCTCGTGGAAAACGGCACACAGGGCGGACTGCTCTAATCCCTGAGCAGGGGCCGCCCTGTAAGCTCCACAAGCCCCCACGAAAGAGGCGAGTCTGCTGGGCGAGACCCTGGGGCCGGGCCCACAGTATTGGAGGCAGAAGGGGAACGAGAGGGGGCGAAGCGAACTCCGGGGGGGTCCGGCGCACCCTCCAGTCACAGAAACACTACGGGGGAGGGGGGGGACCCATATATGGATTGAAAACAAATCATTAAAAAAGACCGAAGGAGGGAAAGACTGTCTTTCCGTCAAAATAAAGGAAAGGGAAAGCAAGAGGATCGATTCAACAGAAGTACTGTAAAGCTCACCAAAACAGGCCAGTTTGCTGCATTAAGCCCACCAAGGGAGGTAGACCAAGCATTGGGGGGGGGGGTTGGAATTCGACATACAAGTGGAAGGAGAAAGTGAGGGGGCTTCCTTCCGCCCCCCTACCCCCACACACCCCGGAGCAGCACTCTGCAATACCGGATAAGCTATCCCACCAACCCAACAAGCAGGGAAAGACTCAAACGTAGAAACAACAACAAGCATAGAGCACCCCAAACCAGAGACAAAAAAGGGAACAAAAAAGGGTGACGGGGGAACATGACGCTGGAGGCAACACAGAATCATACCAGGGAAAGTAACGACCAGGAACACCTCAACTACTACAGGCTAAAGGCACATAGAAAGACAAGGTGAAGTTCGAAAAGCCAGAAATTACTACCCCTGACCCATAAGGGGACAAGAAAGAACTAAGCTCAGAAGGAACAAATCAGTGGATGGTCAAATAAGTTACCTAGGATAGCTGGAGGAACTTAAAACCCCCCGAACGTTCCAGAAAGGCATTATAATATGTCAAGAGCCAAAGGGAAAAGCAACATCATGCAACAAACGCCACAACCCTCAAAACAAGACGCAAACATTGTACAAATGTGGTTGACGGAAGGGGCTACACAAAACAAAGGTAAAACACATGAGGACTCTCAAAGGGAACGGGACTCGCCCACCCACCACCAACAGCCACCCACGAGAGAAGATATGCAGACATGGTTCCAGGAGCTACAAGAAAAATTCATGTCCACAGTGCAAGAACAATTTACCACGATGAAGAACGACATGAAGCAGGCGGTGCAGGACATGAAAATAGACATAGCCAAGCTAGAGGAGAGAACGGATATAATTGAGAGATCAATCCAACAGGTCTAAGAAGCAGCGCTGCAGATCAGTGAAACTCAAGAACACCTAGTGAGACTTACCCACAACCTGGAAATTCAATGCGAAGACCTAGAAAACCGTTCCAGGCGGTCCAACATACGCATCAAAAATATGGCGGAGTCTGTTGTAGATAAAGATCTGAAGCTGGCAGTGAAGGAAGTATTCAGAGATGTCCTGGGTGCTCAGGAGACAGAGGACATCGGGATAGACAGAGTCCATAGGGTAGGGCCGAAAGGACAGGAGCACCGGGAGAAAGACCAAGGGATGTCCTGGCTGCTCTCTCTTCATACCCACAGAAAGAACAGATATTGAGGAGGGCAAGAGTAATTGAGCCTATCAGAATGAATGGACAAGATATACAGCTATATCAGGACCTGGCTCTGGTGACACTACAAAAAAGAAGAGCTGTGGCCCCTCTAGTCAAGGCGCTGGTGGCGAAACAAATCCGCTACAAATGGACTTTCCCTTTTGGGCTGATATTCACATGGGAAGGGAAGCAGAGAAGAGCTACCACATGGGAAGAAGCCCTTAGCATGATGGGTCTACAGGAAGAGGAAGTTGACTCGGAGGAACCCAAATCAAGGGGAGAACAATCGAGAAAGCCGAGAGGCTGGGAAACGGTCAAACAGAGAAGAACAAACTTAGGAAGGGAGAACAGTAGGAAACAGCTATGACGGAAATGAGAAGTAAAGAACATCAATAGTCAGAATAAGGAGAGATGCCAACTATTGGCTCACGAAGAGGGGGAGCGGAGAGATAAGAGTAGCCACTTACTACTTGGGGATGGCGGTCCGAGAAGGACCCACCGGCTTGGGATCTGGTAAGAGAGGACGGAAATGTGGGGTTTAGGATTCCCTACACATTATACCCCCCCCGCCCCCCGAGGGCAAGATGGACAGGGAGTGACGGGCGCAACGCCCTAGCGACAATAGGAACCCTCACCCAACTCGGGGCAAGTTGTTTGGTTTAATGTTCTTTGTTGGAGGGGTCAGTTAATGGGGAGAGGAGAGAGGAAGAAGGGCTTGAATAAATCTGAATGGGCGAGCATGGGGACCCGAAAAGTTGGCATGATCACGTAAAAAATGGGGAAGATTTGTATCTTAAGTTATAACATTAGGGGCATAAACCATCCAACGAAAAGGATGAAGCTAGAGAAGCAGCTTAAAAAAGGGAGAAGGAAGATATAATACTGCTCCAAGAAACCCATATCAGGACGAGGGACAAGCAGAAAACTCGCATTAGGGGGGTATAAAATCTGGGCACAAGCAACCTCGACAGAGAAAAAAGCGGGGGTGCTGATAGCGATAAGGGAAGGGAGTGAGGCTAACCGGGTGGATACACTCACGGATAAAGAAGGGAGATATGCGCTTGCTAATGTGGACTTAAATGGATTTCGCTTTACCCTTGCATCGATATATGCACCAAATCAGGGGCAAGACAGCTTCCTCAAAGATGTACTGGGGAAACTGGAAGGCTTTGCTAGGGGGGAGGTGATCCTGGGAGGCGACCTCAACATGGCATGGAATCCACTATTAGACAGAAGCGTTGGTAACGCCCAAGGTTAGGGAGCACCATCAAAACACCTCAAACAACAGATGGACCTCTTGGCCCTGAACGATGTGCGGAGGGAACTGAAGGGGGCCCATTTCCACGAGCCGCAGCCTTTCTCTATTGGCTTAGCCACAAATTTCTCCCTACCATTATATGACACGCTGTCAGCCTCAGGACCACAAACTGCTCAAGACAATGAGTCGAAAAAGGAAACTTTGAAAAAGACTGCTTTAAGTTGGTTCCAGCCACACATACTCACCACTAGCAATAAATCGTGTAGTTTGACTGGCCCGACCTGGACGGGGAGCCTGCCTCACAGTGAGAGTCACTACAAGGTTTCCGTGGGGCCACCTACTTGCCCTGATGAAGGCGGTTCTTGTTGAACAACACTTATCCCTCTGATGCATTTTCAAGTTGGATAACTCTTCCACCGAAACGTGCACTATGTGCAAGGGGGTTGCACAAACCAACAAGTTCCCTTGGGGTCCATCAATCATATGTTATTGGGCCAGCACTTGACATTGACAATCTGACCACGGTTTTCTTTCCCCCTGTCACGTTGGCACCTGCAAGACGAGATGCTTTCTTGAATACAAGCTACTCTTGGACCTAGATGGTTACAGGTCCATTAACTTTCACAACTCCCACATGTTACACATGGGGCATGCTTTACACTTAGAATCATTTGTGTACCTTCCCCTCATGGGTTACGTTTAATACTATTCATTTAGCAAGCACTAAAGAGCCCAGATGGGTCTTTTATTAGTTATTGATGTTTAGATTGTAAACAACATACATATGACAAATGTTCATAAACTTCTTTTTGATGTTCCTTGTTTTAATACAAATCATGTATGTTCACACCCTTTGATGTGCGAGTTTCCTTTTTCTACCTTTTTTCTTTCTGGACAATCTCATGGGTTACAAACTTAGGGATTTAATCCATTAGTATCAATATACCAGGCTCCCCAATTCCCACCACATATTTGTTTCATTTATTGACAAAAATTGGGTATGAACCTGGAACGTAGCAGTTCTATTTCCTTTTTGGTTTGGGAACAAAAGGGGTACACATACTTTTCGCATGTTCACAATTCTATGTCAAGAATAGACTATTTCTGGGCAATGGTGGGCCTGTTGGGAAAGATACAACGGATAGAACTGGGAGCGATCGCGCTCTCGGACCATGCACCGCTATGGCTCGACCTAAACTTACCGGGGAAAACAAATGGCCTGTGGAGGTGGAGATTACCCCCGGACGTAATCCAAGACCCGATTACAGGGGAAGCCATAAAGGAAATGATAGAAGAATATTTTGCACAAAATGACACTGGGGAGGTCTCCATAGGCACAATCTGGGATGCGTTCAAAGCAGTCCTGCGAGGGAAGATCATAGCACTGAAAATTACAAAGGAAAAACAAAGATATATGTGGGGAAAGGAGCTGGAAAAGTCTATAGCAGAGCTGCAAGAGAAAATCCTGACCCACCCCACGAAGGCTTTAAAGAAAGCATTGAAACACTCACAGGGCCAATTGGGACAGCTGTGCTCAAAAGGAGCAGAAAAGAGCTTACTATATCTGAGGCAGGGATATTACATAAAAGCTAACAAAGCCGACAGACTCCTAGCGAGACAACTCCGCACAAAGCAGGAAGAAACAACGATTAAGGCCATACGAAACTCTAAAGGGGAATTACACACACGCACGCATGATATAGGAGAGTCATTTAGAGAATTCTATCAAAAACTCTACTCTCTGACCTCCCAGATGCAGAAGCACAGGACACACATCTGAAAGCCCTCCCCATCCCGCGAATCTCAGAAGAGGATAGACAAGCCCTAGAGCATCCAATCAGGGAAGAGGAAGTTAAGAAAGCAATAGCAGAACTCCCAGTAAATAAAGCTCCTGGCCCAGATGGATTCTCTGCCCCTTTCTATACAAAGTATGTAGATCAGATATCCCCAATCCTCACTAGGCTCCTAAACTCATTCAAAGATAGCACCAACATGACTCCCACAATGAATGAGGCGAATGTGGTAGTCTTCCATGAATCTAGGAAAGACCCGACACTCCCCGAGGCGTATAGGCCAATATCCCTGATCAATTTGGATGCCAAAATATATACAAAGATCCTAGCAGCAACACTATCCCCGCTCCTCCCAAAACTAATTAACTTAGATCAATTGGGCTTCATCCCTGGAAGACAAACCCATGATAATCTTAGGAGGCTAATCCACTTAGTGGAAAACATTGGCATAACACACACCCCAGCGCTATTACTCTCAGTGGATGCTGAGAAGGCGTTTGACCGGGTAGAATGGTCAATGTTATTTAGAGTCCTAACCTACATGGGATTTGGGGAACAGTATATTGCCATGGTAAGGGCGAACTATAACTCCCCATTTAGCAGGGTGGCAATCAATGGAGAGGTCACGGATAGGATACTAATATCTAGAGGTACAAAACAGGGCTGCCTGCTATCCCCACTTTTGTACGCTATTTTTCTGGAACCATTCTTAATAAAATTAAGGGAGACTTCTCACATAAAAGGGATCGAAATGGCAGGAACACAGCACAAAGTAATAGCGTACGCAGACGACATACTGATAGCCTTAGAAGATCCGGAGACAACTTTACCGGCAGTGGTGAAGGAATTAGAAGAATTTGGGACCACATCAGGACTAAAAATTAATAGGAAAAAGTCATAAATCCTAATCCTGCCAGGAGATGGGGGAAAGATAGAAAGGGAAGCCAACCTACTGGATCTAAAAATTGGCGGGAAGGGCATAAAATACATGGGAATAAGAATAACCCAAAAGATTGAGCAGCTTTATGGGGAAAATTATCTGCAACTCCTAGCAGACATATGTCGGGATCTAGAAAGATGGAATCCACTACTAATTTCCTGTGGGGTAGAATTCAATCGGTCAAGATGACCATTCTTCCAAAGATCTTATATTACTTCCAGGCTCTTCCGGTGGGCGTCCCTCACACCTTCTTTAAAACGCTCTCTAAAGCTATATCCGCCTTTACATGGAGAGGAAAGACCCCGAGACTAGCTAAGATCACCCTCAGAGCACCAATTAGGGAGGGGGGATGGAGCTCCCCCACTTCAAAAAGTACTTCCAGGCGGCGCAATTAAAAGGTCCTGAGGGAATGGATGGGGGATGACCCTCAACCGATATGGGCAAAACAAGACCGGGCAGTGGCAAGGACACCATTGGTGGAATTACTCTGGAAACAGAAACATAGACACCCAAATCTAGGGATAAGCGAAATTATGAAGACCACATTGGAGGCATGGGACTCCCAAACACGGAAGGGATTAATGACAACGGCGCTTGGCCCCTTCACACCCATCTGTCGAAATCCCCAATTCCCACCAGGCATTGAACAAGGGGCATATGAAAAATGAGAAGAGGCGGGAATAACAAAAATTGGGGAAATGTACATAGACAATGAAATCAGGGCACATGATACATGCTATCTCGACAAGATAAATACAGATAGGAACAACTTAAACACCGGTCAAAAACCCCGGACATTACCAAAGCGGCAACGAGGAGCCTCACTCCATTTGAGAGCTATGTCATCTCCAACACAGGGGTGAAAAAGTGGGGGCCGACACTTTATTCTTTCATAAACACACAAGAGGAGGAAATCAAGTGGTCATATATGATTAAGCTGGGCAGAACATTGGGGGTGGAACCTACTAAAGCCCAATGGGAGGACCTATGGAAACTAATCACCAAGTCAAGTTGAAGCGCTCCGCACAGACCAGAGAAATGTGGACCAAAATAGTGACTCAGTGGCACTACACTCCGGAAAGGCTGCAAACCATTTTTCCCAAAACATCAAATAAATGCTGGAGAGGATGTGAGGAAGTGGGATCTTGGAGGCACATTGGGTGGGATCGTAAAGGGATCAAACCTTTCTGGGAAGAAATAAAGGGAGAGATGGGGAAGATGTTTCCTGATGTGAGGATGTTAGGAGAAGGGGTTTGGCTATGCGGAATAAGAGACCAACAGCAAAAAAAATATAAAAAGACTCAGTGGAGAGGCTTCATGGGGCTCCTCGTAGCAGCATGGTCAACCATCGCCCAGAATTGGAAAAATAAAGACACCCCACTTACTTTCACATGGTTACAAAAGGTGTGGGACCAATTAACGATGGAAAAGGTCACCTACACAATCCAGGGCACGAGAGACAAATTCGCAATGGAATGGGAAGGGATTCTGGAATATCTTTAGTCGGTCTTTATGGAACAATGGTGTCCCCATAACATCAAGGTATCAGACATCTTCAACGCATAAAAAGGTCCCCGAATAGTTGGACATAAGCGCCCCAAGGGGGGGTTGGGAGGGGTGGGGGGAATGCATTTCTTCGTTGTTGATGTACTGTCATGTAAAACCAATAAATACATGTTTGGAAAAAAAAAAAAAAAAAGGAATGGACCCTGCAGTGCCCGTTACCGATCACAGAAGTGAAAGGGAGCTGGCGTCGCGGGGACCAGCGACACGGAATTGAAGGCAAGTAGGGGTGTGGGGTTTGGCCACATCGGGAATGTTCAGGGGAGAAACGACTGAAGATTATTTCGAACAAATAATCTTCGGTCGTTTCTACTTCAAACATTTCCACCCCAGTCAAACAACCTCAAATCGACTCAGACATTTTCTTTTGTGGTATTTCTCCTGGTTACCACCTTGCTTTAACACTATCCAATAGTGTTTTGCTTTTTTCAGTTTGCTTGGAAATGCAGTTTCTTTAAATTCCTCTCGTTCGCATATGCACTTCACGTTCAGTTTCATTTGTGTGATAGTCTTATCTTTTTCTTTTATTCAGTGCTTTTCAACTTGTTCAGTCTTCAATAGTTCATATTTTTCTTTTATTGGATATTTGTAAGGCACCCTTACAACAAATGGTGTTCGAGGTGCCACAAAACAAAAAAACAAAAAGTGGTGGGGGACAAGGGAGAAAGATACAATAACGGTCCTGCTAGGCTTTGTGACATTCAGATCGTACAAGAAGCGTGGGGCGGTGGGGTGGAAGTGCCTGTCTGTGAAAAAAGCAATGTGCTGAGGTGGGAAAGGAAAAGGGTGAAGAGGAGAGGAGCCAGTGCTAAGGGGAGGCCAGATGGTAAGTGCCAGGGAACGCAGGGGCGATGGTCCACATGCTAAGTGTGAGGAAGGGGATGGTTTGGGAGGGGGGGCTGGAGCCCTGTAGTACTCGGGGGGGACCCAGCAGAAAGAAGGAGTTAGCAGGGGAGGGGGAGAGTGAAGGAGGAGGAAAAAAAGTAGGGTCTGGAGGAGCTTAAGGATATCCGGCTCAAGCCTGGGAGGGGCCGGGAGACTGTTCCAGAGGGAGGAAGGGGAGGCCAGATGGCAAGTGCAAGGGAACGCAGGTATGATGGTCCACATCATAACTGTGATGAAGGAGGATGGTCGGGGGGGGGGGCTGTAGTACTTAGAGGGAACCAGCAGAAAGAAGAAGTTAGCAAGGGAGTGGGGAAGAGCGAAGGAGGAGGAGAAAAGGAGGGTCTGGAGGAGCGTCTGGAACTTAAGGATATCTGGCTCAAGCCTGAGAGGGTCAAGGAGACAATTCCAGAGAGAGGCTCCTGTGGAGGAGAGAGATCTACCACCCCCACTCTTTGCTTAGAGAAGCTCCTGATCTGTAGAGAGTTGGAGCTTGCAGACCAAAGGGCTCTACCAGGAAGGGGTTAAGGGAGAGTTGGATGTAGTGGGGTCGCAGGCCCCAGAAAGCCTTGTGGATGATGCAGAGTGTCTTGAATTTGATCCTAGCAGCAACTAGGATCCAGTGGAGAGAGATTAGGGCTGGAGAGATGCAGTCCCTGGTCTTGAGGTCAAGGATACGTCTTGCAGTCCTATTCTGGATTAGTTGAAGGGGGCGAAGAGAGGATAAAGAAAGATTGAGGAAGAGCCAGTTTCAGTAGTCAAGCCTAGAGAGGACCAGAGCTCTTGAGGCATGGAGTTTCTGGAGGAAGGTGAGGAAAGGGAGAATGCCTCTGAGGAGGTGCAGCCATTGGTGGGCCTTCTTAGCAAGGTCCGAGATATAAGGAGAGGAATCAAAGATGACACCAAGTATTTTTGCCTTACAAGAGAGGGAGGGGAGAGGACCCATAGAGGGCGGCCAGAGGGAGGGAGTGAAGGTTGGAGCTGGGGTCACAATTAAAAGGATCTTAGTCTTCCTGATATTAAGGCAGAGATCATTGGCAGTGAACCATGACTGAATATCAGTCAGACAGTTAGGGATGAGAGAGGAGGAAAAGGAGGAAGTGGAGGGTACCTTGCAGGAGAGCTGCGTGTCATCTGCATAACACTGGAACTGAGGAGAGAAGGAGGAGATCAAGTGGGCCAAAGGGGCAAGGTAGATGTTGAAAAGCCACAGCAAGAGACTAGATCCTCGAGAGGCCCCACAGGTGGAGTGGGAGATAGAAAGAAAAGGGCCCAGTTGAACCTGGGAAGGTCGGTCAGAGCGGAAGGAGGTCAGTCGAGTATCAGGCCAGTGATGCCAAGGGTGTCACAGAGCCGGTTAGGGGGACATGATTGACCGTGTCGAAGACAGATGAAAGATCCAGGAGGATAAAAATGGATGGAGAGTTGGAGTTGATTTGAGAGCAAATCTTGGTCACCCAACCCATATAGCAGTATTCAAAACTCATTACTTGCTTGGTACTTCATTTGGTATTCAATCTCACTTTTCGGTCTCCAGACCCCTTTATCATATATTCTTTCTTGTTCAGCATTCACTGGAACCCACACCATGCCCCTGGAGTGTCCCTGTCTGAGTGAACCTCCTCCGTATCTAACTGTTGTGGAACTGCTCCTCTGGATGCTCTGATCTCGCTCGCTCCTCTCCCATTCCTGAGGAGCTCCAGCGAGCAGCGCTTGCCTCGCCAGTTCTTCTTGCAGCACTCAGCAGTGTCTCTGTGTTCCCCACTCCCAACGGTGAACACAAGGCAACGAGCTTCGCACAACTCCACACACTCTTGCGTCCCGCAATAGCACAGGCTTCTTCCTGGCGGCATCCTTTTCACCAGCGCATACTCTGCCCACTGGACCTCGGATGGCAGGGTTCTTGGGCCCAACTGGTTCCCTTCTCTGCAGCTTCTAAAGCTTTTTGTACACTTGCAACCATTGAATAGGTTGCAGGTGTGAACACCTAGTTTCACTTGCCTGATCGTATTGGGACATGCCTGGCCCTTACAGCAGTCCTCAGGCCTCCTCCTCGTCTCAGTACAAGAATTGTGGAATTACTGATTAGTGTTCACTACTCTTAGTCGCCTCTTCCTCGTCCCAGTACTATAATGGACTGAATGAGGGGAGATGGTTTACAACAGCCTATAAAGTCTACCCAGGTGATCCTGCCTCGCATCTCCACCCCCCAGGGTCGGGATCCAAAAGCGATGACCCTTCCCTGGCCACACGAGTAGAGGACATTGGGAGAATGAAGCGAGGACGTTCTCACAATATTAAAAAGAAGTAGTTGCTTATGGCTGAATCTACTGAATAAAATTGTATTTTGTATAAAATATAGTAACTGAAGAAATTGTTGATTGCGTCAGTATTCATCAGGTGTTTTCAAAACTATACAAAAAAACACAACCATTAATAAAATAAAGTGCAACGCAGCTGACATCACCTACCGGAAATTAATTTCAGGAGGTTCACTTGCAAAGCAAGAATGGTAGTGCAATACCCATCACTTGTCCACCTTGTTAACTTTCTAACCGGCACTATAAATATTTCCCCCCACACATTAATGTGTTACACACAGCATAGTATATAGGATAAAGTACCCCCAACCAAACTTTATACAGCTCATGCAAGTCAAGGAGTTTCATGACCCAAAAGAGGACCTTTATAAGGTCACAGAACTCCAAGGGGACATGCAATATCTTTTTTTATGTTTTATTCTTCATAGTACATGGCTACACACGGTCATTCCTTTTAATAGCTTGCAAAATATAATGCAAGAGATTTTCCATTTGCTGATCCATCTAAACAACATGTTTGAATTTAAAGAAGCAAAAATACAGCTCGTAAAATAAGTAATACACATTTTCTTGCTCACTTGTGAAAGCCTCCAGCAGCAGGGTCGGACTGGGATATAAGGAAATAGGGCAGTGATAAACCCAAAACCAAAATGCTAGTGTGGGGTAGTTTTAAAAAAAAAATGTTATTAAACTGGACCACTTATGTGGCCAATGTGGGCCATTTTAATGAGTTACACTATGCCGCTAGTAGTTTTGACCATGGTTGCTGAATAAATGTTCTTTAAATTGCACAATTTGCATCAGAAAACTCCCCCTTGGGTACAAATGTATACAGTCTGTCACAAAAGGAATGAATTGCCCTTTTCAACGGCGGGCTGCTTTTTCATTGGTGCCCGAGATAATTGTATGCCCCAGCGCGACCCTGTCCAGCAGTGCACAAATTAAACATTATACCATAAACAGTTCCTTGTGAATGAATGGATGTAAAGTGACACAGAAAACTGTTCCGCAAGTAGGGAATTTAAAAATAGGTGCAGCTGTGAGTACAGATGGAGTTCTGTTCTGTGCTGCCTCAAGCAGCTGTGATTGTTACCTCACAACTGAGTGGATGTGACGTCATTTTCTTATTACAGGTCAGTTGTGCTGTCACAACAAGCATGCAATAAGACAATGATGTCCAGGATTTTATACAGAAATTGCAGGCTACCATGTACTATATCTGGTAACTTTGATGTGGGCTACATAAACCACAATATTTTAAGTGAACTTGCAAAGTTGTAAAATTAACGCAGACGGCTGTCTGGTACAGAACACGAAAACCTTCCATTTAAAAAGTGCTCATAACAGATTCAAAAGTATTTGCAAATATTTGTCCTATCAACGGTTTGGTTCGAAAAAGGATACAATGGGTACCATATAGGAGCTTCAGAATAGATCTCGGAGGAAGTCTAAATAAGAAGCCAACATTTGCGAACATTAATAATAACAAGACGAACATTACCTTTGCTTCTAGTAGTGCTCATGTTTGTAGGTGCTTGAAAATAAGAACAAGTGGTTAATTCGTTTGCAGAAATCGGGGGGCATGCGATAGAAAAAAAAGCTACAAACAGACACGAGAGGACGTGAAACGAAAGCAAGGAGCTCGGTGTTGGAATGTGTGGAAGAGGGGCGAGCATCCAAGCCAGAGTTGTAAACTCCGCCCTTACCTGCAGCGGGAGACGCTCTCCACGGCAACCTATGACCACGCGCGGCTGAAGGAAATACGTCAGAGCGCAGAGACTAGGCGGTCAACAGTAGGATAACGCGCCAGAGGCTCTACCCAGAGTCTTGTCCGCTGCCTCGAAACTAGAGCATACAGCAGTTAGCTGCCCCAAGTAAAAAGCAAGCCGAGTATAGAAAAATAGAACAATAGCCACAAGCAAGGGCAAAGCCAACAGTTCTGGCTTCTGTGTAGGTATTTGGATTTTGACAGTCGTGTAGGTATTTGGAATTTGACAGTCGCTGTGGCAGAGCCCGCCTCCAAAAAAGGTTTGGGGTGGGGGACTAGATGCCAGCGAATTTTAGAAGCTGGTTGTGAGTGGGGCAATTAACTCATTGGGTTGTCGGCCCACCCGCCCTTCTTCTGAGCCCTACATGCTGGGCTCGGGGTCTCCCAGCCTGAAGAAGTGCTGGCCCTTACTAACCTCACCGTGGACATAGCTCTCAACTCACCCGCTTTTGGCGGGTGTCACCCGCCTTGCAAAGGGCTGACTCACCCGCCAAGCCTGCTGCACGCCTATTCATTCCAATGGGCGTCTCACCCGCCAGAAACAAAATCGGGTGATTTCACCCGCCTTTGCGAGACAAATGGTTGAGAGCTATGCCGTGGGCCACATAACAAACACCACAGTCATTCTCCACAAAGAAGTAATCCAGCCTTTGCTGGCATCATTCGACTTTCCCGTCCGGGATATCGCCTCATCTGACGCCTGTTACATTCTAGGTCTTCTCGTCTGACATTGTCCTCACTTGGTGCCTCCGGTCGGTGGTCCTCACTCCACCACTATCTGGGGCACTCTGCTCTTCCTCGTTGTCACTCCTGCTGAGCTCCTGTGGTGCTCTGAGATTCACTGAGAGTACCCACTTCACCTCTCCTCCAGGCCATGATCATGGACCCTTTTCTATAAGTAATCGTATAAAAGGCCACTTTTGAGAGATATCTAACTTGTGTGATCTTCCTGTTCCGCAACAACACGGTATCATCCACTTGAATCTGGAATGGCACCATGTGCATTGTGTTCTCTCTGCCTTTTTCTGACAAACGGAACATCCACAGCACCTCCTTCTCAGGACCAATCTCAAACTGACTTTCCACTGCCATAGCACCTCTGCCAGGTAAACGCCCATAGACGTATGTATTGTAGGCCAACAGAAATATGGTTACTGCTTCCTTCTTGCTTGGCAATACCGAATATCTTATTGAGCATGCACATGAACAGCTCCACATTACTATTTGCTCTGGGATAGCATGAGGTAATGCGCTTATGTTCGATGTCCAGGCCGTCCAGGAAATCTTTAAATGCTATCCCCTCAAACGGGGGACCGTTATACGTATGATGTGGAACTCACAAACCTCCCCACAGGATATCTAGAGGATTCATCCAAAATCACTAGGAAATGTCGGTTCTTTAAAATCGTCCCTAATCCTTGCTCAGGACATGCCTCTGCTCTCGGTGGTGTCTGTATCGTGGGCGGGGCTTGGGAGTGCTGCCTGCAGCCTCACACCACCTGCATTGCACAATCATGGAGTCCACCTGTGCGTTCACATAGAGAAAACACACCCCTCCTCTGAGGCGTGCCTTCGTCCTACAAGCGACATTGTGGCCTTTGTGCGATTTGTCCAGGACTGCTGTAACACCCCTTTTTCACCCACCAGGAGTTCAACCCTCACTCTCCAGAGTCCATTCATGAAGGCTGGGGTGTTGTGAGACACCTCAGGGCGTCCTCACATCTACTCTCCTGGTATCCTCTTCTCGGGTGGTAAGGCCATCACTTTTGGATTCTGGGCTGGAAAAGCAAGGGAGGATCCCTGGCGTGGAGGGTCCTTGGGGATTGGGGATGAGACATCCTCAGGAAAGACGCAGTATCCGCATTTCCCTTTCACGAAGAATCCTCTATCCTAGAGGCAGTTATGCGGTATTGATATCCACATCCCATTGACCAAGAAAATGACGGGATATCTCAAGTCCAGAAGCATCAGAAAGAGGTGGAAAAAGAAAAGGGTTAAGGTTAAGGTGGGTGAGAAATGGTATCCCCCTTTCCCTGTTGAGGACCAACCTAACCCTCCAGTGGCCTTTATAGGCTACTGTAAAACAGCTCCCCCCATTTTCCCACATTTAACCTCTGACAGTACTGGGGCGAGGAAGAGGCGACTAAGAGTAATGAACACTCAAACTTTATTTCATCACTTTGGTACTGGGACGAGGAAGATGCCTGCAAAGTACTGTGAGGCTCAGGCATGTCCCTTTAACTATGGTCAGGCAAGTCTAATTGTGAGTCCACGCGTGCAACATGTTGAGTGGTTACAGGTGTATAAAGGGAAACCAGTGGAACAGCAGAGAGAACAACAGGGAGGCCTGTGTGGGAGCGACCAGCAGGGGACCCTTGTCTGAGGAGGCAGCCATGGTGGGACCTGTGTGGAAACCAGGATGCTGGCCGATACCCAGAGGTCCTGTGGAGCACCAGGCATGTTGGGCCATTAGGCTACCACTGGTGTAGGAGCCTCCGTATTGGGAAGCGAAGAGCAGCACCTGTGAGCAAGCAGAAAAAAAAAAGGGACGCTGCCCACGTTCCTGCAGAGCAGTCACAGCCACCGTTGTGTGCAGGAGAAAACTAGGCGTGCAAGCGGGGCTCGCAGAGGCCAGCCCTCCGACCGGAGAAGCAGGAAGAAGGCAGCAGGAGCTGCCGGAGAGGACGCAGTGGACCGGTGAGTGTTGGGGAATTTTGAGAAACCTGAGGGCGTCCCCACATCTATTTCCCTGGGATCCTCTTCACAGGTGGCCAGGGAAAGGCCATCGCTTTTGGATCCTGACCCTAGGGGTGGAGGTGCGAGGGAGGATCGCATGGGTGGAGGGTTCCTGGAAAATGGAAAGGAAGGGTCCTCAGGTGAGACATGGGATAACCCCTTTCCAGTGCAGGATGAACCTTTGCCCCCAGAAACCTTTATGGGATATTGTCACCCTATTTCCCTTGGTCAGACTAACATTAGGAAAAATGACAAACCTAGAAGAAGAATTAGAAAGAATACGGTGCCCTTGGACAAGACATGGTAACCCCTTTTTCTATTGGCAACCAACCCAACCCTTCCCCAAAATGAATTTGCTGTTATAATCCAGTGCCCCTCATTTCTTCACAATTGACACTTGACAGTACTCGGAAGAAGAAGCAACTAAGAGCAATAAAGACTAGGCTCTTTTACCACTCTGGTACTGGGATGAGGAAGATGCCTGCTAACATCTGTGAAGGTCAGGCATGTCCCCTTGATTGTGGTCAGCCAGGGCTATTTGAGCATTCACACCTGCAGGTGTATAAAAAGAGACCCACCCAGTGGAAGAGAGCGCGACTGGGGAAGCGGCTAGAGGAGCAACTGGGAGAGCAACAAGGAGGCTGGTGTAAGCTGCATGAGCGGCACACAGACGCTGCAGACCAAGGAGAGAAGCGGCCCATGGAAGTGTGGCGGGTGAGGTGGGACTCCCTGGAGCTGGCTGAGCATGGTGAGGGGAGCCGTGCAATAAGGCTGCCCCTTTCCTCGTCCTCGTTACTTGAGGTGCTTGTTCCCCTGTGCGAGAGAACCACTACAGGGGTGTCTGAAAGGCATGAGCTGGAGCCCTAAGCCTTAAACCAGAAGGCTGTGTGATCCGGGCTGCTACAAGGTTGTGAGCAGAAGGCTGTGTGATCTGCGCTGCAATAAGACCTGAGAAAGTGACCTGTGAGTTTATAATGAATGGGAAAACCCGGGGTGCGAGTGTGTGAACTCTTTTGTACGTGAATACGTTTTAGCGGAGTGGTCACGTGCTTTGAAATAGCATGTTTTGGATAGTCTTCGATCCCTTTCTTGTCAGTTTCCGGAGAAGGGGGAAAAGCTGAGGATTCTTTGTGTCAGAGTGGTCGGGTGTGGCAAGATGCAAGTTTTCAAAGGTCTCCAAGCACTGGGCAATCCAAATAAAGGTAAACAAACACTTATTGAACAACAGCTAAAGCGGAAAGGAATGATAAGCAAAACTCATGATCATTGAATACCGAACTGAATCAAAAACTTGTTACCAATCAGAAGTTAAGAACTGTGAATCCATACAAGAAACAAAAGCTCCCATCCAATCAATTTATGGTATTTTAAAAGATTGGAATTAATACAACTTTAACGATATATGATGAGTCATTTATAACTCGCCTGTACACAAGTGTTTCTAGGTGCGACAAGACAAGGGAGCGAGACAGAGGGAGGACAGACACCCGATCTTACTTGGCCTTTTGTCATTCAGATCGTGCAGGTGCAGGGAAAGAGGGAGAGGAGAAGTGGAAGGGGGAAGTGCAGTAAGGGCAGCATTGCTCTGAGTCAGTGTAGCCAAGGAGCCGGCTCTGGGTAAGAGCAGGAGGCAAGGGACTGTAGGGTTACAAATACAGCCTCTAATGTGTGGCAGTCCAAAGGTTGTGGAGGTACTTCTGGTCATGGAGGAGCCTGTTACACAATTGGATTCATAGGGTAGTCAGGCAACCAGTCGGCTCAGCAGACTGTTAGGTCAGCACGGGAGAGAGAGAAAGCAGAAGCGAAAAGCAAGGTCTTGAGCTGCTTCTGGAACCTGAGGTGATCCTACTCAAGTTTGAGATGGGCAGAGAGGCCGTTCAGAGGGAGGCACTTATGGAGGAGAGAGACCAAGCTCCCACACTTTGCCTGGAGAAGCGTCTGGCCATCAAAGAGTTGCAGGTAGCTGAGCAGAGGGCCCAGAGAAGGAAGATGTTTAGGAAGAGAGAGTTGGATGTAGCTTGGGCCCGTCCCCAGAAAGCATTGTGCTATGCAGAGGGTCTTGAACTTGATCCTTGCAGCCACAGGGAGTGAGTGGAGAGATTTCAAGGCTGGAGAGATACTGTTACTCACCGAACCAGGCTCTCCGGTGGAGATGGCAGGTGTCTGATGGATCTCTGGTTGAATGGACTTGATTGAAGAGCCTGGGTTATTCCTTAACCCTGGCCTCCTCACTCGAGGGAGCTCTTTTCTATGATACACCCCTCTGATGTTAGAATAGCACATCCAGAGGAACAGATCAAATAAAAGAGCAGTGAGAACACACCGCCACGAAACCAGGCTGAAAAGGAAAGAGTTATGGTCAATTACCTGTCACATCTCTGTAGAGCGTCCCAGGACAGGCCGGAAGGCGGAGATGTCAGAACCCTATTCCTAAAGAACAACAAGATATGTATTACCTGACCAATACAAGGAAATACTACAGTGGCACAAAGAGATTGCTGTAAAATAGCGAGGGAAGTGGTGAAGGAACAGAAGTAGAAGGAAATCCAATGTGGAAAACATTGACAAGGATAAATTAACAACAAGGGAAGTTAGAGGGTCTCTGAACCCGGGTGGCACGAGGGACGCGCTAGTGGCAGAATGGTGCACTGAAGAATGACCGCAAAGTGTCTTGAATGTGCACTAACACTGTAGGCATAGGTATTCCACATTGGAGTGTGAAGGTTTGCAATAAAGTCCTGGAAAAGGGGTTGTCCTGACAGGAGCAAATATTACAGGGACCAGAGTCAATGGGAGTCTGTGACACAGGCGCAGGTTGGCAACAGCAGAGCAAGTAAGCAAAAGGGCCTGAGGCAACGGGAGTCCGTGACATACGCGCGGGTTGGCAACAGCAGAGCAAGTAAGCAAAAGGACCTTAGGCAATGGGAGTCCGTGAAAAGGGCACAGATTGGCAACAGCAAAGCAAGTAAGTAAAATCGGTATACAGAAGCAGTCCAGTAAGCAGGTGAAGGTTGGATGGAAAAAAACAGGAACAACAGCTGTCACAATGAAAGAGCTAACTGCAATCAAAAGCAGTAAACATCAGTGTTGCAAACGCTCTTATGCGGAAGCAGGGGGCAGACCCTGCGGCAAGGACCAGCTGGTCCGAACACATGACCCTGATCGGGTGGCTCTGTAGATGCAAATACTATTGCACAGTGTCTCTGACACAGTGTGTTGCTGCGGCTCATTTCCATGGCGATGTAGGAATGGAGCAGCAAAACGCTGGGTCCCGTGCGAGGCAAACCTTTGCCTATAGGGACGTGGAACCCTAACAGGAGTGTTTTACCCACCCACAAAGGCAGCAGCACTCCCCTAGAGGCATGGAATATGCACAGTAGAACAGGGGCATGAATTTTGGCAAGTGGTTCCCCGGTCCTATCTTCAGGGCCGTACCCCTTTCAATCCACCAAGTAGAATGGGCGCCCATTGCGAGATTGATAGTCCAGTATAGCTACCACCTCATACTCTTCCTCGTCATCTGCTTTTACAGGAGCAGGACGGGCAGGAAGACGTGTACCAGGGTGGCATGGTTTCAACAGTTAAATGTGAAAAACAGTGTGTACACGCCAGATGGAAGGAAGGGACAGGCGCACCGCCATGGATTTAATGAGCGAGGTGATTTTGTACAGACCTACATAGCGCGGGAGGTGCGCTCTTTTGCCCGGTATGTTACGGCTCTGGGTAGAGAGCCAGACACGCATCCCTGCCTTATATCTGGGTTCCGGCGTCCAATGGGTATCCGCGAAACGTTTAGCCTTTTCCATGGTCTGAAGAAGGTGAGCATGTATCGCAATGTGCAGTGTATCCAAGTCACGAACGCAGGCTTTAGCAGCCGTGTTCTCGGTGGGCAGCGTCGGGTCCAGAGGTAGAGAACGTAGATGTTGTCCATACAGGGTGAAAAAAGGCGAGACACCAGTGGCCGAGTGAACAGAGTTATTGGAAGCAAATCAGTATGTTGGATCACTGATTAGCATGTAGTTTGATATTGCAGGCACAAACACTGCAGGTACTACTCCAACGTTGCATTGGCCCTCTCGGTCTGCCCATCCATCTGCAGGTGGTGGGCGGTAGAATACCTGCCGTCGATAGCCAATGATAAAGGGCCTCATTACAACTCAGGCGGTAAGGGGTTTACGGCGCCGTAAACAGCGCCGACCCTTACCGCCTGAGTACGAGGTCCCTTAGCGCCATGGCGGATTTAACACCTGCTTCTAGCAGGTGTTAAAATCCATGGCGCTAAGGGACCATGGAGTTAATTACGCCACCGTAATTTACGGTGGCGTAATTAACGCCTTCCCCACTCCCATTATGCCCTATGGGGCAAAAATGGGAATGGGGAAGGGTAAATGGGGATTGGGGACTTACCGCCCCGCCAAACTCGGAATGGGGCGGTAAGTCCGCCAACCACCATGGCGTAAACATAGTTTACGCCATGGTGGTAAAGTCACGGCCCAGGCGGTAACTTACCGCCTGGGTCGTAATGAGGCCCAAAGTCAGGGCTTTCCAAAAGCGATAGGTAAACTGATTACCTCGATCCGTAATGGTGATAGATGGCAAGCCAAGGAATCGGAAGACGTTCTTGAGAAACAGGGTGGCCAAGATGGGTGCAGATAGAAGACCAGCACAAGGAACAAATAAGGACATTTTGGTGTAGTAGTCCACCACCACCCAGATTGTGTTGAAGCCCTGAACCGGAGGTAACTCGACAATAAAGTCCATCAAGATCATATGTTATGTTATGGGTATTTATAGGGTGTGTGGTCACCCAAAGGCATCTTGGCACTGAGGAGGTAGAAGCCACTAGAACATGAACGCACCAATAGACCTAAAGGAGAAGGTTTAGAAGAGATGGGTCTTTAGATTTTTTCGGAAAGCCAGATGATTGGAAAGTAACTTCAAAGCAGATGGAAGACTGTTCCATAGCTGAGCCACTGCGATGGAGAAGGCACGATCCCCTAGCCCAGAACGGCGAAAGGAGGGCACGCACAGCAAGCCAGCAGAAGCTGACCGCAGTAAGCGGTTAGGTACATAGGGCTCAAATTTTACACACAGGTACTCTGCACCTTGACCGTGCATTGCCCGGTGCACAATACAGAATGCCTTAAACTGAATACGTTGCGCCATAGGGAGGCAGTGGAGAGAGCGCAATATGGGGGATATATGGGATCCATAAGGGATGCCCATTGCCACCCTAGCTGCCAGGTTCTGGAGGTGTTGTAGCCTGCCAATCTTACCCTTGGGTTGCGACAGGTACAGAGAATTGCAGTAATCCAGCCTGCTCAGAATCATACCTGCTACTACAGGTGGGTGCAGTATTGCTGGGATCAAATGGAGCACTTTCCTTAAGATCTTAAGCTCAAAGTGCCCCTGCTGGCAGTTCTGACCCGTCCACGCTGCAACGGCAGTCAGGCACTTATACAGGCATGCAGACACCTTGGCCCGATCTAGATCTAGATGGATCAGCAACTGGGTATCGTCTGCGTACGAGTAGCACCTGATGCCGAAGGAACAGATGAGGAGAACCAGCAGAAAGATATAGATGTTCAAAAGAATCAGGGACAAAGCAGAACCTTAGGAAACACCACAACTAAGATGTGAAGATTTAGAGAGAAAAGGTGGCAGAGAGAGAGTTTGAGATCTGTCAGCCAGAAAGGAGCCAAACCAGGCCAGTACCTGACCCGAGACACCAATCTGGCCCAGGCGGTTAAGTAGGGTGAGTGATCCACAGTGTAGAACGCAGCTAAAAGATCTAAAAGGATCAGAGCGCCGACACCTCTTATGCCAGGGTTTGTGTGGTAGGGGGAATGGTTGCAGGAGACCCACATGTTCACTCTGTGTAGATTTGCACTGGGCACAGATCGCACATGTGGCAAGGTGATCAATGCATTGTGTGAGGTGGAAGGCCACCAAGACCAGCGGTGTAACAATTCCAGAGTCTTCTGCTGGCCTGGGTGAGTGGCAATGAGAGAGTCATGAGACCAACGAAGGGAGCAAGCACAGGCCTCTCCGGGAGGGATGTACAGTCTGCCCTGAATGTACGGGAGACTCTGAACGATGTCCAGGTTGAAGCCCAGGATCTCCTCTGGATGGGATGAAACCCAATCCCATATAAGCAACCGCAGTGAAGGCTTAGGTGTACAGCCACAGGCAACCTGACTGGGCAGAAGCAAAGTCACGTCCCCACCATTAGCACGAGACCCAGGATGCAGGCGAGAGAGGGTGTCCACACAGGCATGAAGACAGGCAGGGCGATAGGTTATCAGAAAACTGAATTGAGAGAAAAAGAGAAGCCAGCGAGCCTGCTGGGCCGTGAAGCACTACATGGATTAAAGGCCAGGAGACTGCGATGGTCAGAATAGACATTGATGGTATGATGAGCCCCTAGCAAGTGGTGCCTCCACTCTGTGAAGGCATCCTTGATGGCCTGCAGCTCCCTCTCGGTCACGGTATAATTCTGTTGGTAAGGGAATAACTTTCAGGAATAGAAGGCTATAGGATGCACCTCACCAGAGTCGGGACACTGCTGAGAAAGTATAGCCCCTACCGCCAGACTAGAAGCATTCGCCGCCACAAAGAAAGGCAATTCTGGGTTAGGATGTTGTAGGACCGGTGCCAAGGAGAAGGCTGCTTTCAGTGTCTCGAAGGCAGTCTGTGCCTCAGGAGTCCAAAAGAATGTTTTCTTGGCACTAGTCAAGACCATTAATGGAGCAGCAATGAGGGAAAAGAGTGGATGAAATGCTGGTAGAAATTCGAGAACCCCAGAAAGGATTGGAGGGCTTTTATTGTGGTGGGAACGGGCCAATCCAACACTGCTTTAACTTTGGAACGGGTCATTGGAATGCCACGATCAGTCAGGTCGTACCCTAGGAATTCCACCTCTGTGGTGTTAAAGACGCACTTCTTTGCCTTCACGTACATGTGATAGTCCCTTAATCGCTGGAGAACTGAACGCACATGGTCGGTGTGCTGTTCATGAGAGGAGGAGAAGATCAAGATTATGTCAAGGTAGACGACCATGTACTGATCGAGTACATCATGGAAGACATCATTCATGAATGATTGGAAGGGCAAAGGTGCGTTACACAGGCCGAAGGGCATGACTAGATATTCATATAAACCATAGCGGGTTTTGAAGGCTGTCTTCCATTTATCCCCCTCCCTTATGCGAACCAAATTGTAAGCACCCCAGAGGTCTAACTTAGTAAAGACGACCGGAGAGCTCAGCTAATCCAGTAGGACCGAAATGAGGGGTAACGGGTACTGATTTTTTATTGTTATGGCCTTCACAGCCCCGTAGTCTATGCAGGGTTTGAGGTTGCCCTCCTTCTTTTGAAGAGAGGCGAGGCTGCTGGTGACTTGGATGACTGAATGAAACCCATGGCAAGAGCCTTGTCAATATAGTCTTTGAGTACCTGGTCTTACTTCAGGGTGAGAGAATGCACTCTGCCAGCAGGGATTTTAGAACCTGGAACTAAATCAATCGGGCAACCATAAGGCCGATGTCGAGGCAATGTTTCTGCCCTGCCTTTGTCTAATACGTCCAGGAATGCAGAATAGTCACCCGTGACGTTGAAAACTGTTGTGGTAGAAACAGAACCAATTAGTGACATTGTGGCGATCATGTCCCAACACAGGGTTCTGTGGGTAACACCATGGGACTGGAAACACCTGTCATTACACAAAGCTGAAGGAATCAGGACAGACCGCGAACCCCAGGCTATGGCAGGATTATGAAGCCATGGGATGCCCAGAATGACTTTGAACTGGGGGGCAATGATGAGGTCAAAGGAGATAACGTCTGCATGTCCTCGATCCGTGCGCATGTGGACCAATGTGGTTTGCTGGGTTACTAGCCCTGACACCAGGGCAGTGCCATCCACAGCATTCACAGCTTCCGGATTGGGTTTAGTGGTGACAGGAATGCCAGAGGTGAGTGCATACTGGAGGTCCATGTAATTCCCAGTGGCTCCAGAGTCAATAACCGCCAGGACCGCGAAAGAACTCATGGATTAAACAGAAAAAATTACTAGAAGAGCGAAAGGTACATCAACGGTATCGTGGGAGTCCATGGGAGACATCCCCGGCATAGGGATTCCTTCTAATGCTGGGTTTTCGCGTTTCCCGCCTTTCACACTGATTTTTGCGGCATTCCTGGAAGAGATGTTCTAAGGAACCACAATAAATGCAAAGGTTATGCGAACGGCGGTATTAACTTTGAGCAGGAGTCAAAGGACCACGGATGGCCACCACATGCATGGGTTCCGGTGATGGAAGGGGTGGTGTGGCGCCTCATGCACAGCGGTGACAGGAGTCGCAGGTTTCCTCTCACCCCTTCTCTCGGCACAGCGGGCGTCAATCTGCAGAACCAGATCTAGCAAATCGTTGAATGCCGTGGGGACCACAGTGACAGTGGCTAATGTATCCTTACGGTCTTTGGAGAGACCCTTATAAAAGACCGCTGCCTTCTCGGGCCAATCCGTCTCGGCAGCCAGCTGTTTGAACCTAGCCAGGTAAGTCAACAAAGGGGCACTCCCCTGACGTAGGTTCAAGAATTCCAGGTCTGTCGCCTGGGTCTTACAGTGAGTATCGAAAACCCTGTTCATGGCTGTGATCAAGGCGTCACAGTCATATAATACATAACTGTTGGTCTCCAGAAGGGGATTAGCCCAGGCCGCAGTGGTACCCCCCAGGTAGGATAAAACAAAGGCTGTTGAACAATGTCCACTTTGTTAAAGGCTGTGACATTTTGTTCACAATGGATGTAACTTCATTGTATACCAATATTGTCCATGAGGCAGGCCTTGAAGCAGTGGAGTGGTTACTACTCCAAGCAGATTCATGTTTGGGGGACAGACTCTTTGTAGCAACACTCTTGAAACTTGTCCTTATGAATAACGTCTTCAAATTTGAGGATATATTTTTTTTGCAATTGTCTGACCCGAGCATGGGGGCAGCTGTGGCACCTAGTTATGCCAATCCATTCATGCTGTACCTTGAAACAGAACATGTCTTAAATTCTCCTCGATGGTTACAACATCTATCCATGTTTGTCCGCTACATCAACAATGTTTTTGGAGACAGGTCCAATAGAGGAATTGGAGGAATTATTCCAAATGATGAATAACACGAATCGTCGTATTAAGTTTACAACCCAAACCAGTGACACCACTATCCATTTTCTTGACATAGAAATTTACTGGGATAATGACCATCTGAATACCAGAGTTTTCACTAAATCCAGGGACAGAAATAGTCTTCTACTGGCGACCAGTTTCCACCCACAGCAGACCATAGACAGCGTACCTTTAAGACAAGTTTTAAGATACAGAATAAACATTTCAGACATTAATGAATACAGACGCCAAGCCAAAACATTGGAAACGAAGTTCCTCGAGAGAGGGTATAAACCATCCCCTATCTCCATCATAGCTAGAAAAGTGGAGGGTGTACAACAAGACACTCTGTTGGAACTAAAACCTGCTAAATCAGAGGGACAATTGATATATGTGAAAACCCACTCTCTACAAAGCAATACAATCAAAAAATGATCATGAAGAATTGGTTGATGCTACAACTAGACCCACAGCTACAAATCTATTCCCCCAAGTACCAACATTTGCCTACAGGAACAGTAAAGCTCTCTGAAATAGTCTGATAAAAGCAGAACTACCAGGAGAACACACACGTAAGGTAAAATATAGGGTCACGCAGCCATGCCACAACTGCCAGCACTGTGGAAATATTATCACTGGGGCTGGGATCACCCATCCTTACCCAGGAAAGATAATTGAGATGAAACATTCCTGTACTTGTAATGCCACCAATTGAAGTGCCCATGTGGACTATACTATGTGGGGAGCATCACGTACAAGGCCAAACTCAGATGGACTAAGCACAAGTCCAACATCATGACTCAAGAATATTAAATCACCGGTGGCAGCATATTTTAAGGAGGCCAGGCACACAGTAGCACAACTTAAATGTGTGATCCTCGCACAAGTCGGGTTCGGACCTCGGGCGGTGATTTACAAAAGAAGCTGTTACAAAGGGAAATTGCTTGGATTGACACACTTGATACAATAAGCCCAAGAGGAATGAATTTTGAATTTGACCTTATATATCTTCAACATCTGCCTTTTACAAGATTGTGAGCGGGTTGCACAAATGAACCTGTGATATATGTTGGAGAAGTGGATTAATAAGGATCTGTAATTCATTGTATTTCACTGTACCTTTCATTATTGTACTTTAGGTACAGCTAATTTTTGCTTTTAATTTCCTTTTTTACTCCAGTGGGAGAACACATAAGGATTCACCTATCTGTATTGTTACACCACATCAGAGAATAGGCTTTGGAATATTGATGCGCAGCTTGTTGTATATGAGTGATACTTTTGACTCACTTATTATGAGAGTTATACATGGTTGATATGTTAGCTTTCAGATCCAGCAACACCACATGGAAAACTTTGCACGGCTGGTGGGCGGACGTGGGGTGTCATGACCAGTGGCCAGTTGCCCCCCCACACTGCACACCCAGCCGTGCTTAAGCATCCACCCATCCTTTTCTGTAGTACACGCCACGGCCCAAGATTGGGATTGGGTGGAGATACACACAGAACCGACGGGTATACTCTTTGTTAGTTTCTATCATTAACATCAACCCTCAACGTTATGAGAATCATGACAATGAGGATTGGGACAACACCCCTTTGATATATAATTGTTAGAGATGCCTTGGGGTACACAGACATATACAGGGAAACGCCATGGTTGTTATGACAACAGGTCGTTAGTATACAGTATTATTCCCATGGCAAGATGGTGGGCGCCGGTCCTTTGCGTTAATATGCATGCGCTAGGTTGCCATGACGATGAATAAACAGGCTGTGTTCGAATGGTATCGCATTTGGGCGACAACTTCTCGGGACAAACGCACACCGCTCAGGTAAGCGATCCGATCCTTAGTTAGTAATTTTGGAACACACGCGGAGAGGGGTGCCTGCTACCTTTTCGAAAAAATTTGCAAGGAACTTGGGGTTGGTCACCCTGAGTTACCTGGGGGAACCCAGACATGGACTCCCTGCTCACTGTGCTCAGAGAGGCACAGCTCCACCTCACTGATGAGGCCCAACAAGGCTGAAACACGTGTATGGGATTGCTGTTGGCAGTCTTGTTCAGAAGGGAATTGCCATAGCATTTCGGTGCTGGACTGCCTATGTGGGCGGGACAAAGACTGATATGCAAATGGCTATTTCCCATCTGCGAAAGGTACAGTGAGCAAAAAGCGATGGCTGCGAACTCTCTATGTGGGAAAAAAACACAGAACAGGTTATCATGCCATGTCCTTTCTGGAGAGGGGAACTTGCTACCTTTTTTGAAGAAATGTGCAAGGAACTTACGGTTGGTCACCCTGAGTTACCTGGGGGAACCCAGACATGGACTCCCTGCTCAGTGTACTCAGAGAGGCATAGCTCCACCTCACTGATGAGGCCTAACAAGCGTGAAACACGTGTATGGGGTTGCTGTTGGTACTCTTGTTCATAAGGGATTTGCCATAGCATTTCGGTGCTGGACTGCCCACGTGAGTGGGACAAAGACTGATCTGCAAATGGATATTTCACATCTGTGAAAGGAACAGTGAGCAAAAAGCGATGGATGCGAACTCTCAAAGTGGGAAAAAAAACCACAGAACATGTTATCATGCCATGTTCTTTCTGGAGAGGGGGGACCTGCTACCTTTTTTGAAAAAACATGCGGACACAAGAGCACGCCGGTTGATTCTGTTATGTTTAGACACGGCTAATGGTGGCACTCGTGATTCACATAGTAGGAAATATGTTTATATTTATGTTTATTGTGTTTATATAGCGCTTTACACCAAAGCGCTTAAAATATGCCCTTAGCATATGTCGACGACGTGCATTATATTCAACAGTAGCTTCATACGCTTTTGACACCATGGGCTCGGTGAGACGCGGATGTCTCATACGGCTCAGTCGCTTTTTCTTACTTGTAGTAAATCATTGAGTCAAGGGAAGAGGGAAGGTGACACGAACGATGCATGACATCCTTTGAGACTCATTGGTTGAAAATGTTATATTTTAAAAACCACTATACAACCGCCCTTGATTTACAGTGTTCTGCAAGTGCACGAAGGCTTTACAACTTGGTATACATTCCCGCACAGATGGCTGGGTCCACAAGGCGGGTGAGTACAAACTGCCACTTGTGTATATTAGCTTGACAATTTTATAGAAAATGGGGAACACTTGACTATTTGATATGTAGACAAGTTTGTCCACTGATGGACCACCTAGGAACTAACAATGGGATGTTGTGTTTTTTTCTTATAGGTTGCGTACAAGACAGAATGATACACTGACACACATCAATACAGGTTAGTACCTGGTGATCATTTATATGAAGTTTCCTTAAGGACATAGGATTAAGATATATAATACTAACAAGCACATATACCTGTTGTATTCATAGGTCGGATACACATTGAACATATTGGGAACATTTATTGTCAAATGCCCTGAGGATGGACATACAGTTCGAAACGCGTTGGCTATAGTTGCTTTGTATGAACAATTTGAGTTTATTTGGATATTGTGCCTTCTGTTTCAATGGATATTGGTTATGACAACATTTAGAATGTATGTCACAGCAACATGTTTTAACAATGGAAATACTTATTATTGTGATGTGTAGTTGCTTTTGTGTTGAATGTTAAGACATCACCGTTGGTTTTTTGTAAAATTTGCTGATATTTAACATTATGTGTCTGAATGACTAAGTCATTACTTTTTGTTCATTAACAGATTTATGTATTACCTTGTTGAAACTTTGTGGGGTGCACCATACACCCTTGCTAAATTAAATGTTTATCTTCATTTTTTTTTTTTGATCAAAGATTTTATTGGTTTTCAAAGTTAAAACATCATTACAAACATCTCTCAACAATCCACGGAGGGGGAAAGAGAGGGCGGGGGAGGAGGGGGGAGGGGAGGAAAGGTGGAAGAGGGAGAGAAGGAAGGGGGGGAGGTGCCAAGGAAGAGTGTGGTGGGAAGAGAGCAGAGTAATCAAAAGAAACAACAATAACCATTACGAACTCAGCTTCAGGGACCTTGCTCCAACAGACCGTCGAATATCACATAGGATGATTTCATGGCACAGGGCGCTCTTAACAGAGTTAGTATTACCCTTTCAATGGGTTTCACACAGTCACAGCAGATACAGGGTCAGCCTTGGCCTTCAGCCGTCCTCTTCCCATCTTCTCCATATTTTCCCTGCCTTTTGGGGGCACCCTCTTGCTTTGTACACCCTGTGCTCCATTACCGCACATATGTCTATGTCCGTGACCCACTGGTCATAGCTGGGTGTGCGCTCCGAACCCCATAGTTGTGCGATGTTCCACCTAAGGACTGCGAACGCGGTTGACCACAGCAGTTTCTCATAGCGAGATAAGTCAGTTCCCCAGAGACCCCCAGAAGCAGTTGTTTCGGGCACCTCTGTATCGTCTTTCCCAGAACGTTACACAGTTTCTCGCAGCATTTCTGCCAGAGCAACTGAATACTACTACACTCCCATAGGATATGAAAAAAGGTACCTTCCTCTCGCCTGCAGCGTAGGCACTTTGTGTCCGCGGCCCTGCCCCATCGGAAGAGTGCCACTCTCGGGTAGTAAGTCCGATGCAGGATCTTCAGCTGGACGAGTCGGAGTCTCGAAGAGATGGTGGTTTCACGTGGGTACATCAGGGCCTCCGTCCAGTATTCCGGAAGGAGGGGGCCCCCATCTCGTTCCCATTTTGTTTTCAGGCTGGATAGTTCTAATGTTGCGAAGGAGGTTATTACAGTGTACATGGTGGAGGTGACCTTTCGCTCTACTCGATCAAGGACTATGTTTCGTTCAAGCGGGCAGCTTTCGGGCAGATCTTGTGTGGTCTGTCAGTGGGCCGTCCAGGCATGATGTAGCTGCATGTGGTGGAACCTTTCTGTGTCCGGCAGGGAGAACCTTTCTTGCATTGTCTCGAACGTTGCCAGATTGTCTTCCTGTACCACATCTCCAACGGTGGAGATTCCACGCTGGGTCCATTCGGGCTATTTCGGCAGTTTCAGTACTTCGGGAAGGTTGCAATTGTTCCATAACGGCTGGGCCAGTGTTGTTTTCCCACCCCACCCCAAGAATCGAAGCGCTTCTTTCCAGATTCTTGTTATGTGGGATGCCATGTCAGATTTCGGAGGGTGGTCCAAGTCTCTGTAGAGGTGCTCTATTGGCTTGTTTGTAGTTTTGCAGTGGAAGCCCTTGATGTGCGGAAGACTCCCGTCACTGTGAAGCATGTCGTTTACTACATCCATCTGACTGGCCCAGTAGTATGATTGCATCCTGGGCAGCCGGATCCCCCCCCTCCCAGACGGACCTCTATTGGGTTGCAAGAGCAATTCTCGGATGGTCTCCTTTCCAGAGAAGTTTCCGGAGGGTGCATTCGATTTTGTGGAAGTCCCATTGGTCTATATACAATGGCGCATTTTGCAGGATGTATAGAAATTTCGGGAGGGTGATCATTTTAAACAATGCTGCCCTACCCATCAGTGTCAGAGGTAAGGAGATCCAGTGGCGAGTGTCGTCCGCAAATTTTGGCACCAAGGGGGAAAGGTTCAGGGCAGTATATTCAGTAAGGTGCATTGTAATGTGTATCCCCAGGTATTTGAATTGCTCCTTCTCGATTTGGTAGGGGCCGGTCGTCAGACTCAAAGATGGAGTGTTCCCTATAGGGAAAAGGATGGACTTGGACCAGTTCACGCGTAGTCCACAGAATGCCTCATATTGGCCCAGCAGCTGCACGACTCTGGGGCAGGATGTATTTGGGTACTTCAGGTAGATGAGTAGGTCATCCGTGTAAAGGGAAATTCTGTCTTCCCAGATATCGGACCACCGGAAACCCTCCCATGTTAAGTCGTTTCGCAACAGGATCGCCAGGGGTTTGATCGCAATAGCAAAACTCATGGCCGAGAGTGGGCAGCCCTGCCTTGTACCCCTTCCCAGACCAAACAGTTCTGATCGCCAACCGTTGACCCTGGTCCTAGCAACCGGGGATTCATATAGCAGCCTCACCCAACTCATGAAGTTCTCCCCAAAGCCCATGCGGTGCATAATGGTCCAGACAGCCTCCCATCGCACCGAATCGAAGGCTTTTTCAAAGTCAATTGCTAACAGGGCCAGAGGTCCCTGTATGCTGTCGGCTCTTTCCAAAGCCGCGAATAGTCTGCGGAGATTCATGCGAGTTGATCTTTGTGGCATGAAACTGCACTGGTCCGGGTGGATCAAGGAGGGAATTACCTCTTGTAGACGGTCAGCTAGCAGCTTCGCCAGTATTTTAGTTTCAGAGTTGATGAGCGAGATGGGCCTGTACGAGCTACATCTGTCTGGGGGCTTGTCCGGCTTAGGGATCACTACAATTGTTGCTTCTCGGAGATCTGGAGGGAGAATTCCCTTTTCACGTGCATGGAGGTACATTTGCAGGAGCTGGGGCGCTATCACGTTAGTACCCACCCTTCGCCATAGCTCTACCGGGAAGCCAGTTGGACCAGGGGTCTTACCGGTCTGGAGCACAGAAATGGCGGCTAGAATCTCATCCTCCGTGATCTCCCGCTCCAGTTGTTGCCTCTTTGCCTCATTCAGGGTAGGGGTTTCAATTCGGTCCATAATCGTAGCGTCCATCGGGGTTGTGGATTCACTGTATAGCTCTGCGTAGTATTCCGCGAAGCCCTGGGTTATTTCCTGGTCCGTCACCCTTGTGTTCGATCCGTCCACTTCGATTCTCCGGACATGGCTACATCCCTGCTCCTTCCTTTCCAGCCATGCCAGATTCTTGCCTGCCTTGTCACCGGTTTCATAGATCGTTGCTCTCATTGCAGTGTGCGCTTGGCGCGCATTGTCCATCGCTATGCTTTGCAATCTTTTTTGTGCAAGTAGCAACGTTAGACGCGGGCGTATTTTTGTCTACAAGCCTCTCCTCTGCCTGTTTGACCTGGAGCTCCGCTTCAAGAATCTTACTCATGTGCAGCCTCCTTTTGGCCGCCGTCCATGATATTAGTTCGCCCCTTTGCACCGTTTTGTAGGCTTCCCATAGCATTTCAGGGTTCGCTGCAGACTGTGGGCCTCATTACGACCCAGGCGGTAAGTTACCGCCTGGGCCGTGACTTTACCACCATGGCGTAAACTATGTTTACGCCATGGTGGTTGACGGATTTACCGCCCCATTCCAACCTTGGCGGGGCGGTAAATCCCCATTTTCCCATTTTCCCTTCCCCATTCCCATTTTGCCCCATAGGGCATAATGGGAGCGGGGAAGGCGTTAATTACGCCACCGTAAATTACGGTGGCGTAATTAACATCAAGGTCCCTTAGCGCCATGGATTTTAACACCTGCTAAAAGCAGGTGTTAAAACCTACATGGCGCTAAGGGACCTCGGAATCAGGCGGTAAGGGTCGTAATGAGGCCCTGTGTGTTTAACTCAATATATGAGTTAGTGGTCTCCTGTAGTTTGTCTACCAGCTCCGGGTCTCCCAGATAGTAACTGTTCAGGCGCCAACATGGC
The DNA here is from genome assembly GCF_040938575.1 of Ambystoma mexicanum. Lineage (NCBI taxonomy): Eukaryota > Metazoa > Chordata > Amphibia > Caudata > Ambystomatidae > Ambystoma > Ambystoma mexicanum. The sequence continues at coordinate 177,971,671 of NC_090936.1, forward strand.
GGTGGGATCCTCCGGGACGTGATAAGTAGCATTTACAGTAGAGAGTGTTCAGGGATGCCTCTAGGTAGCATGTTTATTTCTTTATCTTCATTTTTGAAGTCTTCAGTTAAAATTTGAAAAAATGTGAAATGTTGACTAATTATTTTACAGCCTTTTGGGTTGCATAAGCTTGGATTGCATTGAAAGTATTGCTCTAAATCTACACACCTTATATAAAACTCTTTGACAGGGCTTATGCCAGTTGGGAGTGCAAGAAGGTTTCCCTGTTGGCAACAATGGGAATTTGTACAGGGAAGGGTCAACACTCGGTGTCCCACTTCCACCCCCCGAACACTCATCGTCCAAGTGATCCTCCCCTACTGGTCCACCCCAAGGAACTGAATCCAATAGCGATGACCATGTCCTGGCCACCTGGACAACAGGTCTGCGGGGACCAGCGGGTGAGACACCTTCGGGTTTCTCACATACCTTTCCCCTATGCAAGGTGGATATGCATGTTCTTTGACCGGGCCTCCCTTTGTCAAGACCGGGAAGAGAACAGGGACGAGAGATGTCCAGAAACTCTCACATATTCCACTGATTGGTTTTCGCCGGTGTAGGTAGAGGTGGAGTGGTGTTATTAATCTCTCTAAAATACCCTATGAATTTGGGTTTAAGCTCTATTTTAGGTTTCACAGGTTCAGACATTTCTCAGTCCCATATTGGAGAGTTTTGAGAGTAGTAGTTTGCCTGCCAAGAACTCTGAGGTAGAAAATCTCCATATGGAAGTGGAGTCTCTTGTAAAAGAGTAGGGAATGTGTGATATCCCCCCCAGGATAACTTCCTCGGGGAGTCCCAGAATTATGGCTGATGGCACCTCACAGGATTTTTCCCAGATTTCAATGTGTACAGGTATTTTAGGATACACTTCACTGTCTCTATGTACACATGTAACTCTGACTAGGGCTGCATTGGTTACATCTTTTGCGGAAATTAAATCGAATCAGCCTGTATAGCAGTTTGCTTGATACCCGAGTCAATCAAGGTCCGTACTTGACTCCCGTTTACCCAGGCTTTTTTGTAGGTAAATTCGGTAGCAGTCTGACATAAACAGATGCTAAATGTCTCTAGCTCTTCTTTGGGTTCTTCCCACTCTTTGCCCTTTAAACAACCTATTTCCATAGTTTCTTCTCTTATGTCTTTGGAAAGTATCTTGCTAAGTGTCCTGTTTCTTTGAATGAGAAACAGATTGCAGAAGATGGTTTGCTTCCTTTTTTGTCCTCCCTTTGACTTTCCTCTTTGGCCTTTGGGGCAGTCTTCCTGATTTCCACTCTCTCTCGTGTCAAGCCTTCTTTGTTTCGGTATGATCCCCTGGTTTATCTTCTCCCTGAGGTTGGGGTTGGTGGATGGGTTTATGATCCTTCCGTTCCTCTCAACGATGGGTCAAGTAAAAATGTTTGTCACACTTCGTAGTGCGCGCAAGCGCTTGCAGGGCTCCGCTATGCATCGCAACGTGCGGACCCAGGAAAACCCTGGAGCAAGGCGCAGGGTCATCACCCTTCATTGTGGTGTCAGGCATTTCGTTGCGCCATTTTTCGCACGATGGAAACTGCAGAGGAAATCATCAAAGCAGCAGCATGGGTCATAAAGGGACTACAACTCCCATGCTGCTTGTGTGTTTATCAGGTGATTGTATTACGTCCTTACTGGACGTTCCTCTTGGTTGCTTCTGCCTTCATAAGCAGCTGTTATTCGTGCCTCGCTGCTTTTGTTCGAAGTTGCTGACTGTCTGAAGTTCTGTCTTCAGTGTCCTCTTGTTTGTTCGGATTCCATCTCCACACAGAATTTAAACCCTTCTCTGGCTGTGCTAAACTCTGCCTGCCCGTGTACCAGCAACCTTGTTTATCTAATTTGGACTGCGCTGCCTTTTGTCTCTGCTTACGACGCCACCCGCCAGTGTACCAGGAATCTTGCTACTCCATTTGGACTGCGTTGCTCCTATGTCTTTGATCCTGACACTGCCCGCCCGTATTCCAGGAAGACTGCTGATCGCTTTGGCTGCTGATGCCCCTGACCTGTGCCAGTCTCGTACTTATCCACTGTCTGAACAATTGTATTTCCACCTGCTCGACAACGCCTGCAAGAGCCATTCTCTTCAACTGCACGTTGTCTGTGCAAGCTGCGTGAACGGTGAGTTACTTCCTTTCCTCCCACTTGGGGTGTCTACAGCCTATTTCTGAATGTGATCTATCTAATGCACTCCACCCTGACTCCTGCAATGGGCAACCATCATAACTTCCTCATATGATACGACACCAACCTACTACTGGGAACTATCATTACTACCTCATATAATACTTTACCAACTTGCACTGGAACTCATTCCATTTTCTGCTGTGCATAAAGAACGCTACGCTGAGTGTTGCACCAACCCCTAACTAGAGAGCTCCTCGTGCCGGCCGGGATTAGTACCTCTACTAATCTTCCCCTTTTATTATTTTACACCTGCTGTTGTCTCCCTTGAAGAGAATCCAGTACCTCCAGTGTTAAGACACAACATCTTTCTCTATAATACACCCTGGATTCCCGATTGAGTTTTACAGCACTGCTTTGTATTATAGGTAGGAAGGCCATCCCTGGGTTCCCTGTAGCCAATCTTGGGGAGGACATATCAAGTATATCTCGGAGAGTCATTGGATAATATGCACTTATCTGCCACTTGTTGCTTATGATCTTTTTTTCTTTGCAGCTGGTTCCGTGGCAGTGTGTTCTCCCTGCTATTTTAAGTGATTGGGTCCTTTTTTACTGTTCAATCAGTGTAGGACCATATCATTGAAAAGATCCTTTTTTTCCTCGTAGAGAGGAGGTTTCAACCCAGCTCTACAATCAAACTCTCAAACAACACTGGTGTGGCCTTCGGTCTCGGGTGTTCACCGTTCGGTGAGTAACAGGTACAGAAGCCATGGAAGGAGAAGATCCCCTGGCCACCATGGTTCGTCTGGTAGCCGAGCTAAGGACAGACATGGCGGTTGCCCATGATGCCATAAATCACCGGATTGATAGCCTACAGTTTTCCAGCTCCTCAATCTTTGGGGATCGATGCTTCTAATGCTGCTCTATTGCCTCAGGGGTTTCATCCGCCTCTGGTTCAGGGTTTACTGCAGCTACGGTTCTGATGGCCTCCCAGTTCCCATTGGCCCCACCGGAGAGGTTCCTTGATGACCCAAAAAACTACAGGACATTCATAAATCAATGCAAGCTGCATTTCCTCTGCCGTCAAAGGCCTTTCCTAATTCCACGACCAAAGCCGCCTTGGTGGAACTGCAGCGGCCTGGGCAAATCCATTGCTCGAATCGAATAGTTATTTACTATATGATTGCAACGCCCTTATAACAGCTATGCACCGGGTCTTTGACATACATTACAAGTCCCAGGCTATTGATCTTGAGTTCCTGAATTTGCGCCAAGGGACCTCCTCCCTATTCATGTACCTCACTCGGTTCAACCAGCTGCCAGCCGAAACCAACTGGCCTGAAGAAAAGAAATCAATAGTCTTTTATAAGGGCCTACCTGAGGAACTGAAAGATATACTAGCCACCGTACCCGTGGTTCCATCCACATTCGGGGACTTGCTCGATCTGGTGTTGCAGATAGACGCCAGAAGAGCCAAAAGGAAAGGGGAACGCAAACCGGCTGCCCCAGTGTCTCCCCTTCCAGACACTGCTGGTCCGCTATCTTCTGCCCTGGAGCCCATGCAAATAGGGGCAGTATGGGGACCTTTGACCTCTGCTCAACGGGAGTACCGCAGGACAAACAACTTTTGCTTGTACTTCGGGCCAGCTGATCATCAGTTGAAAGACTGTCCAAACAAACCTGTGAAGAAGGTGGGAAACGCCAGAACCTGGCAGTAGCTAGAGGCCCTACGCCGGGGATACATTCATTGGATGTAACGCTCACCTGATTCCCGCAGAGGCGCCGGTCTTGACTGGGTGAATGCCGTATCTTCAATGTAACACACGGTTGGCTCTTTGGGCTGGACCTCTGTGCACTGTATGTCTGACTCGAAGAGTAAGATGTCTGCAGATAGAAAATATGGGAATAATGAACTGGGGTTATTGGGTGCCTCTCTCCTCTTCCCTTTCTCTTCTCCTGTAGAACCCCAAAGGTTAACGCCCTCACCTTAGGTAAGTGAACGCCGAGCTCTCCATCTGCCTCGGGGCAGGGTGCCGTAACCAGTTTCTTCACTGGATAAGGGTGCAGGCCTCTTGACCTCAGAGGACTGCTGTCCGTTGTTAACTGCACGAACGGTAAGTTCTGGGCACTTCAAATGTCTTAAAAGTCTTTTGTAATGATATCTCTTGTTTTGCAGGGTTCCGGCGATGGCGGATGGCGGGCTGATGAGAGTTGAGGATCGAACCCGCGTGAGGAATAGAAGCGCCTGGAAGCACGTAAGTAAGTGCTTGTAGCCTGCTTCACGATGCGCACTAACTGTCCCTTTTATCTTGCAGGTGCAAGTTCGGAGCTTTAGAGAAGCTGAAGGGTGCTGGAATACCCACTGGATTCGGCGTGGGAAGGAGTAATGGCACGTGAGTAATAAAGTTGCCCAATGTCTTTAAACGCACCTTCTTTTGTCTTTCAGATGCGGGATGCAGCGCCGAAGGCCTCCGGAGCGTTCGAAGAGCTGGTAAGCTTTTGTCTTTCAGATGCCGGAATGCAGTGCGAAGACCTCCGGAGCATGCGAAGAGTAGGTAAGCCTTTGTCTTTCAGATGCCGGAATGCAGCGCGAGGCGTTGGTGACAGCCGATGGACCAGGTAAGAGATGCGCTGCCACTGAAGACCGTAGTGCTAACCTGTTCTTTCTTTGTCTTTACAGGTGCTGCTGAAGACTGGATTCCAGGATGGTAAGCCTTTGTTCCCTTAGGCCCAGGATCAGAAGCAGAAGACACGATGAGCGTTCCCGCTGCAGAGAATGCAGAATAACACAAAGCAAGATTCATCCATCGGGTGTGGTTTAAATAGCCTCCTGTAGTGCTTAGGTGTCTCCTTCCACAGCCACGCCTAGGTAAGAAAAGAGTTCCTGCTTTCCAGAAGAGTTCCAGTATTCTGAACCTAGGGAGTGGCTCCTGCCCCACCCAACAGGAAAAGTAGTCCCAAACAGAAGAGGATCAGGGGTTCAACTGGCAGGTAAGTAAGCAGCATGGTCTGCTGCAGGTAAGTCCACCCAAGCATTATGAGCCCGGCGCTTCCAGCGCTGGGACTGGGCATCTTTATGAGCCTGGTGCCACTGACACCAGGACAGGGTCCAAAAGGCCCCAATTGGGACTGGCTGGCACTCGGAACCGGGGTTATGGGTCTGCTTCCAAGGGAGTCAGGCAAGTCCTGATCTTTTGGAAGCAGAGATCATGACAGCACCGACCCCTCAAGGCACCTCCCAAACCGGGCTTCTCCGGGGGTTTGGGCTTGTTAGGAAATGTTCGATGAAATCTTTTGATTAGACGAGGTGCGTGGACATATTCTGCAGGTTCCCAGGATCTTTCTTGGGGACCGCAGCCTTTCCAGTCAATCAGGTAAAATAGATTAGATTTGGAGATCTTGGAATCCAGGATGCTTTTGACTTCAAACTCGAGTTCTCCATCAACTAGAATAGGTTTTGGAGATGTAGTTAGTCGGGTTTGAGGTTGCACGGGTTTTAATAGAGAGACGTGGAAGACCGGATGTATCTTCATGTGAGGGGGCAAGTCCAACTTGACCGCTACTGGATTTACTATGGTAGTGATGGAATAGGGACCAAGGTATCTTGGGTTGAATGTGCGTGGTCCTTTTAGAGGTAGATATTTGGTGGATAACCAGACTTGATCTCCTACTTGATATTGGGGGGCTTCCTTCCGATGTTGGTCTGCTCCTTTCTTATATTGTTCTTTAGCCCTTTGAAGGTGAGAAACGGCTTCCTTAAAGGCTTGGGTGATTGTAGAATGCAGGTGGTCTACTGCTGGTGTTCCAAGATCTTGGAGTGGATCCAACTCCGAGGTTCGAGGGTGACTACCGTATAAAAGAAAAAACGGGGTCTTCCCAGTTCCCGAGTGGACAGAGTTATTGTAGGCATATTCGGCTATCCAAAGGATATCTTTCCAAGTTTTTTCAGTTTGTTGTAGCATGCAGCGCAAATACTGTTCCAGAGTTTGATTGGTCCTCTCGGTTTGTCCGTCGGTTTGAGGGTGGTGGCTGGTCGAAAGTCTCACATCAATTTGAGCTGACCGACAGCAACTTCGCCAAAAATGAGAAATAAATTGACTACCTCGATCCGAAATTAGAACTGAAGGAAAACCGTGCAGTCAGACGATGTTTTCGAGAAATTCTCGGGCCAGAGTTGCTGCTGTTGGTAAGCCTTTGAGTGGAATGAAATGCGCCATCTTGGAGAATAAGTCCACTATTACTAGGATCGTATTGTATCCGGAGCATGGAGGTAGATCGGTGATGAAGTCCATAAAAAGCGTATGCCAAGGGCGAGGCGGGATGTCAATATGGCGTAAGAGGCCGGCTGGTTTTTCCTTTTGACTCTTGTTTTGGGCGCTTACTCCACAGGACATTATAAAGTCTCTGATATCTTTTTTCCAAGACGGCCACCAGAAGTAGCGCTTGATCTTTTCCGAGGTCTTGGTCATACCGGGATGTCCTTCCATTAAAGAATCGTGATAACAAGAGATTACCTTTTTCTGTAAATCTGTGCTGGGCAGGTATAACCGTTCTTGGAAATATAATAGGTTGTCCTTCACCGTAAAGTCCTTTCCCTGCAGATGCCAATTCTTTATGTCTGCTGGAGTTACCAGTAGCCTGGCTTTATCCTTAACTTCCTCTATGGATTGTGTGGCGATTACACCTAGAATTCTTTGTTCGGGAATGATAGGTACAGGTTTAGGATTGATCAAATGTTCTTCCACTCCCATCCGAGAAAGGGCATCAGCTTTACCGTTTTTTGTACCAGGTCGATAGGTAATTATGAAGTCAAACTCGGCAAAGAATAGTGCCCAACGGAGTTGCTTAGAGGATTGTGCTTTTGCGGTTTTCAAATATTGCAGGTTTCGGTGATCTGTAATCACAGTAACGGTGTGTCGGGCCCCCAGAAGATAATGCCGCCAAGCCTTAAAGGCGGACTTGATAGCTAGAAGTTCCTTATCAGTAATAGTGTAATTGATTTCAGGAGGCGAGAATTTGCGGGACCAAAATGCCACGGGTTGCAACTGATTGGTTACTGGGTCCTTTTGTGATAGAACTGCCCCCATGGCAAGGCTCGAAGCATCAGTTTCAACAATGTAGGGGAGTTCTGGGCGAGGATGTTTTAAGATCGGTGCAGAGATAAATCTAGTCTTCAAATTCTGGAAAGCTTGTTCCACCATTCAAAACGTTTGTTTTTCTTTAACAAGGCGGTGATGGGCTGGACTATGCGAGAGAATTCGGGGATAAACCTGCGGTAAAAGTTAGCGAAGCCTAACATGCTTTGAACACCTTTTACGGAGGATGGCGATGGCCATTCGAGAATTGCATCGACCTTCTTTGAATCCATACGCACTCCGCTAGGTGATAATATGAATCCCAAGAATTCAACTTCAGTCACGTTGAAAACACATTTTTCCAACTTAGCGAAAAGTTTGTGTTGACGCAATCTCTCGAGGACCATTTTCACGTGTTTCCGATGTTCAGTTTCCGATGAAGAATAAACGAGGATGTCGAAGGAAGATTTGCCCCTGATGCGGGTAATGGAGTTTGTCCGGCTTGTGACTATAGCAATTGTCTAGCGAGATTGTCTGTTCGCTCCTTGGAAATAATCAGTTCCCTTCTTAGAGCATTTGTCTCCTGACAGGCTGCATGCACTTCTGCTCTTAGTTCCCCAAGCAACTTGGCTAGCTGGTCGGTATCTGAGGTTTCCATAGCGCCTTGGTGGGAGTTTTGCGGTAGGCTTTGTGTTCTGTAACGCTCACCTGATTCCCGCAGAGGCGCCGGTCTTGACTGGGTGAATGCCGTATCTTCAATGTAACACACGGTTGGCTCTTTGGGCTGGACCTCTGTGCACTGTATGTCTGACTCGAAGAGTAAGATGTCTGCAGATAGAAAATATGGGATTAATGAACTGGGGTTATTGGGTGCCTCTCTCCTCTTCCCTTTCTCTTCTCCTGTAGAACCCCAAAGGTTAACGCCCTCACCTTAGGTAAGTGAACGCCAAGCTCTCCATCTGCCTCGGGGCAGGGTGCCGTAACAAGTTTCTTCACTGGATAAGGGTGCAGGCCTCTTGACCTCAGAGGACTGCTGTCCGTTGTTAACTGCACGAACGGTAAGTTCTGGGCACTTCAAATGTCTTAAAAGTCTTTTGTAATGATATCTCTTGTTTTGCAGGGTTCCGGCGATGGCGGATGGCGGGCTGATGAGAGTTGAGGATCGAACCCGCGTGAGGAATAGAAGCGCCTGAGTAAGCGCTTGTAGCCTGCTTCACGATGCGCACTAACTGTCCCTTTTATCTTGCAGGTACAAGTTCGGAGCTTTATAGAAGCTGAAGGGTGCTGGAATACCCACTGGATTCGGCGTGGGAAGGAGTAACGGCACGTGAGTAATAAAGTTGCCCAATGTCTTTAAACGCACCTTCTTTTGTCTTTCAGATGCGGGATGCAGCGCCGAAGGCCTCCGGAGCGTGCGAAGAGCTGGTAAGCCTTTGTCTTTCAGATGCCGGAATGCAGCGCGAGGCGTTGGTGACAGCCGATGGACCAGGTAAGAGATGCGCTGCCACTGAAGACCGTAGTGCTAACCTGTTCTTTCGTTGTCTTTACAGGTGCTGCTGAAGACTGGATTCCAGGATGGTAAGACTTTGTTCCCTTAGGCCCAGGATCAGAAGCAGAAGACACGATGAGCGTTCTGCTGCAGAGAATGCAGAATAACACAAAGCAAGATTCATCCATCGGGTGTGGTTTAAATAGCCTCCTGTAGTGCTTAGGTGTCTCCTTCCACAGCCACGCCTAGGTAAGAAAAGAGTTCCTGCTTTCCAGAAGAGTTCCAGTATTCTGAACCTAGGGAGTGGCTCCTGCCCCACCCAACAGGAAAAGTAGTCCCAAACAGAAGAGGATCAGGGGTTCAACTGGCAGGTAAGTAAGCAGCATGGTCTGCTGCAGGTAAGTCCACCCAAGCATTATGAGCCCGGCGCTTCCAGCGCTGGGACTGGGCATCTTTATGAGCCTGGTGCCACTGGCGCCAGGACAGGGTCCAAAAGGTCCCAATTGGGACTGGCTGGCACTCGGAACCGGGGTTATGGGTCTGCTTCCAAGGGAGTCGGGCAAGTCCTGATCTTTTGGAAGCAGAGATCATGACAGTGGACTCACAAGAAAAGACTGCTGCTCCTGTCATTCTACCTGTGGTTTTTACCACTGCACCCGACACATAATTTCCCTTATTGGCCATCATAGATTCTGTATCCACGGGAAACTACATGGACTACGACTATGCCATTTCCCACAACGTCCCGCTGTTATCCAAGGCACAACCAGAAACCGTCCATGCCGTGGACGGGACTTCCTTGGTTTCGGGTCTAGTGACCCAAAACACCTCTAAGGTGCAGATGCAAACAGAGGAAGGACACGTGGAAACCATTTCTTTTGATCTTATTAAGGCCCCTCAGTTCCGGGTCATTTTAGGGGTACCCTGGTTGCAGCAGCACAATCCCGCCATTGATTGGGCCAAGAGGGTAGTCCAGTTCCCGTCTGCCCTCTGCAATGAACAGTGTTTTTAGAACACCAGTGTCTTGCCCGATTCTTCTTGTCAGGCTTTGGTAGCGTCCTCAGCTTTTGTCGGGGCTATAACAACAGTCAAAGAAAGCATACCCACAGAGTACTTGTCCTATCTTGATGTATTTGACAAAGGGAAGGCTGTACACTTACCTCCACACCGTCCTTACGACTGCCCCATCGACCTGATACCCGGAGCTAAAATCCCATCGGGCAGGGTTTACTCTCTTACGATTCCAGAAGACAAAGTACTCAAGGAGTACATCGATAAGGCTTTGGCCACAGGGTTCATAAGACCCTCCAGGTCACCGGCGGCTTCTCCCAATTTCTTTGTCCCAAAGAAGGGGGGTGACCTCCGTCCTTGCATCAACTACAGGGCTTTAAATGCCATTACGGTAAAAAACAATACCCCCTCCTGCTGATCTCTATCCTCTTGGACCAGCTTGGGGCTTCTGCCATCTTCACCAAGCTGGAGCTCCGAGGAGTGTGCAACCTTGTACAAATTCACAAAGGGGACGAATGGAAAACCGTGTTCAAAACACGATATGGTTTGTACGAATATCTGGTGATGCCATTCGGATTATGCAACGCCCCGGCCACATTCCAAGCCTTTATGAACAACATCTTCCATGATTGCCTAGATCAGTTTGTGGTGGTTTACTTGAATGATATCCTGATCTACTCACCATCTCCACAAACACCTATTGAACATGTGCATTCTGTTCTAAAAAGGCTATGGGAAAACCACCTATTTGTTAAGGCTGAGAAGTGCGTGTTTAATACCACTGAGGTGGAATTCCTTGGCTATGATCTCACCAACCATGGCATCCGTATCAGCCGTGCCAAGGTCAAAGCTGTTCTGGAATGGCCTGTATCAACCACAGTCAAAGCACTCCAGTAGTTCCTGGGATTCTCGAACCTTTACCAATGATTTATACACTCCTTTTCAGCCATCTCAGCCCCTTTGACAGCTTTAACCACCTCTAAGCATCCCTATCTTTGGAACCCGGGAGCCCAACAGGCCTTTGAGGCCTTGAAGGCCGCATTTTCCTCCGCTCCAGTTTTGCAGCATCCAAATCCTTTATTGCCCTATCTGGTTGAGGCTGATGCCTCGAGTTCTGTCGTTGGTACGGTGTTGTCTTAACGTTGTCCTGTTTCTGGAGAGGTCCTTCCTATTGCCTACTTTTCAAGGAAACGGACCCAGTATGAACGGAACTATCCCATCACTGAGAGTGAACTGCTGGCCATTAAGGACGCTTTTTCAGAGTGGAGGCACCACCTGTTGGGTGCCCAACAGCCTGTTACCATCATCTTGGACCATCATAGCTTGTTGGCATTCAAGTCCATGAAGTGCCTTACTGCCCGTCAGGCTCAATGGTACCTCTTTTTTTCTGAATTTAACTTCACCATCACTTACCGTCCTGGCTGTTTCAACACTTGTGCTGATGCCCTGTCTCATCTGGCTCCCGGACCGCGGATCGCCACGGAACATCGTCCCTTGGTATTGCCCTGTGGGGTAGTTTGTGGGTGTACTCTGCAACCATCTCTGCGCTCCTTGGTTGCGGATTGGGTTTCCTCTCACACAGCGGAGTGCACCGATCTCAATCTTGACATCGTATAAGGCCTGTCGTACATACAAGGTCAGTTGCACTTACCTCCGGGGGAGGCACGTTTATGTGCTGTTGACTGGTCCCATGATTCTTTAATGGCGGCTCACCCAGGTCAGCAGAAGACCTTGGAGTCCATCCGTCGCTGGGCTTGGTGGCCCTCAATGTCCAGAGATGTTAGTGACTACCTTGCTTCTTGTTCAATTTGCTCCCAATGCAAGTCATCACGCTCTATACCCATGGGCCTTTTTCAGCCTCTTCCAGTGCCGCATAAACCTTGGTACATGGTCTCTATGGATTTTATAGTGGACCTGCCTCCCGTTGATGGTTTTGACACCATCTGGGTTGTTGTGGACTACTTCATGAAGATGGCAATCTTTGTTTCCTGTATCTGTCGCCCTTCGGCGCCTGTGCTAGTGGCCTTGTTCCTAAAAACGTCTTTAGGTTCTTTGATCTTCCCTCAGTGATCATCTCAGACCAGTGTACACAATTTATGTCACGTTTCTGGAGGGCTCTTACGCTGTCTCTTCGCATTGATGATCGCTTTAGCTCCGCCAATCTTGAGTAGTGTCTTCATTGTCTTTGCCTTCAGTACCAGTCCACCTGGTTGGCGATGCTTCCTCCTGCGGAATACTCCTACAACAATTCCGTACACTCGGCCTCAGGTGTGTCTCCTTTCTTTGCTCTATATGGGCAACATCCTCGGTCCTTGCCTCTAGATCCTACCCTTCCCTTGGACAATCCGGCGGCTTGGGCTTGTGTCCGGAACATCAGGGAGGTGCACGGTACGGTCCCTTCGCATCTGATTCAGGCCCATGAGAGAGCAAAGCGTTAAGCCGACCAGCGGAGACTCCCCGCTCCGGTGTACCAGGTTGGCATGAAAGCCTGGCTTTCCACACGTATCCTGAAGATCCCCGGCAAGGGTATGCTTCTCCCGCAGTTTGTAGGCTCATTTCTGGTTGCGGCTGTGATCAACCCTGTGGCAGTGCGCCTTTCTTTGCCTTCCTCCTGAAGATTGCACCCTGTTTTTCACATCATCCTTTTGAAACCGTGTCCAATCTCTGCTAGACTGCCTTCTCGCTCATTCGCGTGGACAAGGACTTGGAGTTTGAGGTGGCCAATATTCTGGACTTTCGGCTGTGCAGAGGTCGTCCCTTCTATCTGGTTGACTGGACAGGCTACAGTCCTGAGGACCTGTCTTGGGAACCGCTTGGTAATATACATTTTCTTGCCCTTTTGCGTCGGTTCCAAGTCTGCACGGGGTTGGCGCCGCCTTTGGGGGTGGATGCTGTCACACTTTATAGTGCGCGCAAGCGCTTGCAGGGCTCCACCATGCCTCGCAACGTGCGGACCCAGGAAAACCCTGGAGCAAGGCGCAGAGTCATCCTTCATTGTGGGAGTCTGGCATTTCGTTGTGCCATTTTTCGCCCAATGGAAACTACAAGGGAAATCATCAAAGCAGCAGCATGTGTCATGAAGGGACTACAACTCCCATGCTGCTTGTGTGCCTATCAGGTGATTGTATTACGCCCTAACTGGGCGTCCCTCTTGGTTGCTTCCGCCTTCATAAGCAGCTGTGATTCGTGCCTCGCTGCTTCTGTTTGAAGTTGCTGACTGTCTGAAGTTCCGTCTTCACTGTCCTCTTGTTTGTTCGGATTCCGTCTCCACACAGAGTTTAAAACATTCTTCTGGCTGTGCTAAACTGCGCCTGCCTGTGTACCAGGAACCTTGTTTATCTAATTTGGACTGCGCTGCCTTTTGTCTTTGCTTCCGATGCCGACCCCCCGTGTACCAGCAATCTTGCGACTCTAATAGAACTGCGTTGCTTCTCTGTCTTTGATCCTGACACCGCCTGCCCGTATTCCAGAAAGACTGCAAATCGCTTTGGCTGCTGATGCCCCTGTCCTGTGCCAGTCTCGCACGTATCCACTGTCTGGACAATTGTATTTCCACCTGCTCGACAACGCCTGTAGAGCCATTCTCTTCAACTGCAAGTTGTCTGTGCAAGCTGCGTGGACGGTGAGTTACTTCCTTTCCTCCCACTTGGGGTGTCTACAGCCTATTTCTGAATGTGATCTATTTAATCACTCCACCCTGACTGCAATGGGGAACCATCATAACTTACTCATATGATACTACACCAACCTGCTACTAGGAACTATCATTACTGCCTCATATAATACTTTACCAACTTGCACTGGAACTCATTCCATTTTCTGCTGTGCATAAAGGACGCTAAACTGAGTGTTGCACCAACCCGTAACTAGAGCGCTCCTCGTGCAGCCCGGGAGTAGTACCCCTACTAATCTTCCCCTTTTATTATTTTACACCTGCCGTTGACTCCCTTGAAGAGAATCCAGTACCTCCAGTGGTAAGACACAACCTCTTTCTCTATAATACACCCTGGTTTCCCGATTGAGTTTTACAGCACTGCTTTGTATTATAGGTAGGAAGGCCAACCTGGGTTCCCTGTAGCCAGTTATGGGGAGGACATATCAGGTATATCTCGGAGAGTCATTGGATAATATACACTTACCTGCCACTTGTTGCTTATGATCTTTTCTTTCTTTGCAGCTGGTTCCGTGGCGGTGTGTTCTCCCCGCTCTTAAATGATCGGGTCCTCTTTTACTGTTCAATCAGTGGAGGGTCATATCATTGAAAAGATCCTTGTTTTCCTTGTAGAGAGGAGGCTTGGGTAGGAGGCTCCAACCCAAGCTCTACAATCAAACTCCCAAACAACACTGTTGTGGTCTTCGGTCTCGGGTGTTCACTGTTCGGTGAGTAACAGTATTTAGCTGCATTTGAATGGTTCTGTGCAGTTTCAATAGCTATGGTTAGGCTAGGTCGATTCAAATGCAAAACAGCCTTCTGCAAAAAAAGGGGAAAGGAATTAGTGAATTGTACCAGGGTGATTTTCTCTATCAGTTTTTCTAAGGATTTGTCACTAATCCACAGGGCCACAGTGTTTTTGACTTGTTCACCCATTTCTGAGGGGGTTTCTCCCAGATTAGTCTGATGGCCCTTAGTTTCTGATGGTAAAAATGGCAGTTTTGCCCCATTCTTTTTAATAGCCCTTCTTTGATGGATAGAAAGGTGGCTCCCTGTGCAAGATTAAGTAGCTGATTCAAGGTTTGTAACTCACCTTTCAGTGGACGGGCTAAATAACATCTTTTAAGGTTCTCTTCCCACCCTATTTGGTCAGCTCATCATTTGAAGTTTAAGAAAAAGTTTCCCAAATCTTCACCTTCAAGATATGGTTGAAGCACCCCCTGTGGTAGTAAGGGTCTTGCTTGAAGTTCAACCAGTTTGGTTAAGTTTTCTTGGAGTCTGATCTCGGCCGGCATTTGATGGGCCACTAATTGGGCGATGACATTGGTTAGGTCGGCCATTTCTTCCGAGGGTGTAAGGGTCCCTTCTGTAGATGGTTCTGAATCAGAAAGGAAGCAACTTTCGGCTACGTCTTGCAATGACTCGAAATCGTCCGACCCTTCTGACTCTGAGTTGGTTGAAGTAATGGGCTGCAGTAAATTAATTCCCAAGCCTGATGGTCCTGCAACCGCTAATGACTGAGTACCAAAAAACGGGTTGGGCGGGGAGGGCATTCAGGTCATTGGGTCTGATCAAGGAAAAGACAGGTCAAACTTTTAAGACTATCCGATCCCAAGATTGTATGTGGTAATGAGAGAGAGGAAGGGCATCTAGCAGTACTTGAGCTTTAAAGAACAGATCCTGTTGACCAGGTGGAACATGCAATTGAAAGACTATCTCTTTTAATGTGGATACGCGGTCAGAATCAAGAAGGTCCACTATTTTATTTTCCCCTTTTGTTGGTACCACAATTATTAACAATTTTTATCAGTTCCATCACATCCCACTTTTGACACCATATATAAGGAACTCATGGTGGCAACAGTAAAGGGATCACAGGGTGTTTATTAAACTTTATAATGGATGCCATAAATGCCTAATCTAAATATAAGATGGGAGCAAGCTACGACCATTAAATAATAATAAGGCAGTCCTAGTGGCGTCTTGTCATATAAAAAGGGGCGATACTAAAAAACTATTGCAAATCCTTACTACTAAATTGCAAAAAGAGTGTGGGATAATGTTTACCAGAAAAGAAAGAAGTGTTCACAAAATAATAAGTCATGATGGTATGGCTGGGTCTCCCTTCCCCACATTTGAAGCACGGGACAAGGTGGGACTCTTGAGCACAGCACACTCCTGTGCCTCGACAGCAAGAGGTTCACAGTTCAGTTCAAAGATATCAAAACCCCTTCAGAGGCTAAGTTTCTTTCCTGCAAAAGTCTCTTGCCTTAGAAGGTTTGCTGATTCAAAGTAACAAACAAAGAAAAGTTCTCTCAGTGATCTTGTACCTTGGGTTATTGCTCTTCGCCTCTAGGACCTCCATCCGCCATGCTCGGATCCTCGTTGGCAACTGGGCCTCCCTCTGTTGGGTTCACTACAGCCTTTCAGATATTGCTTGTAATCTTTAGGAGCTTTAATATCAGTTTAGACAAACTACAAGGTGGACAACCGTCTACCGGGTTCACTCGCATTAACACACTGTTCTAGGGTGTATAATTCTTCACCCCTTTTCCGTAAAACAGCAAACAAATAAACAAAAGTTCTTTGGGCGATTGCTCTTCACCCCTCGGATCTCCTTCCACTGCTGGGCTCAGATCCTCCTTGCAAAATTGGGCCTCCCTCCGTCGGGTTTACTACAACCTTTCTTCAACACAGTTCATGTATTCCTAATACAGTTCATGTATTGCTCAGTTTCATCAGAACACAGGGTTTCTCTCTCCTAGCTTTCTTTCGGCATTCCTCTGTCGGGTTCACATTTGCCAGTTATCATAGTTCACAATCGTCATGGAAAGTGGGGTTCCCTTCCCCTAGCTTTCCTCTCGCAATGGTTCAGAGACTTTCGATTGTACACAGGTTTCGACGTGACGCTTGTAGATCTGCTCTCACGCCACCCCTTTGTAGGGCCTTCTGGTTCTTGTAGTTTCAAAAACAGGTCCCGGTCAGAGCCTTTCGAATGAGCGCCCACGTGGCGCCAGACCCCTTTGCGCCTGGACCTCAACTGGGCTTTATTTAAAGTTCAAACATCAACTTTCTTCTTGCGTTCAAACCTTGTCTCAACAAAGTTAGGTTTGCTATCAGCTTCCTCCGACTCACCCGGCTGTGCTGAACCCGTTAGCTTCTTTGTTCTCTGGAGTCAAGGAAAGTACCACGGTAGCCAGCTTGCCTCTCTGCCTACGTTATCAATGCGCAAGGCCCCCATGTACCATTGACATCTGCTGCTCCGCATGCCAGCTGTAACTCCCGGTTTCATGATTTCCCTTTCGGAGGCTTCGCAGGTCTGAGTTGAAAAGGGCAAGGGAAATTCCCCCTTCGTCGTCCTTCCAGGTCCCACCACTTTTCTTCTCCCTTTGCATTGCTGGTTTGGTGTATCTGTCTCCTTGTGCGTTCTGCCTTGTTCGAAGTGTGCTTTCCTGCTCCGTCTTTTATCCCTGTGAGGAAGGTAAAGGGCCGTCAGGCGTGCGTGGTTATTGTTAATTGCCTGACTCTGCCTGTCCCGAGTGTTGGGACATGTCAGGTAAATGGCTCTGGTGTCAGTCCGTTGTCTGTTACCATGTAAGAAAGGGTTTGTGTGCGAATAGGTAGGGGGCTTCTAAATATCCTACATGGTAGGATGGGGAAAAGGTGTTACAGGAAGGGGATACCGTGTCTCAAACCTCAGTGTCCCACTTCCACGCCCTAAAGACCCCTTGTGCAGGGGATCCTCCCCTACTGGTCCACCCCCAGGAACTGGATCCAATAGCGATGGCCGTGTCCTGGCCACCTGGATGACAGATCTCCGGCGACCAGTGGGTGAGACACCTTTGTATTTCTCACAGAAGACACTATGGGCGAGTAAACCAGGCTCTAATTGGCTCGTTAAACAGAATGTATATAAAGCACCGGAAAGGAAAGGTTGGAGTGTTAATTCTTGTTCTCATTACAGAACCAGCTGGACGTGGAGACGGGAGCTGCGGAAAGCCTGTGGGCTTACGAGGATTAAGAGTAGAAGAAGATCCAGAGGTCCTTATTGTGTCCCTGCACAGAAACAGGAGAAGAACACTAAGAAATCAGAAGACAAATTGAAAAGAATCCATTTTTGTTTGGCAAGAACTGTACTACATTGGGACAGGTTTTTCCTGATATAATTAAGTCAAATAAAGACAACTTTTCTTTATTCAAAAATCCAGCCTGCCTGCCTCTTTGTCACAGAAGTTTGGTGGCAGCGGTGGGATTTAAACATGCCATTGAAGCAATAATCAAGGATTTGGCTGGAACCTAAAAGCATGGCATGGCCCAACACCAACTGACAGCCACAATGCTTCGATTGTGGGGAGTGGGGCCACATTGCCCGATTTTGCCCTAGAAAACCCAAGACAGAGCCAATGGAAATCAGATGTATCCAAAAATCGTGAATTCAGAAGAAGACGGGAACCATATCTGGTGGAGGTCAAAGTCGACAGGGTTCCAAGGCAAGGTTGTGCATGAGGATACCAAATCATACCCTTCCAAACAAGTTAACATTGAACTTAATGGAGTAAATACACCCACAGAGGTAGCCATCATGCCACACTTACCCGCCCCTGTGTTAATAGGAAAGGATTTACCCACCTTTAAAGCCTGTGTGGTAGACCCGGAGTGGTTAAAAGGTGCACCTTTTTCACACACTGAGATCGTAGAGTATAGGTCTGCGCCACCTCGGAAGTACTAGGAAGTACTGTTGTGCTGTGCCAGTGTGCCGAGGACATTCTATGAGCGAGGACTTTGCTGAGGACGTTTGAGGATTTTTTATTTGGAAAAGGCGCTGTATGCGCAAGAGGAAGGAGCTGGGAAGCGAAACGCTGGTCACTGGTCTGCCACTACCAGAGTAAATGTTCGGAAACATATTATTTGCTTGTTGTGGATTGTGGCCACGTTTTGGGACTGGGACTGGTGCTTGGTGCTAGGGGCAGGGGGTGTGCTCACCACGTTAACGTGAGTTACTAAAGTGTTAGTCTGCTCTCTTCTCCCTAGATTCTTTGTTGCGTGACCTTTGGGACCCGCCCCCGCCTGCCGGCCCTCTCTGCCAGCTAATATAACAACTTGTGCGTGCGCACCCGCGCGCGCACCTCGGAAGTACTAGGAAGTACTGTTGTGCTGTTAGGCTGGGAGGGTGTGGGGTGAGGGAGGTTTCTTGTTTACGTATGTGGGGTACCCGGGTAGGCCACATTTAGGGGCCACCGAACTGAGGGGTGATTTTGGGAATGCTGCGCATGATCAATATTGTATCTTGGCAAGTAAGTGGGGGAGTGAGGGGGAAAATCTGAGGCACTATATTGACCTGATGTTTTATACTGGGGATTGTGCCTCGGCAATGTGGTATTCTATGCTATAGCAGTAAAACAACTGTTTGGAGGCAGCTCTTATGGTTTTGTGATTTCTAACAAACCTGGGGCATTAGAAGTGCCTCTGTAAGTGGCTATCGCGTTGCTTGGTGTGGTGCGGTTTTGTGAGTTGCTACTTAGTGGAATATCTTTCGCTTGATTTCACTCAAGTTCTGCCCTGCTTGTTGTTTGTAAGTTCCGGACTTGATATTTAGTAGAATTCTTACTGCAATTGTACACCAAAGTAGGTATAGTTGTTATCTTGCGACTCTAGGCACTAAGGGGTGTATTTCTGAATCGTGCTAGTATGGTTAATGGACTGAGAAGTGGTAGGAAGCTTGCAGGGGTGGGTGTTTCGAACGCAGTAACCATGGAACTGCCAACCGAGGGATCCCTTTATGAGGATCCTTTGGAGCAAAGTGCCGCGCAGGATGAGGTGGCTAATTTTGAATGCAGCGAACATAGCATAGTCAATATACCGATGTTACAGAATATAAATGAAGGAGGTGAGGTGGTATTGGATGCACTTAAGCTTGAACAGCAAAATGAAAGGGCGTCCATTGCCCTTGCATCCTCACCGATCAAATTCAATGTGAAAGAGGTTAATGATTACTGTATGCCTAATAGCCTGGGTCGCACAGGGTCAGAGCTTTATGAGTGGATGAGGAAAAAGTTGGACACTGGTAAACTATCTAAAAGTGTTATGGGAGGTCTGAATGATTGCTCTATCCTTGGTCCAACAATAGAGGCAGAAATGGGCAGAAGAATGAGATTTTCCTTGGGGCCCTCGACACCTGTGTCAAAAAGAGCAGTTGGAAGAGAGGATGTACACATGCATAGTTTACCTGTGCAATGCAACCGCAGTTATCACTACTCTTTAGGGGGTGCGATTGAAGGCATGGTAGGGAATGAGAAAAAAGATGAAGGGCTCAAAGATTAAACAATATTGTTGGTTGATCCTGTCCATCCCTGGCTCACCAACAATCCTTTCACAAATCCAATTGAACAGATTGACCTATTTGCAGCAAATACAGGTACTCGCCCCAAAGTGGGCATACGAGTAGATGTTGAACAGGATGAAGTGTTGGATTTACGTGTCCGTGAAGTCCCAGGGTTTGGTGAAGATGTTCCGGTCACAACTAGAATTTTGATCTGCTAGATAAGGGTCACGAAAGAACCCATTGTGAACTGACAGATCTAAGAACAACTTTGACAGAATTGTTATGCAAGATAAACAAAGTAGAGGGGCTTCTATTTACTTGTGATGTAGTATCCTCACTGATAGCGGGCAATGGAAAGGAAGTATCTCTTAAGGATTGCTCTACACAAACTCCTGGTGATGAAAGAATGGTAAATGCAGTAAGCAGAACCTTTGCTGAAATGGCGGCAACACCTATAGGTATTTATCAGAACCCGGAGGTGAAAGTTAACACTTCAGTCATGGATTCAATAGGAGCCTTGGCTAGTGCTATACAACGGATGCAATGTGACATTGAAGTGGCTAAGGAAGCTATTCTGGACGGTGGTAAAAACGGGATTGAGTATCCGCTTTCACCGGAACAGGATTTGATGCCCAAGAGGGAAGTACCTGATAGTCCATCAGTGCTTTTGTACTTAATTGATCTGTCTGATAATAAAAAGGAAGGAATGGATGGGGGTATGATGAACTCTGATCTTGAAAGTGAGTGCGATAAGTGGGCTGTGGTGCTGACAAGGAGGGAGAGAAGAACCATAGCCCACGCTCAGAAAAGGGAGGAGAAGAGTAATAAGTCTAGAAATGCGAAGAAGAAAAAAATCAGCTAATGTGCAAACAGGGGATATCTGTGAATTCGCAAGAGCAGATTCAAGGAAAACAGTAGCGCAGAAACAGGAGGAGGAGAATGGTATTGATCTCCACCAACTGGACGAAGAGTCTAAGGCGCACCTAGACCTTCTCTCAGAAGATCGAGAAAAAGTTCCCTTGCATCCTAAGAAATGTACACAAAAAACTAAACATATGAATGCAGCAATTTGTCACGATGGGGAGAGGGTTAGAAATGAATGCAATCCCCATCCTCAGAAAAAAGGGCAGCTTGCACCCATTGGTATTGGTACCTCGGGTGTGCAAACTGAGTTATCGCAATTTTACCCAGTAAATAACAAAAAAACAGAGAAAAAAAACATTAAACCACCTAAGGATATCAATCATTGCAGTAACGAAGTTGGATTGAGTGAGCAGACAGAGGAAGATGTGACAAAAGGAATGGTGGGTAGTATTAATGTAGGTGAAGTTGTGAAGTGTGATGCTGTGGATGAAGAGGTGGTGGTAGCCCCTGAAGTGAAAAGTGGACCAAGGAGCAAGTCCAAGAAGCAATCCTTAGGTGATACGATAAATCCTAGCACCAAAGTGGATGACAATAAGGAGGATGTTGATCAAGAGGTGTATAATGAAGAAAATCTACTAGGGTCTGGTATAAAGAAAGGGATTCACAAGGGTAAACTGGTCTCAGGAATGCCGGTTATTATGGGATGGGAGAGTGATGTGCAAATGAATGGTAGATCTAGCTTGAATAGAACATTTATGTTGAAAACGTTTCAAGCGATTCCCCCTCTAAGAACCCTGCGCTCAGATGATCTTGACTGGATAAGGCTTGCTACCAACTTTAATCACCGTATGTTATGTGGGTTCCAGTCTATGATTATCATGAAGATGGTTTGGGAACAGATGGAGAACTGTATTGCTCTTGGTCTTGTCCCTTTTGTTTTCAGGAATGTAAAAGATGCTGAGGAATTCTTGGAATCTCCCTCGGAAATTGAAACCACAAAAGAGGTACCCCTACAAACTATTCCGCAGTTGAACATTAGTGCGGACACTTTGAAGCAATTGCTTGCACTAGTGGTAGCATTGAATGGGATCACACCAGGGCCTAGTGGAATTATATGTCCACCTGTGAAAGCAAAAGAGGATGCATTAGTGTAGCGTGGGTCCTCTCAGGGTCACATCTTGGAATTATTGTGGCCTGGCAAACTTTCATCGATGGATTGGCAAGGTGGATTTAGGGAATTGTCCCGAAATCATTATGATCCAAGAGACGATGCATATGTCTACCTTTAGCATTGAGGGATATAGTTGCTACGCTATGGACGCTTCTAGAGGTCTAAAGGGTAGACCATCTGGCGGATTAGCGATACTTGTGAGCTATAGATGTAAATATTCTGCTATTGTATGAAGATGAAAGTCTACTGGTATTACAAATGAATTCATGTAAAACACAAGATCTAGTATTGATTTTCATATGCATATATTGGAATAAGGCCCGAATCACTTGGGATCAGATTGTTAATATACTAGATGGAATATTGAAAGAACTGTTTGTACATATGGGATCTGTGGGGATTATATTAGGTGGGGATTTCAATTCCTCTTGCAATAAGAGTAAGTGCCTTGGAGTGAGCAAAGGGAAAAAAAGGTTATCTCTGTCGTCAAGGAATGGTCAAAAGTGGGTAAAATATCTATTGGGGTGGGACATGCAACTGACGGAGCCCGCACAAAGCTCTCACCCGATTACTTGGAAGCGAGGTGATCGCTGCTCTTTCATAGTCATTTGTATTAATATCAATATCAGTAACTGGAGTCTGTATATGGAACCCGTGCTGAGATTGATAGGGATCGATAGGCCCGGCCTGTCAATAAAATGGAATAGGCATATTTGTATGCGGCTGATTAATAAGATTAAGGAGGATGTGCTCTTCAAATACATCAGTTGGAATCCTAGGTGTATTAATGCATGCATAGAAGAGGAGTTGAGTAGCTGTATTCAGGTGCATCTGCTGGGGATTGCACAGGACAATAAGATATATCCAACTTCAAAGGTGCATAAACATGCATTTGACCTCAAAATGTATAATCTTAAAATCGTAAAAAAACTAAAAATGAGGACATTAATTAGATTGAATCTTGGTCATGATGCATACTATGCTGAAAAGAAGCGTATTACTCTATCACATAAAAATCGGATTAAGGAATTTAGGCAGGAATTTGCCATCAGGGATAATCAACGTATGATGCATGACATCTTGTCCAGGGACACTAGGAATACATGGACTCTAATTAGAACTATAAATGCCCCTGCAAGCTCTATTGAGCCATCCATTCTGTCTACCACTTGGGTACAATATCTCACCAAGAAATTTGAATTACCAAGTGTATTTTCTGGTGAACGTACTGTGGATTATTCAGAGTATATTCTAGAGTTCTGTCCATGGTCTGTTGAAGATATTATTGATGCCATAGCGAAATTGAAGGACTCTAAAGTATGTGGCCCGGATGGGATCCCTTTGTGTGTGGTAAAACTTGATCCGCAATTTTGGGCTGGAATTCTTAAATTAAAGTTTGATACGATATTTGTCACAAAACAAATTCCTAACTCATGGTGTTCGGCCATAATAGTGCCTATATATAAGAAAGGCCCCATCAATAATCCCCAAAATTTTAGACCGATTGCACTGACGAATGCCTCTTCTAAGATTTTCTTGCAGCTGATTTTAAAGGAATTGCAGGATTTCCTCTCTTCTAATGATACGTTGTCAAAATTTCAAATTGGATTCGGAAAAGCTATGGGGTGCACTCTCAATGCCACTATTCTTGCGTTCTTGCAGTGTCAAACCAAAAATGGGAGAATAGGTGCAGTCTATATGGCTGCACTTGACTTAAACTCAGCTTTCGATACAGTAATAAGATCTAAGCTATGGAAGATAATGATACACCTAGGGATTCCAGTACACTTAGTGGGTTTGATAGCAATGTTGCACTCTAGGACGAACTATAGGGTGCGTGTCAATAGCACTGGAGCCCTGACGCAGGCGATTACTACAGAAATAGGGTTGAAACAGGGTTGTTCATTGGCAGTGGTATTGTTTAATTTATACCTTTCTTCCATTGATATTATCTGGAATGATGTAATGAATTATCCGGTTAGGTTAGGTCAGCTCAAATCGAACTGTATTTCCTTTGCGGATGATTTGTTGATATTCGACAGAACACCATTTGGGCTGCAGAATAAGTTGGATGCCCTTTATCTTTTTGCAGAAGATCACAATTTAAAGATAAATCAGGCGAAATCGAAAATTTTAATATTTGCCGATGGAAGAAAAAGAATTAGCAAATTCAATTGGTCAATTGGGTCGGTAGAGCTTGAGGTGGTAAATGAGATGCGTTACCTGGGATATAAACTTATCGATCAGAATTCTAAAATATGGTGGAGAAGCTGCTCAGGGAAAAAATGAAACCCTTAACTGCAGAGATGTGCATATTATACAGGAAATACTGTACCTTTTCTTTAATTCCCATTGTACAATTTTATCTGCTAAAAATTGAGCCATGCCTTTTATATATTCTTGATCTATGCATTGTTGAGATCGATGAAATTCTGGTTATGCTTGAAGGTATTCTGTGGATAAGGGTACTGTGTTTAGCAAAATCTATTCCTAATGACATAATCAGACATGAGCTTGGTCTTCTACCCCTTTCCACCAAATGGAATTGGAGGCAACTGAATAATTATCGGAAAATGTTGAGTCCTATTAGGAACTCACTATATGTAGACCTAAACGCAATGATTAAGCTTGGAGCTTTAGCTGATATATCCAGATATGTAAAGAAAATGGATTCGATTTTGGAAGCGACTAATATATCTAAGGAGGATTTGATTTTATGTTTGCCCTCTAATAAGCGCAAATTCCAACTGTTGACATGGTGCTTGCAACCCGATCGCATAGGTAAATACATAGCTTATAAGGAATATGCTGTATTTAGAAGAAGAATGGGGGATTTGCCCAGATACCTATTACAATGTCCATGTCCGGTTGCAAGAAATCTATATATGCGCTTTCGCTTAAATCAGTTTCCAACATATGATCGAATTGGTAGATGGATTGGGAACAAGGAAAAGACTGGGAATCTTGGTATGGAATGTCGATTCTGCCACATTGCTGGAACTGTAGAATCACTTAGGCATTTGGTGATGTATTGTGTGCCCTTCGAGGAAATTAGAATTATCCATTTTGGGAGTCATTGGCATTCTGGTATGGAGCTTTCGAGGCTCGCACTATGGAATAGGTGTATGTGGGGGAATAGCATGAATTTACTTATTAGGTTAATGAATTTCCTTGAAGTATTAATGCAACGCACCACTGCTCTAAATGATTTAGATGTAAGATGCAATGATTTAGATGTAAGATTTTAATATGATGTTGTAAACATGTTTTATATTGGTTTCGTCTGCTGAATTGTGTATGAATTTGTATGTTTTTAAAAAAAAAAGAAAATGAATTCTTTTTATGTTTTTGTAAATTGTAAAGTTTCAATGATGAATCAAACACAATTAAAAAATGTAAAAAAGAGTATAAGTCCAGGCCAAGGAAAACTAGGAGAGAAGTACGAGACGAGAAAAAAATAATGGGTGGAAACATTTAGTGGCCTTGTGGATTGGATTTCCGAACATAAAAGAATATCCTTCAGAAGTGAAACACAAACAGAGCCGACTTTAAGGAATGTACGTGAACAAGCAGTAGATGAGTCCACACCCCAAACAACCCTTCCCTGGTTCAAGTTACTAAGAGGACTTCTGTATGGGGTTACGAATGATCAGAACGGACAGCCAGTGGAACAATTACTGGTTCCTACCAGTTTCAGACCATCCATAATTGAATTGGCCCACGATAACTGAACCGGAGAACATATGGCCCAGGAGAAAACCTTAGAGAAAATCCTAAAGAGGTTTTATCGGCCAGGGGTGTATCGGGAAGTGGCTAAGTACTGCGAAGAGTGCCAAACCTGCCAGAGGACAACCCCAATAAAGCCCCTTCACGCACCCTTACGACCCATGCCATTAATAAAGGAGCCGTTTTTCCAGATTGGAATGGACTTAGTGGGACCACTGGAGCCCAGTAGTCACGGATTCCAATATCTGTTAGTGGTGGTTGATTATGCTACGAGGTATCCAGAGGGTTTTCCCATGAGAGGTATCAGTGCAGTACAGGTATGCAACCAGCTAGTACCTTTATTTGCAAGAGTAGGAATTCCATCAGAAATAGTGACGGATCGAGGCCGGAACTTTGTGTCGGGGGTAATGCGCAAAGTCTGTCAGCAGTTACAGATCAAACAGATACACACTTCCATCTACCATCCACAAACTGATGGGTTGGTAGTACGGTACAACAAGACAATCAAACTAATGCTCAAAAAGGTAACAGCTCCTACAGGAAAAGACTGGGACAGGGCCATACCATGGGTACTCATGGTCCTAAGGGACACCCCACAATCCTCAACAGGGTTTTCACCTTTCGAGTTATTGTTTGGACACTGACCCCGTACAGTCCTGGACAATGCCAAGGATGAATGGGAAGAGTAATAAGAAACCACAACCCTCACTGACTACGTGATAGAGCTAAGGGACAGCCTGTCCAAATTAAGGGAACTAGCCAGAGCGAATCTGGGAAGATCACAGTTGGCACAGGAAAAATACTATAACAAGAAGTCCAGAGTTTGCAACTCCAAAGTCGGCGATAAAGTGTTGGTATTGCTGCCTACTAGTCAAAACAAGATGTTGGCTCAGTGGAGAGGCCCCTAAAAAATAGCTGCAGTATTAGGGCCGGTGAATTACTTAGTGGAGCAGCCGGATCGAAGAGAAAAGAGACAAAATTACCACATAAACCTACTGAAGGATTGGAAGGAACCCGAAGGTGGTGCTGTGACAGTCAGTGTGGCTACAATCAAAAGTGAAGAAACAGCTTTCGGTACGGTCCAACGGGGTACACAACTCACCCCTGTAGAGAAAAAGGAGCTGGAAAAATATATCATTCACCTGTGAGATGTGTTCTCTTTTTCTCCAAGAAAGACAGCGTTGATAGAACACAAAATAGAGACGGAACCAGGACAAACATTACGAATACGTCCCTACCGCCTTCCTGAATCTAAAAGAAAAGCAGTACAGGCAGAAGTAGAGGAAATGCTGAATCTAGGGGTAATAGAACCCTCCTGCAGCCACTGGTCCTCTCCTATTGTTCTTGTCCGAAAACCTGATGGTAGTACCAGGTTTTGCACGGACTACAGGAAATTGAATTCCATCTCCACGTACCAAGCATACCCTATGCCGCGCATCGACGAACTAATAGAACAGTTGGGTTCAGCACGATTCATAAGCACCATTGACTTGACAAAAGGTTATTGGCAGATTCCCCTGAGACAAGAGGACAAAATAAAAACAGCATTTGCAACCCCTTCCAGTCTATATCAGTTTATGGTACTGCAATTTGGTTTACATGGGGCTCCGGCTACGTTTCAGACGCTGATGAATCAAATACTAGCACCCCACGGTCGGTATAGCTCAGCATACCTCAATGACATAATTGTGTTTAGTAACACCTGGAACCAATACCTAGAACATCTCAAGGCAGTTATAACATCGCTACAAACAGCCGGCCTCAAGATAAACCCCAAGAAAACCACACTAGCAGCGAACCAAGCAAAATACCTAGGCCATGTGGTTGGGGTAGGGGTGATAAGGCCTCAACTGGACAAAATTGAGGCTATCATAAAACTGCCTTCGCCCAGCAACAAGAAACAAGTAAGAGCTTTCCTGGGATTCATCGGCTATTACAGGAAATTCATTCCTCTCTTTTCAACAATTGCCAGTCTGTTAACAGATGCCCTGAAATCATCCTATACGGCCGATATTCTAAAACATGAGGAAGCATTGAAGGCTTTTGTTGCACTTAAAAAAACAATATCAGCCCATCCTGTTCTAAAATGCCCAGACTTTAAAGAACCGTTTTTTTTACAAACAGACGCTTCCGGGGTAGGTCTGGGAGCCATACTCTCACAAGGTAGTTAGACAAATCTACAACCAGTGGCCCTTATCAGCCGCAAATTGTTGCCACATGAATTAGGGTATTCCACCATCGAAAAATAATGTTTGTCAATAAAATGGGCCATTGAGACATTGCGGTACTACTTGGAAGGACGTCAGTTCACGGTATTCACAGATCACGCACCCCTGCAATGGCTGGACACGCATAAAGATTCT
The DNA here is from genome assembly GCF_040938575.1 of Ambystoma mexicanum. NCBI lineage: Eukaryota > Metazoa > Chordata > Amphibia > Caudata > Ambystomatidae > Ambystoma > Ambystoma mexicanum. The sequence continues at coordinate 177,999,516 of NC_090936.1, forward strand.
AATCCAAGAGTTTTGAGGTGGTTCCTCTCCTTACAGGAGTTCCGCTTTCAAACCATACACAGACCGGCGGCTCGATGCTTGGGGAGGGAATGTGTAACAGTCAAGAAGAAAACACTGGGAACCTAGCCGGCGTACCAAGGGAGAAATCAGAGGAGAATACCCCACAACAAGCAGAATCCAACCTTGGGGCGTGCTAGGGCCGCAACAGGGGACTGTCCGGAATTTCAAGGATGAACCTTGTGTCTAACAGTGCCAGTGCCAAGCTGTATAATACGGCTGCTGACATTAGTGGGAAGGACAGGAACGGAACGCCGCAAGGAGACAGAACCATGGAGCTGGTGCACAGTGCCAAGCCGCTGCATGTTAGCGTTCTCTCCCTTCATGGAACGCCGTGAGGGGACAGAAGCACCGAGCTGCGGCAATGTGCCAAGCCGCTGCATGTTAGCATTCTCTCCCCTCATGGAATGCCGCGTGGAGACAAAAACACTGAGTCGCGGCAATGTGCCAAGCCGTTCCATATAAACTTTTCCATCCCTAGTAAAGGGAGTACCGCAGATAAAACACACTCAGCCACACACATTGAAATCGAGCAGAACGAGTCACAGACACAAATAAACAAACTTGCTCGTCTGCGTTCCTCGGTCCCAGCCAGGGAGTTGGGTTTTACAGAAAGCAGGATGCCATTCTCCTTGTTGCCTTCAGAGAAAGGTGGCAGGGCTTGCAAGGGTTTTTATCACCTGGCGAGTAAACCAGGCTCTAATTGGCTCATCAAGCAGAATGTATATAAAGCACCTGAAAGGAAAGGCTGTAGTGTTCATTCTTGTTCTCATTACAGAACCAGCTGGACGTGGAGACGGGAGCTGCGGGAAGCCTGTAGGCTTACGAGGATTAAGAGTAGAAGAAGATCCAGAGGTCCTTATTGTGTCCCTGCACAGAAACAGGAGAAGAACACTAAGAAATCAGAAGACAAATTGAAAAGAATCCATTTTTGTTTGGCAAGAACTGTACTTCATTGGGACAAGTTTTTCCTGATATAATTAAGTCCAATAAAGACAACTTTTCTTTATTCAAAAATCCAACCTGCCTGCCTCTTTGTCACAGAACTCTTTTTCTTCTTTTGGATTTCCCCATTCGCATGTGTTGAAGAATACTTTCAACCTCATCTTGCGGGTTAACTTGAAAAAAATCAATATTTTCTTTCAAAAGTGTGCTGCTATGATGTGGTATAAATGAAATCCCCTTTTGTAAGGTCTTTTCCTCAAATTTAGTTAGTTTGTAGTTTGAGATATTTACGACAAATTTTTCTTCTGGGTGAAGTTCAACTTCCTTGACTGATTTTTTCTTCTTGCTTCTTTGCGTTTTACGGGGTCTAAAAAAGAAGAGATGTTCTCCGATGGTCTTTTAGTAAGTCCTGATGACGTTGCTATTTGATCATCTGCTTCAATGGTTGATTCTTGTTCTGTTTCAGGTGCTTCTGATTCAGCACTTGATGCCTCTGATGATGCACTTCCTGTCATAGGTGTCTTCTTGTTATATAGGGTTTTGCCACTTTTTGACGCATCTTTTTTATGATAATATTCTTTCCAGGAATAAACTATATCTAGTTTGTAGTCTAGGGTGTTTCGTCTGAACTTTCTTATTTTCTTATCTTCAGTTTCCTTTTTGTAGTTATCAAGTTTGTTGTTTGTATCTTCTAATAACAATGTTAATTCTTCCTGAGTGATTGTTTTTGAGTAATGTTGTTTTCAAAGTTTCAATCTCTGTATCAAGGTTCGTTAATGATTTTGAAAGCTCTTCAATAGTGAGAAGTATTAAGTCCAATGAGAACTTATTCAAGATGTATCTCCATTTCTTTACAAAATCTGGATTCTCTTTACATAAAGTAGGTTCCAGTTCAATTCTTAGACTTCGAGAGATTTGTTGGGCCTTATGATACTGTGCGAGTGTGGTGGTGTGTAACTTTTGATTGATTTCATGGCGTATTGTTATTTCTAATTGGTTTATCACTTATTCTGGTTTATCAGTCGAGCTCATGTCAAGATTGGTGTCTTTGAAAAAATGTGATGTAGAGGGGCACTCTAAATTCTGGGATTTTATTTTTTTCTTCTTGACTCTAATGGCGTCTCTTATGGTTTTTCTATTATGGTTATTTAGGTGCTACAGAACCTGGTCCTGGACTACTGGATCAATATATACAGCAAACAATGGGATGAGTCACACCAACCGCTATAACTCGCGTTCTCTGCACACTTTTGTGCATTTAGATAATGCAAAACATGTTTTTTAGTGTTTATCACATTTAATAAAACAATATTGAAATTATATACACAAAATCACTTTTCAACAAATTTAACATAACAGTCTCAGAGCTAATATCCTGTCTTCAGTAAAGTTAAATTAAACTTCATAGTGATTCTAACACAATAATTATAGTACAATGCTTTCACAATTTCGTGATTGTTGAACATGAAAAATATTTTTCAAAATTCACATCATTTTGACATGGTTCTTAAAGTCAGTCTGTTTGCATATCTGTGATAAATTCTGATGTATCTAAAGGTGTTATATCCTAGTGGATTCATTTGTCTCTTGTGCTACGACGCGTTTCAGGCCTCTTGCCCTTCATCAGGTATAGACAAGTTCTTAAAGTTTCTGAAAATTAAAGAGTAAAGAAATTTGCGTTTTACTAATGGTTTTACCTGAATATATATTTGTTAATTTTACTGTTGATTCCATCATCATGTAAGTAAGAGCTCTAACCTGTAGACCCAGAGGATCAAGTGTTCTTGCTTGATAGTGATAGTTAATACCAGTTTCCTAGTACAATTGATGTTCTCATATACTCAAAACCGATCTGTAAATCAATCATAGTTTATTTGCCATAAGTATGGTGGTGGATGGGAGGCTCTGTGAAAGTGCTGTGTCCCAATTCCAAGCCCGCATTTTCAGTAGTACATTAACACTTGCATTTTTGTTTAAATTTGAGCTCACCTAGCATCAGTGATGCACTTCTTTGTTGGGCTGGTCAAATCCTTTGATCGAATTCGCCTTGTATTAAGAACATTACCGATGCAACTTCCATGTGTGCTTCAAAACTGTGTAACCCATATGACTGGTTGCTGTGAAAAATACAAATCACTATTAATCTAGTATCGCTGGTCCCGCTTTTTTTCTTTCTGTGATGTTTCATCAAGCATATCCCATAGTACGTGGGATCTATTTGTCCTTTTATCCAACTATTGTTATTCAAATGTATCTCTCCACACAGACTTTGCATTCCACATGTTTTTCCGCGGTTTATATAAAGCTGGAGTTCTTGTATGCGCTCAAACTTTACATGAGCGTTAATTTTGTGCCTCTGTTGTTAACTAATCAGTGCAGGGGGACGTGTTGTGCCCGTGTCTGTTTCTGACTTTTTTCATTGTAGTTGCACAACCTGTACGCTGATTTAATCTACTGTCCAATGGGGATGTTGGTTCTCTATGAGTTTAAAGATCATGCGTTAACCATTTCCTCAATATATTATGATCTTACCTTCTTTCATTTTTCACCCTTCGTCCTCAATCCGTTCTGACAGACTTGTTTTTGATACTTCCTCTGTGGGTGCATCTTCAGTGGTTTCATTTTGTAAGAGAAAGACACCACTGGCTGCCACTTCCTCGAAAGGGGTATCCTCAATTTGTTCTGACAGACTTGTTTCTGACACTTCCTCTGTGGGTGCATCTTCAGCGGTTTCGGTTTGTAAGGGAAAGGCACCGCTGGCTGCCACTTCCTCGAAAGGGATATCCTAAATTTGTTCTGAGGGACTTGTTTCTGACACTTCCACTGTGGTGGGGGCATCTTCCAATATTTCTGACAGACTAGTACCACTACATGCTACTTCCTGTGGTGGAAAGTTCTTGGTTCTTTTGAACTGACTGGTTTTTACCACTCCCTCTATGGGGGTAGCTTCAATGATTTCTTGTGGATGGCTCCAGTGATGAACCGGGTTTAACACTTGTACCTGAAGAAGAGGCCTGGTCACCCTACTCCACTGTTCTCCCAGCAATGCCACATTTTGATGGTCTGAACTGTAAACAGATCTTCAATTTTTTGTTTTTGCCGGTCTTCCTCTTCAATCTGCTTTTTCTTCTTTTCTTGTAGTTTTTCTGCTCCTCCTTTTCTTTTTTTTTAACCCATTTCTCTTCTAAAAGATAAAATTACCTTAAGGCAATGTCAGCATTTTCAGATTTGACTGTTCCCCCCTCACCATAACCTCCCTCCCAACAAAAAAGAGAACAATATCCAGCAGCGTCTATAAAATGCTGAGTGAGTCTTACAGTAACGCAGCCCGATGGCATGGTAAATGAACTGGATGCATGCATTTTATTTCTCCTGGCCAGTGGCCTGGACATTGAATGTCTCAGAAAAAATGGAAGCCAAAAAGGAAAGCTGCATTTTTATTAAATTATGAAAAACACAAAGGGGCATGAAGCAATGGATACATATATAGCAAAGGAATTCCTACTGCATGCACACACATGAGACATTTGTGTAATTATTCTACCCTCCACCCCAGTTTGTGCCTTACAACAGGGCCTTTGAAAGTGGTGTAATCCAGGTTTTTCTTTTGCCCTTGCACCCATTAAGCCTGAATGCAAATTCACAATAATCAAACTTGGCCAGATTGAAAGAGGAGCGTAACTGGTTCTCTAACTCTAATTTGGGTGTGGAGGAATAGGATATGAGTTATGCCTGGTTACTGCTACTTATAGACTGGACTGGAGCCAAGGGTGTCCCCTGGGGGTGACAAAAGCTGTGCATAATAAAGGCTGCCAAAGTGGCAGAAGTGTGCTATGCAGGACCACCTTACACTACACTGCATTGAAGATATTCAATTACTAGTGGTTTCATACCCACAGTGATGGGCTTGCCTGGCTGGCTGTTGGTAGCTCTGCTAAAGCCTGGATGGAGTAGATACTTGAATAGTGACCTACCTGCAAAAACAAAGTAAAGATGGCGAAAACCCAATAAACACAGTATATATCATATAAATACAGTGCAGGACTTGTAAAAAAGATAGGATGAGCACTGAAGCATCACCCAATAGCTAGGGGATAAACCATAGTTAGCCTGTCACAAAGGAAGTACAGCATCCAGGACCATAAAGGCTGTGCACAAGCAGCACTAGTAGCCGGGCAAATAAATGATATCTTCCCCGGTGGTAACTGGTAACTAGCAAATGGTCTGAAATCTACCAGAGGAACAGCAATCAGTATGCTGTGCTGAAAAAACGCAACCAGAGATGGAAGTGTAATATAAATCATTGGTATGCTGTACCACTAGTCCTTTTAATTTTTACAGTGTACCTTTACTTCAAAGGCTGAAGAAGAAACGCGTCCTAGGTGCTTTCTCTTTTTCCTGAGCAAGTTATAGAATCGGCTCAGGCTGGACATTCAAGCACTGCCAGTTTCCCAAGTCACAGCTAGGCAGACACACACATAGCGTTTGTGGCTCTGCAGGTGGTTAAGGTGCCCAGGTTGCAAACTTTTAACAGTGGCAGAACCTTTCATATTCATGATGGAAACATTCCTTTCCAACTCAACGAGCTTGCAAAGCACCGCAAATCTGTGATCGTTAAACTCACTAATCAAATGTTTTGAACATCATGCATAACAACGAGTTGGAAGTTTGCGACAAGGAATCTGCATATCTATCTTCGTTTATTACACACACAACTTCTTGTATTACATGTCTTTAATCACTTAAAGTACAGTGGGGTTAGCTAGATTTTTCAGGTTGGCATTATCTTGCATTATGGGACTTATAGTTTACTACTCAGGGTGTTAAAATTAAAGCCACAATGATAGTATATTCTTTTGGTTTAACATATTGCTATAAGGATTTACATGTTGTCTGGTGGCTTTAGTATGCAATTTGTGTTTTTGTAAGTTAAATCTATAACACATTATTACTGTGTAGACTTGGAGTAGCAACAATTTGAGCCAAAGTTTGTGATCCTACCACCCCGCCCCAACCTTAACCACTGCCAGCTCTGGTCAGCACACCCACCACCACCCACACGCCTGCCCTTCTCAGTGCACTAGTGCGAGCACAACCACATGTAAGCAGTAAAACCAGCTGCTTGCACAGCCATCCAACACAAGAAGGAGACTGCAATTGCAAAGCATGTATTAACAGACTGTGTTAAACTGGGATCTCTCAACATGTGCAATTTTGAACGTTTTGTAAATGATTATAACAACATAAAGACTAAACCTTTCTGGACATATTGCCCTAAAAGTGTATCCTCTTCCCTACAAGTAGCATTATCTCGATTCTGGTTGCATATTAGTAAGCCGTTGGAAAAGCAAGTGCTCGCACATTTGACATTTGATGTGCTTTATGTGGTTCCTTGTATTTTTTCGTTTCAGTTTTAAGCAGATGAATTTGCTAATTCTTTTATTGTAATATGTAAAATTCTTTCATTCTGATTGCCTGATAATGCACTTTCTTAATTTTATTATGCAATTGTGTTTAGTAATTTTGTGAAAAGTTCAAATGGACTCAGTACAAATAAATACATAAATTCAAATGTAAATGCCATTCACAGTTCTCTGAAGTAGGCATTTCAGCATCTCTGTGGGCATCAAAATACTATTGCCAACTTCTCACCAACCTGTGGTCATTAGTAGTTCCCATAACTTCTCTGTCTAAGGCTTTCCCCCATGGAACACCCTCCCTTTTAGCCTAGGACGCAAAGCCAATTTCCAATGGCTCCAGAATGCTCTGACAACACACCTGTTTCAAATTGCATGCAGCCAGCACCTTAGGCATCCTCATCTTTACCCCCAACAACTTTGGATAATCCAGCTGTATTTCTATCTCCTGCTGGCCAAATGCCTAAAACTAAGCATTGCCCCCTGCCACCTCACTGTATTTTCTGGGCAGAGCAGTTAATTGTTAACGAGGTCAGGGGAAATTAAGGCTTTGTTTTTTGTCTCTTCTGGTAAAAGACAGGATAATATTATAGCATTGGACTCTGAAGGATTTTCCTTCCATTCCGTCAATAAGTTTACACGGTAGACTTGGGCTTTAAGACAGTGGTCGTGTTGTGAGATCTAATAATTACAGGGACCCATTTGTTCCAGTACTTTGTATGGGCCATGCAATCTGGATATTAACTTATTTTCAGAAGTAGGCAATAGTACCAGCACCTTCAGGCCTGTGAAAATGGACCTCAGCAAAACCTTTTTTTTATCATAGAAGGTCTTTTGTTGTTCCTGGGCTTTAACCATGTGAGTCTGGACTAAAGATCTGGAATAAAGATCTAACAGCCGTCATGTGCTCTGTCAATCTATTTGCAGTTTGGGGAAGTGGAATAGGGGCCTTCACTCTCTCTTGCCATGTTTCTTTCAACATATCCAGGACATCCCACGGTTCTCATCCATAAAGGTGTTCAAACTGGGAATATCCTGTTGAGGCCTGAGGGTTTTTCTGACCGCAAACAAGGTCCAGGTTATTATTTGATCCCAGTTCTTACCATCCTGCTCACCTAACTTTCGGAGAATGGTTTGAAGGGTCTTATTAAATCTTTCCACCAGGCCATCTGTCTGGGGATGATACACAGATGTTCTGAAGATCGTGATGTGCAACATTTCTTTAACTTCACCCATAAGCTTGCTCATGAAAGTAGAGCCCTGGTCAGTCAATATCATTTTTGGAAACCCTACTAGAGGGAAGAAAGTGAGCAGGTGTTTCAGGATTTGTTGTGTTTCGTTGGCCCTCAGAAGGAGAGCCTCTGGATATCGTGTAGCATAATCTACAATGAACTGAATGTAATAATTCTCCAATTTGGAAGTTTGCAGGGGCCCTACAATGTCCATACCAATCTGGGGAAATGGAACCTCAATTATGGGTAACAGATTTAAAGGAACTGGTGGTGGTATGTGGGTTCTAGTTTTCTGTGAGATTACAAATGCTTTAATTACATTTTTTATATCAGCGTGGATTCTGGGCCAGTAAAACTTGTTCGTTGTATTTGTCTGATTTCTGGACTGTCCCAGACGGCACCTCCTCAGATGTGAATGGGCTATCTTTAGGACCACCTGCTTCTGACTTTTAGGGACCACCAACTGTGTTTTTACCAGACCCTCTGAAGTGGTGGCTCCTCTACAAAGAGGTACATGTTTCAAAAAGAAAAAGGATCCTCCTTTCTAACGACCCTGTGGCTCTGATATTACTTGCAGAAATGCTTCAGCTAATAAGGGGTAATTTCTTTGGGCAAAGGCTAAGTCTGGAAATGTCTCAGGCTCTTCCTCTTTAGTTTTTCTAGGTTTAGGGTTGGGAGATTCCTCTATCTGTACTTTCCTTTCCAGATTCTTCCTTAAGCCTAGGTAACACTGCTTTCTCAAACACTCCTTGAGCAATATTATCCCCTTGTTGGAATGGGTCCTTCCATGATTTTGTAACAATACCTTAACATCACCTCTAAAGTCTGGGTCTATTACTTTTGCTAATACATCAATACCAAATCTCCATGCCAGCCCTGATTTGAGTGCTAGTCTAATGTTTGTATCGGGGGATGGAATTAGTATCAAATCAGTTGGTATCAGTCTTCTTTCACCTGGAGGAATTGTTTCATCCCTACTGCTACAGACATCAAACAGAATGGAGCCATTAGTAGCTACTGAAGTGTCTGATGATTAGGCACTTAGCTTTTCAAATCTTAGGGTGCCCCAAATTGTATCGGTTGAGCAACATCTCACGCAGGACACCATTTGTGAAGGCATCATGAAGCAAGACTCCGTGAACAGATTCAAAGTTCAAACAGAAATCATTTATTAACTGAAATGTCAGGATGGTAAAGGCTTAACTTAACTCTATGCTAAGGTGTAATTTCCCTACCTGAACAAAACTAAGGAAAGTCTGAGTCAAAGAGTTCAATTTAAAAGTCTGTGTCTGTCCAAAGCCTATCCTTGCCCCCACAACTAAAGCTAAACAATGTGTTAGGGATATCAATAATACAAGAAATTGTGATTAACACAATGTTCTGAGCTTCTTCCAGCTCTTCGTTTCCTCTTCTGCTCCCCTTCCCCAAGTTCAAGAAAGTTCCCCAAACGTCTCAAGATTACCTTTCTCAGGTTTCCAGTAATACAGTTCCACAGAATCCTTGGGGGTTCCCTTCCCCAAGTTCAAGGCAACACAGTTCAAAAGAAAAAGGGTCTTCAGGCTACGTTCCTCAAGACAGCAACTCATCAAGTGTCAGGGTTCCCTTCCCCAAGACTTCAACATAGCAACTTGCACTTGTCTCCAGTTTTCAAAGTTCAACACAACTCCAGGTCAACTTGACCCTCCTTCTGGCTTTCATCAACAGTTTACTTACAGTTCTCCTGGTTGGTGTGTTTCACCATGTCTTTGGTTTTCACAATTTAGGGCTCCATGGTCTAGGTGCAGTTGTCAGACCACACGGTCCACCCATCACAGGTTGCGCAACCAGGAACCCTAGGCTCTTCAGACCACCAGTTTCGTGTGAGCATTGAGGCCACGTCTCAGTGACTTCAGTGTACCTCTTACATTCCCTATTGGCCAGCTGGGATCTGGAAGCCACCGACCCGGGACCGGCAGTCTTCAGCCGGCACCCCCTGCTCAAAGGCCCACTTCTAAGGCCCTGTCTGCTTTCCTGTCTGCTGGCAGGCCGCTACATGGGACTTCTGAACTGGACTACTGGACTACCGTGACTCTCTTACCTCATTCTCCTTGGGTTAGCTCCCAACCTCATGATTGCCCTTTTCTACCTTCCTGGCTCCCTTATCCACTTCTCTGCTTGTACTCTCAGCTCTCCCTGTTGTTCACTCAAATGAAGTCATTTCTGTACTCACCTTTAACATCTGTCTCCCACTTCTTCACCATAACTACAGCACCATACATTTAACTTGAAAGTCAAACTTGGGTGTATTCTGCATTTAACTTGAAAGTCAAACCTGGGTGTATTCTGCATTTAACTTGAAAGTCAAACCTGGGTGTATTCTGCATTTAACTTGAAAGTCAAACTTGGGTGTGTTCTGCATTTTATTTTGGCTAGAGTGTAAACTGCTAGCCCAGTGACTGTTCCATACCGCTGTACTTGCTTTCTCCTCCCTCTGCCCCCTCCCTCTCTCTTCCATGGCTCTTTCTGTTTCTCCCATCTATTCCAACTGCTTCTCTATTAACTATCCTTCCCTTCTCACTAGGTCTGGAAAGAAGAAGTTTAAAAAGGACATCCTGGCCTCCAACCCAGGTCTGCTTATCGCTGATATCTATTTTAGCGCCTCTTCCAGGCAGACCCTCACTGACATCCTCTTTGTTGTTCCTTCGTCAGATCTATCGACCGGTATCCGGTGATTCCATCGAATACAATGCATCGAATGCAAAAGCCTCAAAAAAAGCATTTTTTTTGTGGGTAAAGGTTTTTTTTATTAAAATGGGGTTTAAGGGGTACAAAAAACAGGGGTTGGGGGATCCCCCCATCAAATAAATACATTGTTTGATGCATTTCCTTTGTGGCTTTTGCATTCAATGCTTTTGCATCCGATGCTATCACTATAAACCCTATGGACCCTGTATATGATCTCTGCCCTGTCTCCTCCTCCCCTATTAATGGTGGCACTCACTGGGAAGTCCTCATGGATTCCTTCGACTCCTCCAAAGTTATCCTAAATGTCTACCTAAATGGCACTGTCATGGTCCAAGGTCCTCAGGCCAATCTCCTCCTCTTCGGTAGGTGGTGGCCCCGCCTCATCAACTTCCTTTCATCCCCAGCTGTCCCCTCCTCTCATCCCTTACCTTGCCCACTCTTTCCTCCTTCTCTACCACACCTCAGGCTACCTCCACACCTCCGCATGGCGTTCCTCTGATTTGTACCCCTCGCGGAAGGTCTTTAAGGCTGGCAACCTTCTTCATCTTGCCACTCTCAACTCCCGCTCTGCGGTCAAACACTCGTCTGACATCTGCCACCTCCTTGAAGAACTGGACCTTGATGTCCTCTGTCTTACAGAGACATGGTTCACGGCCAGCTCTGTCACAAGCTTTGAAACTCTCCTCCCTGATGGCTACAAGATCTTCTCTGCACCCAGATCCAGCCGTTACAGAAAAGAGTGCCACTATATCGCGGCAGTGGTCTGCCCCTGGGGTGAAATACCAGTAGGGGGCCAGAGAAACTAATATTCACAACGAGAAAGAGTACTGGTACGTCAAGGATTGGCCCATGTGAGGTGTAAATAAATTAGAACCATTCACCCGGTCCAAACCTATGTAACCACATGGGTTATAAGTGCTACATGTAATTGTATATATCCAAACACTACTCCAAAGAAAACATTAGAGATTGTTAAAATTGAAACGAAACTTTATATCAAAAGATTGTGCATATGGTGAAACCAGATATCACATCTCATGCTGAAACACAATTAACACATTCAAAAAATGTAATATGAAATCCTTCAAAACATGTATAGAAAACAATGCATGAAAATAACATGAAAAAGCATAAAGAAAACAAAGCAAATCTAAACATCAACTAAAAATAGTTTATCACTTTAGTACTCAGTTTGTCCTATTTAAACCACAACAAAGAATAAAGTTGCTCTGAAAATCAATTACGATGTTTCTGACTGTGTTGTTGCTGTAAATTGAAAGGTTGAGAGAATGACAAATACTATTTTAAATGTATAGTCATATTCAATTAAAGTAAAATCCCAAAGTAGAGATTATTGTGCATTGGGATTGGGTCTGCCAACGCATGAGGGGGAACAAAAAGTGAAAGGAGCTTCAGAAAGAAGTATCCTTGCCACTTGGTGGGCGATGACACAAAGAATGTGAGGTCCAAACTGGATGAAATATTCTGTAGAGGAGCTCCAATCCCCTCTGAGCAGCAATGCGTTTCGGCGGAAAGAGACAAGTGGAGAAATACTCTTCACAACTGAGGAAAGTACTCCGCCTTCATCAGGGCAGTAGATAGCAGGACCCTGTGTTATGGAAGAGGAGGAAGAACGGATCAAAGAAAAGAAGATAAATGATAAAAGGGGTAAAAATATGGAGTTAACAAGGAATAAGGAATGGTCTTTACAAAGACATTTTCATGTAGACAAGGTGCAATCGTCTAGGTGCAGATCAAGGAACATGGTCATGTCTACGGACTGTCTCAAAGCCACGTCTAAATATCCATAGGGGTAGGGGATCCTCTGATGCAATACCGGTGGGTCCCCCCCCTGGGAATAAAGGATAATGGCATGGGGTCCCCTTAGAAAGTATAACGCATGGGTCCCAGTCCACCCCCCACGGGTCCAAAAACCACAAGCGAGGTGAGGGAGGCAGAGAGAGCGTGATGAGCTGTAAACCTCTTACCTCTAAAAGTAATGGAGAATGGAACCTCTAGCGGTTGGGCAGTTACGGGTGCATGTGAGAAATGTGCTTGTTCACATGTGGTGAGACCAGAGGGAGCTGAAATGCTCGTGTATCACAGATATCGTCATCACCAGACAAAATAAAGGATGCCTGGAACCTAGGAGAAATATATGATCATTTGAATGTCAAGGAAGTGTAATGGGTTGTATAAAACCATGTAATGTGGCCATGTGCGGCACAGTAACGTGAGCGAGGGAGCAGGATAACAAAAAGGTTACCTGCAATAAGTCCTCTCTGAGTCAATAGGAAAAGAAGCTGCCTAGGCAAGTGGTGGGAAGTCTGTATCCTGTACGGTATCAGCTGTAGGTTGTGAAATCATCAAACTGACCGTCCCCACTGTGGTGTTCCAAATGGTGACTCTGCAGAAAAGCAGACAGTAACCCGAAAAAGAAATGAGTTACGGACGTAGATGTACCCGTGTGAAGGTCTGACATTATATATGGTCGGCCGTTAGGAAAAAATCAGCCACGGAGGTAAGGGGATCTATAAATTGGTACCTGAGGGTTATGAGAATGAAGCTCCGTAGCCTGTGAACCAAGGGAGAGAGAGAGGAGTCAGCTTGTCAGCTGTAATTGTACCGCGCTGAGACCTCCGCTGTAAGTGAAGGCGAGAATGCAGAAGAAAAAGGGTTGGTTGCTGAGGCAACAACGTGACGCGTAGGGGTTGGGCGCGTAGAATGGTGCCCGTTGCATACGAGGCAACCAATAAAGTGCGTCCAAGTCAGCAATGACAGGTTGTTGTGTGTTCCAACTGGCAAATGGTGGCAAGGTGGAATAGGAGTCGAAAGGCACGTAGCAGTGCCGGTCCTAGATAAATGTTAGCAAACCCATGAAACGGGTGATAGAACGCCTGGCAGAGCCACCGGCTGCTTGAGGCGCGGCCAGAGAAATCTAACGGAAAAGAGAGGCCCTGGCCCAAAGAAGAGGGGCTCGGAATGCCATGGGATAACTGAGTCCCGTAAGAAAATCCAGCAGTTCACATGAGACCGGGAATAGGCTGGAAAATTAGGAAAAAGAAGGTAAAGCCCACAGCGTCAGTGGGTGTGCCTTAGGCTGTCCTCTGGGAAGTATACATCGCCAGGTGGGTAACTGAAGTAGTAAGTATTGAAGTGCTCTGTGATTGCATCAAAAGCTGTAAATGTAAATTGTTGTGCAAACCTGGACAGACCACAATGAGTAAGGCTCTAATGCGAGGGGATACCCGAGCCCCGTGAGAAAATCCAGCGGTTCACATGAGACCAGGAAATGGCTGGGGAAGTAGGAAAGGAAGGTAAGGAACACAGCGCCCTGTCAGTAGTTGTGCCTGGTAGGCTGTCGTCTGGGAAGTATGTATCGCCCGGTGGGTGACTGAAGTGGTAAGTGTTGAAAGGCTCTATGGTGGCATCATAAGCTGCAAATGTAAATTGCTGTGCAAGCCTGGAAAAATGAGGATAGCCTGGATAAGCCCTGGAATAGCTACAAATATAAATTGATGTGCAGGCCTAGAAAAACCAAAATAAGTAAGGCTCTATTGTGTCCCGACTGGGTCCCCAGAGTGGTTTGTGATGCGAACACCCGCAAAGAGAGGTGAGATAGGTAGGGAATATGTTCGGGCAGGGGATTGCAAGGACCCTAATCTGTGAATGATAGGGGTCCCTAGTGTAAAAGGGTGCAATGAGGTGCGTGGATCAGGGGGCTCAAGATGTGCAGGCCTTATGCCACACATGTGAAATCAGTTTTAAGAGGGGGACTGTTTGTTGAGTCCGTTTTCCAAGGAGTCAAGTCTGTAGACCCATCTCTTTTCCAGCTCAAGGAGTCTATTTTGTATATTCTGGCCTGTTTGGATCCTGTCAAGGACCCACCAAAGAATGTCATCCGGGGTGTGATGATTAGCCAAAAAATGTGAGACCAACGGAGAGGTAATGTTCTTACACCGGATCCTGGAGCGATGCTCTGAGATCCGGGTACCTACACTGAGCATGGTTTGTCCCCTATATCGAAGGCCGCATGGGCATTCAATGCAGTATATAACTTGGCTACTCTTGCAATTGGATTGGTTGTTTAAGACCCATTGTCTGTCGCCAATGTTAAACGTTTGTATTTTCCAAAGACCTGTGCGTGGTGGAACTCGGGTAAATGAGGAGTGAACCAGATATTTCCTAATGTTCTTCACTCTTTTGAAGGCGAATCTGGGTATAGGTTCATCAATAAATTGTAGTCTGACTATGGGCCAGTATTTTCCGATCACTTTTTTAAAATCAAAAGTATTTGGACCATGTGTAATCACACACGTTAGTCTTTCTTCTTTGTGTATGTCTGATTCTGACCTAGGTGTTAAAAGTGAGTCCCTGTTGGGAAATCTGGCCCTCTTGGTTGCGGTGTTGACCAGTCTTTTGGGATATCCGCGTATGTGCAGTCGTGTACCAAGTGCTTTGGCGTTCTCATAGAAATCATTCAGAGAGGTGCAGTTCCTTCTAATCCTCAAAAGTTGGCCATATGGAAGGTTTTGTTTAATATGTTGTGGATGGTCACTTTGATAATGTAGGAGTGTGTTGCGATCTGTGGTTTTCCTGAAAAGGTTGCAGGCGAGTTTGTTGTCAAGACATGAGATCTCTAGGTCCAAGAAATGTATCTGTGCAGTGCTATATTCCATTGTAAATTGAATATTGTTATTGCACGCATTCAGCCATTCCAGAAACTGTTGAAGGGATGTATCATCCCCTGTCCAGATGAAAATAATATCGTCAATATAACGATGCCAGTGGGAAATATTAGCGTTCCACTGTTTAATTTGACTGTAAACATACTGTTCCTCAAATGAGGCCATAAATAGAATTGCTAAACTGGGTGCAAACATTGCACCCATTGCCGTGCCTTTGACTTGTAAATAAAATTGGTTGTCAAAGGTGAAGAAATTCTTGCTTAGGGCAAAGGTCACCAATTCGATAATGAATTCTGGCGGTACGCGGTATGATCCTCGTTGGGCATATTCTCGAGTCAAGTGCTCATATATACAGTCTATCGCTGCATCCTGTGGTATAGAGGTATATAATGCCTTGATATCCAATGTTACTAGAAGTTGTTGTGAACAATTGAACGGCAGCCGTCCTGGAGGGGGTGTAGCCTTGATCTTTCCTGAGTGGATGTCTGCCACTATAATTCCCACTCAGATTTACTCCTCTTTTGAATGCCTTGTCTGCAGGCTCTCTCCCTCTCCTAGCCACTATCTTACTGTCAGTGGTCAAAGTGAGCGGGAGCAGTCTGGAGCGGTGCTCCTATACTTTTTTAAATTTACCTTTTACAGCTCCTATACTTTTATTTTAAAAAGGAACCGTTCAGGAATGGTTTCGTTTTAAAATAAAAGTGTAGGAAGAAGTTGAAACTTGCACTTTCAGTGCAGCGCACTGAACGTTCCCTTAAACAGCAGGTGCAAGTGTTTGGGTGTGTGTATTGTGTGTTGGAGGGGACGTGGTGATGGGGTTTGTGGGGAGTGGGTGCAGGCCATCAGGGAACATAGTTCCACTACTTCTTTTCGTACACTTCGACCACTGCTTACTGTTGCTACTCTCTACCAACCCCCTGGTCAAATCACCTCTTTTCTCTCAGAGCCGGCGGATCTCTCCTCCTCCCTCCTTTCCTCTACCACTCAACTCCTACTCCTAGGTGACCTCAACATCCACCTCGACTCTCCCTGTTCCTCCTCTGCGCTCTTTCGTGACCTCTGCGATTCCCTCTCCCTCTCTATCCTCCCCTCTGGCCTGACTCACTCTGCAGGACACACACTTGATGTCTTGATCTCCTCTGGCCTCCCCCTCTCTATCCCTCTGACCACTCCTCTCTCCTGTAGTGACCACTGCCTCCTCTCCTCTCATCTCTCCCTTTCTTCCCCCCAAGCCAAGCCTACCCCAACATTGCAACCTACCTTCTCGGACACCCGGCCCATGAAGCGTGTGTGATTTGAGGCTTTCGCTGCCACCTTCTCTACCCCCTTCTCCCTCTGACTGACTCACACCCTAACACAGCGCTGTCCCTTCTCTACTCTTCTATTTCTGATACTCTTGATGTCCTTGCCCCTGTCATGAGGATCCGCTTGAAGCCCAAAGCCAAGTGCACTTCCTGGTATGACTCCGACCTAGCTACACTTAACGCAAGTGTAGGGCAGCTGAGATGAAATGGAGGGCTTCATGTTTATCCTCTTAAAAACTAGCCTATCGTGCACTCCAAAGGCAATACCGACTCTCAGACCGCACCAAGAAGAGAGTCCACATTCAAGCCTGTGTCTCTGCGGCATCTAACAACTTGGCCGAACTCTTTAAAATCTCCAAATAGCTGGCCAAACCTGCTGCAGTCTCTACCCCTCCTCTTGCCTCCCAGGCTCTCTGCATTGCCCTTGCCTCTCACTTTATCTCAAAAACCCAGGTCATCCTGTCCAACCCCTCCTCCATTCCCTCTCGTCTCCCCTCTCTGTCTGTGCTTGCTGACCCTCGTTCAGCCACTCCCCAACCCTCCTTCTTGTCCTTTCCTCTTTTCTCCCCTGATGAGGTTGCTATACAAGTTCGATCTATGAAAGCCTCATCAATACAGGCTCATCCCTGTTCCTCTAAAACCATCAAGGACCACATTGATACCCTCCCCACAGCCCTTGCCGATTTGTGCAACCACTCCTTTGCCTCAGGATCCTTCCCCTCCCCTCTGAAGCACTCCCTTGTGCATCCTCTTCTCAAGAAACCCACAGCTGTTCCTTCCTGTCTGGCCAACTATCGCCCAATTGCCATTACTCCCTTTCTGGGCAAACTCCTTGAGAAGCTGGCCATCTCTCAGCTTAACCTTCATTCCGATTCTATTGGCTGTTTCCATGACCACCAGTCTGGCTTCAGAGCTGGCAGAAGCACGGAAACTGCTCTCCTGAACATCTGTGAGGATCTGCTCTCCAACCTGGACTCTTAACATTCCCTCTGTCCTCATCCTACTCAATCTCTCTTTTGCCTTTGACAAAGTCAACCATACCAACCTGCTCAACCGTCTCTGTGATAACCTGGGTATCACTGATCAGGCTCTGGCCTGGCTGACCTCTTTCCTCTCTGATCGACCCTCCCAGGTCCAACTTGGATCCTTCCTATCATCGATCTTCCTCTCTACCTGTGGCGTTCCCCAGGGGTCTAACCGATCGCCCTGGCTTTTCAACCAATACCTGGCAACTCTCGCCCACAGCATTGCCATTTTCTGCTCAAATTTCCAGTGCTACACGACGACACTCAACTCATTTTCAGGCTGCCCTCGGATAATCCTCTCTCTCTCTCATCTCTGATTGCCTAATTGCCATTCAAGATTGGTGTGCCGCCAACGATCTTTGTCTGAATGCCAGCAAGACAGAGATCCTCCTCATCAGCACACCATCACCATCCTTTCCCTTCACTCTCTGGCAGACCTCCTTTGGTCACCCTCCTATCTCAGGGTCATCTTTGATTCCACACTTTCCTTCTCCGCCCACATCTCTGATGTCTCTAATAAGTCAAACTTCGTATTGCACCTCCTCAGAGGTACTCTGCCTTTACTCCCCTTCCCCCAGAAGCTCACTGTCTTCCAAGCTCTGGTTCTCTCTAGGTTGGACTATTGTAACAGCCTCTTTCTAAATCTACCTGCCTCTACTCTCTGCCCTCTGCAAATAATCTAGAACAGGACTGCAAGACTTGTTCTTGGCCTCAAGCCCTGGGATGGTATCTCTCCAGCTCTGAAATCTCTCCATTGGCTCCCAGTGGATGCAAGGATTAAATTCAAAACCCTCTGCATTGTCCACAAGGCTTTTTGGGGCCTGAGTCCAAAATAACTTCAGCTATCCCTCTGCAAATACCTCCCCTCTCGAGCTCTTCGCTCCTCTACCTCTAACTCCCTCAGGGTCAGTCGTTTTTCAAAGAAACAAACTGGGGTAGATCTCTGTCTTCGGCTCGGGCCTCCCTCTGGAACGGCCTCCCTGCCATTCTAAAACTTGAGGAGAACCAGCTACGGTTCCGGAAGCACCTCAAGACCTTCGTATTTGCTTCTGCCTTTGCCCCCCCATCTCCCCTGCTGATCTGTTCTCTCTCTGCACTGTGCACCTGGCCATCCCCTGTCCTCCGGGCCCAGGTACCTGCTCAACCTGCCACCCCCCGACACTACCTCCGGGCCACCCCTTGCACTGGGGTCTGTATCTGTACCCATACAGTCCCCCCCTATTTTCTTCCTGCACTTATCAGACCTACTCTGTCTGCTGTCTTAAACCCAGCACTTGCCACTTGCTGGCTGCACTACCACTGTTTGTTACCTTTATTATTTATAAATGTACTATTATTATTTATCTGTTTCTCCTTGCTCCGCCCTCTCCATTTCTCCCCCCTTCCATGCACTTTTCCCCTCCCCAACTCCCACGCACTTGCACTTTCTCAATGTCACTGGGCCTAGTAAGATCATTGTTTTGTTCTCCCCTGTTCCCCTTCCCTTGTAGCGCTCTGAAACACCTTTGTATGAGTGCGATAGAAATAAAATTTCAATATCACTATCACACAGGTTCTTCTGCATTTGTCCGGTGTGCCAATTCACATTCACTTAGCTTCTCTTTGTCAGCGTGCTGGCTTTACGTGCAGCTTCACACTCCCCTGTCTTTTCCTGATCTTCGTGGCTTTGCCATAATGTATTGCATGTCTTATGCCAATCATTGGCCTTGCCACATTGCATCCATTCATATAGTTCACTTTGTAGTGGTCTTATTAGTGTCCCACCTTTCTGTCACACTCTTTCACACTTGCGGTCTTTTCTGTAAATTATTTTCAGATCAGCAATTTCCCTTTTGACTTTCATCAGCTCACAGCTTTGTCCACAAATGTTTCACTCAACTCGGTATTCAATGTACGTGATTTAGCATTGCTACAAGTTTTCATTCAGTTTGGGATTCAATATGCTTAATTTAACTTTGCTTCAAGTTTCATTCAGTTCGGTAATCAATTTTGCTTCATATGGCACTGTGTTACTCACGCATAGCCCATAGGAGAGCCCTGGCTTCGGGTGCCATTCCCTTACACTCACCCGTCCTCTGCGTTCCTCTCCGCCAGCTCCACTGCTTCTTCTCTGCTTTGCAGGCTGGTGGGCTGGCCTCTGCAAGCCCGGCTCACACTCCGGTTGCCTTCCAGCACACGCCAGTAGCTCTGCCCCTCTGCCACGGATGCAGACGGCATCCTTTCGTCTTTCTTCCTTTACCCGCATCTCTGGCTGTTTTCTCCTGATCATGAGGCTCCCACACCCGTGGAAGTCTAACACTCACCTTGCTCTGGGCTCCACAGGTCTGCTGGGACTTCTGCCGGCGTCCTGGCTTCCTCTCAAGTCCCACCACGGCTGCCTCCTCATGGAAAGGTCCCCTGCTGGTCCCTGGTACACAGGCCTCCCTGTTGCTCGTTCTGCTGCTCCTTTGGTCTCCCTTTATAAACCTGCAACCACTTGACAGGTTGCAGGTGTGGGCTCTCAATTGGGCTTGCCTGACTATAGTTAAAGGGTCATGACTGACCTTCAAAGTACTCTGCAGGCATCTTCTTCGTCCCAGAACTGTCAGAGGTCAAATGTAAGGAAATGAGGGGAGAGGTTTTACAGTAGCCCATAAAGGACAGGTGGAGGGTTAGGTTGGTCTTCAATAGGGAAAGGAGGATACCATGTCTCGCCTGCAAGCACCCCACTCCCAATCCCCAAGGACCCTCTACCCAGGTGATCCTCCCTCGCTTCTCCACCCCCAGGATCAGTATCCAAAAGCGATGGCCTTTCCCTGGCCACCAGACAAGAGGATCCTGGGGGAGAAGAAGTGAAGATGCCCTCAGGTTTCTCACAGCGTTTACTCGCTGGCTTCCGTCTGTGGCCAGGGCTTTAGAACGCCACTAACTGGCTCAACCGTACCACCAGGAGCTCTGCTGTGCTTCTCGGTGCTCCCACAGTCCTTCGGGTATGCTTGCTGTACTTCTCTTTCTCTGCTGCCATGCTGGTGTATGTAACTCGTGTTTGCCAGCCCCTGTATGCAAGTGCCCGTCTTCTCTGCGGTTCTCTCTCGTATTATCTCGCTGAATGATGCAGTTGCCATTTTTAAATTTGTGTTTTTTGTAAGTTAACTCTATAAGACATTGGGCCTCATTACGACCCAGGCGGTAAGTTACCGCCTGGGCCGTCACTTTACCACCATGGCGTAAACTACGTTTACGCCATGGTGGTTGGCGGACTTACCGCCCCATTCCGACCTTGGCGGGGCGGTAAGTCCCCAATCCCCATTTACCCTTCCCCATTCCCATTTTTGCCCCATAGGGCATAATGGGAGTGGGGAAGGCGTTAATTACGCCACCGTAAATTACGGTGGCGTAATTAACTCCATGGTCCCTTAGCGCCATGGATTTTAACACCCGCTAAAAGCGGGTGTTAAAACCTCCATGGCGCTAAGGGACCTCGTAATTGGCGGTAAGGGGTCGGCGCAGCTAACGCTGGCGTAAACCCCTTACCGCCAGGGTCGTAATGAGGCCCATTGTTACTGTGTAGACTTGGAATAGCAAAGGATTGAGCCAAAGTTTGTGATCCTACATCCCCAACCCCAATCTTCAACCACTGCCAGCTCTGGTCAACACACCCACCACCACTCACACTGCCTGCCCTTCTCAGTGCATTAGTGCGAGCACAACCACATGTAAGCAGTAAAACCAGCTGCTTGCACAGCCATCCTACACAAGAAGGAGGCTGCAATTGCAAAGCATGTACCCACAGACTGTGTTAAACTGGGATCTCTCTACATGTGCAATTTTGAAAGTTTTGTAAATGATTATAACAACATAAAGACTAGCTCTAATAGTGTATCCTCTCAAGTAGCATTGTATCGATTCTGGTTGCATATTAGTAAGCCGTTGGAAAAGCAAGTGCTCGCACATTTGACATTTGATGTGCTTTATGTGGTTCCCTTGTATTTTTTCATTTCAGTTTTAGGCAGATGCATTTGCTAATTCTTTTATTGTAATATGTTAATTCTTTCATTCTGATTGTTTGATAATTCGTTTTCTTAATTTTATTATGCAATGGTGTTTAGTAATTTTGTGAAATGTTCAAATGAACGCAAAACAAATAAATACATAAAATCCAAATGTAAATGCCATTCACTGTTCTCTGAAGTAGGCATTTGAGCATCTCTGTGGGCATCACAATACTATTGCCAAATTCTCACCAACCAGTGGTCGTTAATAGTTCCCCTAACTTCTCTGTGCAAGGCTTTCCCCCATGGAACGCCCCCCAGCCCCTTTTAAGCTAGGACGCAAAGCCAATTTCCTACGGCTCTAGAATACTCGGACAATACACATGTTTCAAATTGCATGCAGACAAGCACCTTAGGCGTCCTCTTATTTCCCCCAACGACTTTGGCTAATCCATCTGTATTTGTATGTCCTGCTGGCCAAATTCCTAAAACCAAGCTTTGCCCCCTGCCACCTCACTGTATTATCTGGACAGGGCAGCTAGAGGACTAGTTCAGGTGACAGATGACAGGGGTAGAGGACAAGGTTTCATTGGAGTGATAGGCAAGAGGGTGCCACAGAAGTGTGTTATAACTCCCAGTAATGCACCATAACATGGTATCATGGTACCCCCGTTACATAAAAAAAACAGTGCAGCTGTTACACATGGCACCATACCCTCAGTAGTTACCCAAGTCATCAGATCCCTAGTAACACGTGCCTTCATAGCCCCTGATGCGCATGGCATCAGAACCCCGTTACACATGCCATCATAGTGAATCTAACCTTTGTTCCAAGTGATATCAGAACCACTGTCTCTTATGACATCAGATCCCCTGTTAGACATGCCACCGTAGCCTCGGTTACATATGCCATCGGGCCCCCTGTGCATATAACATCAGATATTATTTCCATATGGCATCAGATCCCTTGCTAAACATAGCATTCTACCCTTGGAATACAGGACATCAGAGTACCTACTACAAAAGGCATCAGAGCTCCTGTTTCACATGCCATTCTGTGCCATACATATGCCATCATAGCTCCATTTACATATCGTATCAGAACCCCAGTTACACAGGCCATTATTTGTATCCTAGCCTCCGGTACACATGGTACCAGAACTGTTGCTCATGGCTTCAGAGCCCCTGGTACACGTGGCATTCTACACATGGTTACACAGGACATCAGAGTCACTACTACACAGGACATCAGAGTCACTGTTATGCAGAGCATTCTAGCTTCTGTTACATGTGCCATCATAGCTCTTTGTACACATCACATCAAAACCCCTGTTACACATGCCATCATAGTCATCCTACCCTATGTTACACATGGTACCAGAACTCCTGTTTCTCATGGCATCAGAGCCTTTGATGCACATGGCATCCTAGCTTCTGTTACACATGAAATCAGAGCATGTGTTACACATGGCATCCCAGCCACGGCTGCGCATGGCATCAGAGCCCATGTTACACATGGCATTCTAGCCACAGTTGCACATGGCATCAGAGCAGCTGTACACATGACCTCAGAGTCCATGTTAACATGGCATCCTTGTTTTGGTTACTTATGAAAACATGTGAAACTCGACAGAGCCCACAAATCTTATTTGACTGTATGGACTAAAAAATTAGTTTGATTTTTTTTTTGTTGAACCTAGGTATTTCGCCAATCAGCGCAATTTATTTGCAGCAATAAAAGCTGGCAAACTTTTTTGTTGTGTTTGTGGCCTCAGCACTTGCAGATGGTGCCTGCAGGGGAAGCACCCATCTCATACTCCCCTTTCACGTCTAGAATCCCACATGGCCCAATTCTATGCCCAATTAGCATTTACCTCCCAAAGATGAAACAATAAGAGGACGTGCTGGATAGGAAGAGAGAAACGGGTGCATGAACCACCCCAGCTACGGGCTTGGCAAGCCCCTATATGAGCATAGAGTAGGGTTTCAGGACACAGCGCCTTGCAGGCGTGCTGCCTACATGGGGAAGGTGAGGGGCAGCTCATGCTGGTGAGATCGACACCCTCCACACTGGAACCTGTGCCCCGGGTCCACGGGCAGGGTCTAGCTGGAGAAGTGGGGACATATGTCAGCTGTTATAGTGCACATGGCTGTAAGCTGTAGTTGTCCTTCCCGGACGGCTGTGCCAATCCAGCTGGGGCATTACCTGTCAAGGGCTTCCCCGATGGAAGACCGACCTCTTTTGGGAGACTGGTACAGAATAAGAAGTGTGAGCTGCCATCCTCAGCTCGAAATCACCCCTGCAGCAGACGACACCTGGGCCTTTAAAGGGCTGATTTGTTTCTGCTCTTGGTACATATTATATAAAGGTACCATTTTTGTTTTTAAAATGTATTAGGTTTTAACTGTAAAAACAATTCCTGTTACTGATATGATAGGTTACAGGTTATTTATAATACCCAGAGGTTTATAAGCGCAGACCCGGGGATCGAACCTATGTTACTCCGTGTTGTTTTGCCTCCACGTTGCTGCTGAGCTATACTCTCCGTGATCGATTATAAAGAAATAGCTTTACAATTGATCGGACTTAGATTTTGAGAGACTGCGTTTCAGATCGATGTGCCAAGCCCAGTTTACCAAGTCTTGCTGCACCTAAATAATTAGTCGAGTCATATGCCCCTTAGTAACCAATATTCAGGTTCTGTTTCATAGATTGCAAACTTACACATCCCATTAGTGGCTAGGAACCTCCAGTTTCAAACAACAACTGCTCCCTGACTTCCTTAATGCCAGGAGACATCAAGGCCTGGGAATGTTTTAACTATTTTGGGAAGAGCCATTGGCCTTCATTACGAGTTTCATGGCAAAATACCAAAATTACCTGCATGCCTCTGCTACCAAGTCCGTTAAACACTGCTGCCGGAATCAACATTTGTTTTCCGAGTCAGTGTGCCCAGAGAAAACGGCATGCCGGTAACGGTAGCACCGGCATACCGTGAACGCCCTCCAAACCCCACATAGCGGCACCCCTGACGCCGCAGACACCGACTTCGCCATTGATGAACCCGGAACAGCCGGTACCGGTAATACCAGCACCGGAAGCAACGTCATCGCGCCGGAACGGGAAATGCTCTGGCGGCCATCTTTAAAAACACAATCCGACAGGAGTGGAACAGAGCTGCAGAGTACCAAACGCCCATAGAAGACCATGTCAGGCACACGAGGGACCATTCATCGCAGAAAACCACGGTTCAGCGAACCCGAACGAAATATGCTTGCGGACACTCTTGTCGAGAATGCTGATGAAGTGTTTGGAGGAGACTTGCGCAAGCCAGCCCAGATCAGGAAAAAGGCCATATGGACCAAAGTGGCCCTCAAAGTTAAAGACTGCAGAAAAAGGTGGGATGATTTGCGGCTCCGCGTAAGGAACATCCTTGCAGCAGAGCGCAGCCAGGGGCAGGCCACAGGAGGCAGCCCACATTCACCCTTGAAAATGCAGCCATGGGAGGTAAGATGTGTGTCAATAATCAACATGGACAGCATTGAGGGGGTCGGAGATGCGGAGCATGGACCATCAACATCTGGAGATGCCGGTGAGTGACCATGACCAACATCCCAAAACCCAGATATGTGACCCCAATGTCAATTGTGCTTTCCGTGTGACAAGTCAGTGCCACCAGATATCTGCGCCCTGCCACACACCAACTACACCATTGCACGTAAACATGCCCCTACCAGGAAGACTGGCAACAAACCCTACAGACACACTCCACATGTCCCCTGCAATGCACACAGAACCACCATCAGCATGCGCAGACATACATCACTGACCACAACATGCCCCCTGCACCATACCAACACATGGTCCAATTGACCTCAGTCCAAGACGCATGCATCATTGCCACCCGTCACCAACATGCCACCCCCCCTTTCCCCTTCCCGCAGTCACAACATCATTGCCTCTACGTACACTAGCATACCACATCCCCATCACAGGCAGACTACACATGTCCATGAGCCATGGGCGCATGGACACGCCACCCATGCCAGTACACACCAGTACCACACCCAACATGCATAGCTCAATCCATGGCCACACAGCATAATGTCCCAGCACAGCTCCACCCCCACTCATGTGTGCATCATGCCACGGCCTACACTGTGAGCATGATGATGCACATGACTATGAATGTACCAAGTATGATGCATGTCATATGGATTGCCACACAAAAGTAATGGGCTGCTGCACTGTCCCCCACAGGCACCTCATCAGAAAGCGAGGGTGAGCTTGCCCCAACACCAACAACCACCACCGCACGTGAACGGAGGAAGAAATCCACCCCCATCAGCCAGGACCCCGGAACCAGCGGCAACAGACCGGAGCATACAGCCTCAACCTTCCATCCCCCCGCCACCACCAGACACTTGCCAGCCAGAAGAGGAAGTCCAAAATACCTTCTGTCAGTCATCCCCAGCTAACAACAGCAGCAGTGGCCGACCCGGCATGTCATCCAATAACACCTGTCATGAAGCCAGCACCTTCGAGTCGTTGAGACAGCGTCACCAGACTTGAACATGCCTGAAGACCTGCATTCCCCATCCCTGAGCATGCTTGCAGAGCCACTATCCCCTTTCCCAGCCATGCCTGACCTTCAGGACTCATCAACACCCTCCCATCTGCCAAACGTGGGAAATCCAATGCCTGATGCAAGGGCATGCAGCACCGTAGAGGCCACTGGGCCCAGAACCAATGGCAATGTCCCCCAGGATGAGGAGCCTGTATTTAGTCCATCAGGCCCATGCAGCCCACCACCCATGCCACTGCCAGGACTCTGCCACATCCGTGATATTGAGGGCTGCCTCACCCGGATGGAGGAGCGGCAGGAAGGCTTGCATGCCCTTGTAAGCCATTACCTTACTGAAGCGGAGCTCACCAGGCAGACAATGCAGGACCACACACACAATACTTCACACATGCTAGGCCGGGCGACTGAGGCTCTTTACCAACTGGCCTGAAGAGTGCAGGAGGGCAATGAGGTCATGTCCTCGATGGCTGAATCCATCAATTTGCTGCTCACTGCTATTGCTGAACAACGGCATATCATCACGCCACCGGTGGATTCTGCTAGTGCTACGCCAAGCACATCAACCCAGGGGAGCCCCGTGCAGCACTCACAGACTCTTAAACATTTGCAGGGGCCTGAACCACATACACCTAAGAGGGGCCGCTAGTAGGCCTTGGACACCAGTGCGTGGCTGAAAGTAGTTGTTGGGGAAGGGATGTTGGGTTAATGGTGGAGGTGACAGTGGACTTGGGGGTGGGGTTTGTGGGGTGGGTAGGATTGGATCTGGGTTACTGGGGGTGGGTGTGTTGCATTGGTTGTTGGGATGTTGGGGTTTTGGGAGTGTGTACATTCACAAGGGGATAGATGTGTATGTTGAAACAATGTTATGGTGTACATAGTTCAGCAGACATCAATACACTGGTGTTGCAAAGAAACATTTGCCTGGACATTCTTTCTTGCTTGCTTGTGTAGGTTATTTTATGATGCACAGTGCCCGTCATCCAGTGTGACCCACACCCATTCCCATGTCTTCATGATTACATCAAAAATAATTTGCAACCAATGCTTGTCGTGTGGCCTGTCCATCATGGCCATGGTGTTGCTGAGGGATTCTATCATCATTATCCTCCGGTGGCATCATGTCCATGTCCGGGGTCAGGGGTACATTACGACTGATGCACATGTTGTGCAACATTGCACAAACCATCACCATTCGCCCCACCCTCTTGGGACCATAGATAAGGGCACCCCCAGACCTGCTAAGGGAGCAGAACGGGCTCTTCAGCAGTCCAAATGTCTGTTCGATAGTCACGCGAGTCTGTGCATGAGAGCGATTGTAGGCCTCTTCATGTCTGTTGCGTGGACGCCAGATTGGGGTCAGCAACCAGCCCATCAGGGGATAGCTGGCATCACCTGCATGTGAGCAAGAGAAAGGGTACCTGTGATGAATTGGTTCATTTAATGTTGTCACAGGCTGTACGATGTTGACCACAATGATGGACAGAGACAATTGATGACACGACAGTATGTAATAATGTGACTTCAGGGGTCTTCGTGAGCTTCTTACATATACTTTATTACTTAGTCACATTAAGCTACATATAAGGACAACCACGGGGTCCCAGCACCCAGATTCAACTGACCCAGATTAGAACCCTTATCCAGCATTCATCACCAAACTTTCCACATGACATCACAGGCTCTGACATACACAGACACCTGACACACGCCAAAAAGCATTTCACACCACATCTCCTTCCTTTCCCAAAATGCACAAACAAGCACATCACAACAGATCCCCCTCCTTTCCACATCCATCACTAGCACAGGGAACACAAACACGGGGCACTCACACGGGACATCCACACCATGCATCTTTTTATTGAGAGATGCAACGCAAAAAGATATTTCTGGGACGCTATCCCAACACTTAACCTCATCAGGATGCTGTCCCTAGAGACACTAGCCCTATCCACTTCCATTACAATGGGGCACCATCCCTACTCTAGGACCGGGTCCCTACACCAACTTCATGCTTGCTGCACTGGGATGCTAGCCCTACACCGGGACGCTATCCCTGCTATGGGATGGAATCCCTATACAAACTTCTAACTTCTTGCACTGGGATGCTATCACTACTCTGGGACGCTACCCCTACTCCGGGATGCTATCCCTACTCTGGGATGCTATCCCTACTCTTCAAATGGGACACTATCCCTCTTCACGCTCGGGATGCTATCCCTAAACTTAAACGAGACGTTATCCCTACCCTTCTATGGGACACTATCCCTGTACTTCTATGGGACGCTATCCCTCTTCCTGTTTCTGGGACGCTATTCCTACTCTTCTATGGGACACTATCACTTCTATGGGACGCTATCCCTCTTCCTGTTTCTGGGACGCTATCCCTACACTTAAACTCGGGACGCTATCCCTAAACTTAAACAGGATGCTATCCTTCCACACACATACTGACTAGGACGCTATCCATGAACATTAATGGGGCGTTATCCCTCTCTTTACAACATTGGCAACACAACTCAAGAAAATAACATTTGCATTACAATACCCGTGTAACTATACTTAGTCAAAATGTGCAGCCCTAAAAGTCCATGCTGCTTTCACTGCAGCCTACCTTACTCTTTGCACAAGCCTTAGAGATGCCTAAAAGTCCTTGTTGCTCTGGGCAACGTAACCCTAGAAATCCTCAAGAAGTTACATCTAGCCTATTCATGCACTCATTCTTACTTCACCAGACATGCACCAAGCACTTCCTAATTTCTCGCTTAAGGCACTAAAGAGAATTTCTTAAAGTCCATAAGAGTCCTTTATAGCTGCAAATCCTTAAAATGTTAGACTTAAATCCGTAACAGTTTACACTTCCATACCTGAAACACACAAGCATATGCATCCTCTTAACATCCCATATTCCATTGCACTAACGTTGCATTACAGCATCTGCATATTTCATATATTTAAACGATACAAGCATGTGATGGCGTTTATTCTTCATGCCCATCACTTCTTCTGCCTCATGTGGTTTCATTTCGCTTCACTTCGCTTTAAGGCACACCTTTGGTTCACTTGCAACAACATACAAATGGAAAGTCGGACATCCGCTTTGCTGACCTCCCATAACTTCTTATCAGGATTCTCCTCATCATGCCTGCTTCCTGTAAGGCGGCACGCTTTTGCTTTTTAAACCGATACGATCTGTCCACATGGGCAAGGCTCCTCCCATTATACCGGAACATCATTAGGTCCGACGCACTATCTAGCCTAGTCCGATGCACTACTTTGCTCCTTTCACTTCCTCACAACGGACGTTGCACGACAATTAAGTCTTTTCTTTCTTTCAATTATCGGAGGCGTGGGCAGACCCACGCAAGCGCTTCCCCATCCTAAAGGATGATGTGCACCAGACCCACCAATCAATACTTAGCTTACATAAACTCACAACTCCTCCCACCACCCCGTCTGCCTCACAAAATCCAACATCACACTGCTCCTCCTCCTGCCTCTCACCCCATCACCTCCCACGACAATGAAGTGTTCTTTTACTTCTGCATAACGTTTCACGTTGCGTGACACCGAAAGGGGTCCTTTCCTCAGATCAGTGCGACGAATTGCTCTCTCTCGAGCACTCCACGTTCGTCCACTCTTTCATTATGGCAACGGTCACAAGGACGCGTCTCACTATACAGCATTCCAACCAATAGCCAGTACCCCGCATCTCCCTGTGACGTCACCACTCTCCGACCTGGATCGGAGTGCAAAACATCTCTCCACTCCAACCATCACATAGCCAATACTTTGCTTCATTTTCCTTGCAGGACACGATTACATCCTGATGAGCTGGTCAGTTGCTTTGCCTATAATGTTCTTTAACTGTAATGTGGCAAATCTCCTCACCATCCTTCAAGTGGGAAATTAACATACAGAATCTCCAGAAATGACCGAACTCCTTCACTCTTGCATATTGTCATTTCTCTCTCTGTTTATAACACCAGAGCACGCTGGGGCTTCCTTCACCTCAGGAATACCCCTTTTCACTGCAAGTCCTTCTCAATTCACAGAAAAGGGGACCTGCTTCGCTGTTGGGGCTGTTGGGGCTTAACTTCACCTTCCCCCTTCTCCATGCGCTGTGCTGGGCGTCTTCATACTTTTATTTCCCCATTGACTGTTGTGCCTTTAATCCGTCTTTATAGCCCTTATCTCCGCACTGCTTGCCCATTTTTACACTTCTGCTTTATGGGGATTTCTTCACATTAAGGGCTTCTCCCAGCACCTTGCTCCTTTAATCTCAGTTGGGACTTTAATAACATGGGGCTTCTTCAATGACCAGGGGTGTCACTTCTGCATATCAACCCCTCTGCTATTGCGCTGGGCTGCCACTCCTTCTTTGCTAGCGCCCTGGGCCTGCGATGGGATTTTCTCTGCTTTCAATCCCCTGCCCAGCGCTGTACACCCCTGGGTGATGGGACTTACTTTTAGTCTTTGGGGGGCAGTGAATCCTTTTCCTCATCTGCTGCTCCCCCTCAGCAGTCTCTTCTTCTCCTTGTTTGCGCAGGTTCTATGTTTCTGAAATCCTCGTCGCCAGTGTAATAATGTGACTTCAGGGGTTTTCTTGAGCTTCTTACATATACTTTATTACTTAGTCACATTAAGCTACATATAAGAACAACCACTGGGTCCCATCACCCAGGCTCAACTGACCCAGATTAGAACCTTCATCCAGCATTCATCACCAAACATTCCACATGACATCACAGGCTCTGACACACACATACAAGCACTTCATAACACAATGCATGCTGATTCTCATCATCTGTTGCCCACAAGATGCACACAGGCCTGCTATTTCGTTGGGTTGGTTGCTGCAGTCGCTGACACATGGCACATGTAATGGGCACCTGCACACGCACAATTAATGTCAGACTGACACTGTGGCCTCACCTTCGAGGTATCAGTTGACAATGTGAGAGGAGTGTGCATTCTCAAGGTGGAATCACACATATGCAGTGTCTCAATGTAGGGATACAGGACTTGTAACCTCATGTGTGTGTTCATGGTGTGTATGTTGGGAAGGCTGCGGTAGGTAGGTCCACTTCCACTTTGGACTGTGGGTTCCTTTGGTCTACCCACACCCTCTGCAATTCTTTCCCTTCCTCTTTGTGTCTATATGTTTCGGCAGGGTTCACGGTGCATTCATTCATGCAGTGTGCACTTGTGATCCAAGATGAAGCAATGATGTGCTATGTGCAAACACCCCACATGGCCCACCCAGCAGGTAGGTTCCCAGTGCTGGCAACAAAGCCCCCCCATCATTACCGCACATGGCCCATCCAGCAGGCAGGTTCCCAGTGCTGGCAACAAAGCCCCCCCCAATCATTACCCCACATGGCCCAACCAGCAGGCAGATTCCCAGTGCTGGCAACATAGCCCCCCAACCCCCTACAATCATCAACGTGAATGCCCCTGTGGTCAAAATCACCCAACAGCCATGTATGAGGTCCGGCATGTCGATCCATGTAGTGGGGCAGCGTGGAGTTCCGAAAGACCATTGCGTTGTATGTGGAGCCTGGGTATCTTGCACAGCAGTGTGTTATTATTTGCCTGGCATCACACACCATCTGTACATTCAGCGAATGGTACTGTTTTCTGTTGCGGTACACCACCTCCACGGCATGTCGCACCACCAGCTCAATATGTGTGCAGTCTATCGCACCAATGACGTTGGGCATGCCTGCTATTGCATTGAATGCAACTTTGGTCACATTGACCTCCGCTGCAGTCCATGGCATGCTTATGTGGTCACATACATGTCTGAGGAGTGCTTCGAGTACCTGGGTGAGCACATGGGAGAAGCAGGGTTGTGATATCCCATGCAGTTGGCCCGTTGTGTGCTGATGGGTTCCTGTTGCCAAGAAGTGGAGCACACACACTACCTTCAGCAGGGGTGGGGGAGGTGGCTGTCCGGATGTTGATGACGCTCACAAGGTCATCGTGTATGAGGTCCACTAGTGTGGTGATGCTGTCCCTCTCCAGGCGGTACAGGGTGTGGGTCTGTGCAGTGGTTAGGTTGAATGGGCTGGCCCGTTGCCGGGGAATTGGTGGCAGCCTGTGGGGCACAATGGCCTGCACATTGGGTATGTGTTGTCCCCTTCTCACCCTCCTTCTCCTGCTGTGCATTCGCTGCATGGTCTGGCTCTCTGCCTCCTCATAAAGTAGCTGCTCATGCATGTAGTCCTGCTCCAGCGTGGCTAGTGGTAGCATTTTTGCTTTGGGAGGGGTGTGGTGTGTGCTGCCTTTATGATGTGCCTGGATTGGTATGGTCTCCACCTGTGTTGATTGTGGCCACCTGTGGCAGGTTTCTGCACACCAGGTTCCTATTAACGCCAGTCCCGCGATGCCTGTGTTAACGGCATCCTTTTGGGCATTTTTACCGGCATGTGCATGCCAGTATTTACATGTCCGTGCACCTCTGAATGTGCACTTGTCTGCAGCATGCCGGTGTTACTGGCACGGCTGGCGTGTGTCAGGCCCGATACCGGCAAGGGGGAAGCCAGTCACTGAGGGTCCATGCCAGTGCCGGTGGCACCACCTTCATGGGTCGTAATGCTACGGTCCAATAAACAATGCTGGTATTCCCTTACCAGCATCATTATTACCGGACCGGCAACCTTGTAATGAGGCCCATTGAGTTCCTACCCTTCCTGAATGCGAAATGATTACAATTCACTCTGATTTCTAGGATCAACAACTTCCAGAAAGCTGGAGCTAAAGCAGAGAAAGCCTGTCCACCCACACGTATTCACACTCAAAAACTCAATATTCAACATGATGAATATTTATTCATGTAAAAACTGTTTTGCCTTTGTATAAAACATTTGGATAATCAATCATAAATAACGTAAAATTGCATATTTTCCCTCAAAGGTGGGTTTTTCCAAATGTTCATACAGCATGGTGCAGTTTCATGTATTGTCCAAGTGTCCATTTTATGGGCTGTTATGTCTGGGGACATCTGATGAAGGGTTTCTCGAGGTGAAGGGCTGCTCCAGCATGCCACAGTCTGTCTCTTTGTCTTCCTTTTTTGTCCACAGCTCTTTACTGTCATTATCATTACACCTGGTTTGATTAAGGGATGACTTAAAGATATTACAAAGTTTCTAATATTCAGTCAGATTGTAGATGTAGGCGCAGCTACCAATGCGCCATACTGACAACCCTACTGAATTGCTGGGGCAATGCAGCTATTTCCTCCCATTTTCCTTAAACGTTACCGTTTATTCATCTGCTGCCAGGCCCAAGGATCTTAATGATGCCATTTCCCGTGTGTTGATGGTCCCAGTCACAAGCAGGGCATAATATCACCAGCTAGTTGTTGGGCTAGTGGCCGCAGGAGCATACTCGCAGAAAGAGGAATTGTTAATTGGGAATGCTACAGAAGGAGGAATCGTTATTTGGGACAGAGCAGGGTTTGTCCCATTTGAAGAGGATAGTTGTATGTGTTTGTAAGAGTCTGCGTGTTCTCGTATCCATGCAGTTCGTCCAGCGCCATCCTCACACTGCTAAAAATTTGCAAAATGATGGAACGTTTTTTCCCCCACAGCAATATATGAAAATGTGGCTCGATCACACAATGTGGGCAAGTGGGAAATCCATGTGTCCGTCTTCATCAGGGACACTTAATTGAGCTGAGCACAATAAATGGCCTAGTTTGAGCCATTTTCCTCTGCCTGTCTATTTAAGAAAATTGTGCCTGCTGCTTTTCAAAAAAGGTTGTTTATCACGCCCACTATTTCTGATTCTGGGAGGTAGTATGAGTGAGTTTGTTGACACTGCGCACACCGAAATGAATCAATTCCCTGTGACACTGTGTGACAGATCACGTTAAAACGTGAATTCTAGTTGCCTCTGCATTGTCCACAAGGCCTTCTGGGGCCTGGGGCCTAAATACCTTCAACTCTCTCTTCCTAAATATCTTCCTTCACGAGCCCTTCGCTCATCCGTCTCCAACTCCCTCATGGTCAGCCGCTTCTTGAAGCAACGAGCTGGGGGTAGATCTCTCTCCGCAGCAGGGGCCTCCCTCTGGAACAGCCTTCCTGCCTCCCTGAAACTTAAGGAGAACCATCTCCGGTTCCGGAAGCACCTCAAAACCTTCCTCTTCGCTTCTGCCTTCTCTCTCCCTCTCCCCTGCTAAACCTGCTTAACTCCCCACTGAATTTCTGCACTAAACCTGCATCTGGGCCACTCTCAGCGACCTCGGTCAGGGCCCAGCCACTCTCCACTTGCACTGCCTCCCTGGCTCCCCCTGCACTGTGGGACTGTCACTGTATCCCTACAGCCCCCCTCCCAGCACTTGCTCTGCACTTACCTCGCACTTGCCACCAGCTGGCCCTTTTATTTATTATTTATTATTTATTATTTTTTTTACGCTACTTACCTTGTACTGCACTTTCCCCCCCCCACCTCCCTCCCCCCAGCACTTTCTCCTTTTCCCCTTACCTCTGCACTTGCGCGATCTGAATGACACCTGGCCTAGTAGGATCGTTTGTCTGTCTTCCCCTTGTTTCCCTCCCTCCCTGCCTCGTCGCGCCTTGAAACACTTGTGTATAGGCGCGTTACAAATACCATATCATAAAACACAATTAGGTCAAGTTGCGAAGCTGGGATTCAGACTAACATTTCCTGCTATTAAAGTCTACACTTAGTCATCCCACGCTTCCCAGTGATCTATTTTATTGTGAGGTATAAAGAGACACAGCTCTCCCCTGTTAACACAATTTGCAGATGTTCCTGTGGTGGCATGGTCCCGTTTCCCCTTTTCGCTATGGCTTGGGCACAGGGTGGGGGGCAGGATGTGCCCGCAGAACTCCACAATGTTCATTCACAGCAGGGTACATTATGCAATATGTTTCTAGCACAGAACCATGTCGTATTCATGAATTTTATTTTAACTCCTGTCCTTCAGTAAACAAAACCTGCAGGGGCTCCCTTCCCCAAGCTTAATTCACATCATTTAGGGTTTCCCTTCCCCTAACTTATTACACTTCCGGTCTCCTCAGCTGGGCTCAGACCGTTTCCTGATGTCGAAGACTTTCAAATGTGCGTGGCTTTCTCTACAGACCTCTGCAGGACCAGGTCGACTCAAAGTTCAACGTTCACCTTTTTACTCTTCCCTTCTCTCTGGGTTAATTTTGCACGCTTCGCTTTTACAGTTCATTCACTTTATCGCTACAAACATTTCATCTTTCACAGAGACTTTCCACAGCTACACTTACTTCAAAGTTCATTCACAGGTCTGCCTTTCTTCGCGTCTCATCCACACGTGTGCAGCTTTCACTTGTGCGATATAATGTTGCAACTTCAATCTTTCCTTAACACACAGCGTTCTTTCATATTGCTTGCCAACTCACCGGCTGTGTGCGTTTCTTTCTTGTATTTACGATATTTTAATATACAAGTCAAGGTTAGTACCACAGGGTTGGCCTCACCTCCCCAACTCTGCCGTTCACCCATGCAGCCTTCTCAATTGGGATTTGGCCTTCTCCACGTGTCTTTGGCAGCCTTTTGGAGGCAACAACCTCCTGCAGGGAACTCCTGGGGCCCTCGACCCACTGCTCTCGTCCCTTGGTCCATCGCTCTGCTCCAGTAGGTTCACCTTTGCCCCGAAGCTTCTGCTCTTACGCGTGTTCCACCTTGCTCCGCGTGTGTCTCTATGATCCGCCTTTTATCCATGTGAGGTGAGCTAATTGTTATTAGATGTATGTACTTAAATCAAGTGTCTGACTTTGTCTGACCAGATTAGGACATGTCCAATGAGATGTGTAAGAGTTAGTCTTGTTACTCTCAGTCACCCTCTTCCTCGGCCCAGTGTTTGTGTAGAAGGGGGGGTTGGGAAGGCAGAGAATCCTAAAAAAAATCAGATGGGTTAGGTGTACGGGATAGGGGGAAAACCGCGTCTCACCATAGGCTGCCTCACCCCCACACCCCGAGACCCCTCACCCAGGTGATCCTCCCACACTGGTTCACCCCCAGGGGACTAGTAGGTGAGACACCCTTTGGTTTCTCACACAGACTACTCATGAAACACATCAGAAAATTATCGGATAAGGTCATGCAGATCTTGCTTTTGATTGTTAATGAGGTCAGGGGAAATTAAGGCTTTGTTTTCTGTGTCATCTGGTAAAAAAAGAGGATAATATTATAGCCTTGGACTCTGAAGGATGTTCCTTCCATTCCATCAATAAGTTTACGTTCTAGACTTGGGTTTTAAGACGGAGGTCGTGTTGTGAGATCCTATAATTACAGGGAACCATTTGTTCCATTACCTTGTATGGTCCATGCTATCTGAATATCAACTTATTTTCACAAGTAGGCAGTGTACCAGCACCTTCTGGTCTATGAAAATGAAAATGGACCTCAGCAAAACCTTTTTATCATAGTAGGTCTTTTGTTGTTCCTGGGCTTTAACCATGTGAGTCTGGACTAAATATCTAACAGCCATCATGTGCTCTTTCACATTTGCATTTTGGGAAAGTGGATTTGGGGCTTGAGGGACATTTACCTTGTTTCTACAATCCATTTTGGAACTTCCTTCTACTTTGCAAACCTAGTGTACCCATTGCTCTTCCCTTTCTAAATAGAGACTCCTCCTGCCTGGAACTGTATTCTTTGGAACCGTTGTGCACTTTGGAAGCTATGCTGTTTAGTGCACCATCCCGGCTCTAGTTGCGTTCCGCTTGCCGCCCGGGGTACTTCCCTGTACTAACCTCCCCTCTTTGTTATTTTTTCCTGTCGTTGTGTTCTCAATGACCTTGCTCCCTTCCTGCTTCCACATAGGGTAAGAGTTCACTAGTGTGTTACATTCCTGCACCATCTTACCACTTAGGGGATAACTGGTTCTTTCCTTTCTTCCCTGTTTTCTCCTAGCTGTTGGCTAAATTGATGAGATCCATTCCTTACAATCCTTCTCCTGCCCAGGGTTATACAGGTAGAAAATACCAAGGAAAGAATTATACTTAATCTAGCTCTTTCATTTGACTAACCTGTGTATTGTTTTCCTTACAGCCTTGGCATAGCGGTGTGGGTATCCCCGCTCTTTTGAGTAATCGATCTCTCTGTCTGTCACACTACACAGCAGAGGGGTATATTGCATAAAAGAGTTCCTCAAGTTGAGGAGGCCTGGTTCTGGGTGTATCCCTTTCGGGAAAACACCACATCTTGGGCTGAACTATTGTCCGGAGCAGCTTCCCTCTTATCTGCGATTCGAGGTCGAGCAACACCCCGGCCAGTTCAGCTATCGGTGAGTTACAGGAACACTGCTTTCTCAAACACTCCTTGAGCAATGTTATCCTCTTGATGGATTTGGAATGGGTCCTTCCCATGATTTTGTAACAATACCTTAATATCAACTCTAAAGTCTGGGTCTGTCACTTCTGCTAATGCATCAATTCCAAGTCTACATGCCAGCCCTGATTTGGGTGCTAGTCTAATGTATGTATCAGTGTGTAGAATTAGTATCAAATCAGTGGGTATCAGTCTTATTTCACATGGAGGAATTGTTTCATCCCATCTACTACAGACATCAAACACAATGGACCCCTTAGTAGCTACTGAAGGGTCTGATGATCTGGCCCTTAGCTTTTCAAATCTTAGGGTCCCCCAACTTGTATCAGTTGGGCCGCATCCCACTCATGACAACACCATTTGTGAAGGCATCATGAAGCAAGACACAGACAACCGATTCAAAGTTCAAACAGAAATAATTTGTTAACTCAAATGTTAGAATGGTACAGGCTTAACTTGCCCTATGCTAAGGTGGGATTTCCCTACCTGAACAAAACTAAGGAAAGTCTGAGTCAAAGAGTTCAACTTAAAAGTCTGTGTCTGTCCAAATTCTATGCTTGCCCTCACAACTAAAGCTAAATAATGTATAGGGATGTCAATAATAAAAGTAATTGTGATTGACACAATGTTCTGAGCTTCTTCCAACTCCTCGCTTCCTCTTCTGCTGCCCTTCCTGAAGTTCAAGAAAGTTCCACACAAGTCTCAAGATTAACTTTCTGAAGTTTCCAGTGATACAGTTCCACAGAATCCTCGGGGTTCCCTTCCCTAAGTTTGAGGCAAGACAGTTCAAAAGAAAAGGGTCTTGAGGCTCCGTCCTCAAGACAGCATCTGTAACTCATCAAGTGTCAGGTTTCCCTTCCCCAAGACTTCAAAATAGCAACTTGCACTTGTCTCCGGTTTTCAAAGTTCAACACAACTCCAGGTCAACTTGTCCCTCCTTCTGGCATTCATCAACAGTTTACTTACAGTCTCCTTCCTGGTGTGTTTCACAATGGGCCTCATTAGGACCCTGGCGCTAAAAGTTTAACGGCGCCGTAAAAGGCTGCGGCGCCGTTAAACGCTTAGCGCCTTACTACGAGGTCCCTTTGCGGGACCCGACCTTAACGGCTGGTCTACACCAGCCGTTAAAGTAGGGACCCGCAAAGGGACCTTGGTGCTAAGAACGGTACCGCAATTTGCGGTACCGTACTTAGCGCCTTCCCCATTCCCATAGAGCCCTATGGGGCGAAAATGGGAATGGGGAAGGGCCATGGTTCAATGGGGAATTACCGCCCAGCCAACCTTGGAATGGGGTGGTAATTCCCCATTAAACTATGGCAGGCCCGTTACAACACCGGCACCAACCATGGTGCTAATAGCGCCATGGTTTAGCGCCAGTGTTGTAATGAGGGCCAATGGGCCTCATTACGACCCAGGCGGTAAGTTACCGCCTGGGCCGTGACTTTACCACCATGGCGTAAACTACGTTTACGCCATGGTGGTTGGAGGATTTACCGCCCCATTCCAACCTTGGCGGGGCGGTAAATCCCCATTTTCCCATTTTCCCTTCCCCATTCCCATTTTGCCCCATAGGGCATAATGGGAGTGGGGAAGGCGTTAATTACGCCACCGTAAATTACGGTGGCGTAATTGACTCCATGGTCCCTTAGCGCTAAGGGACCTCGTACTCAGGCGGTAAGGGTCGGCGCTGTTTACACCGCCGTAAAACCCTTACCGCCTGAGTCGTAATGAGGCCCATTGTCTCTGGTTTTCACAATTTAGGGCTCCATGGTCTAGGTGCAGTTGCCAGACCAGACGGTCCACCCATCACAGGTGGTGCAACCAGGAACCCTATGGTCTTCAGCCCACACAGGTTCTTCTGCATTTGTCGGGTGTCGCGTTTCACAGACACTCTTCTCTTTGTCGGCCTGCTGGCTTTGTGTGTAGCCTCACACTCTCCTGGCTTGTCCTGATCAGCCTTGAGTCTTTGCCGTAATGTGTTACATGTCTTATGCCAATCTTTGGCCTTGCCACCTTGTATCCATACATATAGTTCACTTCATAGTGTTTTTTTAGTAAAAACTCTATCTACTTATCCGCCTCACATTTCTCACCCATCACATCTGATGTCAGTAGTGGTATTGGAATCAATTGAAACACATTGAGGATCCCATTAAATCCCCTTTAATCTTCCCTCATGAAATTAATAAATCAACCATAAGAAGCAGATGTGTTTATTTTTGCGGTTAATCCCCACAACACCATTTTTAGAATCAAACAACGAATTGTGACTAAAACCGCGTTTCCCCTAGAGCAGCCAAAACCTTTTTTTCACCAAGAGCCTTTATCCAATTTTAGAAATTAGCATATTATAATTTAAAACAACATAGTAAAATTACTGTAATACTCACGACCAGAACATGTTTTTGTTTTCCCCTTTCAGATATAAAACCCGGTCTTACTAAAATCATCACTCCCATAACACACGATTGCTTTTGCTGAGGCCTTTTGTTTAAAAGGAAGAATGGCTGCTGGTGCCAGCGTTTTGGTCTCACCTTTCAAGTGGGAATTAGATACCCCTGACGATTGCAGTTTTAGAATGTGTGTAAAAAATGAATTTAACTATTTTCTCTTGGTAGATATCATGGAAATATGTGCACCTTTTCAATTGGCTTGGTGTCCATGACCTGACAGCATTATTCCAGTGGAGTACTGTCCAATGCTCTCTCCAAAAATCTCATTGCTGCCAGGGTTAAAAACTCACATCTAATCCACCCTCAATCCTATTCCACCATTCATCCGCAGATAGCGAGGTTATTTTATCAACACAATTCCCAAATAAAGAGTTCTCAAAGTTCCTAAAGCAGGACAATTTATCAATAGATGCTTTGAACTTTCATACACTTCAAGTCTCTTACAATATCTGCACCGTGAGGTGCTTCGTGGATGCTTTTTCCATAGGAATAAAATGTCTCCTGTTGGTAATGTATTTAGTCGAAATTTCATGAATAATTTCCGGTAGTGTCTTGATGGAAACTGTTTTAAGTAGCCCGGCACATCATTTGGGGTTCGTCTTTCAGAGCTACTCGAAATATACATTCGGTTAGCAGACTTCATGGCTTGCGTTTGTATCCAGTCGTCATCTTTTAAATTTCTTTTGACCATGTCTGGATTATTTTTCAGCATATCCTTTGTTGCCCCAATTTCATGGAGCTGTGTTAGGGAAATGGCCTTCCATTTATCTAGTAGCACTTCTTTTTTTCCCATTCACATCCGTTCTTAGGATTTTTTAGAAAGATTTCCATAACACCTGTGATTCTAATGACTGAAGTCCCAATACATATCTAATTATGCTGATCGATAGCCCTCTAGGGAGGCACAAAATTGTCTCCAAAAGAGACCTTTTACTACTGGCCATGTCTTCGAGGATAAGTTTAGCAAAGTTTCCGCTCCATAAGTTAGCACGGGCACTACCTTCTGTTTGTAGAATGTGCTGGGATTAGTGTGCATTTCCCATATTTATTGACAATAACTTTAGCCTGTGCGATCAGGCCTTTGGTTTTTACACGCCGTATATCCATCCATTCTGTTTCATTTATGTGTCACGCTTAGTGGATCCCTCCCGTACTTCCTCCTCACCTGTTTCTTGAAGTGCTCTGTCTTGGGCTTCAGAGTCCTTCTTTCTGTGAGGCTTCTGGGGTTCTTTGACCTTCTTTTCTTTCTTCTGATGCAAGTAAGGACTCGCCCCCTCGGAATCCACCTTGGCCTGAAAGGTATCCAGGCCCATTGGGACCCCAAGGAGCAAGCCCGAAAAAACAGGGAAAAAACCTCCTAGGTGTAAAAAACCCCGATTGAAGGTATAAGCAGCTGTTGTTGAATATAGTCCTTGGTACTCTGAGATGAGATGTAATTCGAATCCCAGACCGGAACGGATGACCTCCGTTCAGATTCACCAAGTCTCCAATGAAAGGTGCAGGTAAGGGCTCCTGGAAATGAATTGCCTCCTTAAGGATTAGGGAGGCCAGTTCAAGGATGTTATCTGGAATGGCCCTGTAAGATTGGATAAGTATATGGTGAAGACAAGACAAAGTACTAAAGAGCGGATAGAATGTGCAGAACAAGTAAGAACCACCCGACAAAAGCATGACGATCAAAGGAATCTTAGAATGGATTCTCAGTGAGGTCTGTGCTATCGGAAGTCAGATGGTACAATACCGGAGCTTCGCCATGTAGACAAATCCAACAGAGAGTAGCGGTGAACAAGATGTAGAGTAAGGCAGGAAGTAAAGGAAACATGTTACAGCGAGGGGCAGTGAGACAGAAGACAGATAAGAATACTCTGAGACTGTCTGCAGAGTGATACGAAGATAAATGACCCAAAGTGGGCTCAGATGGTAAAGGAGGAAAGGTAGGTTGAAAAACAGATGATGTAAGGAACGAAAGACGAAAGGCTAAGAGAGGGGGAAAAACCAAGAGGCGAAGGCCAAGAACTACACAGGGGACGGAACGCAAAGGCAGAAAGAAGGAGGGTCCGAAGACCCGGGCAGAAGTAAACAAAAAACAGCAGTAGATGGCTGGAACTCTGTAAACACGAAAGAACCTGCAAGCGTCTTCCCGAGAGTAAACCGATAAAACGCAAGGAGTGGTTGGCTCCGCCCACCCTTACAGAGGCACCAGCCATCTTGGGGGAAGACTAGACTGCACCGTGAGATGCTACAGCCTACGACAGTCTCCAGCATTGCCAGCACTTCCAGGGCCGGCGCATGACAGTATGCCCCTTCCCATACTGAACTCCCCCCGGTTTTACAGGATACAACCTTTGAAATCGCTGGACCAGTCTGGGAGCGTGTACATGAGACCTAGGTTCCCATGTTCATTCAGCTGCACAGTGTATCCCTTCCAATGGACCAAGTACTGCAAGATGCCCCTCCTGTATCTCGAGTCCACAAGACGTGCAGTCAACCTATATAGTATATAGAGTCTGTGAACGGAACATAGGAATACCAGCAGTAGCAAGCCAAAGGGGAGGAACCAAGCAAAGCCCAGAGAAGAAGGTTGAACGAAACGGGCAGGCGCTAACATGGTCACAGGCGACCGGGGGCCGCGAGTCAGAAGACCTGAATGGAAGCATCCCGGCCATACCCGCTCCCCTCTACCCAAGGAATATAATGGCATGTAAGCGAGGTGACTCCAATCAGGCCGTTAATATTTCCCAGCAGCCGCTAGAATACCTTCGAGCAGTTCCGTTCCCAGGACAGGGGAAAGAGACAACAGGTACAAGTGTGGCGATATCGGGGTACGGAGCTACCCGTCAACACTCACCTTCCATAGCTCGTTTCAGCGGCCCCACAGCTGCGGCAATGCCGACCCACGTGGAGACCGGCGTTCCTCTCCGCCATCCAGGCTTGGCAAGCGAGGCACGGAGGCAACCTTCGTTACGAAAGGAAGGGGCGGGGCTTATGGGAACCTTTATAGACAATCTAAAGAAAACATCCCTGATTGGTTCACAACTTTCCAGCCCCTATATAAGGTGGACACAAATAACGGACTGGGGGTGTCTTCTTCATTCCCTTGCAGGTATCTGAGAGAGAAGAAGCAACAGAGGCGCTGTGGGTTTACGAGGACTAGCTATTCGTACAAAAAGCCTCACCCTTACTACCGAAGAAAGATACAATCCTTGTTTGAACTTTTTATTTGATGAAGCAGAAACCTTTTTTGTATCCTGAATAAAGGTATTTGTGTTCAATCATCCTTGCTGCCAGGTCTCTCCTTACAAATTTGGTGGCAGCGGTGGGATTAAGGAGCACGCCACAGAGAACTTAATGAAAACCCTGGCTGAAGGACAACAGCAGCTTCAACAAATTATCCAAGTACAGTCCCATCATGCACAGACGGACCGCCAAACCATCCAACAAGCTCTCCAGTTGCAAGCAGCCAATCAGGATGCGCTGAAAACGGTAACAGAGGCGGTGGTCACCAGCAGAGGTAATCCAATGGCTCCTACAGCTGTCTTGCAAAAGTTCCAGACGGGTGAGGATCCGTGCAATTTTTCACCAATTTCGAGAGGGTCGCTTGCAACGCCCAATGGCCCATTGAGAAGTGGGGCCACTTCATAGCCCCCTTGCTCACCGGCAGTATGCAAGGTGCTTATCGAGCGGCTAATCCAGCAGGGGACACTGCATATGCAGAAATCAAGAGGTCCAT
This sequence comes from Ambystoma mexicanum, assembly GCF_040938575.1. Classification (NCBI taxonomy): domain Eukaryota; kingdom Metazoa; phylum Chordata; class Amphibia; order Caudata; family Ambystomatidae; genus Ambystoma; species Ambystoma mexicanum. Next base: position 178,042,982 of record NC_090936.1, read on the forward strand.
CCCTGAGCGCATGGGCATGGATGATGAGGCCTACCGGATCAGGCACAGGGAGACAAAATTAAAATCTGGGGAAACGCCCCGCCAGTTGTATTATCGGATTCAAGATTTGACTGAAAAATGGCTAGAACCTTCCAGCAGCAGTAATCAGGACATGGTGGATAAAATAAAACTGGAGCAATTTACAGAAGCTCTACCACCGACGATGTAAAGATGGGTGAGGCAACATTACAGACCGACCCTGGCAGAAGCCATCGACATTGCCTCAGCCTTTCAAAAAGCGGGTTCAGTCCGAATAACCCCGACTGATGCCTTTTCCCGAAACACCACCTTGAAGACACCGGGATCAGCATAACCAAGACCGATACAAGGAGATTCCAAGCCCCTGCCGCCATGGCCTACAGTAAGCAGACATCCTCAATGTTTTGACTGTGGCGAGTGAGGCCATATAGCAAGGTTCTGTCCAAAAAAGCTCAGGCCTGCTGAACCAAAGGAAATAGGGTTTGTTCAAGGAAGAGAGTATCGGAGGAGCCTTGAGCCATACTTCCTGGATGTGCGTGTGGATGGAACAACTCGCCAAGCTCTTCTCGACAGCGGAAGCGAACAAACTGCAATCAGACCGGAAGTAAGTGGGGAGAAGATCGGGTGGGAGGTCCCAATCCCAATAAAATGTGTGCATGGAGACATTAAGGCATATCCCTCTAAAGAAGTCACCATAGAGGTAAAAGGAGTAGAGTCCAAAATGAAGGTTGCCGTTATGCCTAGTTTGCCAGCCCCGGTTCTTCTGGGGACCGATCTCCCATCCTTCCGGGAGTGTGTAAACGAAATTGAATGGTTACAGACAGCCCCTTTTTCTCGTATGGAACTAAGACCACCCATCCCAAGGTCTCCCAAGAAAAGCAGAAGTGAAGTAAGAAGGGAGAAGGTAAAGTGGGCCGAAGGACAGAGAAACATGGGGGTCATAGACTGGATACCAGATGACAGACATCCTACTTTCCGAGGGGAGCTGATCACTGATCCTACGCTGAAAACTGCCTGGAGCCAAGCCATTAGTCATCCAGAGAAGGGTACAAGCTACCCATGGTTTAAGTCCTCAAAAGGCCTGTTATATCGGGTAACCAAGGATAATAGCAACACAGAGGTAGAACAATTACTGGTACCCCTGGGGTTCAGGACCACTGTCTTGAAGCTCGCCCACGATACAACAACAGGTGGACATTTGGCAAGGGAAAAAACACAGGAGACGCTGTTAAAAAGGTTCTATTGGCCAGGGGTATTCAGGGATGTGACCAAGTACTGTGACGAATGTGTTGTTTGCCAGAAAACCAACCAAGACTACCTCCCAAAGCCCCTTTATGCCCCTTACCCCTGATAAAGGAACCCTTTTCCCGAATAGGGATGGACATTGTGGGACCCTTAGAACCTAACAGCCAGGGCTACCAATACCTACTGGTGATTGTAGACTACGCTACACGTTACCCAGAGGCCTTCCCAATGAAGGGCATTAGTGCGACGCAGGTGTGTAACCTGCTGGTTCCTTTTTTTTGTAGAGTGGGATTACCAGCCGAGATACTTACAGACCAAGGAAGAAACTTCATGTCAGGGGTGATGCGGTGAGTGTGTCAACAGCTGAACATCAGACATATACGCACCACTACATACCACCCACAGACAGATGGTCTGGTAGAACGATATAATAAGACTATCAAACAACTGTTAAATAAAGTAACCAAACCGATGGGCACTAATTGGGACAGAGCGCTGCCATGGGTACTGATGGTGTTAAGAGATACCCCGCAGTCTTCCACAGGATTCTCCCCTTTTGAACTGTTGTTTGGCCACAAACCTCAAATCGTGCTGGACGTGGTTCGCAGTGAGTGGGAAGATCAAGAGGAAGAAACCCAACTCACCGACTAGGTTATCAATCTACGGGATAACCTAACCAAAATAAGGGAACTGGCCAGGGAGAATCTGAACCGGGCTCGGTTAACTCAAGAGAAATATTATAACCATAATACCAGAGTAAGAACGTTCCAAAAAGGAGACAAGGTGTTGGTGCTGTTACCCACGTCATACAATAAAATGTTGGCTCAGTGGAGGGGTCCTTATACCGTACTAAAAGTACTTGGACATGTGAATTACCTGATCGAGCATCTAGACAGAAAAGAACCAACCAAGAATTATCACGTTAACCTCCTGAAAGCCTGGAAGGAGTCAAAAACAGATCCAAAAACGGTGCATCTGGTAAATCACGAGCTACAGAAAAATGAAACGGAACTCTCCGCACTTCAGACTGTTCGTTGGGGTCACAGCCTAACAGAAGAAGAAAAAAACAAACTCATGGAAATCCTTAACCCTGTCAGAGAAGTTTTCTCCTTCTTCCCGGGCAGAACAACATTGGTAGAACATCAGATCAAGACCATACCAAACCGGTTCGTCAGGATAAGACCCTATCGACTTCCTGAAACCAAAAGGGCGGTGGTACAGGCGGAAATAGAAGACATGCTAAAACTGGGGGTTATTGAAAAATCAACAAGTCACTGGTCTTCCCCGATAGTCCTGGTGCCCAATGTAACGCTCACCTGATTCTCGCAGAGGCGCCGGTCTTGACTGGGCGACTACCGTATCTTCAAAGGTGATGTGTAGCACCCGGTTGGCTCTTTGGGCTGGACCTCTGTGCACTGTATGCCTGACGTGTAGAGTAAGATGTCTGCAGATAGAAAATATGGGGTTAATGAACTGGGGTTATTGGGGTGTCCCTATCTCTTTCCTCTTCTCCTCTCCTGTAGACCCCCAAAGGTTAACGCTCTCACCTTAGGTAAGTGAATGCCGAGCTCTCCATCTGCCTCGGGGCAGGGTGCTGTAACCAGTTTCTTCACTGGATAGGTAGCGCAGGCCTCTTGACTTCAGAGGACTGCTGTCCGTCGTTTACTGCACGAACGGTAAGTTTCGAGTCATTCAAATGTCTTTAAAGTCTTTAGTAATGATGTCTCTTGTTTTGCAGGGTTCCGGCGATGGCGGATGACAGGCTGAAGTGAGTCGAAGATGGAGCCCGTGTGATGAATAGAAGCGCCTGGAAGCACGTAAGTAAGCGCTTGTTGCCTGCTTCACGATGCGCTCTAACTGTCTTTTTATTTTGCAGGTACGAGTTCGGAGCGGCTGCAGGGTGCCGGAATACCCACTGGATTAGATGTGGAAAGGAGTAATGGCACGTGAGTATTAAAGTTCCCCAATGTCTTTAAACGCACCTTGTTTTGTCTTTCAGATGCGGGATGCAGCGCCGAAGGCCTCCGGAGCGTGCAAAGAGTTGGTAAGCTTTTGTCTTTCAGATGCCGGAATGCAGTGTGAAGACCTCCGGAGCGCACGAAGAGTAGGTAAGATTTTGCCTTTCAGATGCCGGAATGCTAACCTGTTCTTTCTTGTCTTTATAGGTGTTGCTGAAGACTGGATTCAGGATGGTAAGCCTTTGCCTTTCAGATGCCGGAATGCTAACCTGTTCTTTCTTATCTTTATAGGTGTTGCTGAAGACTGGATTCAGGATGGTAAGCCTTTTTCCTTAGGCCCAGGACCGGATGCAGAAGACACGATGAGCGTTCTGCTGCAGAGGTTGCAGAATAACGCAAAGCAAGATTCATCCACCGGGTGTGGTTTAAATAGCCTCCTGTAGTGCTTAGGTGTCTCCTTCCACAGCCACGCCTAAGTAAGAAAAGAGTTCCTGGTAAGAAAAGAGTTCCTGCCTTCCAGAAGAGTTCCAGTGTTCTGAATCTAGGGAGTGGCTCCAGCCCCACCCAACAGGAAAAGTAGTTCCAAACAGAAGAGGATCAGAGGCTCAACTGGTAGGCAAGTAAGCAGCATGGTCTGCTGAAGGTAAGTCCACCCAAGCATTATGAGCCCGGCGCTTCCAGCGCTGGGACTGGGCATATTTATGAGCCTGATGCCACTGGCGCCAGGACTGGGTCCAAAAGGTCCCAATTGGGACTGGTTGGCACTTGGAACCTGGGTTATGGATCTGCTTCCAAGGGAGTTGGGAAAACCCTGACCTTTTGGAAGCAGAGATCATGACAGTACCCCCCCTCAAGGCCCCTCCCAAACCGGGCTTCTCCGGGGGTTTTGGCTTGTCAGGAAATGTTCGGTGAAATCTTTTGATTAGGCGAGGAGCGTGGACATATTCAGCAGGTTCCCAGGATCTCTCTTGGGGGCCGTAGCCTTTCCAGTCAATTAGGTAGAATAGTTTAGATTTGGAGATCTTGGAGTCCAGAATGCTTTTGACTTCAAACTCGAGTTCTCCATCCACTAGGATAGGTTTTGGAGATTTGGTTAGTCGGGTTTGAGGTTGCACGGGTTTTAATAGAGAGACGTGGAAGACCGGATGTATCTTCATGTGCGGGGGCAAGTCCAACTTGACCGCTACTGGGTTTACTATGGTAGTGATGGAATAGGGACCAAGGTATCTTGGGTTGAATGTGCGTGGCCCTTTTAGAGATAGATATTTGGTGGATAACCAGACTTGATCCCCTACTTGATAGTGAGGGGCTTCCTTCCGATGTTGATCTGCTCCTTTCTTGTATTGTTCTTTAGCCCTTTGAAGGTGAAAAACAGCTTCCTTAAAGGCTTGGGTGATTGTAGAATGCAGGTAGTCTACTGCTGGTGTTTCAAGATCTTGGAGGGGATCCAACTCCGAGGTTCGAGGGTGACTGCCGTACAAAAGAAAAAACGGGGTTTTCCCAGTTCCCGAATGGACAGAGTTATTGTAGGCATACTCGGCTATCCAAAGGATATCTTTCCAAGTTTTTTCAGTTTGTTGCAGCATGCAGCGTAAATACTGTTCCAGAGTTTGATTGGTCCTCTCGGTTTGTCCGTCGGTCTGAGGGTGGTGACTGGTCGATAGTCTCACATCAATTTGAGCCGACCGACAGCAACTTCGCCAAAAATGAGAAATAAATTGACTACCTCGATCCGAAATTAGAACCGAAGGAAAACCGTGCAGTCGGACGATGTTTTCGAGAAATTCTCGGGCCAGAGTTGCTGCTGTTGGCAAGCCTTTGAGCGGAATGAAATGCGCCATCTTGGAGAATAAGTCCACGATTACTAGAATCGTATTGTATCCGGAGCATGGAGGTAGATCGGTGATGAAGTCCATAGAAAGCGTATGCCAAGGGCGAGGTGGGATGTCAATAGGGCGTAAGAGGCCTGCTGGTCTTTCCTTTTGACTCTTGTTTTGGGCGCATACTCCACAGGACATTATAAAGTCTCTGATATCTTTTTTCCAAGACGGCCACCAGAAGTAGCGCTTGATCTTTTCTGAGGTCTTGGCTATACCGGGATGACCTTCCATTAAAGAGTCGTGATAACAAGAGATTACTTTTTTCTGTAAATCTGTGCTGGGTAGGTATAATCGTTCTTGGAAATACAATAAGTTGTCCTTTACTGCAAAGTCCTTTCCCTGCAGATGCCAATTCTGTATGTCTGCTGGAGTTACAAGTTGCCTGGCTTTATCCTTAACTTCCTCTATGGATTCTGTGGCGATTACACCCAGAATTCTTTGTTCGGGAATGATTGGTACAGGTTTAGGGTTGACCAAGTGTTCTTCCACTCCCATCCGAGAAAGGGCATCGGCTTTACCGTTCTTTGTACCAGGTCGATAGGTAATTATGAAGTCAAACTCGGCAAAGAATAATGCCCAACGGAGTTGTCTAGAGGATTGGGCTTTTGCGGTCTTCAAATATTGCAGGTTTCGGTGATCCGTAATCACAGTAACGGTGTGTCGGGCCCCCAGCAGATAATGCCGCCAAGCCTTAAAGGCAGACTTGATACCCAGAAGTTCCTTGTCAGTAATCGTGTAATTGATTTCAGGAGGCGAGAATTTGCGGGACCAAAATGCCACGGGATGCAACTGATTGGTTACCGGGTCCTTTTGTGATAGAACTGCCCCCATGGCAAGGCTTGAAGCATCAGTTTCCACGATGTAGGGGAGTTCGGGGCGAGGGTGTTTTAAGATTGGTGCAGAGATAAATTTAGTCTTCAAATCCTGGAAAGCTTGTTCCGCCTCGTTAGACCATTCAAAACGTTTGTTTTTCTTTAACAAGGCAGTGATGGGCTGGACTATTCGAGAGAATTCGGGGATAAACCTGCGGTAAAAGTTAGCGAAGCCTAACATGCTTTGCACACCTTTTACGGAGGATGGTGATGGCCATTTGAGAACTGCATCGACCTTCTTTGAATCCATACGCACTCCGCCAGGTGATAATATGAATCCCAAGAATTCAACTTCAGTCACGTTGAAAACACATTTTTCCAACTTAGCGAAAAGTTTGTGTTGACGCAATCTTTCGAGGACCATTTTCACGTGTTTCCGATGTTCAGATTCCGATGAAGAATAAACGAGGATGTCGTCGATGTAAACAACAACACATACATCTATGAGCTCTATGAGGACATCGTTCATAAAATATTGAAAGGCGGCCGGGGCATTGCAAAGTCCGAAGGGCATGACCTGATATTCAAATAGCCCATACTTGGTGCGGAAGGCCGTCTTCCATTCATCACCCTCTTTTACTCGTACCAAGTGGTAAGCTCCTCTAAGATCCAGCTTTGTATATATGCATGCTTTTCTGACTTGGTCCAGGAGTTCAGGGATCAAAGGTAACGGATATCTATTCTTAACGGTGATCTGGTTCAGGGAGCGATAATCGATACAAGTTCTAAGGTCTCCTTCCTTTTTTGGAACGAAGAACAAAGCTGAAGAAGCAGGGGACTTGGAAGGACGAATAAACCCATTTGCCAGGTATTGATCCAGGTATTGTCGAAGGTGAAGGTTCTCAGGCTCGGTGAGGGCATAAATTCTACTACAAGGAGGAGTAGATCCAGGTAGCAGGTCTATCTGGCAGTCATAAGACCTATGAGGAGGTAGAGAGTTAGCCTGATCCTTCCGGAAAACATCTTGGTATCCTAGGTATTCGGGAGGTAACTGGGGAGTCTCTGAAGAAATTGCGGCCAGTGCAACACCAGGTGGAGGGTGACAAGTAGAGACACATTCTGGAAACTGGACCGTTCTTGCTCGCCAATCGATCAGAGGATTGTGTTTCTCTAACCAAGGTATTCCTAGAATAATCTGAAACTGAGGGGCCTTGATCACATCGAACACGATCTTCTCATGGTGTCCATCTTGACTTACTAGCGTCACCTCTTGAGTGGTATGCGTTACTGGCCCGGAGGCTATCTCCGTACCATCCACCGTAGTAATGACGTCCTTTACAGCCTTGGGACAAAGAGTTAGATTCATCCTCAAAACCATTTCATGATCCACATAATTGCCGATGGCACCGCTGTCGACGTAAGCTTCAATTGCATGTAATAGATCCGGATTATCAGGGCTAATGAGGACCATAGGTATCACGAAATGCGAGGTCACGGAACTGGTTTTCACGCTCGGCAAGAGGACCTCTATTCTTGTCGGGCGAGGTCGTTTCCCTGCTCAGAGTTTGTAACTTTGGTAACTGCAGCTCCTACTGCCTTCTTGGCAGGTTTCACCGGACAGTCTCGAAGAAAGTGCCCTGAGTTTCCGCAATATAGGCATAATTGCAACTGTTTCCTCCTTTCCCGCTCCCTTTGTGTTAGAGGACCTTTCAGACCCCCTATTTGCATGGGTTCCCCGGAGTCTACTCCTTTGGAAGGAGTTGGCGGTTTGGAAAATACTCGAGCATCAAACTTGGAACGATCGGCCTTCCTGTTCTGCAGCCTGTGATCTATTTGAACGACCAAGTCTATATAATCCGAACAGTCTTGTGGGGGATTCACTACTTGGGCTAAAACGTCTTTGAGCTCTCCACGTAGACCTCTATAAAACAGCGTAATCCTTTTGTCCTCAGGCCATTGAGTTTCCACTATTAGTCTATTGAAAGATGCAATATAAGCCAAAAGGTCTTGATTACCCTGTCGCAACGAAAGAAGCTCATTGTCCAAGGCCTGCCCCTGTGAATGTCTTGCGAACAGTTTTTCCATACTAAGCTGAAAGGCTTGAAAATCATGGAGAACCGGATCATCTTGATTAACTAGAGGGATCGACCAGTCTGCCGCATTGCCACTAAGGTACGAAAGTACAAAAGCTACTTTTGCTTGATCAGTTGGAAAGGCTGCTGGCCGGCATAAGAAGTGCAACCGGCACTGATTGATAAATACTGCAAACCTCTTTGGGTCACCAGAAAATCGTTCGGGCGGAGCCAGAGGTACATTCCCAGGTAGGTTGATCTGCACTGGATTCATAGAGGATGTTGAAGGAAGATTTGCCCCTGATGCGGGTAACGGGGTCTGTCCGGCTGTGACTGTAGCACTTGTCTAGCAAGATTGTCTGTTCTCTCCTTGGAAATAATTAGTTCCCTTCTTAGAGCATTCGTTTCCTGACGAGCTGCATGCACTTCTGCCCTTAATTCCCCAAGTAACCGGGCTAGGGGGTCAGTATCCGAGGTTTCCATAGCGCCTGGGCGAGAGTTTTGCGGTAGGCTTTGCGTTCTGTAACGCTCACCTGATTCTCGCAGAGGCGCCGGTCTTGACTGGGCGACTACCGTATCTTCAAAGGTGATGTGTAGCACCCGGTTGGCTCTTTGGGCTGGACCTCTGTGCACTGTATGCCTGACGTGTAGAGTAAGATGTCTGCAGATAGAAAATATGGGGTTAATGAACTGGGGTTATTGGGGTGTCCCTATCTCTTTCCTCTTCTCCTCTCCTGTAGACCCCCAAAGGTTAACGCTCTCACCTTAGGTAAGTGAATGCCGAGCTCTCCATCTGCCTCGGGGCAGGGTGCTGTAACCAGTTTCTTCACTGGATAGGTAGCGCAGGCCTCTTGACTTCAGAGGACTGCTGTCCGTCGTTTACTGCACGAACGGTAAGTTTCGAGTCATTCAAATGTCTTTAAAGTCTTTAGTAATGATGTCTCTTGTTTTGCAGGGTTCCGGCGATGGCGGATGACAGGCTGAAGTGAGTCGAAGATGGAGCCCGTGTGATGAATAGAAGCGCCTGGAAGCACGTAAGTAAGCGCTTGTTGCCTGCTTCACGATGCACTCTAACTGTCTTTTTATTTTGCAGGTACGAGTTCGGAGCGGCTGCAGGGTGCCGGAATACCCACTGGATTAGATGTGGAAAGGAGTAATGGCACGTGAGTATTAAAGTTCCCCAATGTCTTTAAACGCACCTTGTTTTGTCTTTCAGATGCGGGATGCAGCGCCGAAGGCCTCCGGAGCGTGCAAAGAGTTGGTAAGCTTTTGTCTTTCAGATGCCGGAATGCAGTGTGAAGACCTCCGGAGCGCACGAAGAGTAGGTAAGATTTTGCCTTTCAGATGCCGGAATGCTAACCTGTTCTTTCTTGTCTTTATAGGTGTTGCTGAAGACTGGATTCAGGATGGTAAGCCTTTGCCTTTCAGATGCCGGAATGCTAACCTGTTCTTTCTTATCTTTATAGGTGTTGCTGAAGACTGGATTCAGGATGGTAAGCCTTTTTCCTTAGGCCCAGGACCGGATGCAGAAGACACGATGAGCGTTCTGCTGCAGAGGTTGCAGAATAACGCAAAGCAAGATTCATCCACCGGGTGTGGTTTAAATAGCCTCCTGTAGTGCTTAGGTGTCTCCTTCCACAGCCACGCCTAAGTAAGAAAAGAGTTCCTGGTAAGAAAAGAGTTCCTGCCTTCCAGAAGAGTTCCAGTGTTCTGAATCTAGGGAGTGGCTCCAGCCCCACCCAACAGGAAAAGTAGTTCCAAACAGAAGAGGATCAGAGGCTCAACTGGCAGGCAAGTAAGCAGCATGGTCTGCTGAAGGTAAGTCCACCCAAGCATTATGAGCCCGGCGCTTCCAGCGCTGGGACTGGGCATATTTATGAGTGGTGCCACTGGCGCCAGGACTGGGTCCAAAAGGTCCCAATTGGGACTGGTTGGCACTTGGAACCTGGGTTATGGATCTGCTTCCAAGGGAGTTGGGAAAACCCTGACCTTTTGGAAGCAGAGATCATGACACCCAAACCTGACGGAACCACCAGGTTTTGTATGGACTATCGAAAACTTAATGAGATTTCCACTTACCAGGCTTACCCCATGCCTCGTATAGACGAGTTATTGGAACGGCTCGGCGCCGCCAGATATCTGACCACGATAGACCTCACTAAGGGTTATTGGCAGATCCCCTTAAGGAAAGAGGACAAGATTAAAACAGCCTTCTCTACTCCATCCGGGTTGTATCAGTTTACGGTCCTACCTTTCGGACTTCACGGGGCTCCTGCCACGTTTCAGGCACTGATGAACGAAGTCCTGACACCGCATAGGGAATACGCTTCGGCGTACTTGGATGACATCATAGTGTTCAGCAGGAGCTGAGAAAAACATCTGGAACATCTAAAGAAGGTCGTGAAGGAGCTGGGAGAAGTCGGTTTAAGGAAAAACCCAAAGGAGACGACCATTGGGGCCTTACAGACAAAGTATCTGGGGTATCTAGTAGGCGGAGGAAAAATTCGACTACAGCTGGACAAAGTCGAAGCCATTAGGAAGCTTCCCATGCCCTGCAACCGTAAACAAATCCGTGCTTTTTTGGGCTTTGTAGGGTATTATAGGAGGTTTATACCTCTGTTTTCCTCAATAGCAGCCCCGTTGACAGAAGCACTAAAGAACACATATAAGAAGGACATACACTTAGACCAAGAAGCCATAGGGGCATTCAACCACTTAAAAAATTCCATCTCAGCCCTACCAGTCCTGTCTTGTCCAGACTTCAAAAAAGAGTTCTATCTACAAACCGACGCGTCTGGTTCCGGTTTGGGAGCAGTGCTTTCCCAAGGCGCTGAAGAGGATCTATACCCCATAGCCTTCATCAGCCGAAAACTCCTACCACACAAGGAATCATATTCAACTGTAGAAAAGGAATGTTTGGCTATAAAATGGGCTATTGAGGCTTTAAGATATTATCTCTTAGGCCGATCATTCACTGTGTTTACCGACCATGCGCCACTAGAGTGGTTGGCCGTACAAAAGGACTCCAATCAGCGAGTGTTAAGGTGGTTCCTCACCCTACAAGAATATCACTTCAGAACGGTACATAAGCCGGCGGCTTTCCAGGTGGTTCCGGACTACCTCTCCGGGAGTCTAGATCGACCCGAACGGCCCGAGACCTCGGGGGGGGGGGGGTTGTGAACAGAACATAGGAATACCAGCAGTAGCAAGCCAAAGGGGAGGAACAAAGCAAAGCCCAGAGAAGAAGGTTGAACGAAACGGGCAGGCGCTAACATGATCACAGGCGACCGAGGGCCGCGAGTTAGAAGACCTGAATGGAAGCATCCCGGCCATACCCGCTCCCCTCTACCCAAGGAATATAATGGCATGGAAGCGAGGTGACTCCAATCAGGCCGTTAATATTTCCCAGCAGCCGCTAGAATACCTTAGAGCAGTTCCGTTCCCAGGACAGGGGAAAGAGACAACAGGTACAAGTGTGGCGATATCGGGGTTCGGAGCTACCCGTCAACACTCACCTTCCATAGCTCGTTTCAGCGGCCCTACAGCTGCGGCAATGCCGACCCACGTGGAGACCGGCGTTCCTCTCCACCATCCGGGCTTGGCAAGCGAGGCACAGAGGCAACCTTCGTTACGAAAGGAAGGGGGCGGGGCTTATGGGAACCTTTATAGACAATCTAAAGAAAACATCCCTGATTGGTTCACAACTTTCCAGCCCCTATATAAGGTGGACACAAATAACGGACTGGGGGTGTCTTCTTCATTCCCTTGCAGGTATCCGAGAGAGAAGAAGCAACAGAGGCGCTGTGGGCTTACGAGGACTAGCTATTCTTACAGAAAGCCTCACCCTTACTACAGAAGAAAGAAAGAATCCTTGTTTGAACTTTTTATTTGATGAAGCAGAAACCTTTTTTGGATCCTGAATAAAGGTATTTGTGTTCAATCATCCTTGCTGCTAGGTCTCTCCTTACAGAGTCACAGAGTTGCTGTGCTTCATATTTTAGCTGTTGATTGTGTATCACCGGTGGGGGTATTCTTTAAGCCGGATGAAAGGAGGAAGTAGGTACACATGGTTTTAGAAGGAACTGTGAAAAACAAGATGAATGCGATTCCAGGAGGAAGGTAAACACAATCGAAAGGCAGGTGGGTTGTGTGATGAATCCTGCAGAGTCCTGACAGAATCCCAGCCTTAAGTCTCCTCCCAGGTGGACAGGGGAAGGCAGTCGCTACCTGATCCTAACCCTGGGGGTGGTATGAGCCAGGTTGATCACCTGGAAGGGGAATGCCACCAAGAGTATAGGATGAGGAGAGACACTGTATACATCTTCTTCAGAGGGTGAGATTTCTATAATACCGGAATACCTAATGGCTTGGTGTCAGTAAGGGAGCAGTAAGGCTTCCCCTCCAAAAATTACCCAAATTGTTTGTAATGAAAACCCATATGGTCAACATAGGATAGATTTAAGGATCAGAGCATCAATACCATTGCTTCTGATAGGTATGCTTCCCCCAAAGGTTTAAGCTGTGAAATCAAGAACCAACCATTAATTCCTGTAACTCCCTCCACTAAAGCTGTAATCTATAAACAGAGTGAAATAAATAAGGTTAGAATTGAAGCCTTTGATACAAAAAGGAATCAGAACATTAGGGACTTCAAGTCCCATAATGCTCTTGATACTGGGAAGAGGAAGAGGGGCTCAGAGGCAGAGAACTGCAGTGTGCCGTCTAGCAGTTCTAATGATCCACACCTGAGCAGGACTTTTAAATATTAAAACCCCTTCAGGTGTAGGCCATTAGAATAAGTAGAAGGAGAAGCCACCAGCAGAGGCAGAGAAACAAAGACGCCGGAACCGCTGCTATGTTTGCTGCGGATTACGCTGCTGAGAGAGTCATAGGAGTCAGAGACCTGAAGTGCAGAGGTTGCACATTGGGAAGCAGTGCGGTGACAGGCTGTGCTGTGGGAGAGAGAGGCTCTCCTTATCCTGTGCCCTACTCCGGTGTGTGAGGAGCAAGACAGGCTCCCATTCTGAAAGAAGCAGGCCACAGGAGTGCGAGCGTAGCTGCCAGAAGCCCAGGACCCGACTAAAGAAGCAGAAGTGGCAGCAGCAGTGGGTCGAGTGGACGCACATGGAGAGACCAGTGAGTTGGCCTTTGTTTACCCCCGGGCACTCTGCAGTAGACTGATGGCTGTTTGCAAGTATTTGGAATACTTAACTAATGAAAGAAAGCAATGTTGGCGTGATTCTTTGTTCCTTTGAAAGCGAGAAGGGAAAGTTTGCAACTATCATTGCCAAAGTAAAGAGGAGGCAATATTTGAGCAAGACAAAAACCAGCATTGCCTAAGCCAAAGAAGGGCAATTCCAAATAAAAGGGGAAACAGTGTTCCTAAAAGAGAGAAACTGGAATAAGAGACATTGGGCCTCATTAGAAGTTTGGCGGGAGCCTTGCCGTTAAAACCGGCAGGTTTACGCCAAACTTCTGAAATTTTGCGACACCTTCGAATGGGCAATTACCAGGTCATTACGGCCCTGCCGGACCCAGTAATTGACCATCCATGGGCGCCAGAACGGAATGCTCCCCATTCCCATTTGAGCTCCATAGGGCTCAAATGGGAATGGGGAGGTTGGATGCACCGGCACCATTATAAACGGTGCTGGTGCATCCGACATGCTGTGCTCGCAGGTACCGCTCTGTTTGGGAAACAGAAAGAAAGATGGAGATTTAGCTGAAATCCCTAATGTTAGAGCCATGGTTGCTTGAGTTTGACATAGATGTCATCCTTCAGCTCATGAGCAAAGCGAGTAACTCTAGAGCCCCCGGACCCGATGGAATTACCAACATAATGATGAAAGCAAATCCGCGGGTGTGGGCAGACTTTAGCTGGGTTCTGTTTAATAATATCCAGAAACAAGGAGGGGTCCCAGATTCCGGGAAAACATCTATAATGGTTCCAATTTTTAAGAGGTTCTCGGGATAACCTCTCAAATTACAGGCGCATCGCTTTGCTTGACGTTATTGAAGTTTTGAAGACCTTGAAGCAGTGAATTTTAGACTTGGATAGCTTCGACTTCCACCAAGCCGGTTTTCTAAAGCAAGTTGGGACTCCTCTGAAATTTTTCCTGCTAAACATCTTGAAATATAGGGCACTTGAGAGTAAAAAACACATCTACTTGGCATTTGTCGACCTCGAACAGGCGTTCGACTTGGTTAATCAGCAATTGCTATGGAATGAACTACAAGCCTGTGGTTGTCCAGGGGGTTTAATCCCAACCATAAAATCATTCGACTCTGGCACCGGTTTAAGGGTCAGACTTGACAACAGAGGCCTCCTCTCAGAAGGTTTTGAGACAAGACTTGGCCTCAAACAAGACAGAGTTGTAAAATGTTTACATCTCAGATTTGGGAACTTCATTATCCGAGGTCAGATCATTTCCACCGAAAATCGGCGAAAGGCGTTTAGGTCAACGGCTTTATGCAGATGACTTGGTCCTAGTTGACCTAACCCCTATGGGACTCCAACACCAATTAAACAAACTTCAGGAATATGTTAAATTAAACAAACTTAGAGTTAACGTCCCAAAAACAAACATTTTACAATCGCTGCAAGGGAGGAAAAAAGCTAGATCAGTTTGGTGCCTAAACAAAGAACGCATCGCAGTAGTTACCACCTTTGTGTATTTAGGGATGTTGATAAACACCAGCTTCAATGATGCAATCCTACAACTGAAAATGAGAATTAGTAATTTGGCTTCACAAGCCCAAATTTTAATTAGGAGGTTTGGCAAATTCTCACTGTTACCAGCCATTCAATGAAATAAGGCTAAAGTAATGGCTATAGTGACCTATAGAGCCGAAGTTTTCTTAGCTACAGACTCTGCCTGGTGGGTCATTTTGGAGGGGTGGTTTTGGAAGAGAGTGCTAAATCTACCAATGAGCACACCAATGCCTGCAATCAGGTATGAATTAGGCCTGACGTCCCTTCGTACAATGATGGAATGGAAAACTCTGTCATTGTACAGGAAGTGTTTCACCGACCCACCAGTTCAACGATTTAAGATCCTGCAAGACGCCTTGAATAGTTCAGCTGAACCTATCTTAAATACATGGTCATTAGCATGTACTAGGTTGTTGACAATGCTAGGTTATTCTGAAATGGACCTACTGCACAAGCCTGAAGCCATCAAATTTAAGTTATGGAGGCAAGACTCGATAGACACACTCACAGCAAGAGATCAGTATAAATCTTTTACTGATTTCAAGCTCAAATGTAGGCAGAGGAACTCTGTCCCGCTCTATCTTATAAAGTTCCAATGTCCAATTATGCGAGCAAAGCTACTTAGACTTAGATTAAATCTTCTCCCTACAAAAGAGGTCCTGAGAAACAGGAATCAGTGGCAAGAGTTGGAAACAAACTGCATATTCTGTAATAAGCTTGATACCAAAGAAACACTGTACCACTTGACCCAGTTATGTGAAGGGCTAATGGAGAAAAGAACCCTATATCTAGGCAAAATAACCAACAGCTTTAGTTCAATCTCTGTGGATGATTAGTGGTTTAAGCTCATAAAGGGTGAGAACCTGAATCAAACTATAGCATTATTAAGGTTTTTGGACAATACTTTAATAATTCATCTCCAAGAATTGTTGAAAAACAAATGATGAATTGCGTTTGTGGATTTTTATTTGTTTTGGAAAGTGAAAGGTTTTGTAAACCAAGCATTAATAAATAAATAAAAAAATTGGAAGCAAACCTCACCACAAAGTGCTTGTAGTAGTTGTAGGTGTTTTTATCCTGGCAGGCACGTATGCCAGGAAAGGGATTATTAGTGGCAGTCCTGGCAGCTTAGTGGACCAGGAAGAAGAAAGTGAAGTACAGCATTGTGGTGGAAAGAAAGTGGCAAGTCCACTAATGTGTTTATGATGAACTGTGGTACAAACATCTTGACAAAACATTGTTGTTTATGAAGATGAAAAGTGAAAGTAATTGTTCTTTAAAGAGGAGAAGTTATATTGAAATATTAACTGGAAGTTTGTAAGACCTTTTGTTTTATCAAGCAAGATTGTGTGGAAACTTTTGACAATGATTTTTCAAGAGGGAGAAATCTTGTTTACTAACAAGGCAATCCAAGTGCCAAGAGAAAGACTTATGGAATGAAAGAAACTTCATGTGGCATGTAAAGCCGAACTTGGCTATTGAAAGAAACTTTCTTGTTTGGAACTATAATTTGGAAAATCATGCATTAATCCTGGGGAAGGGAATCCAACCCTGATTACAAAGATACATGGTTATAAAGTATATAATTGTTATTTTGATGAGTTTCAACAACCCTATGAAACCTGTATGATTGTGTTGTATGTTTAAGTGTGAGGGATAGATACCTTTTGATCTTACAGTTTTTTCCTTTAGTCTTAGTTTAACAGGCAGGGAAATCCTTGTTCGGTTAGGGAAAGCAAGGTGTTTATTGCACCCATATTATTTAATAAAATGGATACTTGTGTAAAAACCCCATCTACTTGTCTGCTTCACATTTCTCACCCATCACATCTAGTGTCAGTAGTGGTATTGGAATCAATTGAAACAAATTGAGGAACCCACTAAATCCCCTTTAATCTTCTTTCATGAAATTAATAATTCAACCATAAGAAGCAGATGAGTTTATTTTTGCGGTTAAACCCCACACCATTTTTAGAATCAAACAACGAATTGTGACTAAGCCAAAGCCTTTTTTTCACCAAGAACCTTTATCCCGTTAAAAAAAATTAGCATATTATAATTTAAAACAATATAGTAAAATTACTGTAATACTCACGACCAGAACATGTTTTTGTTTTCCCCTTTCAGATATAAAACCCAGTGTCATGCCTGCACCACGGGCGCATCCATTTACGCTCAATATGGACTATTTGTTTATCATTTATTTACAACAGACTCTTGGATCCATCTATATTTACTTTGGGAACTTTATTTCCCATTTGCGAGACTTTGGTGCTTTATTATTTTTTCCAACAAACTACGTATACCACAATGCACCTGGCTACAAGCATCGATTCCTGGCTGTTCCTATTGGTTGTCAAAGGAACTACACCCCCCAGAAGTCCTAGGGACTTGCCCTGCTTCCACCAGCCCAGGAACAGAAAGGGAGGTGTCCGATTGCCTGCAGGTGTGCTTAGCCAGGTGCAACCAATTAGCCTGCCTCTGTGCTGGGCTAGGCAGTATAAAGGCTGCTGCCTGCAGTGGCTCAGCCTCTTGCATCTGAGAGTCTTTCCTCCACCTTTCGCGTCTTCCTACGGATCTTGTATGCTGTTTACCTTCACTCCTGCTTGGACCCTGCCTTGTTGCTTGCTCCACCCTGCTGCCTCCAGCCATAGCCTTCCAGGCTCCCTGCCTCACAGCCCTGCTCCTCTGGGCTCTCCACACTGCAGCCGATCACGCTCTGCTGCCTTCCAGCCTCCGCCCTTGCCCTGCCGGGCTCTCCACATTGCAGCCCATCACGCTCTGCTGCCTTCCAGCCTCCGCCCTTGCCCTGCCGGGCTCTCCACATTGCAGCCGATCACGCTCTGCTGCCTTCCAGCCTCCGCCCTTGCCCTGCCGGGCTCTCCACATTGCAGCTGATCACGCTCTGCTGTCTTCCAGTCTCCGCCCTTGCCCTGCTGGGCTCTCCACATTGCAGCCGATCACGCTCTGCTGCCTTCAAGCCTCCGCCCTTGCCCTGCGGGCTCTCTACATTGCAGCTGATCACGCTCTGCTGCTTTCCAGCCTCAGCCCTTGTCCTCTGGGCTCCCTGCTCTGCAGCCTGCCTCACTCCGGCTGCCTTCAGCCCTTGCCTTCTGGGCTCCCTGCTCTGCAGCCTGCCTCACTCCGGCTGCCTTAGCCCTTGTCCTCTGGGCTCCCTGCTCTGCAGCCTACCTCACTCTGGCTACCTACAGCCCTTGTCCTCTGGGCCTTCCTACTTTTCAGCTTATCACGCTCCGCTGCCTACTACCTACCTTTTCCGCTGGGTTCTCGGCCTAGCAGCCCTCTACAGTCCTCTGCTACCTTCTACGTTCAGCGGCCCTGTCCCTCAGGGTTCACTCCTTACTGCCCGGCCCTTATGGGATCCTTGCCGTGCAGTCTGCTTTACTCTGCTGCCCTAAGCCCTTTTCCTCTGGGCTTTCTACCTTACAGTCCTACTCCTGTGGGCTTACTCATTGCTTTCCTGCTCCTCTGAGCTCTCAACCTTGTTCCTTACTGTCCTCTGCTATCCTATCCTGTTACACGACTTTCCCTTCATTTCCTTCTGCTAGTTTGCTATCACCTCCTTTCCTGGATTTGTCTGTAGTATCTTCTCTTGTACTGTTTGTAGACCCTTTTGTACAGAGCTTGTCTGTTGGTTCCCATCAGTCAACCTCTGCCCCTTCCCTTGTCTCGTTTCTACATTACAGACACCCATAGCTGCTGTTCCAAGTCATGAGCAAACAGCGTGGGCCTCTGTTATAGCAAACTGTGCAGAAGGCTAGAGTATTTCCAAGGTTCGTGGAATACTCTTTTCCTATATCTGCATACACCCCAAGAGGGTATTCATTCTGTATCTTTTCCCTTGCTACTCTTGCCTACTCTGCGTTCTCTTTCCTTTCCGCTGTGTGTGTTCTTATCTGTCCACTTATTTGGCACAACCACCCAAACCCTTTCTGGGTGTCCTGTGCCACTCTTAATAGAGTGCCATCCCTGACACCCAGTCTCACTAAAATCATCACTCCCATAACTCATGATTGCTTTTGCTGAGGCCTTTTGTTGAAAAGGAAGAATGGCTGCTGATGCCAGAGTTTTGGTCCCACCTTTCAAGTGGGAATAAGATACCCCTGACGATTGCCATTTTAAAATGTGTGTAAAAAAGAAATGTAACTCATTTCTCTTGGTAGATATCATGGAAATATGTGCACCTTTTCAATTGGTTTGGTGTCCATGACCTGCAGGATTATTTAAGCGGACTACTCTCCAATGCTCTCTTCAAAAATCTCATTGCTGCCAGGGTTAAGCTCACATCTAATCCACCCACAATCCTATTCCACCATTCATCCGTAAATAGCAAGGTAATTTTGTCAACAACATTTCCGAAATATAAAGTTCTCAGCGAAGTACAAATAGGCTCATAATGGAGGGTGGGACTATGAGAGCAGTGGCAAAAATGGAAATACAAATGGTGTTTAATGGAATTGTTGTAAACTGCACTGCGTGTTGGGTTTGTTTGTATTGTTGTTTGGTTTGAATAAAATTAATAAAAATTACAATATATATATCTATAAAGTTCTCAAAGTTCTTAATGCAGGACAACTTATCAATAGATGCTTTGAGCTTTCGTACACTTCAAGTCTCTTACAATATCTGCACTGCAAGGTGCTTCGTGGATGCTTTTGCAATAGGAATACATTTTCTCATGTTAGAAATTTCATGAATAATTCCCGATAGTGTCTTGATGGAAACTGTTTTAAGTAGCCCGGCACATCATTTAGGGTTGGTCTTTCAGAGCTACTCGAAATGCACATTCAGTTAGCAGACTTCATGGCTTACGTTTGGATCCAGTCGTCACCTTTTAAATTTCTTTTGACCATGTCTGGATTATTTTTCAGCATATCCTTTGTTGCCGCAATTTCATGGAGCCGTGTTAGGCACATAGCCTTCCATTGATCTAGTAGCACTTCTTTTCTTCCATTCACATCCATTGTTAGGATTTCAAACGGTGGGGAGTGATCTTCTATTATGCCCTTGCTTAGGAGAGAGAGAAAGATTTCCATAACACCTGTGATTCTAATGACCGAAGTCCCAATTCATATCTAATTATGTTGATCGATAGCCCTCTAGGTAAGCACAACTCTTTGCTCCAAAAGAAACCTTTTAGCACTGGCATGTCTTCCAGGATAAGTTTAGTAAAGTTTCAGCTCCATTAATTAGGCACTGGCACTACCTTCTGTTTGTAGAATGTAATTGCTGGTATTAGTGTGTATTTCCCAAATTTAATGACAATAGCTTTAGCTTGTGCGATCAAGCATCCATCCATCCATCCATTCTGTTTCATTTATGCCACAGTTAAATAGAACGCCTAGATAGACAATAGAGCACACTTGACTTAGTTGTTGTCCTCCAATTTGCCAGTTGAAGGTTCCTTTGGCTATTGTGCATTTTCCTTGCTTTGATTCTAATTCCAGGACACAGGTTTTTTAAATATTTATCCTTAAGTTGTTAGCTATGGTGTATCCTACAAATGCATTCAGCCTTCGTTGCAGTCCAATCCTGGTCTGGTCAATAATGACCGCATCGTCTGCATAGAGGATCCACGCTATGTGCTGATTGGCTATTTTAGGAGGCAAGCCAACAAATGATTTTTGCGATTCAGGAAGATCTGATAAATACAGGTTGAACAATAAAGACGCAAGTGGGCAAACTTGCTTTAAGTCTCTATATGTTGGTATTTTGGGTGTAACATGACCCTGGTTATTCAACCTGGCTTGAATAATTGTATCAGAATATAACGTCATGGTGTCCTCCAGTCAGGTGAACACTGCTAGGCTTTTAATTTGCACCAAAAATTACTTCTATCCACGCTATCGAATGCCTGTTTGAAGTCGATGAATGCAAGGAAGTATTTTGTTCTTTTTTGCAAGGATCTCGGTTTAAGAATGTTAAGGATGAAAAGGTTTAAGGTTGTAACATTACCCTTAATAAAACCTATTTGACGAGGATCTAAACGTCCACTTTCCTTTGCCCATGTGGTCAGTTCCCGTAGAAGGATTGAGCTAAATAGTTTGCTCAGAACATCAGACAGCACTATTGACTGGTAATTCTGGGGATTTTCTCATTCCCCTTTCTTGAATATTGGCACTATAATTGCATTGGTCCATGAGGACGGGATTTCTTTCTTTTGCACACTGTTTTCGAATAATATCATTATGAAGTTAGCCCAGAGGCCTGGATTTTTTTTCAGTGCACAATTGGTTAGACCATCCGGGCCTGCTGCTTGTGACACATTTACAATCATTACAATGTTGCCCTCAGTATCCCAAACAAAGTGCCATTGCTTCGATGTTCGTTTAGCGTCACATTCAATTTCTTGTGTTATATTAGCATAAAGCTTTCTATAATGAGCTATCCAGCCTTCATCTAACACATTTGAGGTGAATAGGCTTTCTTGGAATCTTCCATTGTTGTTTAACAATTCCCACAGGTATCTTGTATTTTGCCTCGTGATTGTCCTCATTATAATTTCACCATCTTGATGTGCTCTGAGTGATTTATTCTCTATTAGCCAGATTTTATATTGTTACCTTCTTGCTTTTAAGGTAGCTGACATATTTGATTCCTGTCTTCTCCTAATGGTCCTTATGTCCGACCTTAAGTTCTTCTTGGCTTCCGCAACCAAGGTATTGTACAGGTGGACGGGCTCAAATGAGGGTTTTTCACACCTTTTTGCTGTTTCTTTAAAGCTCGATAGCAGTCCTGCATATTCTATGGTATTGGCCGAATTCCCTTGGGTTTTACTCAGTAAATTTGTGATGTATTTAATGTCTCCAGCTTTAATTCTAAGCCTGTTACGCCCTTGCCTGACTTCAATGGATTTGTTTATTTTTTGCAGTTCTTTTTTATTAGGACCTGTGCATATTAGCTCCAGAAGATTATGATCACTGGTTGTCATCTTTTTTATAGAGAATTGCAATACAGTTTCTAGAAGATTTCTAGAAACAAACAAGTAGTCCAGATGACCTTTGGTTTGGGAATTTGACAATGTGAATTGCGCTGGTATATCACCTTTAGTCTGCCCACTAAGCATATGTAAGTTTCTGTCTCGGATGTTTTCAATCCATTCATATGCATTTCTATCCAGACAGTGTTTATCTAAGACTTCTCCTTCTGAGCCAAGCAACTTCATATACAAGTCCCCACATATAATTACTGAGAATTTCTGGTTTTGAGTAGCTGTATCGTCAAGTTCTTTCATGACCATGGAGAGAAATGTTTTAAAGATGCTCATTTCGGGCTACGATAAACATAAAAGATGATTACTGTTTGCAGCTCTTGACATGTCTCCTTTGAGTTGTTAATTATAAGGATTTGCCAAAAAAAGATTTGAGTTCCTAGTCTCTTGTATAACAAGGCCAGATCCAATTTTGATGAGTGTGTGAAGACCAGAAAAGGGACGGCCGGTCAGTCCTTTTTTTGCAGGATTTAAATAACAGGAATACCCATCAGAGATAGGGGTTTGTCTGAGACAAGATTCCTTGATGCAGCTGATATCATACTTCTCAAGGCCTAAAGTTTGATTATTAAAAAGGTGATAGAATCCAGGAGAGTTCCATGACCCAATATTCAGGCCTATCTTCCCAGTTTTCTCCAGACTCTAATCCTCTATCGGGTTAGCTAAAACCGAGGCAATCCAGCCGCATTCACGCTCCTCTTCGTTGTTTCAGAATCTCTTATCTCGATTGGGTTGCACTTATGATGTTGTTTCAGTTGCAAATTGTACTTGGATCTCTCTGGAAGGCTGTTCTATCATTTTCCGATTCCAATCGATTTCAGATGCTAATGGGAACGATTTTATGTCATGTGTAGCTTGTTTATTTGATTTCAAAAGTGTTGGCTCATTCATTCTTTTTGAGTTGTAATTCTCGTCTTGAGGTTTCACATAGTTTCTTAATTCAAAACCTAAAGGTAGAAAGTCATTTGCCGATATCTTTGCAAATAAATCCAATAGGCTTTGCATGATAAGAGTGGATGTCAAATGCAATATCACCCAATCAGTGCGCCTTTTGTTCATAAACTGAACGATCCTAATGTCTTCAGATGTGATGTATCTAAGTTTGGGACTGTGATGTAATAGTTTCACCACATTTTTACGATTTAATATCAAGTCGTCGCGTGAGTGAAGAATCCTTTCAATTGAAATCAGATTAAGTGTGTCAGTCCTGTCTGTTTTAGGATTTATTCTTACCTCTCCGTGCGTTGTTGATCTTTTGGCTAACCCGAGATGATTGTATGTTGCCTTTTTTTCTTTCATATGAACTGTTTCTGCTCCAAGGTTAAAGGAATAGTTCACTCTAAAATGTTATTGTCCCAAAAGATGGCCAATAATCAAAAACATATATTAAACATCTTTTTAAAGAAAGTTCCTATATACACTTTTGAGGAAACAAGGCTCAAAGTGTTTACATGGGAGCATCCATTTTATAATTTCAAGCAGCCTCCTCTGTTCATGTTAAGCTCTGCCCTGGCGGCACTAATCAAGCAGCAAAAGCCCCCTACTGGGAGCTTTTGCTTACTGCAGCCATAGCAGAAATGAAGATGGAGGAAGCTGCCTTCACTTTCATTTTACGTTTTCGGTGCTCCCCAAGCCCAGGGAAGCACAGAAAATGTAAAAGGAAAGGCAGAGCAATTATAAATACTCTGCCAGCAGCCGGCAAAGTTTTCATAATTGCTGCCACTTTCTTTTCTAGTTTCCCATCCAGGAAACTAGAAACTAGAAAAGAAAGTGGCAACAATTATGAAAACTCTTCCAGATGAAGTATTCATAAGTGCCTGGACTTGCCTACAAGCAAAGCCGAAGCAATTATGAATACAACGTTGTTGTATTTATGATTGCTGTGGTTAGAAAACCACAGAAATCATAAATACAACAATGTTGTATTTATGATTGCAGTGGCTTCAGCTTTGAGTCTCCTGGGCTCCCTGTGTTGATTTGGCAGATTTAATGAGTCTTGAGCCGAGGAATTTGGTTGTACATTGAATATATATATATATATATATATATATATATATATATATTTATTTTTATTTGTAATGCGCACTTTGGACCCTAAGGCATAAAGGCGCTGACAATTGAACAAAAGGACAATGTTGAGATTTTGTTAGTTGGCGCATCCATTTACAGTTTTCCAAGTCTGCTGTCACGAGAGCGACTTTGTCCGATTCCTCTCTTCTTGCAAGATCGCAAAGCCTATTTTGCCACATTAAGGACTTCTCGGCTTCTTGATTTAGCCTCACATCAACCTTGTTCACTATACCTTCCAAGCATATCAATTTAGTATGCGACATGGCTATCAATGTCGCTTGGTCTTTAAGCGTGTCATGAATTGACTCATAAGGTTTAATAAATGTGGTCATGGGATTGCATAAGATGGGCAAAATACTGTTTTGCAGTTGAGTTATTGTTTCTGCAGTTATATTCACATGACAGCCGCCGTGTTGAGTAACAGAGTTATTTCTTGACATTTGCCCACAAGAATGTGGTGAGAAATCCAACCGCGTTGCTCTGCCGTCATCTCGGACTCCATCGTTATATGTGACTCAAAGGATTCTTCATTCATTTGTGATCCATTGGACTCTTGACGTCCATCTTTATTTTGGTAATCCTCAATGACTGTCTAAGCATTTGTTATGCCTTTCCTTTCCTCTTTCATTTTTTATAGCACCGCAATGTCCATTAATGAGGTATTATTATCATTCCTAGCAGCGTCAGTTATCATAGAGTAGGAAGCCAGACTTGTTTTAATTTCGGCTATGTTGTGAGACAGTCTTACTGCAAGGGCAGATCATGGCATTGAGCCATTTTGTAGGTCGTATGTTTCAGGAATGTGCAAATGATGGGAGTGATCTTTTTGATCCTTTGACATGTCCTCATTAATTGGTGAAGTTGGATTAGCAAATACTCGCTCCAGCAAGTTCGATTCCACCGCAAAATCCATGTTTTATGTAGAATGTACATTTCTTTGTCCCTGCCACGTAACACAAACATGGGCAGAGAAAAAGTGCTTGGGGTTTGTATCCTCACTTTCCCTTTCATTTTCTTTGAGTTCCTGAGGTTCAACCTGCAACGCTCGGTCCATGCAGCCCGGGACACAGCCCGGGACGTGAGCCCGCTTGACCATCCCACCCCCTCCAGATGCGCACCCCGAACCATTGACTAGATGGTTCACGCTCTAAGCGCTGACACCGTCCAAGTCAGGCCCTCCGTCGCTCAAGGTATGTTCCCCAGTGCACTTGTAATTTGGTCCGTTGTGCACACGTCAGATGTTAAGAAAAGCAATTTTTCAGCGAAGGGTTGAGTCAAAGCTGCATTCAATGCCATGAGGCTGGATGTGAGGTTTGCTATTTGGATGGGGCCCTCACATTGAATTTTTTTTTTTGTGCAAATGAAACGACTGCGTTTCTGTATATTGCGTGTCTTACATTACATGGCTTGCATGACTCACATGAGCCGCTTTCAATGTGGTGCATGGACAAGGCTTTTCACTTGGGATAGTATGTTCAAGGGCAGTGTGAACGGTGCATGCCTCAGGCAATATGGAAATGTCGGTGTTAGAGGGTTTGCAAATAGGGGATAAGATGAATCCTGTAAAGAACGTGTAGGGTTTTTTAAAATAGAAGTGGGGAGGGGAGGTCGGGTCCAGCTAACCAAGTATCCACACTTAGCTGTCCCAGCTTCTGTCTAGTGTTAGGGCCGTCAGAGGCATTCCCACAGCGCCAAGAGCTGGATCACGCTGGAGACTGCTGAGACTGCACCACCTCAGCACCAAAAAACAGGGTTATCTAGCGTTAGCACCTAAATATCACAAACATAAAATGGGGTAAGTTAAGGTTACCTAGATGTTTAATTTAGTATAATAATTTGTATACATGTATTGAAATTTAAATAATGTTATTCCCTTAACATTATTATTTCTGATGTTTGTAGACTTTAATTTTTTGTTGATTAAACCATATCTCTTTATATATGGCCGAGTTTTGGTATGCCATATGCACAATGTAGGGAGATAGAAAGAGATGGAGATTTGTCCGGATACTTTAAATCATGCTGTTTTAACTTGCACGAGCATCCATCCAATGCATTGAGGTATTATCCACGGATAGCCTTTTATTACTCTATATGGGACGACAGGCGTTTTCATTTTTGTCTGAATTCACCTTAATCCCTAACCTAATGCTGCTCCTATCATGCACTAGCACTTTATCAATGCATTGAGGTATGGGATGATAGGTGCTTGCATATTTGTTTAAATTCGCCTTCATTTCTAAAAATATGCACTAACATTTGTGATTTTGGCGAATTAGGGACTAGCCGGTCCAACATGCATTGCGCCAAAACCAGTCATTGATTGAGCACACCTGCTGTATAAACTAAGGCTATCTCCTTCTCATGTATTGTGCGGGTGGTCATTACCAACATTGGGCCATAGCAGCGACATTCGTTTTTTTGCACTCACCCCTTCATGCGGATAGTTTGCCACACCGTGGAGAATGTTTCTCGCACGGGGAGGCAACAAATATTGATATTGCGCACTGGCGCGAAATCTCGTTACAAAGTTTTTATATATACTGTTCTCTCAATGGGACATGTCTGACTCCCCCTGCCTTTGTCATTCACGCGCGCTAGTCTGAATTTAAATTTATAAAGGATTCCCGAGTATTTTACCTCCCTACATTTACACTCAAGGTCCATTAGACCTGAGCCATTCCAAGATGGCGGATTCTCCGTCATGTAGAACCATAGAGTTCTTTTTTAGCCAGATTGTAGTAGTGCATCACGTGACGCGTGAAGCAGCAGGTGGGGGAAGCACATGACATAGCTCATGAGCCATTATAAAAACGAGAATACACATTTTGGGAACAACTACAAGCCTGAGGAAGCTCGCGAGTCGAGCGGAACGCGTGGTGTCTTTCCACCCGTTGGGGTGAGTGGTGCCTTGAGCCTGGTCTGACCAGGTATTGCCATGTATGCTTTTTATAACATTTTGCACAACTTTTGATTAATTAAAGAAAACATTTTTAAACTTAGTAAATGGTTGTGAGTGCTTGGGCAAGTTTGGTATTAAGTTGGAGGTGTTGTTTATCTGCCTACCTGTATCTTTTTGCTGACATTCTTCTGCATATATATATATATATATATATATATATATATATATATATATATATATATATAAAAAAACACGGCCCGCCTTGCTAAACTCATAGATAGAGCACTTCGTCGGTGGCTTATAACTTCGCTCCCCCTGGAGGAATCCTCGCCACATTTAATTTTTTTCGGGAAGTTGGGTGAGGTTTCATGCAGGGGGGGGGGGGAGTTTTGCAGGGGGTCCCAAAATGTTTTTTTTCCATAGACTGAATGGGTAAAACCTTTGTGCACTGCTACAGCCCGAACAGCTGGACGAATTTGCACCAAATTTGCGGCAGGAGCGGGGGCTTGGGTCAGAAAGCATGCTTTTGTCTGTTTGGTGGGAATCCGATCAGTACTTTTGTTGCAAACAACTGAAATGTACGTCTCTAAAAATTAGTGATATCTGGGTCCGCTCCACGGACCCATTTCCCTGTTCGCTCCGCAGACAGAAGTGTCATTGGCTTGTGGTACTGCGTGCTGTCGGAGAACTTTGGACACGGCCGGTGGTTGGCTGGAGGGTACCATGCTCTGCGTCAACATTTTTGGGAAATGCTGCCATGGTGCATCAGAGGAGAGTGCGCTGGCGGAAGGGTCTGGAAAATATACCGTACGCCATGTGTTGGCGGCAAGCAGGGAGGGAAAGGGTGGGGGAGTGAGAAGTGGTTCATGTGCGATATGTGAATAGGTAGAAGAAGACGGAGGAGTGGCTGCAGTATTTGTGCGTATTGCGCCAAATCGCGGGTACCTAGACAGGCGACTACTTTGTGTGGTGATTGGAGGCAGCTGTCGTAACGGCCAGATAGCTTGTGCTCCGACCTGTTTGCGCCAACCTCTTTCCATGGTGAGTGGTGGCAGGTGATTTTCACAAGGGGAGTGATTTGCAGATGACATAGGTTGGGTGGGAGCGTTGGTGGCTGCGCTGTGAGGATGGATTGCGGCAGTTGGGCACATGGTGGCATGCATGGGTGCATAAAGTGGCAGTGAGTCTATTGAAGGGTTAGACTATTGGGTGCATGACCCAAGGCCGTAGGGCATGTAGTCAAGAGCCTAGGCCTTCAGCACACCCACCGCAGCAATGCATGTCTGACTCTGCATTTAGTAGAGGGTGGTGCTTCCATAGTGTGGTGTGTGCAGATTGATTGGAGTAGGGCTAATGTTGCAAACAGTATGTGGGTAGGTTGGCAGTGACAGAATACTTTGTGAATGGAAGTGGGTACGGCCGTAGAATGTGAATGAAAGTGCACAGGGGTGCAGGAGACAGTGTTTTTTTTCTACATTATGGTAACGGTTCCACTTGTTTGCTGCATAGCTCCATGGCGGTGCACAGGTTGGGTAGGAGTGCTGGTGGTAGTGGTGTGTATGTGGATTGTTGTACTTGGTGACATGCATGGTGGCATTACACTGCAGTGGTTTGTTCAAGGCCTAGAAGATTGGGTGCATTGAGCACACTCACGCAGTAATGAATTTGTGACTCTGCAGTAGAAGGCCGTAGGCCATGCACTCAAGAGCCTAGGGCTTAAGCACACCCACAGCACTAATGCATTTGTGACTCTGCATCAGTTAGAGGGTGGTGACTTGTACAGAATGGTTGTGGAGCACATTTCAGATGCAATAGAGCAGCAGAAGTGAGCTGTCGTGCGTGTACGTTTGGTTTTGCAGGTGAGGTCACTGTTAGAACATGGTAAAGTTTTTCATGTGTGGTTGGAGATGGTGCTGTGAAAAGTCACACAGTGTGGGCACTGGGTGCAGTGTTTGCATACTGTCAGTATGGAAGAGGCTATGGTTGCAGTGTAGCTTATATGTGCTTGGATAGTGCGCTGTGTGCAGATTGCTTGGAGTAGGGGCAATGTTGTGAACAGTTTGTGGTTAGGTTGGCAGTGACACAATACTTTCTGAGTGGAAGTAGTTAAGACCATAGTATGTGAATGAAAGGGTGTACGGGTGCCGGAGACAGTGTAATGTTTGTAGAATATGGTAACTGATGCATTTAACACTGTATAGCTCCATTGCAGTGCAGAGGTTGGTAGGAGTGCTGGTGCCAGTGGTGCATATGTGCACAGTGGTAGTTGGTGACATGCTGACATGCATGGATGCATTACGGTTCAGGGAATGTTTGCAAGGAGCACACCCACTGCAGCAATGCAGGTTTGACAGTGCATGAGGCACAGGGTGGTGATCTGTGTAGAATGGGTGTGGAGCACATTGTAGATGTGCTACAGCAGCACAAGACCGTTCAAAAGCATTTATTGTGCGTTCCATGGTTGTGGTGATATTTGCAACATGCTACAGTATTTGGTGTGCGGCAGGAGATGGTGCAGTGAGAACGTGTGCAGTGTGGCCACAGGGTACAGTGTTTATATAATGTGAGTATGGAAGAGAGTATGGTTGAAGTGCAGCTTATATGTGCTTGGTTAGTGTGATGTGTGCAGACTTATTGAAGTAGGCCCAACGTTTTGAAGCTGTTGTGCTTAGGTTGCCAGTGATACAAGAGTTTGTGAATGGCAGTGGGTAGTGGTGGTGCAGGCTGTGGTATGTTTGTGGATTCTGCTAATTGTGACACGTTTTCGTGAATGGATGTTCAATGGTGTGGGGGAGTTGGGTAGAAGTGCCAGTACGTATGTTACGCTTGTGCATAATGTTAGCTGCCCACATGGTCGCATGCATGTATCCATAGTGTTGTGGTGGGTGTTGGTAAGGACTGTACTGTTGTGCGCATGGCTAAAGGTGTGCTGGGTGCGCCGCAGGATCTTTAGTGATGCTGCAATCGTGCATTCGTTAGCAGATGTTTCTGGTGGAGGGGTTTTGGAATCAAACGGAACGTGCACTGACAGTGTTTAACTGGAAATATGGAGTGGTGTACAGAAATTATAGTGTGCAATGCAGAGGTTTTGTATGTGATTGCTGCATGCATGTTTGATAATTTGACAGCACCCAATGAGGGAACGCTGCAAAAATGCCACTGCAAAGGGAAGAAGCATTGTGTCTGCTTTACTGGGCTGTGGCCCTCACTGTAGATGGGAAAGCGCACGTGGCACATCCTGCCATTATGAGCATGCTCGCCATGGAAATGGAATTGTGGGAAACAGGCAATTAGGTGTTTAGGGTGTGGTTGACAGGAAGGGGCGGTACCCTATCCTCCCAATACTGTGTCGTGAGGTTGGTCGAGATGGAGAGACGCACAGTGCTTATCGTCAGAGATACCTTTGTGCGCCATCTGCACAGGTATTGTCTGCAAAGCGGCGTCGTTGGTAATTTTGGGTTGGAAGGAGTGGACGCTTTTTGGGGCTGTCAGGGTGACTGCAGTTTCGGTGGGATGGTTCGCCTTTGCAGATATGTGGCCTCCATCACGAATGTTGACTTTGTTGTGGTGCACTATGGAAGACTACAATTGGGTTACATGCCGTGTGGACATTTAATCCGTCACCTGAAGAGGTTGCTGAACGCAGTAATGCAGATTTTTCCTACTGCCAAGGACGTTTTCTCATGTATATCACCAAGAGGAGTATGGACCCATGCGGGACAATTTGTCCCCAGCCAGAGGTCGGAAGGTGTGTTATAAACAGAAGCATGTGTTAGTTTATACAGACTGCTGGCATGTTCTCCACCCACTATGAGATCATGAGGTGGCAAAATATGCAGTGGTTATTCATTTGAGCGCCATTGGTAATGCTGTTTTCTTTTACACTGTGCAAGAAGCATTGACCAGAATGTGGTAAAAATGTGGGGAGAGGCAAACAGAAACGCATATAAAGAGAAAAAACAAAAAAAGTTGCTTGCACGCACGTAAAAAATAAAAAAAATAAACCTTTATACATCTACGATGGAAGACTCAATCCCCTACCCAGCTTGATATTGCTTCCCTGCCACCCCCCAGAGTCCCCCTTCACTATCACAAAAAGGTAGCGGATTCCGCGGTACGTTCAGGATTACACGTGCCACATCCTGGGTGGCTATGTGGATGTGTGCGGATGGAGAAATCGTGCATACTTTTACTGAAGTTTGCAGTGGACAGGCATGACACTTGTACAGTAAATGTGTAACGGTACATTTGAAGTGTTGTACAAGAGTGACAGTGTTGGATGATGGCGGCTTTGATGCGATTGGTGGATACATGTGTGCCTATTTACGCGTAACCCAATGAGGTAGTGCAGCAGAGAAGATAATGGAAAGGGAAGAAGGACTGCTCCAGTTTTACAGGGGTGCGGCCTTCGCAGTACTTTGAGAGGCGCACGTGCCACAATCTGCCCTTCCCACCATATTTCCCAATTGACATGGGACTGTGGGGATTGTCCAATCAGGTGATTAGGGTGTGCGGCAATAGGAAGAAGGACTCCTGCTTCACACAAGCCCGGCCCTCGCCGTACTTGAGGAAGCACACGTGCCACATTCTGCGCTTCTCACCATGCTGGCCTATGGAAATGGGACTGTAGGGATTGTCTTATCAGGTGCTCAGGGTTTGCGTCACAGGAAAGCGCACCAATAGGAAGAAGGATTCCTCCTGCTTCACTGGGGCGCGGACCTTGCGCTAATTCGGAAACCGCACGTGCCACATTCTGCCCTTCTAAGTATGCTGGCCAATGGGAATGTGACTGCGGGGATTATCCAATTAGCTGCTTAGGTTCTGCTTCACAGGAAGGGGTAGTAACATTTTCTTACATTACTTCGTGCACTCAGACTGGCAGAAATGAAGAGATGCAGAGCGCTGTTACTGGGTGATGCCTTTGTGGTAGATTTGCAGTTATGCCCAGGACAGAGACTTGCATGGCAATTTTGGGTTGGAAGGAATGGAGGCATTGTGGTGCGCTGCCGATGTCTGCAATTTCGGCATTGTCCTTGACCTTAGAAAAGAAGTGGTCACTTTCGCACCTTTTCATGTTGCCATGGTACAGTACAGAGCTCAGCATTTGGGTTACGCACCTTGTTCATACGTGTTGCATCGACTTAAGAGATTGATGAAAGCAGTGAAGCGTTTTCCCACTGCGAAAATTCTATTCTCATCTATACCGCCAAGAAGAGGGTGGGACTGTTCTAATTCAGTTTGTTCACAGCCAGAGGGTGGAAGGTGTATCATCAATGGAAGCATGGCTACTTTTTTGTACAATGCTGCAATGTTCTTCTGCAACAATTACATCATTGATTCTCAAAATGCTGACCTATACCATGACAGTGGTATTTCTTTGTCCAACATTGGCAATGATATTTTGTTGTTCCATCTAAAAGATGCGTTGAAGAGCTTACTGTAAGAATGCGCAGAGTACAGGAAAAGAAAAATCTCTATAAAAACGAAAATTCCTTTCTTATCCACACCACTAAGAAGAGTATGCGACTGTTCTAATGCAGTTTGTTCAAAGCGAGAGGGCGGAAGGTGTATCATCAATGGAAGCATGTCTACTTTTTTGTACAATGCTGCAATATTCTTCTGCAACAATGACATCATTGATTCTAAAAATGCAGACTTATTCCATGACAATGGCATTTCTTTGTCCAATATTGGCAATGGTATTTTGTTGTTTCATCTACAGGATGCGGTGAAGAGCTTACTGTAAGAATGGGCAGAGTGCAGAAAAATAAAAATCTCTATAAAAACCACAAAAAGTGTGTTTCCTTAAAAGCATCTAAAAAAACAAAACCACAAAAGGCTCTTTTCAGATCCACCACTACATATCAAATCCGCTGTCTGGTTGAAATGTATTCCCAAAAAACACAGGCTATGGTACCCTCTTTTTTGGTAACGGGGGCCTGACTCATGAGGGTTATAACAGTATCAAAGAAAAGAAAGAGTCAATGCTACCTCTCACTGGGAGCGTATGCAACGGTTGAAGACAAGAAATTAAAGGTCTAGTGTAGCATTATTAGATTACACCAGTAGTGCACACATACAAACGTTGATTCATACAAATATATACAAAGACAAACATTAGAAACAGTTATAGTTGTGTATAAAAAAATCAACCACACTGACTAATTAACAAAGGTCTGAGAAGACACTGTAAGTTGGAGACATAACATTAAATTGCATGTTTACATATGTTTTTACAGTGCCAAAAGCATCAAGATGTTGTGGTGTTGTATAATGAGCTGTAGTTAAGTAAATAGCTCACAAGCCCTGATATGAAATGTATTCCGCCACGCCTGCACACAGCACGAAAAGTATGCGGACACTGCATTACTTCTGGTATTTCACGTGCCTCATCCGGCCCATTTGCAGAATGGTGCGCATGGAAATGGGTCTGTTGAAGCTAAGAGATTGTGCAATAAGGCTTCTGGGTGTGGTGTGAGCAAGAATGTGTTGGAAGCGTTACGTTTGCAAAATAGTCACAATTAAATATTATAGCACTGTGTATAATCTTGCTAGCAGGTATTTGCAATAGCTACTTCAAAGGGTGGACAGGGATTTGGACACGCATTGCGAATGAAGGCCGTCGACTGCAACTCACTCCCAATACCCACTGTGTTCCTTTCTTCTTGCCTGTGAACAAAGGGCCACTTTACAGGTTGCTATAAACAGTATAATACTACAGCGAATGTATATATCCAACGTCTGATGCACTAGTCCTAAACAGCTTGTGCAGTGGCCCTGCCATATGTCTAAATGTCTCACCACGAGTAATGTGTTCTCGCAGATATTGATCTGCAGCATATTGCATGACATGTGTCAAGCCACAAAACTGCTATTTGTACATCTTCAAATATAGCAAT
This sequence comes from Ambystoma mexicanum, assembly GCF_040938575.1. Classification (NCBI taxonomy): domain Eukaryota; kingdom Metazoa; phylum Chordata; class Amphibia; order Caudata; family Ambystomatidae; genus Ambystoma; species Ambystoma mexicanum. The sequence goes on from NC_090936.1 coordinate 178,076,562, forward strand.
CTGTGCATCGAAGCGAAAGTACTGTCACTTGATGGCACGACATTGGGCGTATCTTTAGCGTTCATGGAGATGAGTACATTTTGCCACATGGGAATGCTTTTCATCAGGACTCCGTTTTCCCTTTCCATGGCGGCGGCCATTTTCTTTTTTTTTTTTCTCCTGAAATGCTGCAGCGTTTCGGGACAAAAAAAAAGCTTTTAGTGCCCCGGTCACGCAATTTTTGCAGGCCGGGGTACTAATACCAATAAAACCCTCGCGTCGGGATCATTACCGACTCTGGTAATGCCCGGGGCCCATAGGTAATGCCCCCAACGCGAGGGTTCTATTGCTTAAATAAAACATCATGGTAACCTTAACTTACCCCGTTTTATGTTTTGTAATATTTAGGTTGGGTTGTAAAACATTTTTTAGTGAAGGTGGTAACGCTAGGTAACCCTGTTTTTCTTTAATAATATTTAGGTTGGGTTTTACAATGTTTTACAGTCATGGTGATTGTGGGGATGTGAGGGGGGACGGAGAGGGAGAGCGGGACGCACGGCCAGAGGAGCCCGCTGTGCCGCGGGCGTGTGCGGCGCCGAACAGCTGTGCCGCTGCGTGTGCCCACGAGGACCGGGTTCACTGGCGCTGCGGCTGGGAGACCCGCGAGCACAACGTACCTCGGCGGCCTCCGTCGGCGAGCGGCGACGAGGCTCGGGAACTAGAGAGCCCGACTCGTGCCGACCGCTCAGCGTCGGAGGTGCGCCAGACAGCTGGGCAAGGACCCATCGGGGGCAGCCAACCAGAACCCCCTCCTTACCTCATGCAGGGCAGACCCAGAACGGTAGCATGGGGCCTCAAGCAGGACGGGCCTCCGGGAGACATGCCTCGAGGGAGACACAATGTTGGGGGGGCGGGGCCAATGGAGAGGGTGTGGCTGACAGCAGGGAGGGGAAGCTAGAGCCAGGCAGCCAGAATAAAGGAGGAGGTGGGGAGGAGGCAGCACTATTCATAGAGGGTGGGTGCCTAGGGTCCCCACCAATCAGACAGGGGGGAGGGAAGTTGTCCCCGATTGGCCCTTTTTCCCTCCAAACCCCAGGTATAAAAGGGACTGGCCTAATGGCGTTTTTGTTGCTTTTTGCAGGGAGAAGGAGAGGAGAGTGAGAGCAACTGGTGGGCCTATCCGGGTCCGAGAGAGTAGGAGACACTCAAAGAGAAGAGGAACTCCTGGTGCCTTTTACTCACAGTGAAGTAACTGTGGGGTCAACCTGGAGTCCAACTACCTTGGTTAAGACATTGTGTAATAAAGGTCTACAAAACTCCACTTCGCCTACTGTCCTGATTTCTACAAGTGGCGTAGTCGGCAGGATTAAGGAGAACGCGATGGAGAAAATAATACAGACACTGTCAGAAGGGCAACAACAGTTACAACAGCTCTTCCAACTTCAGGCCCAGCAGGCGGCCGCTGATCGCCAAGCCTTTCAGCAGGCCATACAATTGCAAGGTACCCTGCAGTCCACTTCTCAAGACAAACACCAAGAGACGATAAAACACCTGACGGATGCTGTCACCGGCACCCGAAACCAGCCCATGGTCCCTTCCGCAGTGTTGCAGAAATTCAAGGAAGGTGAAGACCCGGCTTTCTTTTTCACCACATTCGAGAGAATCGCCCGAAACGCTCAGTGGCCGGTGGACCGCTGGGGCCAGTATGTTGCTCCTTTTTTGTCTGGCATCATGCAAGGTGCCTACCAGGCCGTTAACCCAAACGGAACCACGCCTTACGCTGAAATCAAAAAAGCAGTATTGGACCGGTTGGGACTTGACGAAGAGGCCTACAGAATGAGGCTGCGCGACACTAAACTCAAACCGGGTGAGAACCCCCGACAACTCTTCTACCGAGTTAAGGACCTCACCGAGAAATGGTTACAAGTACCGGGAACAGGTCTCCAAGATGTCTTAGATAAAGTCACCCTCGAGCAGTTCATTGAGGCCCTACCCCCTCCGATGCAAAGATGGGTCCGACAACATCACAGGCCCACCTTATCTGAGGCGGTGGACATAGCGTCGGCCTACCAAAAGGCACGGGGAGCAGGTAAACCGTTCGGAGTCGGATCTCCCATTCGCAATCCAATGCCACCATTGGAACTCCTCCCAACCAAGAGCCTGCGAGGAGGGCTTCCCAAATGGAGAGCAACGGAAGGACGCCCTTCTGGATCCGAGGAGAAGAGGAGCGGTCCCGACCCGCGATCCACCCAGTTGTCCACGGGATACCGACACCCGCAATGTTATGACTGTGGCGAGTGGGGCCATATCGCCCGGTTTTGTCCCCGGAAGAGAGGCACCGAGCCGATGGAGATCGGATTCATGAGGACCGAGCAAGGACCAAGATGCCAAGGTCTCTACGAGATGGACGTCCGGGTAGACGGGAACCAAGCCAGGGCCCTACTCGACAGTGGAAGTCGACAGACGGTGGTACTACCAACCGTAAGTGATTCTCCTTACCTCGCCAATGTTAGTATCCCGATTCGGTGTATACATGGGGATGTAAGGACCTACCCCATGAAATCCATAACAGTAGAGGTGGGCCCTAACATTGCAGAGATGAGAGCTGCCGTCCTACCCTCCTTACCCGCCCCAGTGGTGATTGGGACCGATCTACCCCACTTCCACCAGACTATCAAGGCCCTAGACCAGGGATGGTAGGAAGAAGCACCCTTTGCCAGGGAGCCCATCCCCCCGAACATCCAGGGACGAGAGAGACCCACCAGGAAAAGAAGGGAAGCTCGCCTTGCTCAGTGCGCATCCATGTATGCCACCCAACGGATAGCCTGGAACTCGGAGGACCATGAGGATTCCATCCGGGGAGAAACCCTGACGGACCCTACCTTAACATTGGCCCGCGAAAGGGCCATCACTAATGGGGACCCAGACCTGACCAAGGGAGCCGGTTTTATATCTAGACAGGGCCTACTCTATCGGGTTTACCAAGAAGAGGGAGGTACACGGAGGGAACAACTACTCCTACCCAAAACTCACAGGGGCATTGTCCTCCAGTTGGCACATAATCACCCTTGTGGCGGCCACATGGCCTCCCTAAAGACACAGCAAAACATTCTAAAACGCTTCTATTGGCCGGGGGTCTATGGGGAGGTGGCGAAATTCTGTAAGGAATGCAAAGTCTGCCAGTTGACGAGTGGGGAAAAGCCAGCCAAAGCGCCTCTGCAGCGGATGCCATTGATCACCATACCCTTTCAAAGGATAGGTATAGATCTGGTAGGCCCGCTCGAGCCAGTCAGTCGTGGATATCGATACCTGCTGGTCGTTGTGGATTATGCCACCCGGTACCCCGAGGCCTTCCCCCTAAAGGGGACGTCGGCTAACCAAATATGTGACCAGCTCATCCCCTACTTCGCACGGGTAGGCCTACCCACCGAAATCCTCACCGATCAGGGTACCAACTTCATGTCAGCTGTCATGCGACAAGTCTGTGAAAGACTACAGATCAGACGTCTACGTACCTCAGTCTACCACCCCCAAACGGATGGGTTGGTGGAAAGGTACAACCAAACAATAAAGAAAATGATGAGGAGGGTAACAGGCCCAGAGGGGAAGGACTGGGATAGAGTCATACCCCTGATCCTTATGGTATTAAGGGACACCCCCCAGTCCTCGACAGGATTCTCCCCATTCGAGCTACTGTTTGGAAGACAGCCCAGAACAATCCTAGACCTGGTTAAAGAGGATTGGGAAAACATTAAGGAAACATCCCTCACCGAGTACGCTGAGGACCTTAAGAACCATCTATCTACTTTAAGGGGACTAGCAGAATCCCATCTAAGTATAGCCCAAGACCGACAGGAGAAGACATACAACAAGGGCTGTCGCCTAAGAAAGCTAGAACCAGGGGATAAGGTACTGGTGTTACTATCCACCAGTACGAACAAAATGTTGGCTCGGTGGAGAGGTCCTTATGTGGTGAAGGACGTGGTGGGACCAGTGAATTACCGGATATACCAACCTGACCGAAGCCCATCATATAAGGTTTACCATATAAACCTACTAAAGAAATGGAACGAGACTGCACCGGTCGATATTCTGACCACCCAGGATACAGGGTTGTTACACGCAACCGGCCAATTGGATGCGGTGCAGTGGGGTGAAACACTCACTGAACACATGAAGAACGAGATCCTGGAGACGCTCAAACCACACCGCAACACCTTCTCCCATTTACCTGGAAGGACCGACCTAATGGAGCATCGTATCGAAACCCTAAACGGACAGATAGTCCGGCTGAGACCCTACAGGATCCCAGAGGCCCGAAGGTTGATCATTAAGAAAGAGATCGAAGAAATGATTAGGTTGGATATCATTGAACCCTCAACCACTGCATGGTGTTCTCCAATCGTGCTCGTACCCAAGCCAGACGGGGCTGTACGATTTTGTATGGACTTTAGGCAACTCAACCTGATATCCCAATACGAAGCCTATCCCATGGCCAGGATGGATGAACTGCTGGAAAGGTTGGGTGCTGCCCGTTACCTCAGTACCCTGGACCTCACCAAGGGATACTGGCAGATCCCACTACGGGAATCTGACAAAGAAAAAACCGCATTTGCTACACCACAGGGGCTCTTTCAATATAAAGTGCTACCATTCGGGTTGCATGGGGCTCCGGCCACCTTTCAGAGGCTGATGGACGTCCTCCTACAGCCCCACGACCAATACGCTGCAGCCTACCTGGACGACATTGTGATATACAGCGCATCATGGAATGACCATCTAACCCATCTAAGCAAGGTGGTCGGCACCCTGACCCAGGCCGGACTCCACATCAACCCAGTGAAATCAGTACTAGGGACCCAGGAAACCAAGTACCTCGGACATATAGAGGCTAATTCATAGAATCCAGCGCACAAGTAGCGCACGCGGCTGGCGCACAGCGTGCGCCTGCGATAGTCTGCGCCAGGCACGTGCGCTAAAACAGACTTCCGCGCACAGCGTATTCATGGATTTCAAGCTCCCAAACCAGCCGTGGCGCAGAGAATCGCAGCGAGCCTGCAGCAGCGCCAGTAACGCCCCCAAGAACGCCCTCGCGCAAGGAAAAGCCATCAAAATCGCTAAATCATCGCTAAGGGCTGCGCTAACCCTGGACCACTTCACAGGGCAGGCAAACAAGGAAAGAAAAGCGGGCAATCTTCAAATCAGGAGTACGCGGGAAGTACTACACGCGACTAGGCAGGGAACGTGAATTACAGGGGTACGCGGGAATCATCACACGCGAACAGCCAGGGTGCGTGTATTACAGGGGTAGCGGGAAGTTCAACACGCGATTGGCCAGGGTACGTGTATTACAGAGGTACGCGTGAAGTAGAACACGCGATAGGCCAGGGAACGTGTATTACAGGGGTACGCGGGAATTATCACACGCGAACAGCCAGGGTGCGTGTATCACAGGGGTAGCGGGAAGTTCAACACGCGATTGGCCAGGGAACGAGTATTACAGGGGGACGCGTGAAGTAGAACACGCGATAGGCCAGGGAACGTGTATTACAGGGGTACGCGGGAATAATCACACGCGAACAGCCAGGGTGCGTGTATCACAGGGGTAGCGGGAAGTTCAACACGCGATTGGCCAGGGAACGTGTATCACAGGGGTGCGTGGGAATTATCACATGCGAATAGGCTGGGTGGGCCGTCACAGGTGTACCCTGTACACCCTCCACGGCCCCTGCAGGCAGCCCACAAAACAGTGGACTACCCTGCACACCTGATCATGTCCCCCTGCACCCCCATCCACCAGGGGCACCCTCCACCAGGCCCCCACCCATGTCTCCCACCACCCCCACCCCCCAGCAGTGCAGGGGCACCTGCCATCAGGCCCCCATCCATGTCTCCCACCACCCCCACCCCCCATCCACCAGGGGCACCCTCCACCAGGCCCCCACCCATGTCTCCCACCACCCCCACCCACCAGCACTGTGGGGCACGTGGCCAGCAGGCAGTCAGGCAGCAGCCGATGGCAGGTGGGAGCGTGCTCAGGGCTCTGGGGGACTTAAATTTGGCCTCCTGGCCAGGAGCCTGGTCTTTCGTGTTTGAACGCGTGGACAGCCTGATAGGGAGTGATTTTGCACGTGAAAACCCCACACTCAGCGAATCGCGCGAAAACCCGTCACCAGCATATGTGCGTCAATAGTTACCTGCACGTGCAGTGTCAAAGCGTGTGATTGGTGAAAATGGATCTACACGCAGGAGTGACAAAGCGTGTGATTGGTGAAAAGTGAGCTACACGCAGGAGTGTCAAAGCGTGTGATTGGTGAAAAAGGATCCACAGGCAGGAGTGACAAAGCGTGTGATTGGTGAACATGGGCCAAGCACGTACACGCCGTAAGTGACGCTGTACGTGTGGGCCTGTATAAAAGGTAGTGTTGAACACCATTTCCTTGTACGTGCTTTTCGTGGAGAGCGAGTGGGTGAATTCTGTACTTCTTGTCGTTTCACACGCGATTTACTTCACGGCGTTTCCAGTTCGTACTCCCTGTTACCTCTGACAGCTTTTTCTCTTATTCCTCTTGTACTGGTTTACCTGGGCCTGTTCCCTCAAACAGTGTCCCCTTCTACTGTTGTCCTGTCTCCTCAGACAGCGTACACATCTTCTTTTGGCGGGGGTGTTGCCAACCAAAAGCGCTCATTTTTCACGCTCTTTTACCTGGCAGACGGTGAGTCACGCACGTATCTAACATCTGTGCTTGCCCCGTGTGTAGCCTACCCCTTCAGAGGTCAATCTAGGCTGCGTGTGACACGCATACGTTCATTGTGTTACTGGATGCCACAGCGTAGTGCAGGGTTTTCCATCAGCACACGTGGTCTAGGAGGGGTATTGTGCACGTTCCTTAACTTTTTTGGGGTGCCTGTGCGTTGCGTGACCCGTCATCTTTCCCCAGGGGTGTCATATAGCCTTGCCACTGCACTAGGGTACGAATACCATCTGGTACCCAACCCCTTTGACACCCAATTGCCCAGGACAATTGTGCACACCGACTCCCATACGCACAATACCATCAGTGCCATGGTTGGGAGGCGTGCAAGCCGTAAGGGTGGCAAAGGTGGCCGAGCCACACGTGGTGGCCGTGGAGGATCCACTAGGGGACGTGGTTGTGACTTGCAGGGTGCCCCTGTCCCCCCCAGTCTGGAGGACCAGTCAGGGACACCCATGCCCCCCCCCCCCCAGTTGAGAGTCATGTGGCTGATACCAACCCTGATCAGCCCTTGTCGGACCAGGCCATTGTGGCACCAGACCTGTCCGAGGGTGATCCCATCGCTGACATCCAGGTCAGCAGGTCCACTGCACGTGCACCGGTGCACATTGGTGTCATCAGGGCACGCGCATCTATGCCAGATAGGTCATCTGCTGGCCCCCGTAGCCAGGGTGTGGCTCCATCCACCCCACCTCTCATACACCCTGCCAAGACTGTGTCGGTCCTAGTTCATGCACCTCAGATCAGGCCTGACCCCATCCCACTACCCCCAATGCCTGCACCTACTCCCATGCTGAGTGGGCAATCCCACACACCCAGTACTGAGTCCACCACGACTCCTGCCCCTAGTGTCCACAGCGGCGTAGGACACTCTGGATCCCCACCCCCTTCCAAGCGCAAGAGGAAGAGTGCACGTCCGGCACAGGCTGATGCCCCAGGCACGGCTGCACAGTCCGGCCCATCAAGGAAGCCAAGCTTCACAGACGCCGAACTGAATGCACTTGTTCAGTATGTGTCAGATCATGATAGGGAAATGGTCATCGTTGCAGGGTCCAAGACCACACATGCCAGACGCCAGGCACACTGGCAGACCATTGCTGACAGAATAAGTGCCCTTGGAGTAGTGAGGCGCACAGCTAGTGATTGCCAGAAGCGCTGGAATGACCTTAAGCGCAGGGCAAAGGATAAGCTGGCCTCAAGTCATGCCGCAACCTTGGTGACTGGAGGTGGGTCCCCAGCACAGGATATAGAACTCACACCACACGAGTCTGTAGCTGGATCCTACGTCACCGAGGGACAACTCCAAGGTGTGGGAGACCTCCCTGATTACGAGGCATCATCCGGTGAGTGCACATGCATGTGTGTATTATCCATGTGCATGGTGTGTGTGTGAAGCATTCATGTTGGGTGCCTGTCAAGGGGGTGTGTGGCAGAGTTGATAGTGGCACCCATGTGCCTCATCCAGTATGTTCAGTGCAACACCATCTGGCCACAGCACTATCCCTACTGGCAACAGTGCACATATGGGCCGACACCATGGAAGTTGCCCTTGATTTGTCATTTTGTCACTACATTGTTGCTCATACTCCCCTGTCTATTCATCTGATGTCTTACATACCATTCCTATCCTTTCCCCCAGCCATTCAAGTTTCATCTTCACATGCCTGACATGCAATGATACCACATGCTAATGCGTCCTCTGTATATAAATGCCAACCAACATGCTGTCATACTGTGGATGTTGCCTTGACATCCACCTCCTACCTGTGGGCTTTGGTACCGTCTGGTTTCGAGCCCCATTCCCTCACACTCCATGCTGCTCTTCATGGTCTATCTTCCATGACTCCTACAGTTCAGACCATCGTGCCCTACTCACGACACCTGCTTGCCAAAAGTCAAATGAGGGCACCCTGCCCTCCAATGCGACCCACCCTATTGCTGACCAGTGCATCTGAGCCTACTCTAAGCTAACTCTCACTGACATCTGCTCATACATGCCTTTGCCTGTCCCATAGACCCTTCACATGGTCCCTGTCCTCTCTCCTTGCTCCTCTTCCACCATCATTGGTGGGACCCGTCGGGGTGTACTCCTGGCCTCCTTCCAATCCTCAGAGGCCACTATTGATGTGCATGGTAATGGGAGCGTCTCAGTCCAAGGCCCTTAGGCCAACCTCAATCTCCTTGAGAAATGCTACCCACATCTCATCAACTTCCTTACCTCTCCTGCTGTCCCCCCTCCTCTCTCCTCATCAATCCTGCACTGCCTCCCTGCACCCTCCCATGAACCTTCTCCGCCTCCCACTCCAACTCCTACACATGCTGCACCTCTGATCTCTAGCACTCCCCGTAAGTCCTACAAGGCTGTCAACCTCCTCCACAATTACACTCCTTTCACTGCGGCTGCATCAGGCATTCCTCCGATATCTGTCACTTACATGAGGTTATGCACCTTGACATCCTTGGTCTCATGGAAACATGTCTGACGGCCAGCTCTGTCTGCATCCTTGACCCTCTCCTTGGCCCGCCACTACTGTGCAGGGGGGGTGTGCCCTTGGCTTCCCTGAGGGTATTCCTGCCACTGTCACTCCTACTTAGACCTACTCCACTCTGGAATGGCTTGTGTGAGGTCTCTCTCCACCACACCTTGACATTCTCAAACAGTGCGTACTGTGTCTGGGAAAACTGGTCAAATGTACTACTTCCTTTCTGAGTGTCCTCACCTCTCCTCCTCACTCATGTCCCCAGACACAGAAATCCTCATCCTTGGTGCTGTACGCATCCACCTGCATGCTTGTTGACGCCCCCACGTGACCTTTCTGTGACCTCAGCAACTCCCTCTCACCCTCTAGACTCCCGTCTGTCCCTACTCATTCTGCAGGGCACACTCTTGATGCTCTGATCTCATCTGACTTTCCCCTCTCCGTCCATCTCTGCACTCCTCTCTCCTGGAGTGATCACATTCTCCTCTCCTCCCAGCTCACCCTCACCACCCCACAGGCAAAGCCACCCTCACCACTGTCACACACCTTCTTGGTATTCCGACCCATGAAGTGTGTGTCAGTCGAGGCTCATGCAGCCAAAATCTCCCCCCCATCCAGCTCCCCCTTAGGCTCACTCCCATCCTGACAGGGCCCACTCCATGCTCCACTCCATGTCAGGTACACTGGATGTCTTTGCCACGGTCATGACCACCTGTCTGAAGCCCCATGCCAATGCAGAGTCCTGGCATGACTCGGATCTTGTGAACCCAAACCACAGGTGCCGGGTGGCAGAGAGGGAATGTCCTGCATCATGGCCATCCTCTGGCAAACTGGCCTGCCACATGCTCCAAAGGCAATAGCGCCTCACCCTTTTCACCAAGATGAGATCCCCAATCCAAGGGCACATATCTGCGGCATGTGACAACTCTGCAGGACACATAGAAATCTGAAAGGACCTTGCCGAGCCAGAAGCAGTGTGTACCTCCCCTCTCCCCTCCGAGCCCACAGCACTGCATGATTGTCTCTGTACCCCTATAGGCCACCCCCCCAGCACTTGTCTGCGCCTAACACCATCTGCCCTTGACGTCAAGTCCTACTTACCTTGTACAGCACTTCCAGCCGCCACTTCCCCTTGCACCTCATTGTGCCACCCACCCCTGCACTTGCGTGACATGAATGACACCAGCACCAGTAGGATTGTTGACTGGCATCCCCTTCTGCCCCACCACCCCTCAGTGCTCCGCTGTACCTTCATACATTACTTGACCGGTGCTTCACGAATGCAATATGAATCCTTTACAGGTGATGGGGAGGTGGAATCACATTGTTTACTGCATTTTGTTGATGTAGACAAGGCACTGTGCATCGTTGCCAATTTGGACTAGCAGATCCATGTACAACATGTATACTAATGGATGTGACGATGCAATGTCAGGACCAGAGTGGTTGAAATCCAAAAAAGTAGCCCTCCTCTCCCTCTTCACTTGGTGGCTATGTCACATGCCATGTGTGTGATGGCATGTGCCTTTGACATGGCAATCACCGGCCAATGTGTGATGGCAGTGCTAGGCAGCAAGGTGAGCAGGCGTTGCTCTCCAATCTGTACATTGTATGCCCTGAGCCTCCCCTACAGACCCAGTGATGGTGAATGCATAGGAGGTCTCCCAGTCATGTTGGACATGTGTCGTAGAACTACTGCCTCTGTTGTTCATCAGCCCTTGTTGCATGCCATGGTGCTAATGTCTGTTTCCATTTTTCTCTTTCATGTCTTTGCAGGGGACGAAGCACTTGTTGATGCTGGGGATGTGGTGGTGGAGCCGTCCCAGGAGGGCAACCCGGGCCGACCTACCACAAGTGAGGGACGTGGTGTGTTTGTGGGTGAAAACCCACAAGTGCTGCAGGCCGTGCTGTCGAGGGGTGTCTCTGGGGGTTCCTCCCCCGAGCAGTATTCAGGTGTAGACTCGGAGGATGACACCTATGTGCAGTCGCAGGTGAGTGTTCTTGGGAGAGAATCTCCTCTGTCCGACCCACCTGCAGCCGGGCCATTGCCCTCAATGGGGATGTCAGTGTCGGCAGATCAGCCTCCGGTGGTTACGGATGCAGGCCCACACCACCCAATCTCTGATCCTGTTCCTGGGGCTGCAGATCAGAGAGGGAATGCAGTCCTGCAGCCTGAGGCCTTGCCGGCACAGCAAGGCGCAGTCCGCCTTGCCCCAGGCAGGTGTGGTGCCCGTCAACGTGGTGGCCGTATGCCACCTGGCAATACCGTTTGGGAGCAATCCATCTACGGTATGGCCACCCAACAGGCAGCATCATCCGAGATGATTGCACAGGCCATGGATAGGGTGGCCACTTCCATTGTCCCCCCAGAAAGGCTGATGGAGCGACTGGAGCAGGCTACAGAGTCCATCTGCCAGGCACACAGGGAGGATATGTTGGCGTCCAACATGGACAGGCGGGCGGCACTGGCGACTCTGCGGGAATCACTTTCCATGGAGTCCCAGCGCCACAGGGAAGGCCTGAGGGAAGAACTCCGTCACCTCAGGTCGACCCTGTTAGAGCTTGAGGCTTCATCCCATAGAAGGACAGAGGAGCAGCTGGAGCGTCTGACACGGACGCTCTCGGCCGAGATGCAGGCAACTCGTGCGGAGGTCAGGTCATCCCGGGAGTTACTGCATGGGGACCTCCGCATGATTATAACCCAGAACCAGAACTACCAGACCCGCCTGCTTGCAGCCATGGAGGAGCAAACTCGTGCTTTGCGTGGGCTGCCTCCCATTGTCACACCATCTTCTGAGGCAGCTCCCCCACCTCCAGAGTCAGCTGCAGGGTCTGGCCAGAGCCATAGCGACTCATCTCCCACAACAGAGTAGCCGTGTGGGCCACGAGCCTATGGGGTGTTTTCCTTTCCCATGATCCACACAGGTGGATTGTGGCGTGCATCCTGTCCTCGGACCTCATAGGTGGCCCCCCCCCCCGCCGGCCCTTTCATGGCCATTTTTTCTCATTTTCATTTTTATTTTGCAAGAGTGTTGCCTTGTGTGGGTACCTGGGCATACACTGTATTGTGGCTGGGCACATGCAGGCTTGTCCTGAGTTTGGTTTCGATGCTTGGGTAGCAGACATCCACACCCCTCCTGCTTCCGTTTCCATGGGCTTGCAAAGGGTGTGCCCAAGTGACAGCAAATTACACGGTGACATTGGACTCCCATGAGCTGTTGGCCAGTCCATAGTCAATACTGTGTAGACATTCATAGTGTTCATTGTTGTTGCACCTAACTATGCATGATGGTTTGATATGTGCCTCTACTTACATATGTTGCTCATGTTTTGCAGGTATTTCACACAGATCTTCACAAGGGCATACTCTCTGGAGTCAGACTACATGTCGGTAGATGTGCACTGACACTTTTGCATGGCGCCATCACTGTACATCTGGACGGTGAGGACATACCAGCAGAATCAGGTAATGAGACTACCATTGATTACATGCAATGTGTCTTGTTTGGGTGGGCTTCAGGGTGGGTTGGTGTGTAATTTGATTGAAAATACTCTTACACAGGTGTGTAGTAGTGGCTCCAGGGCGGTTAGCTGCTCAAGTGCGGCTATGTTCCATTTGGGGCACTGCTATTTGTGACACTGGTGTCATGTTGTGATGGCCAGTTTGTTTGCTGTCACATACCATGACATGGTGTCCTCAGTGGCGGGACTGTGAAGGGAATGGGTGACATGGCAATGTTGTCATGTAGTGAATCGCCTGTGGCAATGCATATTAGATTGATGGAGTTGTGTCTTTGCGTTGTGATGCATTGCTGGTGTATGTGTAGCTAGGGGTGCACACATATTGACACTTCCATGTTAACAATCTCAGGCTGATGTGTATCTGACTGTTTATTGTCAAGTAATTTTCAGACATTGTCAGGTAGTGTCATCATTGATTGTCAGATGGTATGTGCCAGAGCAGTGTGCACTAGCCAGCACTGTGATTCCTAGGTGAAGAAGTTGGCCACCAGTTGCGTACGGGCTGCCTCCCCCCGTGCCCTTTCCCCTCCCATGCGCAGCGGGCGTGCATGTGGTTGTGGATGTGGGGGCACCACCATGTCCACGGGCAGGCCCCGGCGTGTTGCAACGTTGTGCAGGACACATGCTGCCACTATGATCCTGCACACTATTCGGGGAGCATATAACAGCTGCCCGCCAGAACGGTCAAAGGAGCGAAAGCGTGACTTCAGCACTCCGAATGTGCGCTCCACTATGCCCCGTGTTGCAATGTGGGCAGTGTTGTACCTTACCTGGGGTGGCGTGGTGGGGTTCCGGATTGGGGTCATCATGTGGGGGCTGATAGGGTAGGCACTGTCCCCTGCGGAGGTGGTGATGGGTATCATTAGTGGTGTTGTGTCATGACCCAGTATCTGACATGCATGCATGTGCAGTGGCATTCATGCTCACCAAGCAGCCATGTATCTCCATGCTGGCCAGCCTCTAGGTCCCGGCATAGGGTAGACATTCTGTAGATGAAGCTGTCGTGGGTGCACCCTGGATAGTTGGCATATACTGATGTGATTATTCCCTTGGCATTGCATACAACTTGCACGTTGATGGAATGCCAGTGCTTGCGGTTTCTATAGATGTGCTCTGTTGCCCTGGGTGGACGTAGAGCCACATGTGTGCAGTCAATTGCACCAAGCACTTTGGGGAATTGAGCCACACCATAGAATTCCTGGATGCACGTCCGCCTTTCTGCATGAGTCCTGGGGAGATATATGTGCCTGCGGACTGATGGCCGTGCAGTGATGATGTTCAAGACCTGGTGTAGGCAGCGTGACTGCGTGGCCTGTGACACACCACCCACTATGGCACTTGTCCGCTGAAAGGATCCAGTGGCCAAGAAGTGCAGTACATTCAGGACCTTCTGCAGGGGGCTGAGTGCTTGGGAGCACAGGGTGGGTGATGTGAGGTCATCCTCCCACTCACTGACCAGGTCCAGTATGATGTGTGCTGGAAACCTGTACCTCCCATACACCTGGTCATCAGGCATCCCGAATAGGCTGGTTCTGGGTGTGAATATTCTGGCCCTGACTCTCCTCCTCCTCCTCCTTTGGTAGCCCACTGCCACTGCTGCTAGGAACGGTATGTTCATCCTGGCATCTGGCTTGTTTATTGAAAAGTGCGCAAATTAATGCCTTGCGCGTGTTGCAGGCGAGCGTGTGAGCCTCGCACCCCTGGAATCGAGTTCCCACTCCAATCGCGTGTGGAAATTCCCACGCAGCAGGCATACAGGTGCGCTGACGTACTTGCTTGTGTAAGTGGCCGCGCGCTCCTGAAATACACGTACTTAGGCCAATGGCGCGTACGCGCACTTTTGGCCAATTACACGCGATGAAATACACGTACATAGGCCAATGGCGTGTACGCGCACTTTTGGCCAATTACACGCGATGAAATACACGTACATAGGCCAATGGCGTGTACGCGCACTTTTGGCCAATTACACGCGATGACACTCTGACGTGCAGTATTTCCACGTGTGCTCCGTCTTCACGTGCTGAGTGGGGAACGCCCGTGCGGATCACGTCAGACGCGCTTACGCGATGAGGGACTCTGGTCCAATAGAATCGCGTATGCGTGCTGACGCACTTACGCGCTAAGGGCCTTTCCTCGGATTTCACGCTGACGTGCAGGAATTTCACGTGCCAAATCACTCCGTATCAAGCTGGCCACCCGAAAACACACGGAACACCACGCTCCTGCCCCGAAGGCCGAGTTACTGCCCCCCCAGTGCCCTGAGCAGCCTCCCACGTGCTATCTGCTGCTGCCTGCCTGCCTGCCTGCCTGCTGCCACCGTGCCCTGCCATTTGGTGCCTGCACATCAGCCATCTGCAGGGGTCCACTAGCTGTGTCCACCCCTGCTGGAACTGAAGACTCCCAACTCGGATTACATCGCTCCACAGCCCAGCCCCAGGACCCAGTTGCCCACCCACACCTGCCTCTGGGGTTGCCATGTCGGGCACTTCTACATCTGGCACCAGTGGCAACCCCAGGCCAGAGGGGCAGAGGGGCACCAGCTTCACTGCCACCGAAGTTGGTGTCCTGGTGGAGCATGTCCTGGGGCAGTATGATGCCCTCTTTGGATCGTCCCGCGCCAGCAAGGAAGGACGGGAGAGGATCTGGGCCGACTGTGTGGTTGCCATCAACGCGGAGGGGGTGGCAACCCGCAACGTCTTGAAGATCAAGAAGCGCTGGGAGGACTTGAGGTCCAGGACCCTTGTGAAGGCCCGGCGCCTCGTGGAGGGGGGCCGGGGCCACATGAGTTCCATCCAGAAGAGGGTCCTGGAACGCGTACGCCCAGCGCTCCACGCCCAGATCCTTGAGAGGGAGACCCGTCTGGAGTTGAGCGGTAAGTGTCCAAGCATCACTGTGTGAGACAGGGCATGTTGCGGTGTGCTGGTTCTATGATACTTGCCTGTATGTGTGCCATGGGCCATGTATGCATGTATGTGTGCTGGGACATCATGGTAATGCATGTGCGACCAGTGATGTGTGACCCACATGGTTGTTGCATGTGTTGAAATGCGGCATGGGGAGCACTATGCAGATTTGGGACATGAGAGCATGCCAGTCTCTGTACCTGGACATGGATGGGGGTGAAGGATGGGTGCTGATGCCAGGTACATATATGGTAGCCATGTCTGTGTGCCTGACCTGCATGTCTGTGACTTGTGCATGCCATGGATGCATGACTCATGTGTGTGACAATGCACAGATTCAGTGACGCACCCAACTTACCCTTGTTTTGCCTGTGTTCGGTGTGATTGGGGCCAGATGGATGTGACTGAGGTGAAGTGTGTGCATGTGATATGCATGAGCCATGATGCATGTGAGTTACATATCATTGAATGTTTCAAGAGTCAATTGGACATGCATGGAAATGTGCATGGCATGCACCATGCCTGTTACTGTGTGTGTTTTGCCTGGACTGACCCATGTGTTGTGGAGGGACATGATGGAAGTGTACTTTGACAGGGGTGCTCATCTGCTATTGCTTCCTGTCTAGGGGACCATTGTACAGTAGCCTGATGCTTGTGTCCTTTGTCTCCCTCTACGCAGCGGCTAGTGAAGAAGAGGGCGGAGACGGCGCTGTGGAGCAAGGCGGCGGGGATGCCCCCACGGCTTCAGCGGAAGGGGTGGGTGAGCCCCCACAGGGGCCTGCTACGGCGGGAGACGGTGAGGAGCCATCCAGGTTGGTGGTTTGCACAGAGGAGGAGGAGGCCGACACTGGTGCACACATGGGGCCTGGTGGGAGCATCCCTGCTGGTGCAAGTGGTGCAGTCCAGGGCCAGGGGCAGGAGGCAGCACAGGTCACCGTGGAGGTGCCTGTGCATGTCGCTGTCCCTGACCCTGTGAGTGCACCACCATGCACCAGCAGGGATGCCCCGTCCCAGGCCCGTCCGCAGGTAGAGGGGATGTCCATGTCAACTGACTCCCCTCCACCTGCGGCCGTGGGAACCCCTGGCCGCGTGGAGCAGGTCCTGATTGGGGTCGCGATGCGCACGGCTGTGATTCGTGATGCCGTGCGTGCTTCCCGGGAGGAGCACGCACGTCATCACGAAGTGCACCGTGCCGACGTGGCCCAATTGGGATCGGCCATGTTCGGGGGGTTCCTGCATGTGTTGGCCAATCTGACGGCCCTCTCCTCCTCTGTGCAGGCTATCCACCGGTCGTTCTCCTTGCCGACTTCCGGCCCAGATGCCACCATGGCCCCCTGTGGACCTGCCCCGACCAATGCAGCGAGCTCGGTGGGGATCCCATCCCTGCCGCAGTTGGGAGTCGGAGGTCCAGCAGGGGTTGACGACACAGCAAGTGGACCCCAGCAGATGGAAGATGTGCCGGCATCATCGGGCAGGGCACGTGCACGACGGCGTCGGTGGTTACCATCAGCCTGGATGCCGTCGTGCTGGCAGAGGCAGTGGCGTCGGAGGCAGCAGCGGGCTCGACGTGGGAGGCATCATGGCTCAGGGCCATCAAGATCGGAGGGGCAGGCATCGGCCGGAGGGCAGGGCAACCCTGGCATGGCGGTGTGTTCCGTGTGGGAGGAGTTTGGCCAGCGGATAGGTGCGGAGCGGCAGCGGGCGGAAGAGGAGCGGCTCGCCATGGCCAGGGCGGAGATCTCCATGCATCAGGCATTGAGGCGGGCTGAGTGCCTCGAGGAGGCTCGCAGGGAATTTGGTGAGCACATGGGGTTGTCCCTGCGAGACCTCGGGGCCAGGACTGAGTCCCGCCTCCAGGACATTGACATGGAGTTCGAGGATGCCCTGGCCAGCATCACCAAGTGAGCCGCAGGACTAGCCCGCTGCCTTTGTATATAGTTTTTTAGTTAGTTAGTGCTAGGTTTCCTTTATTTCTTTTTATTATTTTGGACCGCTTGGACAATGGCCACTTCTTTGTACATATTTTTTTAATTAGTTAGTATTAGGTTTCATTAGTGGTGTTGGGCTCATGGACCCTTGAACAATCCTGTATATATTGTTATTTTTTGGGAGGTACATTTTTTTACTTTCATATTGTTTACACCATGTCGTAATGGTTTTTCTTTCATTTCATACTACATGTGTTTACTTTGGACAATATCTATTGATTTTTCTATCCTTTGTTTTTTGGTTTCTCATTTTTGTTCCCGGACATGGACCTTTTATTTGCTTTGCCAGATAGTTGTATTAGTTTACTTGATATTTTTTTTAATACATTTTTATATTATCTTACACTTGTGTCATTTTTTCTTTGGTTTCTTACATGTCATGATATGGGTTTTGACATTCACTTGCACCCATTGTGTATGTGTGTGTGGCGGACATGTGTTCTTTTGCATACTTGCCTTTGGGGTTGTGTCATGTGATTGCATTCACTATGTGGGTGCATGCAATCCTTGCCTGGGTGTTTGTTCTGGGTATGCTGGCCATTACTGCCATTATTGTGTATCGTCAGGACCAGGGGCCAGGGGGACATGGGTGGGGGCCTGCTGGCAGGTTCCCCACAGTGCTGGGGGTGGGGGTGGTGGGAGACATGGGTGGGGGCCTGGTGGAGGGTGTCCCTGGTGGATGGGGTGTTGGGGGTGGTGGGAGACATGGGTGGGGGCCTGGTGGAGGGTGTCCCTGGTGGATGGGGGTTGGGGGTGGTGGGAGACATGGGTTGGACATGGGTGGGGGCCTGCTGGCAGGTTCCCCACAGTGCTGGGGGTGGGGGTGGTGGGAGACATGGGTGGGGGCCTGGTGGAGGGTGTCCCTGGTGGATGGGGGGTGGGGGGTGGTGGGAGACATGGGTGGGGGCTTGGTGGAGGGTGTCCCTGGTGGATGGGGGTTGGGGGTGGTGGGAGACATGGGTTGGACATGGGTGGGGGCCTGCTGGCAGGTTCCCCACAGTGCTGGGGGTGGGGGTGGTGGGAGACATGGGTGGGGGCCTGGTGGAGGGTGTCCCTGGTGGATGGGGGGTGGGGGGTGGTGGGAGACATGGGTGGGGGCCTGGTGGAGGGTGTCCCTGGTGGATGGGGGGTTGGGGGTGGTGGGAGACATGGGTGGGGGCCTGCTGGCAGGTTCCCCACAGTGCTGGGGTTGGGGGTGGTGGGAGACATGGGTGGGGGCCTGCTGGCAGGTTCACCACAGTGCTGGGGGTGGGGGTGGTGGGAGACATGGGTGGGGGCCTGCTGGCAGGTTCACCACAGTGCTGGGGGTGGGGGTGGTGGGAGACATGGGTGGGGGCCTGGTGGAGGGTGTCCCTGGTGGATGGGGGGTTGGGGGTGGTGGGAGACATGGGTGGGGGCCTGCTGGCAGGTTCCCCACAGTGCTGGGGTTGGGGGTGGTGGGAGACATGGGTGGGGGCCTGGTGGAGGGTGTCCCTGGTGGATGGGGGGTTGGGGGTGGTGGGAGACATGGGTGGGGGCCTGCTGGCAGGTTCCCCACAGTGCTGGGGGTGGGGGTGGTGGGAGACATGGGTGGGGGCCTGGTGGAGGGTGTCCCTGGTGGATGGGGGGTGGGGGGTGGTGGGAGACATGGGTGGGGGCCTGGTGGAGGGTGTCCCTGGTGGATGGGGGTTGGGGGTGGTGGGAGACATGGGTTGGACATGGGTGGGGGCCTGCTGGCAGGTTCCCCACAGTGCTGGGGGTGGGGGTGGTGGGAGACATGGGTGGGGGCCTGGTGGAGGGTGTCCCTGGTGGATGGGGGGTGGGGGGTGGTGGGAGACATGGGTGGGGGCCTGGTGGAGGGTGTCCCTGGTGGATGGGGGTTGGGGGTGGTGGGAGACATGGGTTGGACATGGGTGGGGGCCTGCTGGCAGGTTCCCCACAGTGCTGGGGGTGGGGGTGGTGGGAGACATGGGTGGGGGCCTGGTGGAGGGTGTCCCTGGTGGATGGGGGGTGGGGGGTGGTGGGAGACATGGGTGGGGGCCTGGTGGAGGGTGTCCCTGGTGGATGGGGGGTTGGGGGTGGTGGGAGACATGGGTGGGGGCCTGCTGGCAGGTTCCCCACAGTGCTGGGGTTGGGGGTGGTGGGAGACATGGGTGGGGGCCTGCTGGCAGGTTCACCACAGTGCTGGGGGTGGGGGTGGTGGGAGACATGGGTGGGGGCCTGCTGGCAGGTTCACCACAGTGCTGGGGGTGGGGGTGGTGGGAGACATGGGTGGGGGCTTGGTGGAGGGTGTCCCTGGTGGATGGGGGGTTGGGGGTGGTGGGAGACATGGGTGGGGGCCTGCTGGCAGGTTCCCCACAGTGCTGGGGTTGGGGGTGGTGGGAGACATGGGTGGGGGCCTGGTGGAGGGTGTCCCTGGTGGTGGGGGGGTTGGGGGTGGTGGGAGACATGGGTGGGGGCCTGCTGGCAGGTTCCCCACAGTGCTGGGGGTGGGGGTGGTGGGAGACATGGGTGGGGGCCTGGTGGAGGGTGTCCCTGGTGGATGGGGGGTGGGGGGTGGTGGGAGACATGGGTGGGGGCCTGGTGGAGGGTGTCCCTGGTGGATGGGGGTTGGGGGTGGTGGGAGACATGGGTTGGACATGGGTGGGGGCCTGCTGGCAGGTTCCCCACAGTGCTGGGGGTGGGGGTGGTGGGAGACATGGGTGGGGGCCTGGTGGAGGGTGTCCCTGGTGGATGGGGGGTGGGGGGTGGTGGGAGACATGGGTGGGGGCCTGCTGGCAGGTTCACCACAGTGCTGGGGGTGGGGGTGGTGGGAGACATGGGTGGGGGCCTGGTGGAGGGTGCCCCTGGTGGATGGGGGGTTGGGGGTGGTGGGAGACATGGGTTGGACATGGGTGGGGGCCTGCTGGCAGGTTCCCCACAGTGCTGGGGGTGGGGGTGGTGGGAGACATGGGTGGGGGCCTGGTGGAGGGTGTCCCTGGTGGATGGGGGGTTGGGGGTGGTGGGAGACATGGGTGGGGGCCTGCTGGCAGGTTCCCCACAGTGCTGGGGGTGGGGGTGGTGGGAGACATGGGTGGGGGCCTGCTGGCAGGTTCCCCACAGTGCTGGGGGTGGGGGTGGTGGGAGACATGGGTGGGGGCCTGGTGGAGGGTGCCCCTGGTGGATGGGGGGTTGGGGGTGGTGGGAGACATGGGTGGGGGCCTGCTGGCAGGTTCCCCACAGTGCTGGGGTTGGGGGTGGTGGGAGACATGGGTGGGGGCCTGCTGGCAGGTTCACCACAGTGCTGGGGGTGGGGGTGGTGGGAGACATGGGTGGGGGCCTGCTGGCAGGTTCACCACAGTGCTGGGGGTGGGGGTGGTGGGAGACATGGGTGGGGGCCTGGTGGAGGGTGTCCCTGGTGGATGGGGGGTTGGGGGTGGTGGGAGACATGGGTGGGGGCCTGCTGGCAGGTTCCCCACAGTGCTGGGGTTGGGGGTGGTGGGAGACATGGGTGGGGGCCTGGTGGAGGGTGTCCCTGGTGGATGGGGGGTTGGGGGTGGTGGGAGACATGGGTGGGGGCCTGCTGGCAGGTTCCCCACAGTGCTGGGGGTGGGGGTGGTGGGAGACATGGGTGGGGGCCTGGTGGAGGGTGTCCCTGGTGGATGGGGGGTGGGGGGTGGTGGGAGACATGGGTGGGGGCCTGGTGGAGGGTGTCCCTGGTGGATGGGGGTTGGGGGTGGTGGGAGACATGGGTTGGACATGGGTGGGGGCCTGCTGGCAGGTTCCCCACAGTGCTGGGGGTGGGGGTGGTGGGAGACATGGGTGGGGGCCTGGTGGAGGGTGTCCCTGGTGGATGGGGGGTGGGGGGTGGTGGGAGACATGGGTGGGGGCCTGCTGGCAGGTTCACCACAGTGCTGGGGGTGGGGGTGGTGGGAGACATGGGTGGGGGCCTGGTGGAGGGTGCCCCTGGTGGATGGGGGGTTGGGGGTGGTGGGAGACATGGGTTGGACATGGGTGGGGGCCTGCTGGCAGGTTCCCCACAGTGCTGGGGGTGGGGGTGGTGGGAGACATGGGTGGGGGCCTGGTGGAGGGTGTCCCTGGTGGATGGGGGGTTGGGGGTGGTGGGAGACATGGGTGGGGGCCTGCTGGCAGGTTCCCCACAGTGCTGGGGTTGGGGGTGGTGGGAGACATGGGTGGGGGCCTGCTGGCAGGTTCCCCACAGTGCTGGGGGTGGGGGTGGTGGGAGACATGGGTGGGGGCCTGGTGGAGGGTGCCCCTGGTGGATGGGGGGTTGGGGGTGGTGGGAGACATGGGTTGGACATGGGTGGGGGCCTGCTGGCAGGTTCCCCACAGTGCTGGGGGTGGGGGTGGTGGGAGACATGGGTGGGGGCCTGGTGGAGGGTGCCCCTGGTGGATGGGGGGTTGGGGGTGGTGGGAGACATGGGTTGGACATGGGTGGGGGCCTGCTGGCAGGTTCACCACAGTGCTGGGGGTGGGGGTGGTGGGAGACATGGGTGGGGGCCTGGTGGAGGGTGCCCCTGGTGGATGGGGGGTTGGGGGTGGTGGGAGACATGGGTTGGACATGGGTGGGGGCCTGCTGGCAGGTTCCCCACAGTGCTGGGGGTGGGGGTGGTGGGAGACATGGGTGGGGGCCTGGTGGAGGGTGTCCCTGGTGGATGGGGGGTTGGGGGTGGTGGGAGACATGGGTGGGGGCCTGCTGGCAGGTTCCCCACAGTGCTGGGGGTGGGGGTGGTGGGAGACATGGGTGGGGGCCTGGTGGAGGGTGTCCCTGGTGGATGGGGGGTGGGGGGTGGTGGGAGACATGGGTGGGGGCCTGGTGGAGGGTGTCCCTGGTGGATGGGGGTTGGGGGTGGTGGGAGACATGGGTTGGACATGGGTGGGGGCCTGCTGGCAGGTTCCCCACAGTGCTGGGGGTGGGGGTGGTGGGAGACATGGGTGGGGGCCTGGTGGAGGGTGTCCCTGGTGGATGGGGGGTGGGGGGTGGGGGGAGACATGGGTGGGGGCCTGCTGGCAGGTTCACCACAGTGCTGGGGGTGGGGGTGGTGGGAGACATGGGTGGGGGCCTGGTGGAGGGTGCCCCTGGTGGATGGGGGGTTGGGGGTGGTGGGAGACATGGGTTGGACATGGGTGGGGGCCTGCTGGCAGGTTCCCCACAGTGCTGGGGGTGGGGGTGGTGGGAGACATGGGTGGGGGCCTGGTGGAGGGTGTCCCTGGTGGATGGGGGGTTGGGGGTGGTGGGAGACATGGGTGGGGGCCTGCTGGCAGGTTCCCCACAGTGCTGGGGTTGGGGGTGGTGGGAGACATGGGTGGGGGCCTGCTGGCAGGTTCCCCACAGTGCTGGGGGTGGGGGTGGTGGGAGACATGGGTGGGGGCCTGGTGGAGGGTGCCCCTGGTGGATGGGGGGTTGGGGGTGGTGGGAGACATGGGTTGGACATGGGTGGGGGCCTGCTGGCAGGTTCCCCACAGTGCTGGGGGTGGGGGTGGTGGGAGACATGGGTGGGGGCCTGGTGGAGGGTGCCCCTGGTGGATGGGGGGTTGGGGGTGGTGGGAGACATGGGTTGGACATGGGTGGGGGCCTGCTGGCAGGTTCACCACAGTGCTGGGGGTGGGGGTGGTGGGAGACATGGGTGGGGGCCTGGTGGAGGGTGCCCCTGGTGGATGGGGGGTTGGGGGTGGTGGGAGACATGGGTTGGACATGGGTGGGGGCCTGCTGGCAGGTTCCCCACAGTGCTGGGGGTGGGGGTGGTGGGAGACATGGGTGGGGGCCTGGTGGAGGGTGTCCCTGGTGGATGGGGGGTTGGGGGTGGTGGGAGACATGGGTGGGGGCCTGCTGGCAGGTTCCCCACAGTGCTGGGGTTGGGGGTGGTGGGAGACATGGGTGGGGGCCTGGTGGAGGGTGTCCCTGGTGGATGGGGGGTTGGGGGTGGTGGGAGACATGGGTGGGGGCCTGCTGGCAGGTTCCCCACAGTGCTGGGGGTGGGGGTGGTGGGAGACATGGGTGGGGGCCTGGTGGAGGGTGTCCCTGGTGGATGGGGGGTGGGGGTGGTGGGAGACATGAGCAGGTGTGCAGGGTAGTTCCCTGTGGTGTGTGCTGCCTGCAGGGGCCGTGGAGGGTGTACAGGTAATGCCTGGGAGCACACAGCCAATTCGCGTGTGGAACTTCCCGCGCACCCCTGGAATCCACGTACCCGGCCATTTCGCGTGTGGAACTTCCCGCGCACCCCTGGAATCCACGTAGCCGGCCATATCGCGTGTGGAACTTCCCGCGCACCCCTGGAATCCACGTAGCCGGCCATATCGCGTGTGCAACTTCCCGCGCAACCCTGCAATCCACGTACCCGGCCATATCGCGTGTGGAACTTCCCGCGCACCCCTGCAATCCACGTACCCGGCCATATCGCGTGTGGAACTTCACGCGCAACCCTGGAATCCACGTAGCCGGCCATATCGCGTGTGGAACTTCCCGCGCACCCCTGGAATCCACGTAGCCGGCCATATCGCGTGTGGAACTTCACGCGCAACCCTGGAATCCACGTAGCCGGCCATATCGCGTGTGGAACTTCCCGCGCACCCCTGGAATCCACGTACCCGGCCATTTCGCGTGTGCAACTTCACGCGCAACCCTGCAATCCACGTACCCGGCCATATCGCGTGTGGAACTTCCCGCGCACCCCTGCAATCCACGTACCCGGCCATATCGCGTGTGGAACTTCACGCGCAACCCTGGAATCCACGTAGCCGGCCATATCGCGTGTGGAACTTCCCGCGCACCCCTGGAATCCACGTAGCCGGCCATATCGCGTGTGGAACTTCACGCGCAACCCTGGAATCCACGTAGCCGGCCATATCGCGTCTGGAACTTCCCGCGCACCCCTGGAATCCACGTAGCCGGCCATATCGCGTGTGGAACTTCACGCGCAACCCTGGAATCCACGTAGCCGGCCATATCGCGTGTGGAACTTCCCGCGCAGCCCTGGAATCCACGTACCCGGCCATTTCGCGTGTGCAACTTCACGCGCACCCCTGCAATCCACGTACCCGGCCATATCGCGTGTGGAACTTCCCGCGCACCCCTGGAGTCCACGTAGCCGGCCTTTTCGCGTGTGCTACTTCCCGCGCACCCCTGTAATCCACGTACCCTGCCATATCGCGTGTGCAACTTCCCGCGCACCCCTGCAATCCACGTACCCTGCCATATCGCGTGTGGAACTTCCCGCGCACCCCTGGAATCCACGTAGCCGGCCATATCGCGTGTGCAACTTCCCGCGCGCCCCTGAAATCCACGTAGCCGGCCTTTTCGCGTGTGCTACTTCCCGCGCACCCCTGTAATCCACGTACCCTGCCATATCGCGTGTGGAACTTCCCGCGCACCCCTGTAATCCACGTACCCTGCCATATCGCGTGTGGAACTTCCCGCGCACCCCTGAAATCCACGTACCCGGCCATATCGCGTGTGCAACTTACCGCGCACCCCGGTATGCACGCACACGTTTATTTTTTCTCTCTGCGCGTGTGTGTGTTTGTGGGTACCCCTTTGTACGTCTTTTGTCCTGGAGGGCCACAGTATTGGACATTGATCATGTCTGTATATAGGTGCTATTTGTTGGCGCACCTTTTAGCGCACATTTCTTGCAGGCGCAGAGACGCTACCGCCTGCTTTCTTGTGGCGGTCGTGTTTGTGCCTGTTTGTGCCTGTGCGCTGCTTTGAGCGTGCGCTTTTTTGCCCTATTCTATTCCATGAATACGTGTTGTATGCGAGCGTGTGGGCGTTCCGCGCACTTGCCTCCTAAACTTTCCCCGTGCCGCCCACATTCTTCCCCATTCCGAGTGTTGTGCCCCATTTTATTCCCCATTCCGAGTGTCCCGCCCTGTGTCCCGCCTACTTTAGAGCTGTGCGCTGCGCTCGGAGTGATGGCGCAGTGGCCGTGGCGCACGACGTTGGTTGACCTGTGCGCCGGCCTGCGCCGCGCGTTTTTTCCGCGCACGTCCTCTGCTTTTCTTGCGCAGGGACTTCCATGAATCGACGTGCGCTGGTTTCCCTGCGCTTTGCGCTGATTTTCGGCGCAGCGCACGTATTGGCCCCTCTGCGCCGGGATTTTCGGCGCACATTTATTCCATGAATCGGCCTGATAGTCGGTGGCGGCGTGATTCGGCCACAGGTGTCCAAAATCGGGGCTATTCAGGGGATCCCAGTACCAACTAACAGAAAACAAATTAGGGCCTTCTTGGGGTTTATAGGGTACTGTAGGCGCTTTATTCCCTGTTTTTCTTCCCTGGCTGCGCCACTGACCGAGGCGTTGAAAATCGAGGGTTCCCCAGACCTGTCAACCAATCACGCCGCCATACTGGCCGTTGAGGGACTGAAGCACAGTATATCATCCCACCCGGTGTTGGTATGCCCGGACTTCCGGAAGCATTTTTTTCTGCAGACGGATGCCTCTGGCATGGGGTTGGGGGCGGTCCTGACGCAAGAGGTAGACGGGTTCCTGCGACCGATCTGTTTTGTCAGTCGGAAGCTCCTTCCGCATGAGTTAGCGTATTCCACTATCGAAAAGGAATGTCTCGCCATTAAATGGGCGGTGGATTCATTGCGATACTACCTACTGGGGAGGAAGTTTACGTTATATACTGACCATGCACCCCTGCAGTGGTTGGCGAGACACAAGGACACCAACCAACGTGTTCTACGGTGGTTCCTGTCCCTCCAGCCCTTCGACTTCGTTACCTTGCATAGACCTGCCAGCTTTCAGCTGGTGGCGGATTACTTGTCCAGGAGTTCGATCCGGCCCGACCGGCCTGGCTCTGTGGTGGGGGTATGTGGGGATGTGAGGGTGGACGGAGAGGGAGAGCGGGACGCACGGCCAGAGGAGCCCGCTGTGCCGCGGGCGTGTGCGGCGCCGAACGCGGGCGCCGGGAAGGCGTCCCTGTTAAAGGGAGAGCCTTGTCGGCGTCCCACAACGGTGCCGACGTTGCAGCCGCGGCGCCGTGGGTGCTCACAGCCGCAGCGCTGCGTGTGCCCACGAGGACCGGGTTCACTGGCGCTGCGGCTGGGAGACCCGCGAGCACAACGTACCTCGGCGGCCTCCGGCGGCGAGGCTCGG
The DNA here is from genome assembly GCF_040938575.1 of Ambystoma mexicanum. Taxonomy (NCBI): domain Eukaryota; kingdom Metazoa; phylum Chordata; class Amphibia; order Caudata; family Ambystomatidae; genus Ambystoma; species Ambystoma mexicanum. The sequence continues at coordinate 178,103,272 of NC_090936.1, forward strand.
GAACTAGAGAGCCCGACTCGTGCCGACCGCTCGGTGTCGGAGGTGCGCCAGACAGCTGGGCAAGGACCCATCGGGGGCAGCCAACCAGAACCCCCTCCTTACCTCATGCAGGGCAGACCCAGAACGGTAGCATGGGGCCTCAAGCAGGACGGGCCTCCGGGAGACATGCCTCGAGGGAGACACAATGTTGGGGGGCGGGGCCAATGGAGAGGGTGTGGCTGACAGCAGGGAGGGGAAGCTAGAGCCAGGCAGCCAGAATAAAGGAGGAGGTGGGGAGGAGGCAGCACTGTTCATAGAGGGTGGGTGCCTAGGGTCCCCACCAATCAGACAGGGGGGGAGGGAAGTTGTCCCCGATTTGCCCTTTTTCCCTCCAAACCCCAGGTATAAAAGGGAATGGCCTAATGGCGTTTTTGTTGCTTTTTGCAGGGAGAAGGAGAGGAGAGTGAGAGCAACTGGTGGGCCTATCCGGGTCCGTGAGAGTAGGAGACACTCAAAGAGAAGAGGAACTCCTGGTGCCTTTTACTCACAGTGAAGTAACTGTGGGGTCAACCTGGAGTCCAACTACCTTGGTTAAGACATTGTGTAAGAAAGGTCTACAAAACTCCACTTCGCCTACTGTCCTGATTTCTACAGTGATGCAATTTGTTTTATGAATTTTTTTATAATACTTAAAAATATGAAATTGTTTTTGTAGATGTATGGGTTTTATCATTTGGCTCAACATGCAAAATAGTTTTCTGAAATTTACCAAGGAAATAAGTGATTTTGAGATAAACTTCTTAGACATCACCATCTTTCATCAGGAAGGGAGTCTTTGGATTAAACCCTATTGCAAGGCGACTGATAGAAATGTGTTGCTGCATTTCTCCAGGCACCATGTTAAACACATCAAATCAAACTTGCCATTCGGGCAATTTCTTAGATTGAAACGCAATAGCAGTATGAATGAAAATTATGAGAGCAGTGCTAATGCATTGAACAATAAGCTACTTGCGAGAGGCTATCCCAAGAAGTTGGTGAAAGATTTAGCCAAAAGT